>NC_056733.1:1436261659-1436869159 GCF_019279795.1 Protopterus annectens | reverse complement strand
CACTACACTCCCCCACATTCTAAACCCCTGTACAATTATAAAATGTAAAACTTTTATTTTTTTTATTATTCCCGATATAGCTGCCTGTATTTGCGTGGGTTTGCCCATTGCTTAGCTACAGTTAGCAGTTTAGACATCGAAGAGGATAATAAGAAACTTACATGCAAATTAAGCCAAATAGCAATAGCGTAGTGATACAACTTTTGCACAAAGAGGAGGCATTCCCGGTTCGAGTCCCACCACTCTCCTTTCTATTTTCTGTAGGAAATCTGTATAGAAAAATAATTCCTGACATTTATCTTTTAAATTTTAGTAGAAAGCATTGAAATGGCCTATGTAGTAGTGAATGATATTTTATGTATATATAAGAAGGTGAAATGGTTATGCATACTGATGAATGCATAAGTAACGTATCTTAAGCAATGTGAAGCACTGCTAAGCAAAGTTTACCAGTATTAAGCACATTTAAGTATAATTGCTCATAGCTTAGCACTGCTTTAACTAGCACAATGGCTTTGCGCGGAGCTGCGCATTGCGCCAACTAGCGCAAACAAAACAAGTTTGCGTGTAGCTGTGCACCGCGCTAACTAGTGCAACATCGGGCAAAGTACAGCACCGTAGAGCAACGGTGGGCAAAGTTGAGTAAAGTCGGCTAAACACAGCCACACCTCCTAGCTGGTCTGGCCAGTAGTAAAATAAAAAGCAATGACAGGTCTCGAACCCGGGATACTGTGCACCATAATCACAGTACTGAACCACTAAGCCATGACAGCTTTTGATATGCACGCACTTTCAACACACACATACATATTAATGAAAGTTAACCCAGTGCTAAGCAGGTGTGCTTTCAGCTGATATTTTCAAAACCGGCCTATCACAAATACGTGCGAGAAATGAGGCATATTTAAGCCCCATAGGCGGGAATACTTGCCATAACTGGTTGTAGCTCCCATCTGCAGGCAGCATGGCTGGTGTTGGAAAGGGCTCTCGCTTTCGAGCACAACGGTGGGGCATTGAGGAGTCAAAAGTGATGGTTTGGCTCCTCGTCCATAATCATGATGATAGACTCCTGCAGGGCCAGTTCCAGGGCACTGAATACAAAGCGGAAGCCTGGAACCATCTAGCACATGACCTCACCAGTGCCACAGGCGTCCCTCGGACTGGTGAGCAGGTCAGACACCACTACTCAGACCTGAAGAGATGCAAGGAGGACCGACTGAACCAGTTGATACAGGAGGCCCGTGGGATGGAAAATGCCCCACTACTGAGTAGATAGCCATGGAATGAAGTATGTAAGAATTGCTATTGTAGTCTATATTATAGATAGGTATATGTCTCAACATCACTTCATTTACTTCACAGCTGCAGGTGTCCGTGCTGTGAATCAGCAAGCCTATGCAGATAGGCTGTGCCACCAGGCAGGTTAGTAATTATTCTGCATGTATTATTATATAAAATAAGTGAGAGAGCATCTAAAAGAGTGTTGTAACCCATTAATAAAGGTATAATATGTCTTGAATAAGTCTTCTGCATGCACTGTAATATTAAATAAATGAGAGAGCCTCTAGAAAATTGTGTAATGTAATTAATAAAGGTATAATTCCTGGAGTGTGTCCATGTCACTTTCTTCGATATGTTGTACTCTTGCATTATAGAAATAGTACTGTTGTATTAAGTGCTGTCAACCCACACTTGGGTAGGCCCATATAAAGTGGATGAAGGGAGGTTAATGGCTGGCATGTATAGGTTAATCTGGCACATGAGTAGCTTGTTATTGTGTTCCCCAGAAATGTCAGTGTGCTGCTAGAAATGTAGGTGGCTGTTAAAATATAATTGATAATGTCACCTGAACACATCCAGATATGTATATATATAAATATAAATAAAATATATAAATACGTAGCAGTAACATCTGCATCCTGGACAGTCTGTATGTCAGATACAGGTCAGGTATATAAAGAACTAGCAAAACCCATTTCACAATTTAAGGGACATTGCCTAGTGTAATAATACATGTAGGGATATATACCTGCAGTCAATAGGAATGTAGTGTAAGCTATAAGTACATATAAGTTGTTAATGGAGGTATCTTTTTACACCCTACTGTATGTGCATAAACAATCCAATTCCATACGTCAATGGGTATGTCTAATCTCAAAACATTTGTTGGGACATATGTCCTATTGGTTTATAAATATCTGCATTTACTTTGATGCATGTGCCCTGTTCAAATACCACAATCTTGGTGGCCACCAATCAATCCTGCATGCTGTTGGAATGTCCACTGTTGTTCTATATATGCATGTGTTATGCTTGCTGTTCAACTGTTGGAACTCTGGTGTGTTGGGTTAATGGGAATACTACTGCATGCTGTTACAACTAATTTGGAATGCTGTTGGCTAACAACCCATATTGTCATTAAATCCTCCTAAACATAGAACATATTGGAAGGCCAGTCCCAGCGGACCCACCTGTCCCACCTCAGCTGGCTATGACACCTGGCACCAGCAGGTCCGGTGCCCAGCCCGGGACCTCCTCCGCCATTGTCCCTGTGCCACCTTCGGGTGGAATCGCTGTAGGGGATGGGGCTCATCCCCCCGTGCAAGCGTGGCCAGAGGAGGGCCACCTATCACCCTCTGAATGGGCCGGGCTGTGGTGCGTAGGGACATTGAGCGTTCAGTCGCTGATCCTCTAAGCCAGCTTGAGGCACGTCTGGCGCGACTCACGGGTGAGCCTGCCCCTCCTATTCAGCCCCCAGCACAGCCACCCTCTGGGCTGTGAAGGTGCAGTGGTGACTGCCCATGGGTGGGGATCTCAGTTACACTGTTGCCATCTGTGGGCTCATGGGCTTGCGATTTCCAAACATCCTTCCCCATCAATGGTGTTCACCCACCAAGTGTCATATTCTGCCCCTGTATGCTTCTTGTTTGTCTTGTCTGTTTACCTCCCCAACCTTCCTCCCCAAATATACCCACTTCCCCTACACCACATTCCACTCTCACCTGAAAAAAAAAGGGCAATCTGCTCCCAAAAAAAATGAAGCCCCATACATAGCTGCCCATTTTGCACACATGACCGCTGGACACATAAACTGATATTTAATTGGCAGTACAACATACTTTGTTGTCCTCACCCCCCTCTCTCAGGAGTGGAAGGTTTCATATTTCCCTCCAAATTTATTCCATATGCACAGCTGTTGCTGTTAAAGAAATGGGCAGCTATGGACCTTCCCTACACCCGTCCTGCACATCCTGAGCTGATATCCTCACTGTCTTTCCCTCTTTGTGCCCCTTTTTCACCACTTTCCTATCTTCCCCTTTTCTTTTCTTTCAAAGAAATGAGCGCGGGGGTTAGAGGGAGTAAGCACTTTTAAGCAGTAGTTAGCAGGTTTGCGCGAGTGTGCGCTTAGCTAAGTATTGCTAAGCTTCGCACAAACCCATGCAAACCCGCTTACAACTGCTTAAAAGTGCCTTAGTCACCCCGCATGTGAGGGCCCTTGTTCTGCTCAGCAGCAAAATAAAACACCTCTGTCAGTCTCAAACCCCGGACCTTGGACACACTGGACTGCATGAAGTACCACTAAGCCACAGTAGATATACAGCAGGTTGTTGCTGAAATAGATATATCATGCATCAGAATGAGTGAATGCAAAGGAAATATAGGAATGCCATAATACAAAACCTGTTCTGTGGAACTTTACCTGTAGTTGTTGTGGAATTGCATTACATGACTGTGATAACAGAACCAGCCATTCTAGTAGTAAATAATGTTACAGCAGCACTTTACAACCCCCACACAGTATCATAGCAGGACAATCCCCACCCAAATGTACAAAATACCTGTGTGTTCAGAGTCCACCAAGGATGTAGGCAGGCATACTCAGTACTGGAATTGTCCAGTTTTCTTGAGCATCCTATGCTAATGTCAACAATAAAAAAGCAGAAACTCTGCAGAAGTGAGTACATTAATATTCACAGTATAGCAGTTCACAAACAGTTCATGTGCCAAATGAATACATCTCAATAACTACTTATGTATGGCAGCTAATTGTATAAGTAGAAAAGAAACTACATACTCCCATGTATCTTGTGTTAGCATTTGTAGGGGTGAGTACAATTCTACACTGACAACTGTGTACTGGAAGTGGCAACATTCAGGTCTGAGTACAACATTCAAATCACTGGCTACACCCCTAGCTTCAGATATAAGAAGTATACCAACCTTCTGACTTACACAATGGTGTCCACAGCAAACAAGCATGGGCCCCACTTTGGAAAGCTGAAAGGGCTACGCCTACCTGACTTAGCAATTTATGGCATTGGGTTGCTATGACAGTGAGTACTGCAATCACCACACAGCAGGCTGCATGCAATTACCAAATGGTGGCCACCAATTGGTGCAGAGGCCATCACATGCACATGTGCAGATACCTATAAAAGCAGGCTGTACTTGCTGTCCACACATTGAATCATTCCATTGCTGTTACGGAGAGAGAGAGAGAGAGAGAGAGAGAGACAGAGGCAGACAGACAGACATACACCGACATCTACATCAACAGCAACAGAAAAAAAAAAGACACACGGAACTGGAAAATACAAACACATACAAAGGAAAGGTATGTAACAGATATGTATTTAATGGCATGTAGTAGATGTTTTTGAAGAGTACTCTACATACTATGAATCATCCATATGTGGCATCAGTACGTATCTATGCACAGATGCCCTGCATAACTACTGCCATAGACAAATCAGTGTGTAGCTGTGTGCAGTGGGATATAACTGTGACATATGTAGTTCAGCATTAAATGTCAAACATCTGATCCATGTTATCTGTGTTCTGTACAGTAGGGTGTACAATGGCTGTTTGTGGAAGTAGTGCATACAGCTATATAAACATGGATGTGACAGAGTAACAAATGCATGACAGTCATATTAACGTGTAGCTTAGCATTGGCAACTGCTGTACCAGGCTAGTATGCTAATCTAGCATTTGCAGCTATATATACACCCTCTAATATTACTGTGCACTCACATGTGACACCTGTTCATGTTGCAGCAAGGCCCAGCAGGTCAGCCATGAGGTCCACGGACTTACAACAGTGTGGACCTTGTGTGTGTATGGCACACACATACGGAGAGTCTTTCTGTGTCAGATATATTAGCACCTGTACATGTGCATACAGCAAGGGACATACTGTAACTATTTGTGAAGGGTGGACATATATATGTTGGTGAATGTTGTTATGTGCATATTTCTATGTAGGTTGTAGTGTGTGGCAAACAAGACAGCATACAGTGCTGGTATATGACATGTGGTGGTTAAACACTGTGGGTATGATTTGTCAGGCTTGCAGTGTTGCAGCCAGTGAGGCCTGCTAAAGCTACATGGGCTGAGAGCACCTTCAATGCATTCCACACAAGACTGTGCAATATTATTACATAACTGTATACCTCACAACCTTCGCATAATTGATATTCCCACCATGAAAGGTGGACTGTATATGTGCCTATATGTATATCTATATGTACACCAATGGATGTTTATATGTATGTGTATATATATATATATATATATATAGAGAGAGAGAGAGAGAGAGAGACAGGGTCATAGTTACTGCAACAGATGCCTGGTGACAAAGCCATGGACTCAAGCTCAATGTTGAAACTGCATTGACATCCCTTCTGGCAAAAACTCTGTACCCATGAACTACCACATAGGTGGTAGTCTACTTAACACCGAAAGTGTGATAAGAGACCATGGGACACAGGTGGACAGTAGTCTCCCCTGTGATAATCATAGTGCCACACTAGTCATGTAATCTGTCTATGTGGCACACCTCATCACATAAGGTGTGTCATCCAGGGAAATATAGGTCAGTGTTCCCCTCTACTCATCACTCATAAAACCCATTATAGAGTACAATGCCCCATTTGGTATGTACCTCACAAGACATCTACAGCAACTGGAAAGGCCACAGACATACCACACAAAGAGTAATACCGGCCTCAAACAGATGCCCTATGCAAACCATCCCACAAAACCACAGCTAGACTGTGTCGCATACCGCCTAACCAGAGGTGACCTCTGCCTAACATACAAAGCTATGTCAAACCCAGAGCTGTTGGACATGCTCCATGTAAACAGATCACAATCTCTATGAGCTACATGCTCTAGGGACCTAAACCTTGTCACCTCAATAAACAGAACATGCTGGAGGGATAGATTCCTATCTCAGAGACATCCCATACTCTGGAACAAACCACCTATCAATAGCAAACAAAGCTCCTCATTAGCAGTCATCATGAATAATCCTGATGATTGGATGGGAGATAGGAAATACACCCTGGGAATCACCTCTGTGGCTCTGCTTGACAGGGGCACGTGAAATTAAATTACATGTGTGTCAAAGGCCAGGGTAGCGTATGGCTAGGCTTCTATAGGCCCTAGGGCCAGTAGCCGATTACCTACCTATGAACTGATACACACCCACATGTACTTGTTGCAATAATTGCTATGTGAGGTTGACTGAGTGTGATGGTGAATGTGTTGGTGAATGTGTCAAAGTTCTGTATATGTGTGATAGCTTAGTGGGAAACTGTTTCTGTCATGGTATTTTGTGTCCTAGCTCTGATCCCAACAAAATATGTGTATGCTATTGCTAGGCAGAAAAAGCAGTATGGCATATGGTCTGATGTAGTCCCTTGGTGTCGACTGGGGTGTGCCATTGTAGGCTAAAGCAGTACATGTATGCTTATTGATTGGTACTGCTGGTGAATCCAAGTCCTGTATGAACTGTAGTACTACCTGAAACTGTAGGCCTAAGCTGCACAGTATGGTGCATGTCCACATTGCTTGGAACCACTGTTTTGTGTGTTCCCTGTAGTCTTCACAGATTACATACCTCAGGCATAAGGTTTTGTAAGTAATGACACACAGTACTGCATGGTACACAGGTAAAGCTCATTTGGGTTGCCATACCTTTGTGTCTTGTATGTATGTCTGATGTGTGTGTGGGTATGCCTGTAACATGCCCTCGGTCATATGTGTGTTACAGGATATAAGTGTGTATCTAGCAACATGTATAGTCTAGTACAGCAGTATGCCACCTATATTAACGAATGTGCACATATGTTAGGCAGGGGTTTGCCATCAACAACTAGTGTGGTATACTGGTAATACTGTAACTGGACTTTACAATCATTGCAATGGATGACATATTTCTTTATGCATTAGCTTGATATATACCTCCTGTGGCTAGGTGGTGCATTGTGTTGCATACAGTGTGCCATGTACTGTTGTATAGTCTTACATACTGGGTTCTCTTTGTTGCTGTGCAGAACATGGTTTAATATATAGAGCATGCCAGGCACTGTCAGGCAGTTGTGGGTTGAGCACTGATATGTGGTATTGAAAGTGTGCATCCTCTGACAGCCAATTGGTTGTTATATATGTCAGTTCAGTGATATCTGTACTTTAGAATGTTAAGTGTGCCACATGACTTGCTCACACATATTGTTTCATTGTCTTCCAGGGTCATGGCTCACCATTGCAACCCTACCTATAGCCTGGTTCAGCACTACACCCTGCTGTTCTCAAGAACCAGCCAGGACCAGCATGAGCAGACTGCACTGTGGCAAGATGTTGTTCATAGGGTAAATGACATAGGCATGCATAACCGGACCTATGAGCAGGTACGCCATCACTGCAATGATTTACTTAGACATGTCCGGCAGCGTGCGTCTGATGTCCGTAGACAACAGCTTGCCACAGGTGGTGGGGTAGCCATCCATCCCCCCTCACCAGAGTGGAGGAGCTGCTCATGAGCCTGGTTGCTCCTGGCCAACAACAACAGCAAACATGTATCATCATGAAGGCCGGAGTCACCCAACGAGTTGACACGGAGCGTGCAGGTAACATGGCATATCTGTAGACTACTGTTACCTCTATTGGTAGATCATGCATATGTGAGATGTGTACTGTGTAGTTAGAAGATGTGGAGCCTGGTGTTGTCCAATACTGATAATTTGGAACATAATCTGTAGGCCTGTGACTGTCAACCATTGTACTACTGTAAGATTGCAAACCCACAGTAGCAATGCTACAGTTGTTGCCACTGACAAACTGTCTCATATCCTTGTAGGTCCCTCTGGTGTGACAGCAAGGCAGCAGACCCATGCTGGTGAGTGTGTTCTACATTTAATATTGCAAATGAAATGTGCATGTCATAGGTGAGGTGTAGGCCATGTACACGTAACATACCTACGCATAATGCATGCTGTGCATGTTTGCTGTGAGACTATGCACATCTCAGTAACATGAGTAGCTGCCTCAAACACATGCAATACACAGAGCATCCCACACAATTGTGGCAACACTGTAGTGGACATTGGATAGGCAGAGTCGATACACATGCACACAACATACACAACATTGTCTTACGCAGTACACGTTAATATGCTACACATGGTGTATTCAGACACCCGCTGTAAGGTCACACTCCAGTATCCCAAATGTCATCCACACAGCACACATAATATACCTGAGGGGTAGATGCCTATCATGGGGCTGTGCGACACTCTTCAACACATAACACATTCATGTTAGGCAATGCTCCCTATTGGGTTCCCAACTGGCTGTGAAATGGTGAATGTAGCCATGGTACTGCAGTTCAGGTACAGCATGCTAAGTGCCGGTCTGGCACACATTAGTAGCCTTGAGTGACCACATGATGCTGCATGATGATGGCTCATGGTACTACACCCCATCCAGTTACAGTAACCACAGTACTACACATAACATTCACTGCTATGCACCTCAATGTTGTGTGTGTGCAAACATATGCACCTATACACAATATGCATAGCAATCACCATTTGTACAAAGTGACACATATATGTCTTGTAATGCTATTGAGTGTATAGGTCACATGACACACATTGGGTATGTGTGATGTTTAATGTTGCAGTTGTGTTGTAGCATGCCATGTCATGGCTGGCACTGGCATATCCACAATATGTCCTACACTCACCATAACCACTGTACAATTGCTATGTTGAGCAATGGTATTCCACTGGGTATACATGCACCACTCATCCTGTGTGTATACATAGCATGCATGTGCTAAACCTGTGTCCACAATTATCTGCTAAAGACACAGATGCTCTAATCAGAAATCGATATCTATGTGACACACAGATACACATCCAGCCATGGTATGTATACCTGTGAGTGATGGTGCACAGGACATTGCAGAGCTTCTAATACTTGCACAGCAATGTTGTGTCCATGTACACATTGCATTCCAGGGTGAGGCCAATCACTGAAACACAACACACATGCATCAAAGCCATGTATACAGTTATTAGCAAGGGCTGTCTACACTCGCACTGCATGCTGTTGAGCAACACACATCCTGTATGCTGACATGTGTGGTATGACTGTTTGGCTTGTGATACTGTACCCCACCATCAACCGCTATTGAGTATGTTCTGGATTGCTGGTGGTGTGTGTGTGTGTGTGTGTGTGTGTGTGTGTGTGTGTGTGTGTGTGTGTGTGTGTGTGTGTGTGTTTTTGTCTGCTTTAGTGAGGAGTGTATTTGTGTGCATGTGTGCATGTGTTCCGACATCATGTCTGTTATTCTAAAAGTGTATTAACTCTGGTTTAAGCACTTGGGCTTCAGGCCAGTTATTTTACATTAAAAGGGTTCGTGGTCTACACTCTTGTGGGAGGACAGGCTGGACTCTGCCCTTCTGAGCTGGGAATTTCTGGTTAAAGGCTTATAGTGCCTGCATATTTGAACTGCTTCTTACTGAAATTGGTACACCTTGTTTGCTGTGGCATGGGCTGGATCTGGGCCTGCTGAATCTAGCTTTGTTTGTATGATTTGAGTACTGATCCAGGCATTCTTTAAAGTATTCAATTGTATTTATTACTGCTTGGTAGTAACTTGATTAAAGTGTAGCTATCATTCTAAGTCTTTTGGATTAAGCACTTGGGCTTCAGACCAGTTGTTTTACATTAGGAAGGTTTGTGGCCTGCACTGTGGTGGCAGGACAGGTAGCTTACATCCTTCTAAGTTGGGAACTGCTGATTGAGGCCTCAGTGTCTGTTATTCTAAAAGTGTATTAGTTCTGGTTTAAGCACTTGGGCTTCAGGCCAGTTATTTTACATTAAGAAGGTTCGTGGTCTGCACTCTTGTGGGAGGAGAGGCTGGACTCTGCCCTTCTGAGCTGGGAATTTCTGGTTAAAGGCTTATAGAGCCTGCATATTTGAAATGTTTCTTACTGAAATTGGTACACCTTGTTTGCTGTAGCATAGACTAGATCCAGGCCTGCTGAATCTAGCTTTGTTTGTATGCTTGTTGTTTGCTTGTTATTTCCCTGAAATGCTAATTCCACCTAAAACGCGGCTTTTCAGCGCTTCTGTGGATCCCTAGTGATAGCTGCATTGCTTACTGTAATTATTTCCTTGTTTCACTTGAAAGAAAGTTACTGTTTGTCGTTTTTGCATTTAAGTTACCTGTAACACATTGCATTTAAGATACCTGGCACTTGCTCACTAAAGCAATTATATAAGTCAGCACTAAAAAATTAAAAGCACTACACCCTCACAAACTCCCCTTGAGTACCTTGTTCCCCATTGGCCCTTTTTTTTCAATTATAAAGGAATTCCCAATACTATTCTAGCATGTCCAAAGGTCAGTTGTCAATCTCCTCTCCGGTCCAGCTGGTGAATCTGGGAATCTTGAAGCAATGTTACAACTGCCTCATGTACACAGACAACCCTCTCCTCCTCCCAATAAATTCCAGAACATGTGAGAGATGCAACCATATAGCCATATGGAGGTTAAGCTCTCTCAACTCAGTATTGGCGAAACCAGTCAGGAGGAGAAGGAAACCACACTCACTACAATTCCAGTTTCACATAGATCTACCACGACAGCAAACCAAACACATAAACACACAAAAACATACTCGGAGGCTCTAAATAGAAATCTGCCTAAGCAGCAGAGACCTCCAAAGCAGACACCCAAGCAACCGCTACCCCAAAACAAAACACGTGCAACACATAGCTCCCAAAGCCAGTGTGCCAAACAGTCACAGCCCTTAAGGCTAAACAACACACCTGATACACTTGTAATAATTGACTCTATCGTCAGGCACACTGACGTCCCACTCTCCAGGCTGAACAAGGAGAAGGTCATGGTGAGCTGCCTGTCGGGCGCTAGGATCCGCCACATAACACAAGCACTCAGGTCACTCCAAGGCAAGTACAAATATGACTCAGTCATTGTCTTTGCTGGTGTGAATGACCTGAGATGCACCTCCCTGGACTACATGAAAAGAGACATAGAGGAGCTCTCTGAGCATGTAGCCCAGGCCGGTATGACCCTGACCTTGAGTAGTATCTTACCCTCACCAAGAATGATGCCACAATATGAAGACAAGATGATCAATTTCAACAATTGGCTTAAGTATTGGTGTCATTCAAACGGGATCCAATGCCTGTCAGCCTGGGATGACATGCTCGACAAGCCATGATGCTTCGCTAGGGACGGCTTGCACCTGTCACCCTGGGCTTTGGATATTGGCAAAGGCTCTTGCTACCCCCATAGTGCCTTTTTTAGGCAAGGCTCAAAAGACAAACCTACCTCCATAGGTATCACAAGGGATAAGAAACTAAGAGTAATGCTACTCAACACCAGAAGTCTAAACCTCAAGATGCAGGCACTCAAAACTCTCCTTAGCATGGAGAACATCGATATCTGTGCAGTAACAGAAACCTGGTTCAAGGCTCCCGAGAGCACCCCAGCACTACCAGGTTATACCTCATACCATGCTTTTCGGTCTTAAAACTTGGACTGAACCACAAAAGGAGGGGGAGTATCAATATTCATCAAAGATACCCACACCTCCAGGTTGGTGGCACAGCACGAAGTATCAGAGACTATCCATGTGCAACTAACAGTGGGTAAAACTGCCTTCCAGTTTATAGCCTGCTACAGACCACCCTCCCAAACCCAGGAACCCCACTCGGCCTTCCTGAGAACACTGGAAAATATGAAGGTCTCTCCAAACACCATTATAGTGGGCGACTTCAACTACCCAAACATAGACTGGGAGCATTACTCTAGCTCCAACACCCTAGCCCAAAGGTTCCTATAATTTATAAACTCAAATGCTATGGAACAACTTGTTACCACTCCCACAAGAGGGGAAAACATACTGGACCTGATCATCACCAACATGGGGCTTTATGCTCCAGACCAGAAGTGTATCCCTCACTGGTAAGATCAGACCATAAACTAATCTCACTGGATATTCACATCCCGACTCCACCCCCTGCCCTGAAAACCACAGTGAAAAACTTCTCTAAAGCAAATTTCACGCTCCTCAAAACCGAGGTGGAATCCTTCAAAGCCCCCGGGCCTGTGGAAAATACGGCCCAGACCGCAGAATCCTTTATAAATGCATTCTATGAACACCTTCAGGAATGCATGGATCCTGTAATCCCAAATAAAACCAAGACCCAATCCTCCAAAGGCAGACGTCCTGTCTGGTGGACCCCAGCCATAAACAAACTATACAATAGAAGGAGGAAGCTACTACATGATACAGCAAAATCCCAAAAAGGGAAGGCATCTCTGATCAGTATTAGCAAAAAACTACGGACACTCATAAAATCGTCTAAGGCCAGCTTCAAGAGAAAAATTGCACAACACACTAAGGATAATCACAAGGCTTTCTTTCGTTATGTTAGGAACCTGGGTGGGAATTCCCAGATATGCTCAGAATTAGTCCAAAATGACAAAAAATACACCGAACCCACAGATATTGCCAACATCCTAGCTGACAGGTTCAGCAAACTCCTCCCCACCAAAAGGGCAAATATCTATCCCAGCAGAGTGTTGCCCCCCTGACATCTCAGATGCTCAGGTAAGAGCTACCCTCTCCAAAGCAAAAAACACAGCATCAATGGGACCAGACAGTGTCCCGGGCTGCATCCTACATGAACTCCAAGAAGAGCTAAACCCAAACATAAAACTACTGTTCAATCTCAGCCTTACTACAGGATATGTACCCAAAGAGTGGCGTACAGCAACATGGTCCCTCTCCACAAAGGTGGTGCCTCAATGGATCCTGGAAACTATCGCCCCATAAGCCTGACTAGCTTGGTCTGCAAAGCTATGGAAAGGATCATCATGGACCTCATAAATAAAGATAATGGGGACCTACAGACACTGGATCCTACCCAGTTCGGCTTTGTTAAGGGCAGATCCTGCCTCTTAAACCTGGTTGATTTCTTTGAAACAGTCACCAAGGTCATTGATGAGGGGAAGGTGGTCCACACAGCCTACCTGGACCTCGCAAAAGCCTTCGATACAATACCCCACTCGGGCATTATAGATAAGCTCACCAGCTTAAATATAAACCCTATGTCACTAGATGGGTTGCAAACTGGCTCAAGGACAGAACCCACATGGTTAGAATTGCTGGAGCCATGTCAGACTCCAAACCAGTTACAAGTGGCATCCCACAAGGCTCAGTCCTGGGACCTCTCTTGTTCGGTATATATTTCTCTTAGGTACAGGCCAACACGGAAGGGCTGTGGCTGACCAGGTTCGCAGATGACTTCAAACTGGGCGCCATAATCGACTCTCCAGCCGACACAAGCATCCTCCAAAAGGGCCTCATAGAAACAGACAACTGGTGCCAGAGCCATGGCCTCAAGCTAAACGCCAAAAGTGTATAGTCATCCCCTTTGGCAAAACAAAGTGCCCACAAATTACCACATAGGTGGTAATCCATTATGTACAGAAGAAGTAATTAGGGACCTGGGGACCCAAGTTGATAGCAATCTCTCATTTGACAACTATGTGGCCAAAGTGGTTAGAAAATCATTTTATATAGCCCACCTAATCATGAAGGGATTCACATCTAGATCAGGGGAGGTCATCGTGCCTCTTTACTCATCCCTCATCAGGCCCATAATTGAGTACAATGCCCCTTTTGGGATGTACCTTACCAGACACCTGCAACAACTGGAAAGACTCCAAAAGTACCTCACCAAGAGGATCAAAGGGCTCAAATAGATGCCATATGCTGCCCGGTTAAAGAAACTCCAGCTCTACTCAGTGGCATACCGCCTGCTCAGAGGCGATCTGTACCTGACGTATAAAGCCATGTCCAACCCGAAATTAATGGACATGCTGCACCTCAGAAAATCCAAATCCCATGAGCTCGTGCTCGAGAGACTTGAATCTCAGCACTGAAATAAATAGGACATGCTGGAGGGACAGATTCATAACCCAGAGGCTCCCTTCACTCTGGAATAAAATCCAGTCCAGGTTAGGCAGAGTCCCTCATTGACTCTCTTCAAGAGGAATCTTGATGAGTGGATGGGAGATCGTAGGTTTACCCCGGGTATCACTTCTGTGTCACTGTTAGACAGAGGCACAGTATACTAACCTCGAAAAAGGGCATAGCAAAATTAATTTAAAATGTGTGGCGAAAGCCAAACACACTCTGGCTAGGCTTATAAATGCCCTAGGGCAGATAGCCTAGTATGAACCTATGAACCTATGTACAGGTCGTAAAGTGTGTTTCCTGTCTTCCTCTCACAGGTGCTGAGGTTGGACTGGTTCACTGCAGCAGGGAACCTGATGTCACTGAGCCAAATAGTGATAATGAGGATATGTGTGTTGAGGCACAGGCATGTTTGCCAGGGTCTGTCATTGGGCCACCAATCGACAGTACACAAGTGTCCACCCCATCCATGCACACAGTCATACTGCCAATACATCCATCACCAATGCCCTTAGCTGAGGGACAGTGTACAGTCGGCATTGGCAAGGACAGTGTGGTATCTATGGGACATGCATTCCGACACAGCAGGGATACCCTGTTGTCTGGAACGGTACCACATAGGCAGATGTCCAGGGGTTCTCGTCGGAGCACTGCTGCTCATCATGCCCCTGGCAGACGTGCCACAGGTCTTACAACCTCACACATGTTCCTGGCTGTCATGGAGGCACAGGCATGTATGGAACAGTACACCAGACAGGGACTAAGGGCACAAAGGGCACATAACACAGCTGTAATTGACAGTATCTGTGACCTAGCAGGTGCCATCCATAATTACACTGAGGTCACTGATAGACGTTGGGGTGAGACATTAGATGTCCTCCGCAATGTCATGTCCATGTGTCAGGACAGTGCGGGACGGTTGAGACGTCAACGTGGACATATGCCAGCAACATCAGCAGCTGGCAGTCACCGTGGATGTCCCTCAAGTCACAGCCGCTCCGTAGTGCCAGTACCAGCCCCAGCAATGTTGGGGGTGGGCTGTCCATAGACCGTACTAGAAGACCACGTGCACATGGCTCTGGAGAGTCCCAGCAGGGACCTGGGTCCAGTGCACATCTGTCCACCTCTGAGGATAGTACCCAGTCTGGCTTAGTACCTGATACTGTCAGTAGCACACCTGCCAGGCACAGGTACCGTATCCGTGGCCAGAGACAGCGATCTGTAAAGCCTGGCAGTTACAGTCTGTGGCTGTCCCACAAATCCCCGTATATGGCAGCCACATGGTGGAACTGTGTGCATGCAGACACACACACACACATAAACCAGACACCTAGGGCTAACACATACCCACACACATTACATCAACATTGGCGCATAGCAGTACTCTTGGCCCTCACACACACACACACACACACACACACACACACAAACATACATGTCGATTGTATGGCTCAATGTAGGCCTCTGGCAAACCAACAACACACCCTGTGCATATGATGAAACCTGTGCCACCTCCTGTCATTTGTAACATTGATGCAGGAACAGGCTACCATGGTGCTGATGCACAGGGTGACTTTATAGCAGTATAGCAATGTTAGCATGTTGTCAGCAGTAAAGTGTAATGATATCCTTGAAGGTGTAGCTTAGCAGGCATGATGCATTAAAGCTATGATTGTCAATGTAGTATTGTTTACACCAGTGTTAGTTCCAATAGTGTATTGTCCACCCACGTGCCACTTGGCTGATATGTGTAGTATTGGCAGCATGTGTTAGAGTGTGGACAGTACATGTGGGATGTGTGTAGCACAGATTTGCAGGTGTACATTTGTGAACATGGTGGAGGTGCACTGTCTGCATGTACGTGCATAGTGGACACATGGGCAGGGTGACATGCCCTGTATTACAGAGTAACACTCCATAGTTTCTATTGGTGGCCAGTATGCATTGTACTACACACATTGTGGAACTTGAGTACACATGTATGTATGACATGGTTTGACACTGTGCTGTGGGTGATACTGTTACTATCTGCCATTGTTTTGCATTCCGGTAGTATACATAACCTCAACAGCCTGACCATAAACAATCGTTAGATGATGTCTTGACAACTGACACACAGATGTAGGACACACAGTAATATTTGGATCCTTCAGGTACTATACTGTGCCAGTAACCAGTGGTATTCACCTGCACCCATTCCTGAGACCACTCCTGTTTGGCATATAGCTCTCTTAGGTACAAGCAATCACAGTAGGGATATGTCTGTCCACGTCTGGAAATGCATACTGTGGCCTATAATGCATTCTCCAGATGACACACACATCCTCCACAAGGGTATCATTCAGACAGATACCTGTTGTCAAACCCATGCTGTAACGCTATAAGCCAACTAAAGCATAGTCATCCACCTTTACAAAACATAGTATCCCCACAGTACCACATAGGTAGTAGCCACCAACATGTTGAACAGGTACTGATGTGTATATGCAGCCAAGTGTTACGTCATCTCTCCTTTGGTAATCACATTTCCAAAGGTATTTTGAAATCCCTCGGTGGATCACATAAGCAATAAGGGGTCTGCATGCATATCCACAAAGGTTGTTGTACACCTATGATGAATAGCCATCATTGACAGACTGCTGCGTTTGAACAGGTCTGAAATATACCTCGGCCATAAACCCTCACTCATACTGTTCAATAGAAACCTTAATGAGTGTGTGTGACATGGATGACCTAGGCCAGGGATCACTGCAGTGGCTGGACTTGTCACAAGCATACAGATGTGACCTAAGGTCTGGAAAGTGGCAGCACACTCTGGCAAAGATGACAGATGTGTTCATGGAGAAAGCAGGGTTCCTACCTATGAAATAATTGAGGTCACATGTACGTATATGTATTTGCCACACAGCTACCTGACATGTGCAATGCACATACTGTTGTCATACAGTAGTAAAAGCAGAAGCCACAACACATTGACCAACAGTGTGTCACACACATAGAGCACACTCACCAAGTGCAGGATTCAAACCCCTACCTAACTACTGTATGATAATAGAGCAGTACACATTAACACGACATGCTACACACATTACTGGAAGTTTTCCTTTCCACAGGTATATTTGTAGGATGGTGACAACATCAGACTTGACAAAGATAAGTATACCACTTTTAAGGTGTTTTAATACTCTCCAAAAAGGTTGCTCCTCTCCAAGGAGATCACACACAAACTCACACACAGTTGTCAAGTGCAGGATTCAAAGCCCTACCTAACTACTTTATGATATTAGAGGAGTACACATTAACACGACGCGCTATACACATTACTGGGAGTTCTCTTTCACACAGGTATTTTTGTAGGATGGTGATATCATCAGACTTGACAAAGATAAGTATACCACTTTTAAGGTGTTTTACTACTCTCCAAAAAGGTTGCTCCTCTCCAAGGAGATCACACACAAACACACACAGTTGTCAAGTGCAGGATTCAAATCCCTACCTAACTACTTTATGATACTAGAGGAGTACGCATTAACATGACACGCTATACACATTACTGGGAGTTCTCTTTTCACACAGGTATATTTGTAGGATGGTGACATCATCAGACTTGACAAAGATAAGTATACCACTTTTAAGGTGTTTTAGTAGTCTCCAAAAAGGTTGCTCCTCTCCAAGGAGATCGCACACAAACACACACTTGTCAAGTGCAGGATTCAAACCCCTACCTAACTACTTTATGATACTAGAGGAGTACGCATTAACACGACACGCTGTACACATTACTGGAAGTTTTCCTTTCCACAGGTATATTTATAGGATGGTGACATCATCAGACTTGACAAAGATAAGTATACCACTTTTAAGGTGTTTTAGTAGTCTCCAAAAAGGTTGCTCCTCTCAAAGGAGATCACACACAAACACAGTTGTCAAGTGTAGGATTCAAACCCCTACCTAACTACTTTATGATACTAGAGGAGTACGCATTTACACAACGCACTACACACATTACTGTGAGTTCTCCTTTCCACAGGTATATTTGTAGGATGGTGACATCATCAGACTAGACAAAGTGGGTGACATTAGGTGGGCTACATAGAAGGAATTTCTAAACACTTTGGCCATGTGATCATCAAAGGTGAGTTTACTATTTCCCTGGGTCCCCAGGGCCATAATTACTTTCTCTGTACATACTGGATTACCACCTATGTGGTAATTTGTGTGCACTTTGTTTTATCCAAAGGGGATGACTATGCATTATTTGGCATTCTGCTTGAGGGCATTGCTTTGACACCAGGTATCTATCTCTGTAAGACCCTTCTGGAGGATGTCTCTGTCAGCCGTAGAGTCAATTATGGACCACAGTTAGCAGTCATCTGCAAACCTGTTCAACCATACTCCTCCCGTGCTTGCCTGTACCTCTGAGCAGTATCTACTGAACAGGTGGTATCCCAGGACCAAGACCTGTGGGATGCCATTTGTGACTGGTTTATAGTCGGACATGGCACCTGCAACTTTGAACTTGTGTGTTTGATCTGTGAGCCAGTTGCCCCCCATCCTGTGACATAGCTGTTAATGTTCAAGCTGGTAAGCTTGTCCATGATGACAGAGTGGGGAATGGTGTCGAAAGTCCTTAGTGAGGTCCAGGTGGGCTGTGTGGACTACTTTCACCTCCATCTATGTCCTTGGTAACTGTTTCAAATGAGTCAACTAGGTTTAGGAGGCAGGATCTGCCTTTAACAAAGCCAAGTTGGGTAGAGTCCAGTGTCTGCAGGTCCCCAATGTCTCTGTTTATGGGTTCCATGATAATTTGCTCCATAGCTTTGCAGACCAGGCTGAGTAGACCTATAGGGCAATGATTTCCAGGTTCTGTTGTGGAACCCCCTTTTTGGAGCTGGATGACTGTTGGTATATGCCATTCTTTGGGTACATAGCCTGTGGTAAGGTTGAGTCTGGACAGTGAATGTAGGTGAGGGTGTAGTTCCTTTTGGGGCTGGTGTAAGACGCAGCCTGGAGCACCATCCTGTCCCACTGATGCTGTGTTCTTAGCTTTGGAGAGGGCTGTCTTTACCTGCATGTCCATGAAGTCTGGGGCTCTGCATTCTTCTGGGATGGACACAGGCTCTTTTGGGGGGTTATGGTGGTGGAGTTTGCACTGAACCTGCCCCCCAGGATGTGGGCAATGTAAGTTGGTTCAGTATATTTCTTGCCAGAAGCTGACAGCATATTTGGAAGTTGCCACCTAAATGTTTGGTATAGCTAACGAAGGCTTTGTGGTTGTTATTCTTACATTCCTTGGCAATTTGTCTTTAGAAACTGTCCTTGGATTATTTTATGAGCGGTCATTGTGTCTTCCTAATAATGATCAGTGATGCCTTTCCTTTTGTGAAGTTTGCTCTATCATGTGTTCGTTTCCTCCTTCTGTTGTATAGCTTTTTTATGGGCAACGACCACCAGATTGGTTTCTTATTTTTGGAGGAGTGCATATTTGGTTTTATTTGGCATGTCTCGATCCCTGCATCCCTGTAGATGCTCATAGAATGCACTTGTAAATGATTCAGCAGATTGTATTGCATTATCCTATAGCAAGGGGGCTTTGGAACTTTCCACTTTGGTCTTGGGAAGTGTGCAGTTTGCTTTTGAAAATGTCTTCACAGTGGTTTTTTTGACTGGGGGGGGGGTGAGATGTGGATGTCTAGTGTGATTACTTTATGATCTGATATTACCAGTGAGGGGTTTATCTCTGTCGTGGAACACTGGTACCCCATGTTGGTGATGATCAGGTCCAGTATGTTGTCACCTCTAGTGGGCGTGGTGACCAGCTGTTCCAGGGTGTTTGAGTTTTTAAACTCTAGGAAACATTGGGCAAAGGATGTTGTACACAAGTAATTCTCCCACTCAATGTTTGGGTAGTTGTAATCTCCTCATATAATGGTGTTTGATAGGACCTTTATATTTTCCACTATTCTCAGGAATACTGAGTGAGGTTCCTGAGACAAGGTAGGTGATCTGTAGCAGGCTACAATCTGATAAGCAGCTTTGCCCAATGTTAGTTGCACTTGCATGGTCTCCAAGGCCTCATGCTGTGCCACTAACCTGAAGGGGTGGGTATCCATAAGGTAAATGGATACACCCCTTCCTTTTGTATTTCACTCATGGTTTTGGGGCCGAAGATCAGAGGAATTGTGAGTGTTTTACATGGAGCATGTCCAACAGCTCTATGTTTGACATAGCTTTGTATGTTAGGCAGAGATCACCTCTGAGTGAGAGAGTACAGCTGGAGCATTTTGAGATGGTCTGTGTATGGCATGTATTTCAGGCCGCTAATGCTCTTTGTGAGGTATTGCTGCAGGCTTTCCAGTTGTTGTACATGTCTTGTGAGGTACATAGCAAAAGGGGCGTTGTACTCCATTATGGATCTAGTGAGTGATGAGTATAGGGGAACAATGTCCTCTTCTATTCTGCATGAGACACCTTTTGTGATGAGGTGTGCCACATAGAAGGATTTCCTGACTACTGTGGGGATGTGATCATCACAGGTGTGTCCACTGTCCACCTGTGACCCAAGGTCTCTTATCACACTTTCAGTGTTAAGTATACTACTGCCTATGTTATAGTTCATGGCTACAGAGTTTTTACCAAAGGGGATAACAATGCACTTTTTGGCATTGCGCTAGAGCCCATGGCTTTGACAACAGCCATCTGTCTCAGTGAGGCCCTTTTGTAGGATGTCCACATCTTTAGTATTTACAATTATGGCTCCTAGTCTGCAGTCATCTGAAAACTTCATTAGCCACAGACCTTCCATGTTAAAGTTTACTTCAGGGAAGTAGATACAAAACAGGACAAGACCCAGGACTGGGCCCTGTGGTACTGCACTCATCACTGGTCCAAAGTTATACTTGGAGTCTGCTACTTTCACAGTGTGTGTTCTGTCAGTAAGCCAGTTGGCAACCCATTTTGTGACATAGCAATTTATACCTAGTTTAGTGGGTTTATCTATAATTCCAGAGTGTGGGATGGTGTTGAAAGCCGTGGCAAGATCTACATAGGCTGTGCAAAACACCTTACCCTTGTCTACGGTTCTGGTGACTGCTTCAATGTCATCTATCAGGTGTAGGAGACATGATCTGCATTTTACAAACCCAACATGGTTGTGGTCCAGAGTTTGGAGATTACGAATGTCTTTTTTATAAGTTATATGATGATACATTCCATGGCCTTGCAGAGCAGGCTTATCAGGCTAATGGGGCACTAGTTCCTGGGGTCCATGGTGTCTCCACCCTTGTGTAGTGGGATAACCATTGCTGTGCACCATTCAGCAAGCACAAAGCCTGAGGTGAGGCTATGACTGAACATGGTACGTCGGTGTGGTGCCTGTTCATTCTGTAGTTTGTGTAGAACTTAGCCTGGGAAGTTATCTGGTCCCATGGATGCTGTGATACTGGCTTTGGAGAGTGTTTTTTACCTGTGCAGCCATGATGACAGTAACTTTGCAGTCTTCCATTATAGAGATGTGCTCTTTCATGGGTGAGAGGGGGGTAAGGTTAACATTGATCCTATCTGCCAGGATGTTGGCAATATCAGTTGGGTCTGTATATTTAGTGCCACTGAGCTGTAACTCTGAGCAGATCTGAGTGTTGCCATGACATGGACCTGTCTGTTGGGCAGAGATCTCCTGAGTAGACAGTATGCAACAGAGTACAGATTGAGTTAAATTCAGTCTTGTTGCATGGGGCAACTGTTTGAGGCCAGTAATCCTCCTGTTGAGGTACTTCATTGGTCTTTCCAGCTGCTGAAGGTGCCTAGTCAGATTCATTGCAGGTGTGTTGTGGTACTCTCTGACAGGTCTGATGACTGATGAGTAGAGGGAACCTCCTTTGACCTACATGCAAAGACCTTGGCAGTTTGTGGGAACACAGCATGATTTTCTGAACACTTTGACTATCCACATTTGTCCATAGATCCTTATTATCACCTCCATATTTAGGGTGTTGGCACCTATGTGGTATTTGTATGACTGTAGCTCGAGGACATACTTTTGTCTGACTGAGACCTTTTTTAAGGATGTCTCTGTTGTCCCAAACATCGATTATGACAACGTTTTGGCAGTCATCCACAAACTTTGCTAAACATAGCCCTCGTGTGTTTGACTGTATTTCTGAAAAGTATACACCAGACAGGAGAGGTCCCAGGACTAAGCCATGGGGGACAGCAGTTGTTACCAGCTTGTACAGGAGACCACAATTCTTACCTTGTGTGATCTATCTGTGCTCCAGTTGGCAATCCATCAGATGACAGACATATTCATGCACAGGTTGTTGATTTTGTGGATACGACATGTGTCTGGGATGTTGGCAAAGGGCTTTTCAAGGTCTATGTGGGACGTGTGTAGCTCATTTCATTGATGTATGTCCTGGGTGACTGCCTTGTAAACAGTATAGCAGGTTTGGGAACCATGATCTGCCCATGACCAAACCGTAATTGGTAGGGTTGGGTGTTTGTAGGCTCCCAATAGCTCTGTTTATGAGTTCCATCGTGATGGACTCTATGGCCTTGCAGATCAGGCTTAATAGGCGTATAAGACAATAGTTCCCATGTTCTGTTGTGCACCAACACTTGTGGAGTGTGTCAAACGTTGCTGTAACACATTCAACAGTTTCATATCCTGTACAGAGGGTGAGTCTCAACAGACTGTTCAGGTGCAGGCTCTGATTGTTCTGGAGTTCACTTATGACACAGCTAGGGAAACAATGTAATCCCATAGACACCATGTTTTCAGGTTTGGAAGGAGCTGTTTACCCATTCTATATGTGATATCTGTGCTTTCACCGTCTCCAGGTATGATGATAGGGCCTTTTGTCAGTGAGAGGGTGGTATGTATGGGCCTGTCTGACAGGATGTTGGCAATGTCAGTAATTTACAGTATGCATTGACTCAGGACATATATGAGTGTACATTGCTATTTATAACATAGCGGAAGGAAGCATCATGGTTCTCTATGGACTCCTTCACAGATTCTTTTGCCAGAACATGGATTGGATACTATTTGGAGTGCACATTGTTTGTTGATGATACTGATTGCAGGTTTATTGGTCTTGTTTGCTTTTTCACTTTCTGTGAACAACTTAAGTAGTTGTGGTACATAGTTTGATTATGACAGGGTTCCAATATATTATATGTGTCTGTTTTCATGTAACTGTGTGCACAAGGCAGGATTGGTGAATAGTGACAGGTTCCTGGGGTGAAACATGCAACTGCCAAATATGTGTGGCCCACTGCTGTACTCAGACATGGCCTAAGTGCGTGAGCATGCCCAGTATGACCTTTCAGTGTGTTGCTGAATGAAATCCACTACATTTGTTGAAGTGTGTGAGCATGCCCGGTATACACATTTATACTATATGTGTGTGGAAAATCAAGTTGTATTTTTACTGCAGGGCTCAACTTTGTGTCATAACTCAACAGGGATCATGCTGTGCCTGCAGGGCTTCCATGAGAAACTTTGCATAGACTTATCAACATTTCTACATACAGGGGGGACAGCTATTCTTTGTACATTTCTACCCGGGGGCACACCTGATTGTTTCTGTGGGTGTACATAGGATTAGGGGTTCACCTGACACTTATACACATTTGCTACGCCTGCACTGCTATGTAAGGTACACCATTTCAGTCCGTACTGTTGCCTATCGTACTGGCTTGAGGCATACTACTGTACTACGGGTCTTAGCATCCAATGTCACGTATATTAAATTGCGACTTCATAGCCTACCCAACCCACATCACACCACCTGGCCTGCTGTTCTCTGTCTGCATAGACCTGTAAGGGAGGTTACCCATATGCCTCTTTAGGGTCATGATACAGCATTTCTTTGTGTTTGCATTAGTGTACAATTGTCCTGCTGTGTCTGTGTCAGTGTAATGCTGTCATGGCTTAGTGGTTCAGTACTGTGACTATAGTACACAGTATCCTGGGTTCGAGCCCTGTCACTGCTTTTTATTTTCATGCTGGGCAGACCAGACTTCTTAAGGAACAGTACAGAAAATATGAGCATGTTTACCTGACTTTGCTCAACTTTGCCTGACCTTGCCCAACATTGCTCAACATTGCCCGACATTGCGCTAGTTAGCGCACGCAATTTTGTTTACATATACAAAATAGTGGTAAAAGCTGCTTAGCACTGCTTTATATTGCTTAAAACATGGCAATCATGCCTCAGGTGGTGCTGCAGGGCTGCCTATGTCGGATGCACATAGTACACTCCCTATACATGTTTGAAAACAGGTAGTGTCAAGTTAGATCCCTATTATTTTATGTGCGAGTCAGAGAGAGGTATCATTTCCAGGGTTCCTACTGAGCCAGTGTATGTGCTATGCATTGCCTCTTTGCCAAGGCCAAGGCATACTGGGCACGCCTCCTTCTGCCTACTGGGGCAGGCTCAGGTTGTTCCTCCTCCGAGTCACACTGTGCCTGTGATGGCCTTGGCAATGGTGGGGGGCTGTTTGGACCTGCCCCATGCTGTTCCTGCTGCAGCTGTTTTCGCAAGATCATATTGTGTAGCATGGCACATACCATGACAATTTGGGTACATGTAGTTGGTGAGTACTGCAAGGCTCCACCAGATGTGTCCAGGCACCGGAACCATGACTTGAGCATCCCAAACACACACTCGATTACATTTCGTGTTTGTGCATGTGCCTCATTATGGAGTTCTTGTTCAGGTGTGTGTGCATTTCTGAAAGGTGTCATCAGCCACGGCTCCAGTGCGTATCCAGCATCCCCCACTAGGTAACCGTCAGGGATGTCCCCATTGGCAAATGTCTGGTACAGCTGCGTCAGATGCCAGATATGGGAATCATGGTAGCTTCCAAGGCAGCCAGCACACACATTCAGTATTATGCCTTGGGCATCGCATACGACCTGGCAGTTGATGGAGGGGAAGCCCTTGCGGTTGATGTAGGCCCTACCCCGCTCACCAGCTGGTGCTTTGATGTGTATGTGTGTGCAGTCAATTGCACCACTACCTCAGGGTATTCCGCTATTTGCTGGAAGAGACGCATATTGCTGGCCAATGCCTCATGGGAATTGAGGAAATATACATGATCACCGACATGTGCTGACATGGCATTCAGGAACTGGTGCAGTACCCTGGATGCTGATGCCTGTAAATCCCCATCATATCACCAGTTGGTCTCTGGAAGATACCTGTTGCTAGTATTCTTAGGCCAACACATACCTTGGTTTCCACTGGGATGGGTTCCCCTCTGTTGGTTCTGTGTGTGAGGCGTGGCCTGCACAGCTCAACAATTTGCTGCAGGAGGTCTCTGTCCACTCTATAGCGCTCCACTATCTCCAGCTCATGTAGCCCCGGGCAGGTTACCCTGGGTCTGTACACTCTTCTCCATCTCCTCACTGTGGGTTGCTCAGCAGCATTTGCAATGGCACCACCCTCAGCATCTTGCACATGTTGCTTATAATAGCAATGGCAGCCCCTAACATTTTTTTGTCTGAGTTAAGCTTTTTAAGTTTTCACTCTCTTTGTATACTGCAGTGTTGCAGTTTTTCTGAGAAAAACATGGGGGAATGTTGTTTGCAGAGTTTTAAGTGCTGGGCTGGGCTGGGCTATTGTACTGCCTGCATAATTGGCTGATTTTGATTGATTTCACCTGGCAGCTCTGCTAGTTCTCCTTGGTTAACTTCCTACTACTTCTTTTCCTTCCTTTTCCCTTTCTGTTTCCACAGGGGGCAGCGCCATGCAAACAAGCGCAAACACATGCACACAGGCTTAGGCGGGTGCACACACAGCCTTAGACGGGTTTACAGGCGTGCACATGCGCGCACACGGTTTAAGCACGTTTGCAAGAAAATTCAGTGATTTCCACGGCGTACACCTTCAGTGTCTGGGTTTCAGTTAAGACAACTGTAGACACACCTCTTCCAATTCTGAGTAACTCACAGCAAACACAAGCCACTCTGCTCCAATGAACTTACAGTCTTTCATACATACCCCCTCATGATGTCACCTATCTTCTACTCTACTACTCCCCTACTCCTACACTTACACTCAAGGGACATGGCTCACATGCCAGGGAAAATTGGGATTCACTATCCTTATCCTCATTTGCATAGGATTGCCTACTAATGCTTGGTTACATCTCTCAAACTGAGCTTCCCCCCATAGCAACCTCTACTCAGTAGCCATGTTGTCTTCAGCCTGCCATTCACCTGCATGGCAGAAGAATATTTTTAATAAGAATGCCTATTTTTGGCTTTTTTTTTTATTTTCTGGTTTTTAAAGCGCCGCTGCCCTACGCTTAAACATCGGAAAAAAAAATAAAAATTGATTTTTATTAATTTTCAACAGATCAAAATGCCAATGGCCTTATATTTGGCCATTGGCATGCTTCCTCAACTGGATGGATCCTTTATTTGGAGCTGTCATAGCTCCATTTTGCTATTTGCAGAACTGTACTCCGTTAATAACGGAGTACATTTCTGCAAATAACTCTACTCTTCCACGGACAGGTTAGTGTTTCCTGGATTGCAAATTTACCTCATTTGCATAGCTTTCAGCATAATTTACTAGGCATAAGCATACTATAACAGCTGTTCTAGTTAAATAACACGCTTATAAACTCAATACATTTCTGTGAATTGTACAAGTTAAGAGTGCTTAAGGTTCACTGCATCAGCTTACCTAGTAAGTACACACTAGTTTTGAAATAACCTGAACAAACATCCATAAGTTGTCAGACTTTTGCACAATCTTAAAGAAAATGCTCCTACTTTCAGCAAGCATATTCAGTTTAACTAAATATCTCCCTTGAAAAATACGGGCAAAGTTAAACTGTTTTCTCCTGCAGTACACTTCAAGGCCATCTCTAGTCAAATATCAAGTTTATTCTTAAGACATAGTGCCTTCCGTCAACTGAAAAGGGTTGTCTAAAGTGTTTATGCTGTAGCAAAAGTATGTATGTTACCTGAAAAGAGTTTTCTAAAGTGTTTAGTATTCTGTGACATTGACAAAAGAAAACGGATCAGGAGACTGTTACAGACCACAAATACCGCAATGATGGGTTAGGCCTGTAACAGTCTCCTGATCATTGTTTATAACATTGGAAGATGCATAACAGCCAAATTCCTGTTCGTGGGAAATGTGGTTCCAATAATACGTAAGAACCGAATATTGTTTTTAAGCATTTATATGTAAAGTTCAGGTACAGTTCTTTTAAATCATTGTACAGAAAAAAATGCATGTCATACTAAAAATATTTCTTATAATTTTATAGCTACCTGTCTAAAGCTTTTCATTTTAATAGACAACTGACAGATGTTTGTTTATTAAGGCCCAGCTATACTCTAGCATTCAGGTTTAGTTGCCAGTATAACTTTCGAGTAACAATTGCCAAGGGCCTCCCTGTATTTTTTTCTCTACTTGTTCTATTACCACAAATTTAAAACTATGACTGAGATGTTCCTTGAGATGTTTGGCTAATGCATTTTTTCATTACTTCTTCTGATATCATATAGGTGTTTATAAATACGATCCCTGAATCTATGTTTATTCTTCCATATGTAGTAATACCTCCTGGCGTAAGTCAGCGTATACCACCTTTGATGTTTCAGTTATATGCTCTTCTTATGTGCAAAGTGTTGTCCTTTATTTTACAAGTCTCACACACCCAAATGTGCTGCCACATTTGTTCATTTTTGTGGGTCTGTTTACCTTTTTAATCTCTATATTGGAACATTCAAATAAGTTTTAAGTTGAGTTAATTCCTTTTCTATAAATAATCTGTAGACTGATTTGTCATCTCCCAACACAGACACATTTTTTTTCTATGACACCCTTAATCATAGTACTTTAGTCTGTGTTAAAAGTAGCAAATGAGTTCCTGAATATGCGTGTGTAGAATGAGATGAACAATGAATGTTGTTGTTACTACTAAGTACAGTGAGTGCCATTTCAGTTTCATGAAGCCTATTACTGGTGCTCATTTCAAAAGTGTTTTCATTCATACTTATGGCATGAATGTTTGGTCTGTTCTCGGTGTCCAGTATGGTTCTATAAAAATTGATTTGTCTTTTATTTATGACTTCATACATCAATTTATCAATGAACCAATTTGGATATTCTCCAGCCAGGAACATGTTTTTAAAGTTCACACACTCATCTAGGAAGTCTTCAAACATGGAAGTCATATGGGCAGCTCGGACGAAGTGCCCTTTTACTACTGCATGCTTTTGTGTCTGTGGATATGAACTAGTGTAATGGAGGTAGGTGCTAGAATGTGTTGGCTTTCCATATATTCCAGAAATGTATTTCCCTACTGTCATATCCTTCATAAGGCAGACATCTAAATATGCAATACTGGAATTGTTGCATTCGTATGGAAATTTAAAAAATTCGGTAGTATTGTTAATGAATTCCATGAACCCCACTACTTGGGGGCCTCTTTGTTAACATCATAATGATACAGTGGGAGAAAAATATTTAATACATTCTGAACACTTTAAAACATGTGAGTTATACACCCGGTACCCAGATGACATCTTTATTTGGGACAACAGGGATAAAACAGACAAGAAAGAGTAGATATGGAAACATTTTCCTCTGTGCTGTATTTGTAACTACATTTCAACAGTACTCTGTCACCGTCCTTCCCTTCAAGCTTCATGGACAGATGGTATTATACTATGCCTCTCCTATGCCAGGGTGATATTTGAGGCTAGTGCAATGATGTGCAGGGTACATTAAACTGTCATTCATGGGTTCAGAGTGACACTCAAAATATTCATTTTTGATCAGGTTTGTTCATGTACTGGGGAGCCCCTAACTATAGCAAATTATCTTATTTTGATAGCTTGTTATGTCTGTCAAGCCAACAAAACTAGCACAAATTTTAACGTATCTGTTAAGTTAAGTGGGTGATAACTGTGGTAGGACAAAGAATTCCATGAAATGGTACAGCTACGTCTCCTTTAAAATTCAAATATATCTCTGGTTGTAGTGATGGACTTCATTGCAAAGGTATATCTTTTGTCAAATAGCAGGTTTCATGACTTCATTATATCTTTTATAGGTTAATAGATTAGTACTAGGCTAACTGCCCTTGTGGGCCTTTTTAAGCTTAGCCAATTACCCCCATGTGAGAATCAAACATTGAACCTTATGTCTGTAAGGTAACTACCTTAACTATTATGGCAACCTCCCATCCCTATTTATATTAACTATCTATATACCCTATATATTATCACTAATATGGTCCCCTTATATACCTGTCAACTGTAAAAGATATTGCAGAATGTCCCTGAGTTGCTTCATATTTTGTTGTGTCCCTTGTAAATGTCTTGATTTTCTGATAAATCATTAAGGATTACAGTCAGTCAGTCAATGATGCCACACATTAGATTTTCATACTTATTGTTCAAAAATATATGTTGATGCAAAAGGTGTTATTCCACTAATCTTTTAAAGTAAATTACAGTTGTTGTTGTTGTTGTTGTTGTGTCTTTCGGCGTTTCCCGGTTAGGGGTTGCCACAGCGGAACTCCGGTCCGCTAATGATTCGTAGTTGATTTTTACATGCCAAGTTACCAGCCCTGATGCACAACCTTCAACGAAGGTATGCCCATTCACGCATGTCTCCACGCAGAAGATGCTCTAGCTGAGAATCGAACCGGACAGCGTCTTACTGTGAGGCGACAATGCTACCGCAGCACCACCACCGCGGGTTAAAGTAAATTACAGTAACGTTTAAAAATGTTCCTGATTTTGGATATTTATTCCCACTATTTTTAGCTTTGCCCCAATATTTGAAGAAAGACATTGAGATCTATGCCTTTTGACAGCTGAATCCCTGCTATTGGGTACTTTTCCCACTAAAACTAATGAGCACACCTTAATCTTCTAATAAGATTGTCCCTTAGGAACAGGTAAAAAAAAAAAAAAATGAAAAGCAACACCTTTTGCTGCATCCTTTGTCCTGCCTACTCCATCCCTCCATGCGATGCTAATCTTATTATGTAAATGGGTGCCTCTTCTCAACACTGCAGAAAATATAGCTTCACAGGTAATTACTGGGCATACCATCCAGTAGACCATTAATAAGCCTAGCCCAAATTCCCAAATATCCAAAAGCACTGTCTAGTCAAGCGACTTACTCAAGGTCACACAGGAAAATGAAGGCTGAAGGAATCAAACCCTGTACCACAGGAAGTAGCTTGTTATCAGCCCACAGCCTTAATCTTCTTTGCCAGCTGCCACACAAACCTGACTGGTGTTATAAGCTTCTTTCCACTTTCAATTACATGGGGCAGTTTCAGTCTTTTGACTTCTGGATTAAGGGCCCAGCACACTTTCACTAATCCACTATACTGTCTCTAGGATTTATCATATATTTTTTGTAATCCTCCTCAGACACAATCACATTACACTGAAGTGATGTTTGAACAAACTGTACGTCCTGAGGCTGTGACTTTAGAAACTCCAGTATTCAAGTCCATAAAATTGTTTTCCCAAATGACTTTCAGTTTTCCAAACAGAATGAGAAAAAATGAGTACGAAGCAATCCTGTAGGTTAATTATGACAGGTGGCCCAGTTAATTTAATGTCATGCTACTGGTGATCCTTTGACTCCATTAATTCCACAAGAGGCTCACCTGACTGCTAATGCTGATTCTGTTATTCTTACTAAGGCCATCTGGCTTTCTTTTTGCTTCACTGGGCCCTCTAAACCACTTTCCCTGACCAGTCTGACTCTATTAATCTGGTTGGGACCCACAGTTTCAGTTCATAGGAACAATACCAGGCACACGATCACAGGAACCATAAGAGGCCTAGCCATAATCACCTTTAAGAAGACCCATTTAAAAGTTCTTGCCATCCTTTACAAGTTCGTTATGTTAAGAGTCTAACTTTGTTAATCCTCCTAGACTTCCCAGTTTACCTAATTGTGCTGAAATCTCCACCCATTAGTCCTTCTGTGGGACACACTGATTTTGTTATTTCTGCTCCCCAAATCTTTTGTTTTCTAGGAGGTGCAGTCTGAGTTCTTTACACCTGCAATGCATGTGCTGCTTTAATTTAAACTGTTTTGGCCACACAGCCTTGTTAATTCTGCAGGGGTTTCAAAAACTATAAAGCTGATCCTACCAGCCATTCACATATTAAAACTTATTAATGTGAAACAATGATTCAATAGCTGTCCTATTCAGAAATAACCACAGTGTATTTAGTGACTTGACTGCTTGTAGCTAACGTATTACTGCTTTATTTTGTCTGCATGTATAAAAAAACTGAAAGTAGTATTGAAGTTTGACATGGGATGATTTTTTTCCTGTTTTGTTCTGCATTAAACTAACAGAAGATTATGTGTACTTTGTAGTGTGCTAGCTTCTTTTATCATATTTTGGCTACCGAGTACACGTCATATTTTGTGAGGGGGTAAGTATTGCATGGTCACCTAAAGTAAAGAAAATTGTATGCACTGAAAAAGTGGAAGAAACGGATCAAATGGTATAGGAGGGAAAGGGAAGGCAGAGACTGAGACGGTATTGTTGATGGGGGGGGTGGATAAGTAGAAGGGATAGTTGTGGCTGGGGTTGATTAGGTGAGAGCTACTGAATACTGTGGTAGCACAATCCATGTTGGGGCCACCAAAATGTTTACATCAGTCTTGTCTTTGCCCACAATACTCTTTAAACCAACTTCCTCTTCAGATCTCAGGCATGCCAATAAAAACAGAGCACACCAAAAAAGCAGTGTGAGTGATAATAACCCAGTCCATCTGTGTCATGAAGCAGGGAAAGAAAAGTGGGTGCGTTCATTACCACTTACCTGCTCATCCAGATCTACTGATAAGATAAATGCATAACTTTTATATCTCATATGAGGAGGTCCATCCTCATCATTCAACACAACATAGACTGAAGCTTATCCTTCTCAAAGGTCAGCATGGAAATATTATTCTGATCACTATGGCTCCAAAAGAAGACACAGACCTAGAGAACACATCCAGCCTTTTAGGTCTTGTGAAAGTATTCAGTGAAGCCCAGGTTGCAGCTGTACAAGTACTATATATGCAAATGTCTAACAGGAAACCATTGCTATGGCTGATGATTGCAGTTTTCATTCAAAATTTCATATTGTATAGTTAAGCCATGTTAGGTACTTTTAACAACCTTGGTAATTATTTGTGTGGAAATAGAGGCAAAACATGAACTTTGCTATTTGACTTGGTTCTCTGCACATCAACTCTGAGCTGTTCTTGTGTATTCATACAAAGTAACTGATATTCCCCTTTGTTAGGAAAAAGATACACTTCAACTGATTTATACATTAAGATTTGTCTCAGTGGCTACTTTAGGCACCAAGGAAGTATTAGTCTGTAATGACACTCTGTCCTTATGGATGATGAAATATGGAGGCACATTAGGCCTATTTCACATTTTTTTTCCTAACACAAGGAATAACCACTAGAAATAGTCTTCCAATACAGGTATTTCAAATCTCTTTAAACTTCAGGCTCAAAACAAATTTTAATTTCTACACATACCTCTCAACCGTATCGAATTTCTCGGTTTACCGGTTTTGAGGTCCAAATTAATGGGGTGCCACGATTCTTGAGTGGCACCCCTTAATTTCCAAATTTCCTGGCTTTTTAAAAAAAATATTCCTGCCTTTTTTTTTTACTGACGTCATCACGCGGAGGCATGCGTGGTGATGTCAGTTTTGTGAGCAGCCTGTCAGATTTCAGCTGACGGGGCAGGGCTGCTGCTGGTTCACTTAACTTCATTCATTAGGACGACTCCACGCTTTGCAACTCAAACTGGTCACTGTTCGCGACACATTGAAAAAAGGCAGTAAATTCATCAAATGGGACGAAGTCAGGTTGTCTTCTTTATTAGAGTATGACAGTTTGAACTTTTGTTTGTGGTCATTTCTTGTAAGAATTTGAACTGTTCACTAACTTGGGAAGGGTGTGTTGGGAAAGTTACTTATTTATAAAAAGTCTATAAGCACCTCCGCTCTGCATCTCCCTGCTTTCTCTTTGTTTTGCAACAAAAGTACCCAGTTTAATTTTGTTTTACCACCAGGTAGTGTTACAAGGAGTGGTACTTGGCTTTCAAGCCTTGTTTTACTTTTAAGGGGAAAGAAGTGGTGAAGGAGACTTGTCACATGGGAGCCAAAAAGTATTATATGCAGTTAATTCCAGGAATGACCAGAATATTAACAGTGGGTAGCTAACTCTGGTGTTGAGTTTAACAAAAGATTACATGTTGTGATTATTACACTGAATTTAGCTGTACAGATTGTATTGTTCCTGCTGTAGTACTACCAAACTTTCCCCATATTAACTTGCTCAGAATGGGTTGTCATGAGAAACCAAGTGAGGAAGGTATGAGCCCCTAGAGATAGTGGGTGGTTGTGTGTGACCACTGAGTTTAAGTGACAGAGAAATGAGGAGAGGCAGCCTTAGGAAACACACCTCTCAGACAAACACAAGCTCAATGTTTTTTTTTCTTTTAGAAGGGGAAGGAAGTTTTTTCCCCTCTTTGTGTGTGTGTGTGTGTGTGTGTGTGTGTGTGTGTAGTCATCGTAATACGTTAATAATACTGTACATTATGCTTATGTCACGAAAGGGCCTGTATTGCAAAATACCGTAAGATCACATAGAGGTTAAGGGAATGCAAAGCTTGCTGGTAGGATAGTAATAGCCAAGACTGCAGGGCAGAATGCTCTTACATTAAAAAAATGCAGTCTTTTAAGACAGAAACAGTAAATGATAGTCCTATCACATCCAGCAGGTTCCATTTACATGGTTACATGTCAGTGCTTAAACATCTGTAAACTTTGAGGGAGACATTTTGTGTGTATGCAAACCTAGTCCAGTGATAATGCACAAAGTCTGCAGAAACATTTTGTTGTCCAAAATTGGTAGTTCTCATTCTTTAAGAAATGATGGTACTGTTTTTGCTGTTCAAGAATTGGAAGGGATAATGTATGTGTTCTTGCACAGTGTTTGCAACTTTCTGCAGTAACAAGAAATGACTAGAGTATAGACCGTCATAAGTGTGTTAAGTGTGAAACAGAAATAAGTTATGCTTTAGGTGTTTTCTGATGTAGTGCTGATGCCATGTTTTGTAGAAGAATACATGGAGTGTCATCTCAGTTCAGAGACGTACATCACTTTAATGTTAGTCACTCAGTTTGTGGCTTTGTGCTGAGACCTGTTGTGTCTGACCTCAGCAAGTAGTACAAACAAAAACATCAACATAGTACGTACATACATTGCATACACATTCAGTGATAGAAGAAAAGAACTCCCTTCCCGTCTTCCAAAATAAATGCATTAAATTATCCTTTTTCACCCACAGTCATCGTTATTAAACTTTTCCATACCTTACTGGCATTTAGTTTAGCATAATTATAGCCTGAGCCCTGGCCTGAGCTCCTTCCTTGTAGCACACAGTAGCTACACTTGTCACTGACTACACACAGAGAGATAAATGAAATAAATAAATGATGACAAATATAAAATGACATACTGAACTACATAATAAAACATATAAAACAAATGAGATGGTCTGGTCTTGTCAATGAATGTCTCTCTCCCATGTATAAACTTAAACTTTAAAGCCAACAGCCAAGCCAAATGAGATCTAGAGCGAGTCAGTGACTATTTTGCTTTGCCCTCAAAAAGACAGAAGATAACACAGTACACTTAGGTAGTGGTGGAGGATGGAAAGTGCAGAAAGTAAAAAGCAAGAGGAAGTAATCCATGATCTGTCACTGTGAGATTGGGACTGAGTATTTTAAAAAGAAAATGGTTGGTTATTTTATTTGGTTGATATTTTAAGTCTGTGTGAGCCAGCCTGTGAATGAGTTTACTTGTATTTCACTAGTTAGCAAGTTAACAGGTTGTTTGTCTTTCTGGCTTTTCCCGGTTAGGGTCGCCACAGCGGAACTCCAGTCCGCTAATGATTGGCAGTAGATTTTTTTTTATGGTGCTGAGTTGCCAGCCTGACGCCCAACCTTCAGTGAAGGCACGCCCATTCACGCATGTCTTTCGAACGCCACTCGACCACGGGGAGGACATGCAGACTCCACACAAGTTAGTAAGTTAACAGGTAAAAATTTAATTTGTAATTTTGTATTTATTTAAGTTTTATTTATACAAGTTTAGAATCCAGATTCCAGGCCTTATTTAATTTTTATTTATTTAAATTTTACACCAGTCAGTGTAGTACTTGTTAGAATTTTTTTTTGTGTGTGTGTGTGTGTGTGTGTGTGTGTGTGTGTGTGTGTGTGTGTGTGTGTGTGTGTAGTAGTAGTAAGTAAGTAGACTAGTTAGTACAAGACAGTAAATTTTATTTTTATATAAGAGAACTTTATTTTAGTTTTATACAAGTTCAAAGTTCTGTGTTATATAATTAACAATATATAAATAACTTGTTCTGTGGTTTATATTTTATGTTATTTAAAAAAGGTGAAGGCAAGTGCAGCCTCTCCCAGTGTTATTTTTCTAAAAGAATATTGTATTTTAGTTTTGCACAAGTTCAGATATTAATATAAATAAAACAATATTGTTGTTCTTATTTTGTGTTTCATGATCATATTTTGGTTGTTGTTCTTCAGTTTGCATTTAAAAGTTGGTATCCCACAATTCCATTGGGGTGGGTGGGGCTACATAATTTTGTATGCAAATTGTATGTTAATCATAATGCAGATTTGTATCTATTTTTCATGGGCTTTGTCCAGATTTTTGATGTTTCCAGGTTGACATGTATGTTTCTACACCCACTGACTACAGTATCTTACGTAGAAAGAGACACAAAGTCATAAAATATGAGGATCTGCAGGCAGAAATGAGGGCAGTGTGGAAGAAGGACACCCAAACAGTTCCAAGAGTAGTAGGAGCAATGGCTCTTATTAAAAAGTATTTACAATCAGACTTAGATATGGTACTGATATATGTAACTCCATATGAATTGTTGAAGGAGTCATTACTGGGCACATTATGGGTGCTGTCAAGAGCACTTCTGGCTAACATCAAAAATTGAAACTATACTAATTTCATGAACTTTAATCATACTTTGACTTAGGAATGGTGTCTATTCCCATTATGGAATTAGAAACCCAAAAGACTTGGAGAAATTAAAAATGGTTAACTTCTCTAAAATGAAATACAAGTCCTATGGAGGGATGTTATCCTTTACAGAAAGTCTGATCAGGACAGCAGTTCTCAAGAAAGCTTTGCAAACATTTAATGAAACAATAGATAAAGTGTTGGATCCTTCTGGAGGTTGGATATGGCAGCAAGATGTACTTTTATAGAACAGTAATCTACATCTGTATCAAACATCTAAGAAAGGCAATCTAAAACTGCAGATAGTGGAAATGTAAATGGGTCTGACTGAAAGTTCTCCAGACAGAAACATGTGTCCATTTGCTTCTGTATGTTTTCCACTATTAGGCCTCTGGGGATAAGTAAGGATTTGAACTACGCTAAGCAGGTAAGAGGAGACCCTCGTCATTACTGGAACTAGATTAGATTTTAATGAAAGAAGTGAACATCTGGGTAAGTTTGCTTGAGAGTAAGTCAGCAGGATTCTGGAAAGCTTCAGGCACAGAGGCCAGCACAGAAGATGAGGTTACAGCAGATGGAACCATGGTCATTGACACCACAATGGGGCTATGATACTGACTCAGGATTTGTTCTACTTGGTTATATGAATTATTTGGAAATAAGGAATAACATGGGGACATGTAAAGGAGACCTGGAGGTAATTTCTGGATGACAGTATCCCAGGGATATTCCCTCCATTTGGGAGAACATAGAAAATAAGTTTCTGTATTTAGAAATGGTTTCTGATATAAAGATGTTGCATCAAGGCTTCCCCCAGAAGCAAAATAACGTCCATAATACCAATGAACTGAGGAACCGCTTATCAGACATTAGGAAGAAGTGTTTGAGCCTGTCTATTCCCTTGGAACATGAATGTTTATCAAAAATAAAACCTGTTGGTATATTTCCACAGCCTCACCTCTTCTCAACAGAGGAGGTGGAAGTGAGTTCCTCTGTTGATGTACCAAACTTCCATCATGTTACTGCTGTGGGTGGTAGCTGCACCTTGGGGTGGGGAATCCTGGAATGCCTGCAGAGTAAGCAGAAGTGCCTCCATCTCCAAAATAATGATGTACTGACTGGTCTCATCTGTGACCATACACCTTGGACATCCTGCATTGTTCCCGCTTACCCTAGGGCAAAGGTATCCATGATGGCAGTCAGTACTAATGTGGGGATGTAGAAATAACTGCCCACAGTAAGATTTGGACTACAAAGCCACCATCATAAATTAATTTTGCATATCTGAAAAAATCATTATGGGATAAGAGATGGGAAATGTTACCCAAGACCATTGGACTTTGAGAGTCTACTGGAAGACTCGTGAAATTTCACATGAAGAACCATGTAAATTTCAGCTGCCACTGGGCAGTGCGCTGGGATACAGAACTGTTGCGGCTGATTAAGAGTGAAGAAGCTGGGACACTACAATCCTACAATCTGCAGTGGAAGAATTCTATCTGAAGGAAGATGTGCTTTGCTGGACATCATGTCTAATGTATACCCTGTAAAGTTTAGCTTTTATGAGGGCTGCAAATGGGACTTTGCAGTACTCACTATTATTCTGAAAAACTGGAAAAAATCAAACGAGATGGTTGAGCTGCAACTAATTTATCTAAAGCTGTATTGTTAGGATCTCATGATTCAGATAAGGAAACATTTCCTTGTAGACTCAGTTTCATGGCAGCCACAGACATTCATATGGTACTCACCTTGAGGATGAACAGAAGGGTTTAGAATTGACAATGACTGGCTCCTATTTGTATGTGTGGAAAATTCATAGACTGTTTGCTAACAATCTGGAAAGATCATTTGGGAATAAACTTGTTTAGACTTCTTAAGGCCAAAAAATAGCTTTATCTTTTGTCTTTTTTTGTAACTAAAAAGAATCTGGAATAATAACTGGATCTTTTCAGGTCAGAGGGACCTCTTAGATGGTTCTTTTGCTGATGAGGCTTAACATCTATTTTCTTGCTGCACTCTTTTGAGAGAGTGGGATGTTTGGAAATGGGAAGGAGAGGGACTGGGAGTAGTGAAGAAAGGAATCGTGAACCCTCTGGTTATTAAAGTCTGAACTAGTTGTCATGCATGACAACCAGCTACACATCTAAGTAAAGGGGACAGATGACCCTCGACTGCCTCCTTAGGGATTAGATTGCCGACCCAAAAAGGACAACATGGAATCCCTGATGAAACTGATTATTTTTGCTCTAGGCTTGCATCCATTCTAGAAGTTTCTACAGCCTCAATCGTGCCTTTTAGAAGTTTGACTGCCTTGCTGCTGTTGGGTGCCCTTGTACCATGACTCATATGGACTTTTCTGTGTACATAAAATGGTGTGTTCTACAGTCTGAATGTCTTCCTACCTTCTCCAAGTTTTCAACTTTTTATTTAACTATTGGTCATTAAAGGAAAGCTCTGTTAAAGGAAGGATACCTCAGAATATTCAACAAAATAACCTAGCTATACAATTCGCTGAGTCATGAGATAGTCACATGGTGACATCTGACACAGAAAACATAGCTGACAATTGTGACTGTATCTTAATCTTTATATGTCTGTAATGCAACTCTTTCAGTGAATGGGACATTTATTTATTTAACATTTGCTTGCCAGGAAAGTCCGACTGGAACATAGCCCATTTTCAGTGGAGGCCTGGGGAGAAACGCTCCAGACGCATGTCTCTGGAAACACTGGAGGCATCTTACAGGCCAGCTCCTATTGGAAGTGAAACATGTATAACACTGAGTTACTGCCTTCACTGTCAATGTGGAAGATAAACATGTTTCTAAATCTGTCCATCTCTCTGGACTGTCTATCTGGACATGCATAACAGAATGCTTTAAAGTAGGACCCTTTTTAAGAACAGCCAAATCATCAAAACAGTCAGGCATGGAAGTCTTTACCTAGCTAGTCAATACTTAGGAGACTTAGGAGGCCAGAGGAGGGTGTTTGGCCTCCTCAGAACACACATCACTGTTTTGGGAACTTTCTGTGTAGTCCTGACCAAAAGACACACCCTCTTCCTACAAGGAGCCCACCCACAAACATGGTTGAGAGGTCCAAAAGTCAGCTTGTAGTATCTTCTTTGAAGAAGACATAGTATTTGAAGGACATCCCATTTTCTGCCTTATTATTTCTAATATTTTCCCAAACTTGGAGTCATCTGTATGGATGCTGAGTAATCAGCACCATTCCTTTTACATAAATCTGGGATGAGAGTCTCCACTGAGGAGTACAGGCATCTTCTTTTGCACTTATGATTTTTACTTCATCTTGGAAGGGAGAGATCTGAGGAGCATGAATATACCTGACCTGGTCCAGATACATGAAAATGGTCCTGTCTGAGTCCCTCAGGCCATCTGTCCTTTTGAAGGACCCTTAATGGTTGACCTTGAATCTAGAGACCACAAAAATTCATGTGCCAACAGAATCAGCATCAGAGCTATTGACATCAATGGCACTGTTAACCTTGAAGACATTGGCAACTGAAGGTTCCTCATCGACCTCATGAGAATCAGTGCCAAAATAGGAGCCAAAGAAGTCAGCTAGATGATAAGGCAGAAAAGGAATGTAAGTAAGGAGTCTCTCTGTCTGCCCTGGTATCAAAGGGGGAAGAGGGAAAAAACATTTGCTGCTGACCCTTTATAAAGGCTCATCATATTTTCATAACTGCCAACAATAGCAACACAAAGTCTTTTTGAAAGACTTAACATACCTGGACTTCTACTCTGACCTCTAAGTCTGAAACAGAAGGAATATGATCTTGTCTAAAAAGGTTTGGCAGGTAATGTTCAGGTGCATCAAAAAGTTTGACTGGCAACTTGGAAATTCCATAAGTGGCAGAGTAGAAGTAGAGGCAAAATAATCCTTCATCCTATGCATTCTGTGAAATGGAGCTGGAGAAGACTCCCCATGATTGTAACTTCTGCCAGTTTTATGTGTCTTCTTTTTATCCCGTTCTTCATCTCTATCCTTATGTTAATCAGAATCCTAAGACTCATGCTCATTCCTTGGGACCAGTGGGGTTAACCCAGAGGAAGCACTTGAGGTTTAAGCTCCGTCAGGGGTGGATGAAGAGCTACCCTTCTAACCTTATTCTGTCTCTGATAGTCTGTGGACTGATAGAGTCCCACAATTCACACTTCTGTTTGAAATGCTGTTCTCCCACACCAATAACACATAAGATGGTGTATCTTGGTCCAGAATTTCATGTTACATGTAGTTAACTTTTTTAATGCTGGACTATTCATATTCAGAACCACAAGAAGAAGAACAGCAATAACTAGAGAGGAAATCGCATAGATATTTACAAATTATGTCTGAAGAACCAGAAGTTTGCTAACTTGAAAGTCAAAAGCATCAACACTAACTCAAAGGTTGAAACACCGATTTTTATATGTGAATGAGAAGACATTATGCTAAATAACATCGGCAAAGCAAAATAAACTGTAATGTTAGAATGCACAAACAACAGGTGATAAATGCCTCGAGGATGGGTTCACAGAATAACTACCCAAACAGGTAAATAAAGAAAAGGTCTGATATGATTCATTAACCAGATGCAGGAATGTTCACAAACAACTTAAAATATTGTAATGTTGTAATTAGAGGAAGAATGGAAGACAATGTCCGTCAAAAAAAAAAAAAAAACATGATTGAAAGAGCATAATGGCCTGAGGTGATTTCTCTAATGCAAACTTCTCAAAAAGCAAAAGAGATTCAGATGGGAATCTTACTTTGACAGACCATTATCATGTACAAAGGAAAGAGGCTAGCAGCTTGAGAAAGTGTTTAGATGCCAAGCTGGAGGCCACTCATAGTCTGCAATATAAGTCCTGCTGGCTGACAAGCATGGACCACATCTTACTTTACTGCATATGATATGGTTTATACTTTAACAAAGCTTTACACAGTAATATTAGTCAGCTCTCTGTTACCATGTAACTATTAAGACATGCTTGAGTAAACACTGAGCATCACTGTCTTGGAAATCATAAAACAGAAGGTGTTACCTGTGCTGGAGTGGCAACAGAAGGACACTCTGGTTCTGGACAGTTGAGTAAGTGAACAGTACCATCCTTAATCTGGATTTCAAAATATTCTCTCAGACAACTGTTGCAATACACGTGTTCACACTTTGTAAAACATAGGCAATCACTTCCGAGTTTTGCTAAAAAGCAGATTTTGCAGGAATATATTTTATTGTTGAAACATTTTTGTTTCTGATGTTGGTTAAAATCTAGGATTTCTGGCAGAATATTTGCCCATGATTCCACATCTTGTGCAGCTCTTGGGTCACAACAGATTGCACCCACTGCATCTTCTGCCTTGGCAATACCTGCTTGTTCAGTTTCCATGAAAACCAAAGGTTGAGGATAACATCTTCTCATCTCAGACGGCTTTAACAGTAATGAAGAGCCAATATTCAAGAAATGGAGAGTTTCTTCTCTGAGAAACTGCATCCAAGAAAATAAAACAACACATCCTTTGTTTTCTTTCCAAATACCATCAAGTTGCGTACAAAGACTGGTAAGCTAAAAAAGTTTAATTAAAAAAGCAAATTGGTAAAACACAGTAGGTGGTAAATAACAACAATAAAAGTCCAGCATTCTGAGTTATGCAAATGATGCACCAACAATGTTAAATTAAAGAACAGCTTGTTATGTGATATAAAGTATGCATAATGTTCAGGATGACAAGTGTTTAACTTCTACTAAGGATTAATGTATTTCTCTAGATGCTTGTGACTGTTGAAGTGACACTCTGACCCCATACAGGAAAAGGGATTGTGGGTGGATGGTTTATGCATTTACATACAGAACCTTGAACTTCTGTAACTGGAGTAGTGTCTCAATCTTTGCTGCTGATTGGTTCTTACTTATCTCAATGATATTATATAAAAACAAGCTCTGGGATTCAGAGAGATTCTGGTGACCTGTGCTAATTGGCTAACACAGATTTGGCGATTAACATGATAGGAAGACTATGTGGTTCAGAGATAAGGCAAAACTGCATCAAAGAAAACTTCCCAGTGCACACACCATTGCGTGCATGCATGCACACACACACACGCACCTCTGTGATACCTACCTGTAATCGTAATCCAAGCTGCAACCACTCCATGGGGTGACAGGGTGTATGCTATCAAAAGACAGCATGCATTCTTCCTCCATGAGAGAAATATAACTGTATTGCATTATTCTTGAGATGTTTCTGTTTCTGGTAGTGAGCACATGGCTAATCGGCAACAGTTACTCCCTCAAGACTGTCGCTTTTGCATATGGCTTCACCAGCAAAACTGCTGTCCTTGCTGCAGTCACTGCTAACATGAAGCTATAGTTAAAGAGTGGCCTTTGAATCATTCAAGCTTACCATGCTGTGGAAGCCTTTTGAGTAAAGGCTTCTGCAGAGTGGTAAGCTTTTCTGAATACTAGAGTTGGAGCTGTTGCTTGGATTAGAATACTGACATACTTTCAAACTGAAGATGACAGCTGATTCTCCATCACTGAAGTAAGAACATTAAAGGAAGTCGGTTCCTGGTACTGCAATGTTTTAAATCAACAGAATTTTTATTTGTTTAAACTGAAAAAGTTAATATTTTTACTACGCACAACAGAAATTTCATCATTGATTTTCATCAGTTTCCTTCACAATTGCATTTTTCCACTGGATCAAATTCAGAACATATCAACTCTAGGATTACCTTTACTTGGTGTATAAAACATTACACTTGTGACAAATTAAACACAATTAAATGCACATGTGCCTCTGAAATACAATTTTCATGCTGTACCTTGAGGAATAATATGCAAATTCTCTTGGAGTTCCTGCTTCTAATTTCACATCTTCCATAACAAATATTTTCATATTTTTTTCTTTAGTCTACCCTCTTTTGTTATATTTTCCCTTCTAGGTCCCCCAGATACAGCCTCACTGTTGCAAATCAAGTTCCTGCCCCCACCTGTAAGTAATATTCCCAGATGAAAGCTGATTATTCCTCCCAAAAATTTCTTGAGCTATGTAATAGCAGTTTTTGGTGGAATATAAATACATGCCAGAATAATCCTCCTCCCTTGACAACAGCCCCTTAAAACCACAAATCTACCATTATCTTTATTTCCTCTTTTATCACTATTGGAGGTTCTCTAGAAATTCATATAAGTACTCCCCTTTTCCTTTGTCCCTGGTAGTCTTCTGAATATCCATACTGAAATCCATTGTTTATCAAATTCACATACTTATTTCTTTCCAAATGTGTCTTCTACAAAATTTGTATTTACCCTCTGTATTTCTTAATATAATTCAATACTCTTACCCTTTTTTTATACCTGTAAGGCCATTTACGTTCCAAGATAATATGGTTAGCATTGGCTTTATGACAAGAAGTTATTGTTACCACCCATTATACAGTGGATATAAAAAGTTTACACACCCCTGTTAATATGCCAGGTTTTTGTGATATAAAAAATGAGACCACAGTAAATAATTTCAAAATGTTTCCCACCTTCAATGTAACCTATAACCTGTACAATTCAATTGAAAAACAAACAAATTTGTTAGGGGAAAAATATGAAAAATAAAAAAAAGAACAATAAGCTGGTTGCATAAGTGTGCACACCCTTAAACTAATACTTTGTTGAAGTACCTTTTGATTTAATTACAACATTCAATCTTCTTGAGTTTTTCTCTTTTTACACTGTAAAGCCTATATTTCTTACAGTTATAAAAACTACTTGTTTATTGTAATAATGTTATCACATACAACAATCACTGAAAAGAATTACCAGCAGCGCCACATTTAAAGTACTACTGATTACTTACTACACAAACTGCTTTACTATATAACATGTAGTTTATATAATGAAATGTTTTATACAAATATTATTAAGAACAAAAACTGTTTTACTTACAGTTACTTTTTCCCCTTTTAGCATCCTTCTAAATATTAATGACAAAGTGGGGGATATACTTACAGTCCACCACAAGTTTAACAAAGTCAAAAAAGTCTTTCTCAGCAACTTTTTCTTGCAAGGCCGTATTTCACAAATGTGATTGATACTTTATAATCTCATCTTTATTCACCACTTTCAGTGTTGCTGGTCTTCTTCCTGTTCATCTCCATCTCTCAACAGTAGAGCCTGGATCATGTCCAAGGTACTCCTTATTTTTCTAGTCAACTCCTGTGTTTTTTCTGTCTCTCAAGTAATTTCCACTGGGACACTAGAAAATGCTTCACTGGCAAAGTCCCTCTATGAGCTTTATTTTCAGAAGAATGATAAGCAGTTCTGTTGATGACTCAGCTTTTGTTGCACAGACTTTTGCATTTTCTCCTTACCCTGTTCTGTATCAAAAATGTGTTTGATCCTTCAGGAAAAAATATTCTGAAGACAGCTGGCTACAGTAGCTTGAATCTTGTACCTGCTTCTCAACATTCCCTGACTGCTGGGATAAATTTGCTTCCCTTATTTCTGGTGTACTGTGAATAATCATTTTCCACAAACACTATGCTGTCTGCAATTTTAATACTTGCCCCTTCTGTCACAGTTTTGTCAGGATCAACAATTTCTACTGGTTTGATTGCATCTTTACTACTACAGGTCCTGGCTGCTTTCTCATGGCCAGGTTTGGAGTATACACTTGATATACCCTTCCAATTAACAAGTCCTGCTTTGGAATATCAGTCAAGTTGCTTATTTGTGCTTTCAGTTTCTCTGGAACACCAAAAAAACTCAGTTTTTCTCTGTGTACTCTGTCCTGCCATTTTTTTTGAAACAGCTCATCTTGAGAAGTCTCATACTCAGCCTGACTTTTCATTTCAACCTCTGATTTTTGTAGTTTTATCAGTTCATCTGAATAGCTAGTTATGGGGTCTTCTATTTTTCCAGATTTTTATTTGAGTTGACATATGCCTTCAATGTTTCATGCATATTAATCCCCTCTGAGTACATTTATTTTTTCTCTAAATTACTAGACGTCATCTGTTGTACCAAAGCTGGAGCTTAAACTGTTTTTGTTGAACAGCTGCAGGATTCTTTCCAATCAGTGTTTTCTCTTCATCTTTTCCAGCTGATTTACTTTCAGGCTCTCTAAAGTTCTTCTTTAGTGGCATCCGGGTAATGTACTTACTAACCAGTAGCTGAATGTTACTCAAGCTGGCAGAATTACTCACTTTTATTGCTCAGTTTCTTTTTTCACACTGGGAGAGATGAAATTAAGCTGCTGATTAGTGTGGAGCCATCTTGGAAGTCAGAGCATTGGACTCTTTATCAAGCAGTGGGATGGCAAAATACTTGTACTGTAGTCTCCAGAATCTAACCTGGACAAAAGAGATCATGTAAGATTTAGGCTTGGCATGATTAGTAAGGTCTTTTTCCACTCAGGGCTTACAGAGGACATCTGCTTTATTAAGTACAAAGGTGATAGAGTAGACATATTTCAAGACTGATTAAACAGCAACCCTAATTACTGGCTCTAAGGAGTGGATAAACCAGGGCTCCTCAAGCTTCTTCTCAAGACAATATGCCAGGCATTGTTAGGGAGGGTGGACTAAGGGCTTGATGCTGCACCAGGTATGGACAAAGCTACTCTTTATAAGTATGACAGCTTCTCCAGCTGATGAGGCCACCAAGGGAGGGTGGGGGACTCATTGTCCTTATCCATCTTATAAAATGGACTACAGGTCCCCTGCCTCTTCAAAGGAGCCTGACTGGGAGGGAGGAAGTAGTATGTCCCTCCGCACTACATGCTGCAGAGACATCAACCTCATTACCACAATCAACAGAACAAGCTGGAGGGACAGGTTCATAACCCAGAGACTGCCCATGCTATGGAATAGACTTCCCATACATGCCAAGCAGAGCACCTCACTGGCCCTCTTCAAGAGAAATCTTGATGAGTGGATGGGAAATAGAAAATTCACTCCGGGGATCACTCCAGTGGTTCTACTTGACAGAGGCACTGGGAAGTAAGATTGGGTGGCACGATGCCAGGGTAATCCTATGGGCTAGGCTTGTAAAGGCTCTAGGGCCATTTGCCTAGTACACACCTATGAACCTATGAACCCTAGTAAAAGAAGGCATGAGCTCATGTACAGTCTCACATAAGTGAACATGAAACCTAATGCATGCCAGGTGTCAGGTTTATGGAAGCCCACAACAAATGTATGCCAACCAGAGCTGACATGACTTAAGAAGGAGAGTGGCTCAGGGCAGGCATAGCACTAGTTTCAGATCACACCCTCTAAGGTTCTAATTCTACATAATTTCCCACCAGACATTGAACATCTGACAAATGTCTAATTCCTAAGTTGTGGATTCTGTCATGGGGAAATCTGACAGGCTCCTTTCAGCTGGTAACAGCCATCCCAGAAGGACTGGGAGATGATGTTCTGGGATGGCAGTCTTTAGCTCTAAATTGATTTGAACCACAGCTGAATTCATCAGGCAGCTCTAGATATCAGGCAGGCTGGTTATAACCTCTCACCAGCCAATCAAGGATTGAGCAGTGTAGGCAACCTGGTGCTGGAGGACTTAACTTTCCGCTGAGGCTGGGGTCTGGCATGATCCTGAGCCACTGCTCAGGCATCTGCAGGGACAAGGGAGTGACATCTTTAATAACAGACTTACCTACGGGGGGGCTAGACTACATCACACCTACCAAGGGTCTATCTTTCTATCTGTCCTGCCTTTTATGCTCTGGGCTGCAAGGTGAACTCCCCATCCAGTCTCCTTGAGATTAGCTGTCAACAACCTTCATTCTTCCACTTGCAAGGAAAGCAAGGAGTTGTTTCTTCTAATGTTACCAGCTGGCAAATTTAAAATGTGGTCACTTGTGCTATTGATTCAAGTCATGCCCAAGACAATAAAAGCAATAAAAGTGCACATCATGGACACTTATTTAATGGCCAAGCAGATACTTCAATGATTTCAAGGCATCCAATGAAGGACAATTTCAAAGAAAATAGTATTGAGATCCATACTGTGAGAGCAGTAAAAAGAACTGTTGGGGGGTAGACAGACCATACATGCTTATGTATGCACCACATAGCTTCACAGTGTAGTAGCTTGCAAAACCTTTGCTGAGATATTACTAAATGAAATGATAAATCCAACAAAGGACCAATCAAGGAAGGTCTTAACTATTACATCTAGAAATAGTTGTAACTAGCACTTTCAGCGCCTCACTAGAAGGTAAGGTTACTAAAGAATTTGTTTGAGTTGCAAGGGAAAAATGTGGGTCAGCAGCCAGATACATACTTGACTTTTTTTTTTTTGAGGGGGAGTTCCACGGTTTGATTACTTGTGTTGTTTCTTCACTTTTTATAATTTTATTGCAGCTGTTTGCTTCACTATTTCCTTTAGCTTTGTGCATTCTAAACAACATTGTTGGATAAGCTCAGTTAGTCAACATTTCTCTTGCATTCTTTAACTACATATGGATTAACTCTGTTTGAATTGTGAGGGGATCTGAGAAGTATCATTTTTATTTAAGGTGAGCAGAAGGACATTTAATTTGTGAGACCTGCCAACTAAATATGCTCTTTCACCATTTCAGATTTCTTGATCTATAGTTCTCATACTTACATTGTGTCTTGTATTTTGCTCTTGGTCTATTTGCTTTTAACTTTTGGAGATTTAAATAAGTTCTTGTTTAGGTCAATTAGCAAGATCTGTACTACATTCTTTAGCTGCATTTTTTACTGTAATGGGATTAAGTAGCAGAGAAGTACATTTTTATTTAAGGTAAGCAGAACAGGACAATGTTTAAGCTGTATAAAACAATAGGCAAAACTGTTTTATGAGCATTCTGGATTTTTTTTGCCATCCTACCCAAACTTTCCCTAGTGTGGTTTCAAACCAGGTGCATCTTGAGTTGTCCAACCCTGAGATAAACTTGGCTTAAGAATCTCCTTTCAGTCTTGTCTTATATTCTCATACTACTGAACAGAACACTGTAACAGTATAATAAGAAGCCCTCCTCATAGACTTAAAAACTTCTGAACCCTTTGTTTCATATCATCCCACCCACTAAGTGCACAGCAATACCCATATCATTAACCTTCCCTTCCAGATTATTTTGAAAATCTGCAACATTTCTAATGAGAATATTGATCAATGGAGAGCCCAACAACTGCTTGTCTGGACCAGCCTTTGGATTAGTGCTACTACTTTGGTCCTGGTGAGAGAAAGAGCAGACAGACTTTGGTTCCTAGTCATCTCTACTTGGGGTGTGTGTGTGTGTGTGTGTGTGTGTGTGTGTGTGTGTGTGTGTGTGTGTGTGTGTGTGTGTGTGTGTGTGTGTGTTTGTGTCTGTCTGTGATGCTTTCCTGATAGGTCTGGTTACTGATTCAATGGGAATTTCTTCAGTTTAAATTTCATACTACTGTGCAATTGTGCTGCTCTCCTGAATGTGCTATCCGGTGCATCTACCGGGGGAAACAAACTACAAACCTATGGACCCAGCCATATCTGTAACAGACTGCTGATTACCAGAACGCCTTTGATTCATTTAACAGGAACCAGCTTGTGATCAGTGGTACTGTTTTTCTCCTTGTGAGAAAAGTAGAAGAGAAACAATATTTTCTAGTTATGCACAATTGCAGTGAAAGCAGCACCAGTGGCAGCCAAGTAGTAGCCAACAGTTGAATCACTACTGTCTCTCATTCTTGGCAACTGCTACTTAACTTGTCAATATAACCAGTACAGCTCCTACCACCATGGACTCAGACCTGCTATCTCTAGGAGTGTTGTGGCACAGTGACAGTGTACCAACTACCCTATGTCTACTGACAGTTCTTTACTTCTGGACTACTGTGATTTCATATGTGAAGAAGATATATTTAACTTAGTTTAGAGGAATGTCTCTTGACAAGACCTAATTTCAGTAAACAGTAGCATAACACCATGCCAACATGGTTAAAAATGTCTCTGCCCAAGACTCCCAGGCACCCACATTGTACACCTTGGCCACCCAGGGAATTACATTTACCTACGTACACACTTACTCCCACACATAACTCTATTAAGAATCATGAAAACTGCAAGCCAGCTCCTCTAAGGTCCCACAGGCCTGCAAGGAGTCACAAGGTCATTGTTGTTGGTGATTCCATACTTAGAGATACTGACACTGCACTCACCAGACTGGAGAGGATTATTGCAAGTTTTTCTCTGATACTAGGTTTAGTGATTATACATGGGTCATAAGGACCCTTCATTGTCCTAAATATGACTATGACATTGTGGTTGTCCATGTATACAACTTTAATCCATCCTTGGAATGATGCAGATAGACACTGTTAAGATCTCCTCCCATGTCTCCAAGGAACAAAATTCACTGTTGTTGAGCAGTATCCTACTGTTATGAAGAATAATACTTAATTTCAAAAGTAAAACAACATGCTTCAACAATTAGCTAGTTAACCAATATCATTCCCAGGAGATCCAGCATGTGTCTGAGATGAAGTGGGATGAAATGCACCTTTCATTTCCTGTCTTTCACTTTCCAGAAAAATAATTTGCTGCCTCCATACTGGCTTTTTAGGCAAAAGTCAGCTTAGGAACATACCCACTTAGCAAACTCTAATTTGGATAATAGCAAGGTAGTACTGCTCAGATCTAGAAGCTTAAACAGTAAAATGTCTGATCTTGAGCCCTTCATCTACTTTGAAGACGTATATATTTTTATAGTAACAGAAACTTGGCTTCACCACAAAGTCAGCACTCCCTCCCTGCCAGGGTTCAGTGCTTGGCCTGCGTTCAGTTCCACAGGAAGCTGTAAAGAGAATGTCCATATTTGCTAGGTGACCTATTGTTTCACAAGTCATAAATGATGCGTATTGGAACTTTAAAATGTAAAATTGTTAATATTGTTAAATGTTCGTATCATACCATTGCTACCTGCAAACTGAGTGGAACCTCATTCAGCAATTTTGGAAGGTGTTTTCTACAGCTTTTATCTGCAACAGTCAGGATGTCAACCAACAGGTGGCTTTGGAGGGTCTGGGCACAAAAATGGACAGAGAAGGAGACCATACAGATGTGCAATGCCTATGCTGGACATGAACAGAAAATGAGGGCTTGCCCTAGGAATTTTGTGATGCTCAACATCTGGAAACAGAATGCAAAGGAGCTCCACAGATGGACTGGGGTCTACTAGACTGGCTTGCAGTTCCCCAACGACTATGATGACCTACATCAGTGGGATGCAGTGGATCTTAGCCAGAGGGCTGCAGAGGTCCAATGCTAGTAGTAGATGTGCCTTTAGTTGGAAAGCTCACTCAAACCCTGGCACAGACTGCTGTGAGGGAAAAGTACAGTTGAGTACACTTACCATAAATGTAGCTGTTCGAGTGTATTCACTGTTGCAGTCCTAACCAATGGGTTATCTGGCTCCCGGTAGCCCTCGATTGGCCAGAATACCAAAGGTAAGTAAAAATTACACCGACTGTTGTCGGTTGTAAAGGACGTCAGGGCATCCGATACAAAAGGAGGCAGCCAACGTCACTTCCTCAGTCTTTCTTGCCATAGCAGTCAGAAGCCCTCAGAAAACCAGGCTTAAACCAAAAGCCATTTTGGCAAATAATACCAAATTTAGCCTGTACCTTAGGAAAAGAGAAAAGGGGGAAGGAAGGAGGGAGGGAAACCAGGACTGCAACAGTGAATACACTCGAACATCTACATTTATGGTAAGTGTACACAACTGTACTATGTTTTTAGTGTTTCACTGTTGCAGTCCTAACCAATGTGTTGATTACCAAAGCCCAGAGAAAAGGGACGAGGCACCAACAGAATCAAGGGTTGGAGACAATGCCCTGCAACACAGCAGTGGCAAACCCTGCCCTGGCTCTTGAAAACAAAGGCAAATTATAATGCTTTGTGAAAGTGTGAACAGAAGACCATGTGGCAGCCTCCAAAATGTCTTTAGTAGGGACACCCCTTAAAAAGGCTGCAGAGGTGGAAGCTGCTCTAGTTGAATGGGTCCTAACTCCTTGAGGAGGAACCTTGCCATGAAAGGAATAACAGAAAGTAATACAATGAGCAATCCATTTAGAAATGATTTGCTTAGAAATAGCCTTGCCCTGGGCTCCAGGGGCAAAACTGACCAATAACTGTGCTGATTTCTGAAGGTCTTTAGTCCTGTCCAGGTAAAACCTGAGCTGTCTATGCACATCAAGAGGATGCAGGATTCTTTCACCTCTATTCTGAGGATTAGGAAAGAGGGTAGGAAGGTGTATGGACTGATTAAGAGTCAGGCTAGAAACCACCTTAGACATAAAGGAGGGGTTGGTTCTCAGAGAGACCCTATCTGCATGGAAAATAAGAAAAGGCTCCACAGCCATCAAAGCATGCAGCTTCAAAACCCTCCTTGCTGAAGTTATAGCCAAGAGGAAGGCAGTCTTCCATGAGAGAAACTTTAAATCTGCAGTGGCAACTGGCTCAAAAGGAGGAAGAGTGAGTTTCTCTAGAACAAAATTAAGATCCCAGGCAGGAGTAGGTGCCCTTCTGGGAGGTTTTAAGTTGCAAGCACCTCTGAGAAACATTTTCTTCAGGGGATGAGAGAAAATGGGTTGTTCAAAAGAACAATGAGCAGAAATGGCTGAAGCATGGATCTTGATAGAGGAAAAAGAAAGACCACCCTGAAGCAAATCAGCCAGGTATTCCAGGATCAGAGGAAGGGTAGGCTGAGAAGAAGATTCCCCTCCAGCCTGCATCCAGAGAAAGAATCTTTCCCATTTGCCAGCATAGGACTTCCTAGTGCTAGGCCTCCTGGCCTCCTGAAGCACGTTAACCATCTGTTGGGAAAGGAAGGAAGGAGTCATACAATGAGCCATGCTGCCAAATGGAGAGACTGAAGATGAGGATGTAGAATGTTTCCCCCTTCCTGAACCAAAAGATATGGTTTCAGAGGAAGATGCCAAGGAGGAAATTGGGAGAGACTGCGAAGCAGTGGATACCAATGCTGTCTGTCCCAGTCCGGAGCTATGAGAATAGTCCTTGGTCATTTGTCCCTGATCTACAATAATACAATGGGAAGAAGAGGAAGAGGAGGGAAGGCATAAACCAACAGCAGCGTCCAAGGGAAGGACAGAGCATCCACTTTCCAGGCTCTGCTGTGATGCTGTCTGGTGCAAAAAAGAGGTAGAAGATGGTTGACTGGAGAGGAGACAAGATCCACTTGAGGAGTGCCCCAACATTGAATGATGCTGTAAAAAACTGCTCTGTTCAGCTGCCACTCGTGAGGATCCAGGGTCTGTCTGCTCAACTGGTCTGCCAAAACACTGAGCCTTCCTGTAAGAAACTAAGCTAGGAGATGCAGGCCCAGGGATACTGCTATGGACCAAAGACTCATACTCTGTCTGCACAGGAAGTAAGAATGAGTCCCTCCCTGCTTGTTGATGTAGCACATGACTGTGGTGTTGTCTGACCTGACAAGCAGGGTCCTTGGAGAAAGAATATGTTTGAAAGCTAGTAAGGCCTGCTGGACTGCCATCAACTCCTTTGAATTTATGTGCAGGTGCATCTGCTGGACATTCCAACTTCCCTGTATGCATGTGCCATCCAGGTGAGCTCCCCAGGTGTAGTCCGATGTGTCTGTGGTAAGAACTTGAGTGGCAAGGGGTGGGCAAAAAGGCATGCCTTTGTTCTGTAGACAGGCTGTTGCCCACCATAGAAACTCTGTCTGCAGACATGGAAGCAGAGGAATTATCACATCCAGGTCCTGTGTGTGTGTTGACACCAAATGTTCTTGAGGTACCATTGCAATTTACTCATATGCAGTCTTGCATATGGAATCATAGAAATGCAAGAGGCCATGAATCCCAGAGCTTGCAGGTATTTCCTTGCTGGGACAGGCTTGTCAAGTCCTTGAAGTAAACTGAAAGAGTTGTCTGCTTCTCCTGGGTGAGATATATCATCTGGGCGGCTGTGTTCAAACTCGCTCCCAGGAATGTTATCTCTTTGGATGGCACCATTTTTGATTTTTCCTCATTGAGAGTGTAACCCAGGGAAGAGAGAAGAGTCTTTACAAATTCTAGATCCTTTAACAGCTGTTCCTAAGAATTGGCTTGAATTAGACAGTCGTCCAAGTATGGATAAATCTGAATTTTCTTCTGCCTGAAAAAAGCAATGACTGAAGCCAGGCACTTTGTGAAAACTTTTGGAGCAGTAGATAAGCCAAAGGGCAGCACAGAGAATTGATAATGTTGCTTGCCCACCCTGAAACGAAGGTATTGCCTGCAACTTTCCCTGATAGGGATGTGCAGATAAGCTTGTTTGAGATCCAACGTTACTAGCCAGGAATCCTTTTCTAACACTGGCAGCAACTGATGCAGAGTGAGCATTTTGAACTTTGGAATTATCAAGAAAGAGTTCGGGATGGATAGATCTAGGATAGGATGCCAGGTGCCTTCTTTTTTTGGAACTAGGAAAAGTCTGGAATAGAAACCCTGGCCTACCTGCTGAGCAGGAACTGATTCTATTGCTCCCAGATGTAACAGTGACAAAATTTGCTTTTCTACTCTGCCCTTTGGTTTGGAGGAGCATCCGGAAACCTTTGGGTACTGGAAAAGTGTGGAAAGAAAACTTGTGTCCTAGGGATACAGTTCTGAGTACCCATTTGTCGTCCGTGATGGCGGCCCAGACATTTGCAAAAAGGGCCAACCTTCCCCCTAAAGGACTCTCCGGGCAGGCAAGAAGAGGCAGAAGTTGGACAGAGTCATTGAGAATGTTTAGATTGAGATGCATGCTTAGAACTTCCTGCCTTGGAAGAGGAAGCCTGCCAATGCTTAGACCTTTGAGGGGTAGCCACCTGTACCCTAGAAGACTTGTAACCTCTAGTCCTAGAACGGTTCTGTCTGCTGGTATCAGAGAACATCCAACTCTTAGAAAGGTAATTCCTGCTAAAGCGAGGAGGCTGAACTTGCAGAAAGTCTTTAACTGTCTGCATAGACTTGGCCTTGTCTTCCATCTTCTTGAGCACTTCCTCTGCTTTGCTGCCAAAAAGACTGTCCTTATGCAAAGGTTCATCTAAAAGCTTAGCCTTGACAGGCTCTGGTATGGGCTGCTCCCTGAGCCAAGCGTGCCTTCTAATAACAGAGCCAGTAGCTGTAGCCCTACAGGTGGCTTCTAGAATGTCAAAACCACAATGTAATGAATGTTTATTGAAAAGACTGGCAGAATTCAGCAAATCCTGCATATCCTTACTCTCCGCCATCAGAGGCACACTTGCTATCCTAGACTTAATAGATTCCAAGGTGTGCGGCTGGTACTTCAACATATGAAAAAGACAATTAGTAAACCTACTAGCAAGAGTGGCAGAGGTATAAACATTTTTACCCCACCTATCTAGGTTCCTAGATTCCCTGACAGAAGGAACAGGATTTTTAGTAACAGTGGCCTTAACTCCTTTAGGGCCTTAAGAAATAACCTCTCGGTCAGCTAGCAGATTCCTAAAAAGAAACAAATGAGAATCAGGGACTCTAAAGTACCTGTCAGGTTTCCTGGGAGCAGGAGGAACTGAATTTGGAGTCAAGGAATTTTCCAGAAAAACATCATCAACCACTTCCAACACAGGTGGAATAGCCAAGGGCTTATGCTGAGGCAAACCCAAAAACTCCCTAATCCTTTTCTTAGAAAGGGGATAATCCTGACTTTCCCATTTAAAATGTTCCCTGAGAGTATTTAAAGTATCACCAAAAGAGAAATCTTCTGGAGGAGAAGCAGAAGGGATGGACTCCTCTGCGTCTGAATCCTCAAAAAGAGAGAAAGCTTGAGAAACTTCCTCTTCATCAACAGAAATGCTAGAAGTATCAGAACCTGAATAAGACAAAGCCTCAGGAGAGACATCCCTACCTCTTTTTGAAAGAGGAGGCTGTGAACCTCTAATAAGAGTCAAACGGTCATCAGCCATTTTAACCATTTGAGAATGAGGGGAACAAGAGGAAACTGGAGCCTGTTTCTTCACAGGCTTACGACTGGAAAATTTACCCGCAAGTCTGAGGGACTCGGGAGGCCTGACAACCGCTGAAGTTGCAGCCGAAGTCATTGGTATGAGCTTGCTGTCTGAACGAAGAATGGAGGCCTCGGACACCGGAGTCAGCTTAACGGCTCCGGATCCAGGTGAAGCGGCAACAGGCAGAACGTCAGAAGGTAAAATGGAAGCCCGAGGACTGGGGGCCTCTGAAATGGTCTCAACTGAGGCCTGTGGTTGAAAATCTGTGGGCTGCAGGGGCTGCAAAGGTGCCTCACTGGCTACCGCATGACTGACGACCAACTTAACATCATCCAAGGACTTGACCTTCGGAAGCCTGTTGCGGTCCTTATCCTTATGTTTCTTGGGGATATCCAATGCCTGAGGACCAGCAGATGCCATACAGACAAACTTAGGCCAAACTCCAAAATGTTTAGCTAAAAGCTTAGCCCGATGGCAAACAGTACACGGATTAAAGGAAGCACAGAGATCACAATTAGGAACGTCATGGTCAAGGCCTAAACAAATAATACAATAGGAATGAAAATCGATATGGGGATTCTGCTTTCCACAGGTAAGACAATTATTAACCTTTTCTGACATTCATTAAGGCAAGAAAAGAGGATCCCCAATGGCGTACTTAGCTGTAGTTGACTTCAACTTTGCAGTCAGAAACAAAAAAGGTAAACTGCCGACCAGCACTTGTGCAAGAAATGCTTCTGCTTCGAGCTCCACGGCAAGGAAGACTGAGGAAGTGACATCGGCTGCCTCCTTTTGTATCGGATGCCCTGACGTCCTTTACAACAGACGACAACCAATGTCATTTTTACTTACCTTTAGTATTCTGGCCGATCGAGGGTTAGATAATCTATTGCCGGATAACCCATTGCTTAGGACTGCAACAGTGAAACACGATGAACATGGTTAGTTTGTTTTTGGTTTCTTGCAATTTATATTGCTTCATTGGCTTTTTCTATTTTGTATACTGTGGTGTACTTTCTTTACAGTGTGTTTTAATTGTATTCTGCTTTAAATTTCATTTTTAAACTAGGAAAGAGATCAGAGCTGTGTGTCTTGTGAGAGACTCAGAAACTCAACTGTCTCTGTAGTTGCCCACCTCTTATGTTAATTTGACCATATATTTTTCCCTCTCCTATTTCATTGGCTATCGTCAATGAGCACATTATCATTTTGTGGAGTTACTCCCCTTCAGCTGTTCACATTTATTGGTTATCCCTCTGTATTCCATACAGCCAGAATACTAAGTGCCCACTTCCTTCCAATCAATCTTGCTCTTTTAAAATTAGTGGCTCTCCCCTTAGATTGCTAAAGCTTGAGTTACCTCCTCTGTCACATCTAACTACTTAGTGCGCTCTGCAACTCTTAGGATATTAATAATTTTTTCCATCTCACCTTTAAAATATGCAACATCTAGCCCAGGACCACCAATTACTGGAGAGCCCACATTCTACCTCTCAGTAGCCATCTTGAGATTAGTGCTTCTGTTTTGCATCTGGTGAGAGAAGGAGTGCAGGGACATTATTTCCTGGGGACTGAAAGTCTAATAACTGTTTCATAGGTGCCAGTTTGGAATTTGTGTTCCTATTTTGCTCTTGGTGAGAGAAGAAGCAGAGGGCATTGACTCCTAACTGTCTCTGACTGGGTAGTGAGTGTCAGTGTGTGACTTTCCTGATTGGTCTGGTTGCTATTCAAGGCATCTACCAGGAAAAGGCTACAGACCCCTGCATCTCCTGGGACAAGACTGATCGCCAAAGAATCTGTGTCCTGCTTCTCATCTTGGGATTAGTGCTACTGTTTTGTTTCTAGTGAGAGAAGTAGCAAATGGGCATTGTATCCCAGCAGTGTAAAGCTGTGGAGAGACCAGCACTACTAGTCAATCAGGTGAATCCCCTCTTTTCCTCATTATTGACAAAGCTAATTCTTTCTTTTCAGTAAGTACTGCTTAAATAGCTGCTGTCTAACCTAACTTCAGACCATCTCCCTAAATACTTAATCCATAAATCATCAGGGTCTGCTTTAGTAGTTTCCCTTCAGGTCTTTTGAGGTGCCCTGTATAGATGCAGGCACACTGATTTGGCATCTTTCCTGTAAAAGCACCCTTAAAATTTCGCCAATACCTACTGCACACAAGGCAACTAGTTTGCAGTGACAAGCACTTCCCCCCAGAGTTGCAAACCAGATAATCTTGACATTACTTTATATTGTCACCTCAAACATCTAATCAATAAAATGGGCTTGTTGCCATTGATATGACCTTTCCCACTATTTCCATTCCCAGCTTGGTGGATATGGTCTCCAGAGGCAATGTAGAAATCATGTTTACTGACCACCAGCTAATTCTCAAACAAACTGACAAGGTATTTGAGACATGCAGTTACACAATGTCACTGGAGGCAATGCTATCACATAAAAGCACACCAAATGTCAATCAGGTTGTCAATAGTACACACAATGTACCCATCACACACATTACAAAGCAGACACATAGACTCATATATGCTGAGGCACTTAAATGTAACTTTCCTAAACCTCAAAGACATCCTAGATGAAGTACACATAACTAACACCTTTAGCAGTTCCAACTGCACTATTTCAAAACAACACCCACATCAACATATACAGACACATGTTATGGAGCCTGTACTTCTAAGCCCATAGGGCAAGTCACCACACAATCTAACATTCTGGCCATTGGAGACTCCATTGTAAGACACACTGATGTCCCTCACACCAGGGTGAGTAAGAAGAAAGTCACAGTTAGTTGCTTCTTCAGGGGCTGGGATGTGCTACATTATACATGCACACAGGTCAGTGGGACACAAGAATGTCTATGACTCAGACATAGTACATGTGATTGTAATTGAGCTGATGCGTACCTCCCTACACTATATGAAGAGAGACACCATGAAGCTCTCGGAATATATGTCCCAGGCAGGTATGAGCCTAGCATTGAGCAGCATTTTACCTTCTCCAAGGATGAGGCCACAATACAAACAGAAAATGACTAACTTTAATAATTGGCTTAGTTTCTGATGTTTCTAAGGAGTTGCAATATTCATTAGCATAGAAGGAGATGGTCAACAGACCATGCTGCTTTGCCAGCAATAGTCTGCACCTCTCCCCCCTAGGCTTTTGAATATTAGCAGAGCATTGTCCTCCCACATAGTGCCTTTTTTAGGGAATGCCAAACTGAAAGCACTTCCAACACAGACTATCAAAACCAAGGAAATCCAAAGGTGCTAAGAGTCTAAACAAAAAAACTCTACTCCATACAAGCTCTTCTCACCCTAGAGAATGCTGTAGTCTGTGCAGTCCCTGAGACATGGTTTAAAGTAATAGAGAACACACTGGCAGTACAAGGCTATAATGCCTTCCACACATTTAGACCAGCTACTACTCAGATATGGACTAAAGGTGGAGGTGTCTTGATTTACATCAGAAATAAATATATGGCTGGTCAAACAGAAAGATGTACTTGAGATTCTCCATGTTTAAATCACCATGGGTAAAATCCCATACTACTTCCTTTCAAGCTATAGGTCCCCCTCTATGACCCAGGATATCCATAACATGTATTTAAGCTTACTGGAAGCACTCAGCATTCAAACCAATATTATAATCACAGGCAACTTTAATTACCCCATTATTAAATGGGAATCATATAGGACACCAAACATACAGGAACAGAGACTCCTCGATTTTGTAAACAGACTGTTAATATGCTGACCAGAGGCACAAATATACTGGATCTGCTCTTCAATAACATGGGAGAGTGCTGCACAGCCCCTAGTGTAATGTCCTCTCTGGTAAGGTCAGACCAGAAAATGGTCTCCTTTGAAGCAAAAATAACCCTGGAATATTCAGAAACTACTCTAAGACTAACTTTCTACTAAGTGATAACCTGACAAAATTTCAAGCCCCCATAAAACCTAAGAATACTGCTATCTATGTGGAACTGCTTACAGAAACTCTATACAAATATGTTATTAGCTGCATAGAAGCAGTTGTACCCACCAGGAAGAAGTACAGAGCTAACTCAATAAACAAGCTACCCTGGTGGAATCACAACATCAATAGGCTGCACAACGGAAGGAAGGAAATCATGGCAAAAATGATGGGATGCAGCACCCAGCTGGATACAAGCACTCTCATTACACTAAACAAACAACTCAGCGGAAAAATGTCTACCAAAGCCAAATGTGGGGTAAATCTGACCTCCCAGGCCAAGGACAACTACAAGGCATTCTTTATCTATATGCAAAACTGTGTTGTTAATGGAGCTACCTATACTGAGCCAAAAGATATAATAAACCTACTGGCAGACAAATTCATTTCTAACTTTACCCCTCTCTCCCCCTCAACCTCCCCTGTGGAAATTCCATCAAATATAACTCACCCTACTATCACTAGGGAACAAATCCTCAATACTCTCTCTCTATGGCCAAGAACACTGCATCAATGGCCCGGACAATATCCCAAGATGCCTTCTAAATCAGGCCCTCTGGAATTGCTATTTAACTGTAGCCTCCAAACAGGATTCATATCTAATGAATGAAGAACAGCAACAGTCATCCCTCTACACAAAGTTGGGCCATCTACAGACCCTGGAAACTACAGACCCATAAGTCTCACTAGTTTCATGCGCAAAGCCATGGATGAATTATCATGGAAATGATCACTAATGACATAGGAAATCTCCAGGTGCTGGACCAAACCTAATTTAGTTTTGTCAAGGACAGGTCATGCATACTCAAGCTGGTGGACTTTTTTGAGAAGGTCACCAAAACAATGGATGGGGTCAAAAATGGTTCCCACTGCCCAGCTTTGCCTGGCCAAGGCATTTGACGCAATACCTTACTTGGGCAATGTTGACAAACTCAAGAGGTTAGGTATAAATCCTTATGTCACCCAGTGGATAGCCAGCTGGCTCACTGACAGGATTCCAGAACGTAGGACTAGACAGTCTACCTCTACAAAGAGGTCAGCCACAAGTAGAGTCCTTCAGGGATTGGACCTGGGATTGCTTCTTTTGGGCATTTACTTCTCTGAAGTCAAGGCCAATGTCAAGGGCTTCTGCCTGACCAAATTTTCAGATGATTGTAAATTAGGAACATTCATAAAATCCTCCACTAACATTAATGTTCTCCAGGAAAGGGTGACAGAGACAAATAAGTTGTGTCAGAGTAATGGACAATAACTAACTAAATGCCTAGAAATGTATAATATTATCCTTTGGGAAGCCGTCCACCCCTGGCAAATATATTGACAACACACCCTTAACAGTCAACACAGCAATAAGGGACTTGGGGACACACATAGACAGTAATCTAGCCTTTGACCATCACATGTCTATAGTAGTGAGGAAATCATTCTATGTTGGGCAACTTATAAACAAAGGTATGGCATCTAGGTCCAAGAAGGTCATTGTTCCACTGCATTCTGGATTCATCAGACCTATCACTGAGCACAATGCCCCATTTGGTATACAGCTACCCAGTCACATTCAACAGCAGGAACATCCACAGAGATTCTTCACTAAAAGAATACATGGCATAAGTAACATGTCCTATGCAGACCACCTCAAAGCCCTATCCCTGTATTCTGTCTCCTACAGGCAGTTGAGCGGAGATCTATACTTGGCAAGGCACTGTCAGACCTCACCATGATAAACCTACTACATATCCACAAAATAAACAGTACCAGAATTACCTGATCTAATGACTTAAACCTTGCCTGCAATATAAACATTTCCTGAAGAGACAGGGATCTACCCCAGAGACTTCTCCTTCTCTGGATAAGGCTTCCCATCCATGTGAAACAAAGTTCCTTCTTAACCCAATTCAAGTGTAACTTGGAAAACTGGATAAGGAACAGGAAATTCATCCCTGATTTGACACCTATGTCTCTAATGGACACAGGTAGCCTGTAAATGGTTCATATCCCAGGCCACTGCTTGAAAGTGTTTCATCTCCTAAGCCCCTGCTTACACTTATCAAAGGTTCCAGAACTTGTCAGAGATTTGGGATGCATGGCTAGGTTTAAAAAGGCCCTTGTGGTCATTGGCCTAGTACACACCTATGAACTTATGCTACCTCAATGTCTACATTATCATATATGTATATATATATATATATATATATATATATGTAGTGAACCATACATGTTTCTGTGAGTCTATGTTTCAAGTGTATTCCATGGTTTTCTGTACTGTTAATAATAATAATTTAAATGGAGAAATTTAGTTCTACTCATTAAAGTTAACATTCACGCATCAAAGCATTCTGAACTGATCCATAACTACACTGGGCCAGTGTACACATTATGCAAAATTGTTGATTATGACTGCATATTACTACAGACTTCACACATATAAGTACTTCTACTATGCCATACTATCTGCTTTTAGAATATCAAATGAGGTGAGATTTACTTAGTAAACTGGTTAAGCAATACTTACTGCAAAATGACTGTTGTTCTCCTATGTGTGGGTTAAAATCCCAGTGTAGCCTATTTTTGTAAAAATATTGGCAGTGGTTCATTTCAAAGTCAAAGTAACAAAGTTAAACAAGAACCGAACTGGGAGGGAGAAGGTGAATGTATTGGAAAGTATTTATGCTAAACACATCAGTTTCTTTAAAAGATTTACTGATGATGTGTTTTTTGTATAGAAAGGAGGCGAGCCTTTGTTAAAAGAATTTCTAATGTATTTGAATAATGTGAGCTCTTTCCTAAAATTGACTATGCATTACAGTATAATTTCTGTTAATTACTTAGATTTCAGTGAGTTAACATACAGAGATATAGATTTTAAAAATTAAAGTTTGAGTTTATGTAATAAATTTATTACTAGTGGCTACCCTGAAAATTTGGTAAAGAACAGGTTCAAAGAAGTGAATGAAATGAGAGTGAATAAAAGGGAACATTTTAAATATGACAAGCAGGTAGACTGTAGAGTCTCAATGCTAATTACTAATAGTAATGACGCTGAAGATATCAAAAGGATTATTAATACTAAGTGAAATTTATTAAAATGTCACTCTGAAGTCAGCAGAATAGTGGGTGATGTCCCAGTGTTTGTGCAAAAGAGAGGGAAGAGTTTTAAAAATCTCTTTCAAAGCAAATTAAGGCCTGTAGATTGTATTATTTCCAATCCAGGCATGTATAAGTATCATAATTGTACTTCATGCCATCTTTTGTTGACTGATGTGAATTAAATATGTATTAATGGATATGGGATAGAAATCAAGGGAAGAAATACTTGTAAATCACAGTTTGCTGTTTATTTAGTAATTTGTTTTTCCTGTAATTCATTTTATGTGTGATGTACTACTGGAGAGCTCTACAGGAGGATGTATGAACATAAGTATGCTGTAATGATTAAGGATGAAAAGAATGCACTTGGCAAGCATTATAACGTTAGTTCATGTAAGGTAGATTTTAAATTTGTAGTATTGGGGGACATTAACATTTTAATATTATGTTCAATGCTGAAGATGAATTAGGGTGGCTAGAATATTCATGGCAAGTAACCACCAGGTCTTAATGACCGGGAAGATTTTGTAGCCTTCCTTAAAAGGAAAGGTATTAAGTATTAACTTCCTAGTCATGTGATTAATTGAATAAGTATTTAAAAGGTTGTATTTTTAAGCATTTTAACAGTCTGATGAAGTCTTATGTTCAGAGACTAAATCGGTTACTGTTGAATGCCGTATTTTTATTTTTATTAAAATTGAGTTTGTGTTTTCTTTCTGGCTTTTTTACTTCAAAGTGAAACTTTATTACCATTAAGAAACCACACAAGTGCAAAAACTGAATGAAATTCCGTGTCTCTGGACTCAATGTGCAGACAACATATAGACTATTTCCCAGACATTTACACATATAGCACCTAGCTATTCCATCATGGACATGCAGGTAGACAGACTAATACTGTACATAATTAGAAACATTTTAACACTTTTCACAGTGAACACTTGCCATTTAATATTGCACATCAAACATGTAAGATCTATATTTGTTTGGTAACTTGTACAGTACAGATTTTTACACACACAGCATGACCATAGTGCATTGATGCCTATAGCAATTAGGCCACAGATGACTATGCAATTTGCCATTATCCACAAAGCTTCTAGAAACATCATACAGTATATCTATATATATGTGTGCATGCTGAGTAATACATAAAGTTCTAAATTATAGAATTCACAACAGTCTTTTATAATCCATTTCTACTTAAAGCAATTTAATGAATGTAAGACCAAAGTAGGTCATCATGGCTGAAACATCTGTGACTCTTGTAAACACAATGTGAAGTACAAGAAGTGTGGATCCGTAATCCTGATACTGTCTTATGGCTGTATATTATGTAGGGTTAGCACTGTATATGAAGAAGTGTGAGTATAACTCACATGGTTGTGCACTAATGCCTTTAATGCCTATTATTTTTTTAAGCTATATTCTAATGTTTTTTTTTTTTTTTTTTGCAAATTATACAGTTAAACTCAGTGTGCTGACACATGACAGTATTATAAGGTAGATACCTGCATGCATATTTCATCATTATTCCACAGAATTTTACAACATTAAAGAAAGTATGACATCCATTAGCTCAAATGGTTACGTAACAGGCCAACATATTTTTTTTTGCCTATGTGTGGATTCAAATCTCAATATAGTCTATTTTGGATGATATCTTGGCAGTTATGCATTTCTTAAAGAACAAAACACATGGGAGATCTATACTTGGTTGGTAAGTTGTGCAGTAGAGATTTTACATATCTAGCAAGTCTGTGGTGTGCTTACTTTAACGTTGACTATGCATATTTCCATTATCCTTAAAGTCTCTAGAAGCATCATACTTCTGTTACGAATAATGTACATGCAAATAATGGATAATACAAATGTTACCACTGCAGTTTGCATAATCCATTGCTTCTTTTCATTGACTGCCCTCTTACCTAAATTACATGTGTGTTTAAGTCCCACAGTTGAACAGTAATTCCTTTAATGGATATTTATGTGTTTCAAGTGCAAACAAATGTGTTCTTACAAACTATGACAGCTGGAAATCTGAACTGTTATAGTTGTGAGTTACAGCTGTGAGCAGTGTGATGATATGCAATCACAACTGCTTAGTTGTTTGAATCCCACTGCAGACATTACATACATCATTGGCCAGACTGAATATTATTATACAGACATACTTGATGTGTTAAGAACACTGGTACTTTTGTTCCACTCTATTCGTCATATATGTTACGGATGTCACCAGTTCTGGTCACACAATGCATTTTGGATACATTACACACAATGTGATGTCAAATGTGTACAGCAGATTATGATGGACACATGACAGCACTTGTACTTTTCTTTTACTTGTCATGTAATATACATACGCAACTTCACATTAGCCAAATATATATTAGCAACCTCCAAACACTCGATCCCACACAGTTTGCTTTTGTCAAGGGGAAGCCACACCTGTTAAATTTGGTCATCTTCTTTGAGACAGTCACCAAAGCCATGGAAGAGGGGAAGACGATGCACACCACCTACCTTGACCTGGCCAAAGCCTTTGATACTATTCCCCACTCGGGTATAATAGACAAACTCTCTCAACTAGGCATCAATCCGTATGTTACCAGATGGGTAGCAAACTCACTGGCAGAACCTACCTAGCCAAAATAGGGGAAGCCACCTCAAGCAGTAGACCCATAATGAGTGGTGTACCCCTGGAATTGGTCTTGCCTCTGTTGTTTGGGATATACTTTTCTGAAGTGCAGGCCAAAACCACTGGGCTATGGCTGACCAGGTTTGCAGATGACTGCAAGCTGGGTGTTGTCATCAATTACCCTAGTGATGTGGACATCCTCCAAGAGGGTCTCACCCAAACAAATGACTAGTGCAAGAAACATGGCCTCAAACTGAATGCCAAAAAATGCATCACCCCCTTTGGGGAAAGTGACGTCCCCACAATGTATCACATTAATAACAAGGTCATAAGCACGCAATCAGTTGTGAGGGACTTTGCCACCCAGGTTGATAGCAAACTGACTTTTGACCACCATATTGACTCCTTTGTATGGAAAACTTTCTACATGGCCTACATCATTAGTAAGGGTATCTCATCCAGGGACATCCCTGTATTTTTCCCTTATAAGATCCATTACTGAGTACAATGCCCCTTTCTAGTGTACCTCACAAAGCACATGCAGCAGCTGGAGAGACCACAGAGGTTCCTCACCAGGAGAATCCAGGGCCTCAAACATCTACCGTACACAGATAGACTAAAAGCCCTGTCCCTCTACTCAGTCTCATACAGAGTCCTCAGAAGTGACCTCTGTCTGGCTTACAAAGCAATTTCAGACCCCACCTTGATGGGACCGCTGCATATCCGCAAGTCAAGCTCCACTAGCGTAACCCACACACATGACCTCAACCTGGTCTATGACATCAACAGGACTTGTTCGTGGGACAGATTACTGTCCCAGAGACTCCCCCATCTGTGAAATAGACTCCCTCTCCACATCAAGCAGAGTACCTCATTAACCCTTTTTAAGCACAACCTGGATAACTTGATGGGGAACAGAAAATACAGCCCTGGTATTCCACCTGTGTCCCTGCTGGACAGGGACATCAGGTGCTAACCTGCTGGAACACAGGCTAAATTCCTGGCTAGGCTTGTAAGGGTCTCAGGGCTAATAGCCTAGTAACTTCTTATGATCCTATGAGATATATATATATATATATATATATATATCCATACAAAATGGCAAATACACGTACATCTACACTTATAGTTCTATCAATCTGCATTTGTAAGCCTATGTACACATATGCATGTATTAAATTTTATTCATACATGTGTACATACAGGAATATTGCAACATTGAGGTATCATACATCATAGATGTGCACACTATTTTATCACGATGTAACAACACAATAAGTTCAGCATACGATAACTATGTATATTTATAGGTATTTGTCTACATAGTTAGGTATACCTATATACTTACACCATGTCATCTCAGATGGGCACACCTGTTAGTTTGTGTGTAATGTTTCCCTGTGTATTCATAAATATAAGTTGCTTGACTTCTATAAATTCATGCAATAACTGCCAAGACTGATTAGCTAGGCAGGTAGGGTTTCGGTTTGTATTGTGAACATAGGTGACAGCTGTACTTTTGCATCTATCTTCCTCCTGTTTGTCTACAGTAATCCTCATGTGTGCACAGTAGTGAGACTGACACATCAATGACTGAATATGCAATATGTGATATTGTAGTGTATGTCAATGCTAGTTAACATGCAACAATAACTATTACTTCATTGTTCTGTTGTTGTACACAGTAGTCATTATGTACTGAACTTAAGCAATCCATTTGTTGCTGTAATATGTCATCTTTTACTGTTTTCAGCTGATGAAGACCACACCTAAAATTCTGCATTGTATATAGACTATGTGCAGATGCTTGAGGAGCAGCTGAGGGAGAGAGGTAAGTATGATCAATTTCCAGCTTTTTCTTTCTCCAGAAATACTATTAACACATTAAAATCATAACGTTTAGATGTATAGTCTTATGACTTTCAAGCATGCTAATGTTTACGTCAGCCTTCCCATAATGCATCAGTAAGGTAAGTGTGATACTTAGTGATTTATTGTGAACAATTTTAATGTGCACATACTTTTAAGTGGAATGTTGTCTTAGGAAATATTAACAGGAATTTTTATTAAATTGAGATTTCCTGACACAACCTAAATGAAAGACATCTGTGTTCAACTGGCATATTGATTTTGACTGTAATGTTTTACATTTAATGTGCTTGAATTGTTACTGCTGTTACAACAGCAAGAAGTGGTAAACCTGTATGTGCGGCAATACTTTTCACTGAATTATATGTTGTGCATAGTCTGTCTATTCTATCACTGAATGGATGTCTGCTGTCTCAACATTCTAAATGCTGTTGGTAAACCTTTACTGGCATGTACGTCTTGAGTTCCACTTCTTTTGCAATGCTGTATTACTGCACTGTGATGGTTTGTTAAACATGTTACATACCATATGTATGCATAATACAAATGTAGGCAGTGACAGTAATACACTTATTCATGGACAAGCATGTATGTGTATCGTGTATATAATTTCTAGCCATTACATGTTGAAACTGTGCTTGTGATTGTGCAGGTGCTCGCAAAGCTTTCAAATTCTATTTTAATCACATGATGTTGTGATGTCATCCATTAACTATGCTGCATTACTCATCTCCTTTGCATATACATTTTAAGTGTACCATTGCTAGTTAAGCCTACTCTATATTTTACACACATATTTTAATCATAGGATGAAAACATGTCTCATTATTTGCACATAAAGATATGCTAAATTGAAAAGTTAAATGTCATACTGACACCATAACATAAATGCGTGAGACACAGTGAGTAAGAAACAGCAGGCCATATTCTTAAAGAGTTGCTCTCAGAGTCTGTAACTGACATTGGTGTAAGGTCTGTCTGGCAGCATGGTTACATTACGGGCCATAATCCCAAAGGTCTGCTGTCAGTGTGGGTACTAACTTACACTGGACCAAGTTTTTTTCGAATGGAGCACCACGTCAGTGTTACATAGTGGTGTGACATATTTGTCTTGAGGCTTCCTGATATATATGTTTGTGTGCTGTGTGTTTTGTATGCATACTGAAGGATGATATGTTAGTAAATGTACAAGTAATAGCAGAAACAGGTCTGACACACTGAACACTGCATGCATTGTAATATACCAGAGTAACATAATGACAATGTATGATGAACACATTCGCCCATACATGACCTTCTATTCATATCATCAGTATATGAATATTATGGGTTGGGAGGGTTGCTTAATGGCTAAGGTGTTTGCCTTACAAACACAAGGTGCAGGGTTTGAGTCTCACAAGGGATAATTGGCTAAGCTTAAAATGGCTCGCAAGGGCAGTTAGCTTAGTACTAAACTATGAACCTATGATGATTAGAATGTTGCATATTCATGACAATACACTTGTTATTATTACACCTTTGTGTCTTTTGTTATACAACTTATAAATAAATGTTATGGGCCAGATATGTTGACCATTATGGTGTCATGACAGAGGTACTGTACTGTGACATAACTTGAGCAAACATTTCACACTTCATGTCTCATACATTTTGATGTTAATTGTACATATTCTCTTTACAACTATATTGGTGCTGACTGTTTTATTACAGACATGTTTGGCAAATGAGTGTGATGTATGTTACACACCAATTTGTGCATTAGTATGGATTGGACTTATGCCTTATATCACTTATGGTGTTAGATAAGATCATACAGTAGTTTGACATAACTTACATAACAGTTACAACATGCAGATTGTGTAAGTTAGTATGTTTTATTTTATTCATCAATTTTAGGTTAATACCTATTATTTATATATAATGTTTTTTTCTTGTGCTAAACTTTGACAGAGCATGGGACCAGTACTGGTTCACCAGTCAATGAGCACATGCCAGACCACTGCCAACTGAGTTGGACTCCAAGAATCAGGATGATGACCTTGATGGGGAACATATCTCTCAACTGTACAGGTTGTTACAGAATGTCCAGATTTCTGCCTCTTATTTTTGATCTGTTTCTCATAAAATTGTGATTTTCTGGCAAATCATTGAGGAGTGAAGTCAGAAAATAATGACAGACAGTTGAGATTCAGAATTTCTACCTTTCAGATAATTCATGCTAATGCAAAACCTGTTATTCTATCAACTTTGTAAGTTTGTAAAAGCAATATTTAAAAATTGTCCCTATTTTTGAGCCTTTGTCCTCCCATTATTGATGGCTTTGTCCAAATGTCTTGCTCAAAGAGGTTGAGAGGTTTGATGGGGAACAATGATGATGATGATGATGACAGATGGGGACCTGAACATGCCATTGTTCCTGCTGCTCAACATAGAATACATCTACCACCACACCAGGCAGATGATTTTCAGGATCAGATCCAGGATGTAATGGACAGACTGTTTCCAGAAGCAGACGAGGGACATGATGGGTAACTTCTTTCAGGACATGGCACAGACCATGGGTGATTCTTTCTGAGAGATCACTAGTGACATTTTTTGTGATGTTTGACATCATTAGGGTGGTCGCTCAGGACCATAAGTATCGTTTGTGTGATCCACTTTTGTAATGTTGCAGCCATGGTGTTTTCCATAAGCAAATACTTACTGTTTAGGCATGATTGTGCAGACATACCATATTGCGGTCATGCATTTTATACATACGTCATAATGTACACTGCAGACATCACGTCATGTGTGCCTTTATCATGCTGCAGTATGAAACACATTGCCAAATGACACATGCATTAACCATTATTATTTAAATGATCATGCTGTCATTACTGCAGACATTGTGCCATAAAGCAGAGATGCTACTCTTTAATGTGTGTGTGTGTGTGTGTGTGTGTGTGTGTGTGTGTGTGTGTGTGTGTGTGTGTGTGTGTGTGTGTGTACTCCTAGGCATGCAGTACAGAATAATATTGTTATCCCTGACAGACTATGGTCATGTATGTGACAGAATGGACTGTTGCAGCTAGAATAATGCGAGTGGGACATGATTGTTCTGATTGTGTTGTTCCTGAAAATACTTAGGAGGGATGACAGTAACTCACTTGCTACATTATTCCCATTCTTCTCACATAATACCACGAGGAGGGACAAGTTTATTTGTACATGTTATCCATGTGTATGCATTGCACCCATTTGTGTATTGGTTGTTGCTGTGTCATGTCTGCTCAATATTACATCCTTAATTTTGTAACTTATGTAACATTCTTGGGTTATGCTGTCTTACTGGCACAATGATATTGTATGTGGCATGTACTGACAAATATTGTGCCATGTTAAATTACAGTACTGTGACTAGTACATATGAACATGCATCCTTGATGTACTGTGTTGACATTCACTGGTCCTTTATTGAATTTACGAATGATGCTTTCTTTAGCAGTATTCATGACTCCCTTGTTTGCCCCTATTTTGCTTATGTCAATAGCATGTATACATGGATTTGTGTACATGTCTGTAGTACATATGCACAGATTTACATGGCTGTACATGTGTATGGCCATAATATGATCGACACACACAGCTGCCTTTGCAATATGTGACTGGTTATATGCATTTATTCCATTTTTCTGTGCTATACCTATGTACACAGGACTATCCTTTGATCAGTCCTACACATGTACGGTAATATTTTTATCAATAACTGTGACTGGGACACCTTTTGTATCACATTTTTCATGGCAGTACACACACACACACACACACACACACACACACACACACATATATATATATATATATATATATATATATATATAGAGAGAGAGAGAGAGAGAGATATGTATGTTATACTCAAGCCTACTTTTGTTGTGCATCTATGCCATTTGCTGTTTAATTGTTGCATATTACTGTGTTGTTCATGTTGTTTGTACACAAACAAGTTTATAGCCATTCCCAATGCACTATGCCCATGTGTCAGATTTTTGGCCATTTGATTCAATGTACCTTGCAAGGACTTGCAGTTCACCTTGGGTTGTGGACATATGAATGTGGGCTGTGTCACTTTAGATAAGGTTGTCTTGTTTTATTCTGTGTCTACTTTCGCTTGCAGGCATTTCCTCATTAATGTGGGCCTGTGTCATTCATCTCCCTTCCCCCTTATAGCTTTGGCTTACATGGCATATGTGATGTGTATGTTTATCCACATGTATGGTATCATCATTGTGATGTAGATGTACAGGTACAATATTATCCTGTGTTACCATGTCTGGTATCATACACATGCAAGGCACATACAAACAAGGTGGTGGCAACTGAGTAGATTCTGTCATTGTTTATGTTGTACTTGTGTGCTGTGCACTACCTACATGCTTCCTGCCTATGCACAGGCTTTAATTCCTTAACTTTCATTAATCATATATGTACCACCATTTACTTCATGTTCCATGTCATTGATGTGGGTAGGTTTGATGAACCTTCTTTCTGTTTGGTTTATGTTATGCCATTGCATGCCGCCCATATATGTTGTACACCTGACAGCCCACCCGTGTTGCCTCTAGCATGGCACATGTCTGACATATGGATCCCATTTCTCCTATGTTTGCGATCTGTACACTTATTTGTTTATTACATAGCTACATTAATATTTTGCTGTGGTACTGCTGTTTGGCACTGTGCTTGGTTGTTTGCCTTTCCTTGTCTACATTTGCTTAACCTTGTTGTTGCTTGGCTTACACTTGCACTGCTGATAGCCTAGTGTATGACTGTATTTGATATCCACTGTGTACTGCAATGATGGTACTCTCTAATTACTGTTATCCAGCACATACCTACAATTGACTAAACCACGACTGGAGCATAAAACCACCAAAATATTTTACTACATCAAGGTTAAGCGCTTTTGTTTGTTATGAACTTCATCAGAACACTTAAAACAATTAATTACAAGTTTAAATATACATCATTAACATCACATGACCCAAACAAGACAAAGTATAAAATGCATTAATTGCTATAAAAACTAAAAATACTTAATGACTAAATACCATCTGTAATATAAAAATACAATGCAAACTGTATAAAATACACAACATTTGAATATAATATAAATTATCCAGCCCCATAAAATTTTAACTTAAGCAATGAATTGATAGAGCATGTATCATCCAATCCAGGATAATTAGTAGCATCAAGGAGCAACTGCCACTTGAGTTCATTTTTATCCAGGTACTCACTAATAATCCACCCCTGGATATCCTTTTTCACCTATTCCACCACTATATATATATATATATATATATATATATATATATATATATATATATATATATATCCTAAATTGTCTTGATGTCTTGCCTATATAAAATGCAGGACAACAATTACATGGACCAAGATGAGCCACATTAAAAGTGTAACAAGAAAAATGTCCTGTGATTTTGTATACCTTGTTTCTCATAGTAAAACTATCAGCACTATTAATCAAGTGATATTGGGAACAATAGACATATCTAAAGGTACCATATATTGTGTTATGCAACTCATCCATTCCCCAACACTTTCTTTCCATGTAAACTTTTGGAGATTTATCCTTTTTATAAGTAATTAATATTTGTCCCTTAAGTTGTGAGACAGGTCCTTAACCTTCAAAAGCAATTCCCAATTTTTGTTAAACATTCAGTTGTGGGTTTGCTGTCTAATGTATTATGTAGTAATTAAACATTTAGTAAAATCTGTGCCAGCATTATCTGTTATCTGCCCATTTTCCACCCCTACCATATGGGATGATATACAACTTGGTGGATGTAAAATATGTGAATAAAACACACTATTTCTTTTGTTGACCACTTCCTCATTAATATCACTAAGAAATGTTTCCAGTTAGCCCTTTTTACAAAACATCTCCAATACATTTTGACATTCAATATAGCATGTGTCGATACTAGAGACCATCCGAGACAAATGCACTAATTGTCCTTTGACGACTGCCATTTTTTTTAAAATCTGGGGTACCAGCTGGAAAAATACAAATACATATTGGAAAAGATGAGTTTTCTAAAAATATTAGAAGAAAAACACTTTTCCAAATCTTTACTAATTTCTACATCCAAATTATGAGATCTTAGCCTCATCAAATTTATAAGAACATTTTAAAAAATCCACAGTATTATTTATGTAACTATGAAATCCTTCCAGCTTGTCAGGTGTATCCACCCACAGGATGAATATATCATCCATATATCTAGTATAAAGCATCGGGCAGTGAAAAACATTGAGCAGCCTGCCTGCCCCTGTGGGAGTGGTTACTGACTTGAAACTGTAGTTTTATTGGCCATTTTGGGTCAATTCCAAAACTCCTTCATCTTCCTCTCTTAAAACCCTCTTTTGCGCGGTTTTGCACGTTTGTGTGCATAGCACAACAGCGGGCAGCGCCGCCTAATTGGGTTTAAACTATTCCTGGCTCCACAAAGTCTGCTCTTCACTTTTTCCCTTAGAACTGCTCTATCTCTCAATTTAAACACCATATTCTCATTCTAAGGCCCTTCACTGGCCCAATTAAGTAATCCTACAAGTTAGCACTATTAAACCATAAGCACTACTTACTTTTATACTCTCTACGATTACCCTGTCCTCTATTGGTCCGTCTTAAATTCAGTTTCCCTATATTACTCTAGCATGTCCAAAGGTCAGTCAATGGTTTCCTCTCCAGTCCAGCTGGTGAATCTGGGAATTTTGAGGCAATGTTACAACTGTCTCATGTACACGGACAACCCTGTCCTCCTCCAAACAGGTTCAAATATATGTGAGAGATGCAACTATTTAGCCAAACTGGAGGCTGAGCTCTCTCATCTCAAAACTGGTGTAACCAGTCAGGAGGAGAAGGTAACCTCACACAACACAATTCCGGTATCACATAGTCCCACCACATCAGCGAACCAAACACATAAATACATAAAAACATACTCGGAGGCTCTAAATAAAAATCTACCTAAGCAACAGAGACCTCCAGAGCAGACATCCAAGCAAACGCTACCTCAAAACAAAACACACACAACACATAACCCACAAAGTCAGTGTGCCAAGCAGCCACAGCCCTTAAGGCTGAATAACACACCTGATACTCTTGTAATAGGTGACTCTATTGTCAGACACACTGACGTCCCACTCACCAGGCTGAATAAAGAGAAGGTCATGGGGTGAGCTGCCTGTCGGGTGCTAGGATCCGCCACATAACGCAAGCACTCAGGTCTCTCCAAAGCAAATACAAATATGACTCAGTCATTGTACATGCTGGTGTGAATGACCTGAGACGTACCTCCCTGGACTACATGAAAAGAGACATAGAGGAGCTCTCTGATCATGTAGCCCAGGCTGGTATGACCCTGACCTTGAGCAGCATCTTACCCTCACCTAGAATGATGCCACAGTACAAAGACAAAATGATCAATTTTAACAATTGGCTAAAATTTTGGTGTCATTCAAAGGGGATCCAGTGTCTGTCAGCCTGGGATGACATGCTCGACAAGCCACGTTGCTTCGCTAGGGACAGCTTGCACCTGTCACCACTGGGCTTTCTGATATTGGCAAAGGCTCTTGCCACCCCCTTAGTGCCTTTTTTAGGCAAGGCTCAAAAGTCAAACCCACCCCCATAGACAGCACAAGGAACAAGAATCTAAGGGTAATGCTGCTAAATGCCAGAAGTCTTAACCTCAAGATGTACACACTCGAAGCTCTCCTCTGTATGGAGAACATCAATATCTGTGCAGTGACAGAAACCTGGTTCAAGGCTCCAGAGAGCACACCAGCACTACCAGGCTATACCTCATATCATGCTTTTCGGCCCCAAAACCCAGACCAAACCACAAAAGGAGGGGGAGTTTCCATATTTATCAAGGATATCCACACCTCCAGGTTAGTGGCATTGCACAAAGTATTGGAGACCATCCATGTGCAACTAACAGTGGGCAAGACTGCTTTTCAGTTTATAGCATCCTACAGACCACTCCCTCAAAGTCAGGAATCCCACTCGGCTATCCTGAAAACATTGGAGAACATGAAGATCTCTCCGAACACCATTATATTGGGCGACGTCAACTACCCAAACATTGACTGGGAGCACTACTCAAGCCCCAGCACCTTAGCCCAAAGGTTCCTGGAAATTATAAACTCAAATGCTATGGAACAACTAGTCACCACTCCCACAAGAGGGGACAACATACTAGATCTGATCATTACCAACATGGGGACTCTATGCTCCACACCAGAAGTATATCCCTCATTGGTAAGATCAGACCATAAATTAATTTCACTGGGTGTTCACATCCCGACCCCACCCCCAGCCCAGAAAACCACAGTGAAAAACTTCTCAAAAGCGAACTTCTCACTTCTCAAAACTGAAGTGGAATCCTTCAAGGCCCCAGGGCCAGTGGAAACTATGGCCAAAACTGCAGAATCCTATATAAATGCATTCTACGGACATCTCCAGGAATGCATGGATCATGCTATCCCAAACAAAACCAAGACCCAATCATCCAAAGGCAGGCGTCCAGTCTGGTGGACCCCTGCCATAAATAAACTGTACAACAGAAGGAGGAAGCTACTACATGATAGAGCAAAATCCCTAATAGGGAAGGCATCTCTGATCAGTACTAGCAAAAAATTACGATCCCACATAAAATCCTCCAAGGCCAGCTTCGAGAGAAAAATTGCACAGGACACCAAAAACAATCATAAGGCTTTTTTCAGTTATGTTAGAAACCTGGGATGCAACTCCCAGACTTGTTCTGAGTTGATTCTAAACGACAAAAAATACACTGAATCCACAGACATCGCCAATATCCTGGCAGACAGGTTCAGTGCAAACTTCTCCACCCCCTCCCCCCCAAAAGAGCAAGTATCTATCCCGGCAGAGGGCTGCCTCCCAAACATCTCAGATGCTCAGGTGAAGGCTGCCCTCTCCAAAGCAAAAAACACTGCTTCCATGGGACCAGATGGCGTCCCAGGATGCGTCCTACATGAACTCCAAGAGGAACTAATCCCTCAAATAAAACAGCTATACAATCTCAGCCTCACTACAGGATATGTGCCCACAGAATGGCATACAGCAACAGTGGTCCCACTCCACAAAGGTGGAGCCTCTACGGACCCTGGAAACTATCGCCCCATAAGCCTGACTAGCTTAGTCTGCAAGGCTATGGAGAGGATCATCATGGAGCTCATAAACAAAGACATTGGGGACCTACAGACACTAGATCCTACCCAGTTCGGCTTTGTCAAGGGCAGATCCTGCCTTTTGAACCTGGCTGACTTCTTTGAAACAGTCACCAAAGCCATAGATGAAGGGAAGGTAGTCCACACAGCCTATCTGGACCTTGCAAAGGCATTTGACACAATACCCCACTCGGGCATCATAGATAAGCTATCCAGCTTAAATATAAACCCCTATGTCACAAGTTGGGTTGCAAACTGGCTCAAAGACAGAACCCACAAAGTGAGAGTTGCTGGAGCCATGTCAGACTCGAAACCAGTCACAAGTGGCATCCCACAGGGTTCTGTCCTGGGACCACTCTTGTTCGGTATATACTTTTCTGAGGTACAGGCAAACGTGGGAGGACTATGGCTCACCAAGTTCGCAGACGACTGCAAACTGGGTGCCATAATCAACTCTCCAGCTGACACAAACATCCTTCAAAAAGGTCTCACAGAGACAGATAACTGGTACCAGCGCCATGGTTTAAAGCTAAATGCCAAAAAATGTACAGTCATACCCTTTGGCAAAAACAATGTGCCCACAAATTACCACATAGGCGAAAACCCATTAAGTACAGAGAAAGTTATTAGGGACCTGGGGACCCAAGTTGATAGCAATCTCTTCTTTGAAAACCACATTTCCAAAGTGGTTAGAAAGACCTTCTACATAGCCCACCTCATCACGAAGGGTTTCACATCTAGATCAAGAGAGGTAATCGTGCCCCTTTATTCATCCCTCATCAGGCCCATCATAGAATACAATGCCCCTTTTGGGATGTACCTTACCCGACACCTGCAGCAATTAGAAAGACCCCAAAAGTATCTCACCAAGAGGATCAAGGGTCTCAAACAGATGCCATATGCTACTCAGTTAAAAAAACTCCAGCTCTACTCAGTTGCATACCGCCTACTTTGAGGCGATCTATGCCTGACATACAAAGCTATGTCAAATCCAGAATTAATGGACATGCTCCACCTCAGTAAATCTAAATCCCTTACAGCCACACGCTCGAGGGACTTGAACCTCAGCACAGAAATAAATAGAACTTGCTGGAGGGACAGGTTCATAACCCAGAGGCTCCCTTCGCTTTGGAATAGAATTCCAGTTCATGTGAGGCAGAGCACCTCACTGAATCTCTTCAAGAAGAATCTTGATAGGTGGATGGGGGATCGTAGGTTTGCCCCAGGGATTACTCCCATGTCACTATTAGACAGAGGCACAGTAAACTAAACCTTAAAAAGGGCACAGTATACTCAAATCAAGGGGTGGCGTAAGCCATACAGAATCGGGCTAGGCTTATAATTGCCCCAGGGCAGATAGCCTAGTATGAACCTATGAACCTATGAACACATTCCACATAAATGCTCTTAAAAATATATTCCACCTCCCATTGGGCCATTACATAATTAGCAAAACTGGGGCGGGCACATGCTGCCTCTAAAGCTCCACTTCATGGGAAATTACAGAAAACAAATTGTGCAGCACATCTATAATAATGAAAATTATATTGTCATAAAATGGAATATGATTAAACATGTTCAAAAATTGCCAAGAATCTTTTGCAAATATATGTATTATTCCCTAAACCTTTTTTCATATTATAGTCAATCCACTGGGCAATAAAATATGTTTTTGATCTACACCCATCCATGATGGGTCTCAAAGGTGGAGTGACTAGGCTCCTTTGGAATCTTTGGAATTCCAAAAATACCAGCCAACATAGATTTATCATTATGCATAATATCATAATCATCTTTGCAAATTTGCCCTTGTAATAACATATCCTTGAGCAATAAATCAATATTCCTGAAAGCAATATTAATTTTGTTACGAGAAACGTCCTCATATGTGTCTTCAAATAATAATGCATTCATCTGATTACAATAATCCACTGTCTTCATGACCACCAACCCACCCCCCTTATCTGGCTTCATAATTCTTATATCTGGATCATCAGTGAACTCCTTGAATATTTTAAATTCATCCTTAGACACATTATAAATTTTACACACATTTTGCTGTTTTAAAATATGTATTTCAAATTCACAAGCTCTTTCGAACAGTTCAATATTAGCATTCAAGGGTGGGTTGAAACTATTTGCTCTATGCAATGATTTATCTAGTCTCGAACTTTCACTGGCGAACCACATACTTAAATTTAATTTCCGAGTAAATAATTTTAACTAGCTCAAGGCATTCACAATATTAGCCCTCTGGGCTGGGACAAATGTCCAATCTTTAGCTAAAATATTGGCATTTACATCAATCACTTTCTGAGAAAAATTATACATTTTGAAATCAAAAGTTTCATTATAAACAACCTTTACCATTTGGTATTATCCTGATAACAAGAAAAAGAGTCATGCTTTAATTCCTGTAAAATCCATTCTTCTTTTTCAGTCATGCTCCCTCCTTCAAATATGGATCAGCACTGTTCTGCTGCCTCTATGACAGCAGATGCTGATTTTTGTTTCAGATCTGTTCGGATCTCCTTACCTCTGCCATTTCTCTGTCATTTCTAAAGGGGCAGCACCATGTCTACATTCAGCTAAGTAGATTCGCTTGGGGCCGAAAATGATTCCTGACTGGCTAAAGCACCAATGTTACCAAACTGGTCCAGGCTGATTGATCATACTCATTCTGGTATGGCTATCACACAGTTTGCAACATCTCAGCAATGATTTATGCATTGGTATATATGTATGTTTGTACAGCACCATGGCTGGTATGCATCACTACCCTGGCTGTCTGTCAATTTTCCTTCACCATTGTTGTATAGTCTAAGTGTTCTGTCTGTGTATCTTACCACTCTTTTATGTCCATTTCCAACTTTTGTCTGTCATGTTTTGTCATATATATGTTTATACCTGCTCTTTTGCCCTCCTCCATTTTTCGTGTCTTTTTCATTCCTTCTATTCTTCAAAAAAATGGGGTATATTCCCACCAAAACAAAACTGCCCATGTCCTTCTGCCTCTCCCTCTGACCTTCCTATTCCATCATACCTTTTGTGTCCCTCTTCTTCATCCCACATATACTTTTCTATCACCATATTTCCTTGGGTCTGTGCATAAGTTTTTTTCTCAACGCATGTCTTGCACCCATTGTTAGCTACTGTTACGGCAAAGTGACTGTGATTGCCCTTTACCTTACTTAATTAATTTTTTTTATTAGAACTTTTATGCATTATGCCAGATTCCACAAACTGTGACTGGTGTATGTATGTATGTGTATATATATCTTTTACTGGAAGTTCCATTGAGCTTGTATAACTTCCATAGATGTTCATTGGTAATGCACATATATATTTTACTTTGTGAATTTATTAAGCCTAGCCATGCATCCAAAATCTCTGACAATTTCTGCTACCCTTGATAAGTGTTAGCAGTGGCTTGGGAGATGAACCATTTACAGGCTGCCTGTGTTCATTAGAGATGTTGGTGCCAAATGAGGGAATAATTTCCTGTTCCCCAGCCAACCATCCAAGTTACACCTAAATTGGGTTAGGAAGGAAATCTGCTTCACATGGATGAGAAGTCTATTACAGAGAAGGATTAGTCTCTGGAATACATTCCTCCCTTTCCAGCAGGTCCTATTTATATCACAGGTAAGGTTTAAGTCTTTAGAATGAGCAATTCTGGTGCTGTTTTTTTTTCTTGTGGATGTGCAGGAGGTCCATCAGGATGGGGTCTGACAATGCCTTCTATGGTAGGCATTTATCTCCCCTCAACATCTGTAGGAGACAGAATACAAGGGATAGGGCCTTGAGGTGGTCTCCATAGCATATGTTACTTATGCCCTGTATGTTTTTAGTGAGGAGCTTCTGTAAATATTCCAATTGTTGGATATACCTGCTTAATTACATAGCAAAGGGGACATTGTACTCCATGATTTGTCTGATAAATGTTGAATACAGTGGAAAAATGACTTCCTTGGACCTGGATGCCATACCTTTGTTTATAAGTTGCACAACATAGAATGATTTCCTCACTACTATAGACACGTGATGGTCAAAGGCTAGATTACAGACTATATGTGTCCCCAAGTCCCTGACTACTGGGTCAACTCTAAGGGGTGTGTTGTTAGTATGATAGTTACCAGGGATGAATGACTTCCTAAATTATACTATTATGCATTTCTTGCCATTTAGTTGTCCATGGGTCGGACCAGTTATTTGTCTGGGTCAGTCCTCCCTGGAGAACATTTTTGTCAGTAGGGGATTCTATTACTGCTCCTAATTTGCAATCATCTATAAATTTACTTAGCCAGAAGGCATTGACATTTTCCTTGACTGCAGAGAAGTAAATGTCAAAAAGGAGCTGTCCCAGGACTGACCCCTGAGGGACTCCTCATTGTAGAGGAGGACTGCCCAATTCTAACTTTCTGGGTTCTGTCTGTGACTCAACAGGCTAGTCAGCAGGTGACATAATGGTTTGTACCTAACCTCTTGGGTTTGTCAACGATACCTAAGTGAGGTTTTGCATCAAAAGCATTGGCCAGGTCAAGACAGGCTGTGTGAACCATTTTGCCCTCATCCATTGCTTTGGTGACTTTTTCAAAGAAGTCCACCAGGTTGAGTAGGCATGACCTGCCTATGATGAAACCAAATTGGGTTGGGTCCAGTATCTGGAGGTTTTTCTGTGTCAAATATTGATAATTTCTACTATAAATTATTTCTATGGCTTTGCATACAAGACTTGGAGACTTATGGGTCTGTTCTTTCCAGGGTTTCTAGATGGCCTACCTTTGTGCAGAAGGATGACTGTTGCTGTTCTCCATTTGTGAGGCAGGAAGCCTGTTTGGAGGTTACAGTTAAATAGCAATCCCAGGGGCACTGACAAATCATGCTTCATGCTATTAAGAAGGCATCATGGGATACTGCCTGGGCCCACTGATGCAGTGTTCTTGAACTTAGACAGAACTTTAAGTACCTGTTCCAAAATAATTGCAGGAAGCATTACATTTGGTGTTATTTCCTGTGGGAAGGCTGAGGGAGAGAGAGGGGTAAAGTTGGAGATGAATTTGTTGGCCAGTAAGTTTGCTATATCTTATTGCTCAGTATAGGTGGTTTCATTAACAATGGGTTCTGCACACAACTGTGTATTGCCTTTGAGGTTGTGGATGTAGCTGCAAAATGCCTTGTGGTTGTCCTGGGCCTGGGAGGGCAAGTGTACCACAAATTTGGCATTGGTAAACTTTATTTGTCCTCTGAGTTGTTTGTTTAGTTTGATGAGAGGGCTTTTATACTTCTGGGTGCTGCACCTCCTAATTTTCACCATAAATTTCTTCCTTCTGTTATACGGCCTATTTATGTTGTGATTCCACCAAGGTGGCTTGTTTTTTGAGTTACTTCTGTACTTCCTCCTGGTGGGTACAGCTGCCTCTATGCAACAATTAACATACTTGTATAAGGTTTCTGTGAACAGTTTCATATAGGCAGTGTTCTCAGGGGTTAGGGTGTTTGAAATGTTGCCAGGTTATCACTAAATAGTACAAGAAAGTTAGCTTTACAGTAGTTCCTGAATATTCCAGGGTTAGCTGGGGTTCAAGGGTTTATTTTTACTTCAAGGGAGACCATTTTGTGGTCTGGCCTCACCAGAGAAGACATTACACTAAGGTGTATACAGCACTTTCCCATATTAGTAAGGACCAGCTCCAGTATGTTTGCACCCCTGGTTGGTGTACTGACAATCTGGTCCAGGGAGTTTGTGTTTACAAAATCTAGGGATCTCTGTGCTTATACGTTTGGTGTCCTAGATGATTCCCAGTTAATAGTGGGGTAATTAAAGTTGCTCATGCCTATGGTATTGGGTTGGATGATGAGTGTTTCCAATAAGTTTAAATACATGTTACGGGTTTTCTGGGTCATAGAGGGGGTCCTACAGCTTGCAAGGAAGTGGTAATGGGATTTTGCCAATAGTGATCTGAACGTAGAGAAGCTCAAGAGCATTGTCCTGTTTAACCAGCCTTGAGGCATATTTATTTTTGATGTAAATCAAGACACCTCCACCTTTCGTCCATGTCTATATAGTAGCTTATCTAAATGTATGAAAGGCATTATAGCTTGCACTGTCAGTGTGCACTCCACGGCTTTAAACCATGTCTCAGTGGCCACACAGGCATCAGCATTTTCTAGGGTGAGGAGCTTGTATGGAGTGGAGTTTTTTGTTTAGACTCCTAGCATTGAGCAGTAACATCTTTAGAATTTTTTTGGTTTTGATTTGCTGTCAGAAGTACTTTCTGTTTGACATTACCTAGAAAAGGTACTATGGGGAATGATAATGTTTTAGCTAATATTCAAATCCTAGAAAGGAGAGGTGCAGTCAGTCCCTGGCAAAGCAGCATGGTCTGTTGACCATCTCATTCCATGCTGACAAATACTGCACCCCCTTAGAATGACACTAGAAACTTATCCAGTTATTGTCAGTCATCGTGTTCATATTGTGCATCATCCTTGGAGAAGGGAGGTCATCGTCCCCCTGTACTCATCACTCATCAGACCAATGATTGAGTACAATGCCCCATTCGGAATGTATCTGACCTGACACCTGCAGCAGCTGGAAAGGCCCCAAAAGTTCCTCACCAAAAGGATAAAGGGTCTCAAAAATATGTCTTATGCTGCCCGACTGAAAGAACTCCAGCTCTATTCAGTCGCTTACCGCTTGCTCAGAGGTGACCTGTGCCTGACATACAAGGCCATGTCAAACCCAGATTTGATGAACATGCTTCACCTCAAAAAATCTAGATCCCTCAGAACTACAAGGGCGGGAGACTTAAACCTTGACACGGTTATTAATAGGACGTGCTGGAGGGACAGATTCATCACCCAGAGACTCCCTATGCTGTGGAACAAAATCCCGGTACATGTGAGGCAGAGCACCTCGCTAGCCTTGTTCAAAAGAAATCTTGACCAATGGATGGGAGATCGCAGATATACCTCAGGGATTACCTCAGTGTCACTGCTTGACAGAGGCACAGCAAAATAATGGGCATAGTTTCCTTCAAACTAAGGGGTGGCGAAAGCCACAAAATTCTGGGCTAGGCTTATAAATGCCCTTGGGCAGATAGCCTAGTATGAACCTATGAAACCTACTGCAGTGGATCCTGGCCCCCTGATAAGAAAATGACCATGACTTTCTCCTTGCTCAGCCTGGTGAGAGGGATATTAGTGTGTCTCACAATGGAATCTCCAATGAGCAGAATGTTGGATTGTATTGTGGCTTGCCTTATGGGCTAAGAAGTAGAGGCTCCTGAGATGTGGCTGTATGTGTCGATGTTGGTGTTGTTTTGAAAAGAGTGTATTTGGGGCTGCTAAGGGCATTTGTTATATGTACTTCATCTAGAAGGTTTTTGGGGTTTAGGAAGGTAACATTTAAGTGCCTCAGCATATGTGGGTCTATGTGTCTGCTTTGAACTGTGCACAATGGGTGCAGTGTGTTTACTACTGGTAACTTGATTGACATTAAGAATGCTTTTATGTGAGAGCTTTCCTCCAGTGACATTGTGTAAACACATCTCTCGCATACCATATTAGTTTGAGAATTAACTGGTTATCAGTAAACATGATGCAATTTCTACACTGCCTCAGGATGCCCATATCCACCAAGCTGGTAATGGAGACAGTACGAAAGTTCATATCCATAGCTACAGACCCAATTTTGTTAGACAGCTGGAGTGAGAATATAATGTAATGTCAGGAGTAAAAAATGAACTATTAACTATGACCCACAGTAAAAAACACCCAGAACATAGGAAGTGATAGGACCACACCGTAGGATAGCCTCTACCAGTAAACATTTTTGCTAGCTTATCACTTTCTTCTTCCAAAGGCTGCTCGTCAGAGACCATTCTCCACAGTCTGATGAATTGCCCTTTAACTATGCCCTTTTTCTGCTTTTCCAGGTGACTGCTATTATAATGTAAGAAACCATTAGAGTGGGTAGGTTTTCTATAAATGTTACTAACTATACTTTGTTTGTAACAATCCTTCCTCAATTGAACATCAAGATAATTAGTGGTACTGTTACCATAGGTATAAGTAAATTTCAAAAATGATGTAGTGGAATTCAAATAGTCCACAAATTCCTCAGCCTCAACTTCAGTACAGTCCCATGCTATAAATATATTGTCCAGAAAATGCAGATATAACGTCCAAGGGACTGAAACAAATTTTTCAAAAAGAAACTTCTTTTCCCATTGTAAAAAGACCACATTGGCGAACAATGGGGCACAAGAGGCCACCACTGCTACCCACTAATAATATTGTCCTTCAGTACAAACAAAATTGTTTTCCAAATCTGTTTCCATTAGGGTGACTAAAATATTAATCTCATTGTTACTAAACACCCCTGACCCAAACAGATATTCATGAAACCACTCCACCCCCTAACATTGAGGTATCCCATTAAAAAAAGATTTATCACATCAATAGTAAAAAAAAAAACGTATCTTCTGTGAGTGTTTCACTTCCCTCAGTTTCAGGAGAAAGTCCCAAGAATCCCGACAAAGGTGCTTATGACATTTTAATACATGTTTCACCTTTAAATCAATATACTTGGCCAAAGGGTGAGTTTTAGAAGTACCAGCATTAACATTGGGCCTTATTGGGGGATCAATAGTGGACTTATGAATTTGAGGAATTCCAAATATTGAAGGAATTTGACGAAACTTTGTCTGCAGAAATAACACATCCAAATCCACATGGCCCTGTTCCAACCTATCCTTGAGATTAAAAATAATTTTTATAAACTATATTAATAAAATTAAGGGAGGTTTCCTCATTGAAATCGTCTTTGTTCAAATATTCATATATTTTGTTGTAATAATCCACTTTGTTCATAACAACAACACCCCCCCCCTCTTATCGGGTTTCATAACCCAAATATTCTTCTCCTTAACCAATTCTCTCAATAACAAATCCTCAGAAGCACTTAAATTATCTATGGCCTTCAACCGCAGCTGTTGCAAAAATGTCCTTAAATCAAAGTCACAAAGCATTTCAAACAACAACAATGGAAAGGCTAAAGGTGGACTAAAATTACAATTTTTTCTAAATAGTTCATTTTGATGGTCCATGTTGGCTTCTTTAAAAAAAATTTCTAAGTTTGATTTTCTTAAATAAAGTTTTAAATTAAGCAAAACGGTCTTGACCCTGGTCCCCACATCAGTTACAAATGTTAGTCCTTCACTAAGCAGGTCAACATGTAAAGAGCTATAATTATTTGTAGAAAAATTAAACAATTTAAAATTACCTGCTGAATTGTAAATAACATCTGGACCACAGGCTCTGTTGTCCATTCCAAAGTCAAATGTACTCACTGAGTCATTTAAGTCCATCTCGATTCCTTGTTCCAATGGTTATTGTTCCATCTCCCCCATTGGTTCAGCTCATTCCTCTGCCAGCAACCATCCTGCTAAAAATTCCTCTGTTTTTTATTCTCTCTGAATGTCTCAGGGGCATGTTCTCTAAAGGGTTTCACTACCTTCCCTATCATCTTCAATTTCAGCTGCCATCATCAGCCCTTCTTCCTCACTGCCATAGTTCTGCCTTCCCTGCAAACTGATTGGCTAAGGATAGGCTCTCCCTTCCTGGTATTCCATTATGTCCCTGACCATCTTCTTTTCTTTCTGTTTTATTATATCTACCACTATTTGGACACTCTTAAGGTAAATATTATAATATTGTCAATGTAGGTGAGGGAACAAAAGATCGTTTTGAATACTACAATCTAACAAAGATGCCTCCTGAATAAGCTGGTCAATAGTTGATTTGTAACATTTAACTGCCTCAGCATATTTGGGTCTATGTGTCTGCTTTGAACTGTGTGCGATGGGTGTAGCGTGTGTACTACTGACAACTTGATTGACACTAAGAATGCTTTTATGTGGGAGCTTTCCTTCAGTGAGATTATGTAACTGCATCTCTCACATAACATATTAGTTTGAGAATTAACTGGTTGGCAGTAAACATGAGGCAATTTCTACATTGCCTCAGGATGCCCATATCCACCAAACTGGAAATGGAGATACTAGGAAAGTTCATATCCATAGCAACAGACCTGATTTTGTTAATTAGACGTCTGGAGTAAGAATATAATGTAATGTCAAGAGTACCTGGTTTACAACCATGTGTGCAACTAGGTATTGGTGAAATTTCAAAAGTGCTTCTACAGGAAAAATGTCAACTCAGTGTGAATATGTCTAAACAGGGCACTGACAAACACTTGAGGGGAAACTAATAAGTAGACCCTGATTATTTATGGATGAAGTATTTAAGGAGATATTCTGAAATTAGGTTAGACAGCAACAAATAAAGCAGCACTTAATGAAAAGAAAGAATTATCTTGTCAAGAATGATGAAAAGAATGGATTTGCTTGAGTGACTGCTGCCTGGCTGCTACTAGTGCTGGTCTCACCACAGCTTCACACTGCTGGGATACAATGCTCCTTTGCTTCTTCTCTTACCAGAATAAAAACAAAAGTACCAATCCCAAGATGAGAAGCAAGTCACAGACTCTTTGGTGCTCAACAGTCTTGTCCCACATGATACAAGGGTCTGTAGGCTTGTTGTAGCCTTTTCCTGGCAGATGCCTTCAATAGCAACCAGACCAATCAGGAAGGTCAAACACAGACATTCACTGTCCGGTCAGAAACAGTCTGGAATCAATGCACTCTGCTCCTTCTCTCACCAGCAGCAAACCAGAAGCACTAATCCCAGGCTGACTACTGATAGGCAAAATGTGAGCTCTCCAATAATTGGTGGTCTTGAAGTAGATGTTGCAGATTTTAAAAGTAGGAAGGGAAAATTGGTTAATATCCTAACAGCTGCAGTGTGCACTAAGCAGTTAGATATGAAAGAGGGGGTAGATTAAACTTTAACTATCTAAGTGGAGATCCACTAATTTTAAAAGGGCAAGACAGACTGGAATGGGGTGGGCACTTTTATATTCTGGCTTTATGGAATACAGTGTAATAGCCAACAAAATTAAATTGCTGAAGGGGAGTGATTTCACAGAATGAAAGAGGAGAGGGAAGGAACTGTGTTGTCAAATTAGCATAAGGGGCAGGCAACCAGAAAGACAGTTGAGTATAAAAACATAACAGCACCAGGATAGGAGGTGGGGAGAAATGTAACATCTATGTGACTCACAAGAGACACAGCTGTGGTCTCTTATCTAGTTTAAATATGCAATTAAAAGTAGAATACAAGTAAAACACAGCATAAAGAAAATAAATCACAACATACAAAACATGAAGGCAATGAAACAATACAAAATATAAAAGAGCCAAACCAAACAAACCTTTCTCTTACAGCAAGTTGTGGCAGAGTCTGAGTGAGCTTTTACAGTAAAGCCTGGAATTGTGGGCATTTATTAAGAAGAGGTGCGTTAGGAAGTTTCTAGAGGTTATGTGGAGGGGTATGTTTAAGCATTACTAACTGCCTCTATCAGAGACATGGGGGCCAGATTCAGGGTGAATTTCTGATTTCCCATACACTGGTCAAGCTTACACTTATAGGTTTAGGGATGGACTCTGTTTCACATGGATGGGGAGCCTGTTCTGTAGCACGGGGGTCATCTGACACACAAATCTGTCCTGCCAACATGTCTTATTTATGTCACAAACAAAATTTAAATCCTTGGATCTAGTGGTTCTGATGCTGTTCATTTTGTAGACATGTAAAAGGTCCATCAGAGCTGGACTAGGAGTGCCTTATATGCCAGGCATAGATAACCTCTCAATAACCTGTAGGAAATTGTTCTGCCAGATACAAAGAATTGTCCTAAATTTATAACTGCACCCACAAGCATTACCTAACCTAAAACTGAGGTTACTCACTCTGTAATAATTTCATAGTTTCATAGTTTAGTACTAGGCTATCTGCCCTGGGGCATTTATAAGCCTAGCCATAGTGATGTGGCTTTCGCCACCCCATGTAATGGTACAAAAGTGTACAGAATAGATTTAGAATACTGTGCCTCTGTCTAGTAGTGACACAGTGAAGACCCCCTTACATAATAGAATTAGTTTACTGTGCCTCTGTCTAGTAGTGACACAGAGATGACCCCTGGGGTAAACCTATGATCTCCCATCCACTCGTCAAGATTTCTCTTGAAGAGAGTCAGTGAGGGGCTCTGCCTAACATTTACTGGGATTCTGTTCCAGAGTATGGGAAGCCTCTGGGTTATGAATCTGTCCCTCCAGCATGTCCTATTCATATTTGTGCTGAGGTTTAAATCTTTAGCTCTCGTGGTTCTGATGGATTTGGATTTTTTGAGGTGGAGCATGTCCATCAATTCCTGATTGGACATGGCCTTGTACGTCAGGTACAGATCACCTCTGAGTAGGCGGTATGCTACTGAATAGAGCTGGAGTTTCTTTAGTCTGGCAGCATATGACATATGTTGGAGACCCTTGATCCTCTTGGTGAGGTACTTTTGGGGTCTCTCCAGCTGTTGCAAGTGCCGGGTGAGGTACATACCAAATGGGGCATTGTACTCAATCATGGGCCTGATAAGGGAGGAGTATAGGGGTACAATGACCTCCTTTGATCTGGATGTGAATCCCTTCATGATAAGGTGGGCAAGGTAGAAAGTCTTTCTAACCACTTTGGCAACGTGGGTGTCAAATGAGAGGTCACTATCGACTTGGGTCCCCAGGTCTCTGATTACTTTTTCTGTACTCAGTGGGTTACTGTCTATGTGATAATTTGTGGGTACTTTGTTTTTCCCAAAGCAGATGACTATACATTTTTTTGCATTTAGTTTAAGGCCATGACTCCAGAACCAGTTGTCCGTTTCAATGAGGCCTTTCTGTAGGATGTATGTGTCAGCTGGTGTATCGACTATAGTGCCTAGTTTGCAGTCATCTGCGAACTTTGTCAGCTACAACCCTCCCATGTTTTCTTTCACATCTGAGAAATAAATGCCAAACAAGAGGGGGTCCCAGGACAGAGCCCTGTGGGACACCACTTGTGACTGGCTTTGAGTCTGACATGGCTCCAGCGATTTTGACTTTATGGGTTCTATCCTTTAGCCAGTTTGCAACCCATCTTGTGACATATGGATTTATATTTAAGCTGTTGAGCTTGTCTATGATGCCTGAGTGGGGTATTGTGTCGAAAGCTTTAGCTAAGTCCAGGTAGGCTGTATGAACTGCTTTGCCCTCGTCAATGGCTCTAGTGACAGTTTCGAAAAAGTCAACCAGGTTCAAAAGGCAGGATCTGCCCTTTACAAAGCCAAACTGGGTGGGATCAAGTGTCTGTAGGTCCCCAATGTCTCTGTTTATGAGTTCCATAATGATTCTTTCCATAGCTTTGCAGACCAGGCTGGTTAAGCTTATGGGGCAGTAGTTACCAGGGTCTGTAGAGGTGCCTCCTTTGTGGAGTGGGACCACTGTTGCTGTACGCCAGTGTTCAGGTACATATCCTGTAGTAAGGCTAAGGTTAAATAGCATTTTTATGTGCGGGTTTAGCTCCTCTTGGAGTTCACGTAGCACTCAACCCTGGATACTGTCAGGTCCCATTGATGCTGTGGTTTTAGCTTTGCTGAGGGCGGTTCTCACCTGGACATCTGAGAAGACAGGGAGGTTACATTCTGCTGGGATAAGTATTTCTTCTTTTGGGGGTGAGGGAGGGGAGAAATTTGCACTGAACCTGTCTACCAGAATGTTGGCAATATCTGTGGGTTCAGTGTATTTTTTTGTCATTGTGAACTAACTCTGAGCATATCTGCAGGTTTCCGCCTAGGTTTCTAACATAGCAGAAGAAGGCCTTGTGGTTATCTTTAGTGTCCATAGCGATTTTTCTCTCAAAGTTGGCCTTGGATGTTTTTATGAGAGAACGTAGCTTTGTACTAGTGCTGATCAGAGATGCCCTCTCTTTATGGGATTTTGCTCTGTCGTGCAGTAGCTTCCTTCTTTTGTTATACAATTTGTTTATGGCTGGGGTCCACCAGACAGGACGCCTGCCCTTGGTGGAGAGGGTCTTGGTTTTATTTGGGATTGCATGATCCATGCATTTTTGGAGATGTACATATAAAGCATTTGTGAAGGATTCAGCATTGTGGGATGTGGTTTCCACTAGCCCAGTGGGCTTAAAGGATACCATCTCAGTCTTAAGAAGTGTAAAGTCAGCTTTTGAGAAGTTGTTCACTGTAGTCTTTTGTGTTGGGGGTGGAGGTGGGATATGTATATCCAGGGTGATTAGTTTGTGGTCAGATCTCACTAATGAGGGGTATACTTCCAGTGTGAAGCACTTTGTCCCCATGTTTGTGATGATCAGGTCTAGTATATTATCTCCCCTTGTGGGAGAGGTGACTAGCTGTTCCATTGCATTTGAATTTATGAATTCCAGGAACCTTTGGGCTAGGGTGTTAGGGCTAGAATAATGCACCCAGTCTATGTTAGGGTAGTTGAAGTCTCCCAATATGATGGTGTTTGGTGAGGCATTCATATCCTCCAATGTCTTCAGGAAGGCTGAATGGGGTTTCTGAGATTGGGAGGGTGGTCTGTAACATGTTACCAGTTGTATAGCAGATTTGCCTATGGTTAGTTGCACCTGGATGGTTTCTGATGCTTCATGTGTTGCCACTAACCTGGAGGTGTGGGTGTCCTTGATGAATATGGGCACCCCCCCTCCCTTTTTGGTTTGGCCCGAGTTTTGGGGCTGAAAAGCATGATACGAGGTATAGCCAGGTAGCGCTGGGGTGCTCTCAGGAGCCTTGAACCATGTTTCAATTACTGCACAGACATCGATGTTCTCCATACTGAGGAGTGCTTCGAGAGCCTGGATCTTGAGATTTAGACTTCTGGCATTGAGCAGCTCTGATGGACCTTTTACACATGCTACAGCCTGTGTTCCCACTTTCACTGATTGCTGTCGGTTCTTTTTTTATCTCTACTCCCCTCCCAGATGTGAAAGACAACTTGTATGCATTCAGAAAATATTAACTTTTAGCAGCAAGAAAAGGTGCAATGGATACATTTAAATAACATTAAATTGTACACTGTTCTATTAAATGTTTAAATTATTAAGGCTGCTATCTCTTATTCACTTCCCATAATTTTACACTTTATTTTTCAGTGAACTGCTTGCCATTGTACCCTTAAATTCTGCATTTCCATCAGCAAAGAATATTCAGAATAGTCAGGATTAACTGCTTGCATCTGCAGACAGCTTGTATCCATGGAAACATACTCAGCAATGAATCATTGTGAAATTCACTCAGAACATAATATACAGGTGCCTTCAACTGCAGACTTCTTGATTCCCACTGAACATTTGCAAATGAAAAAAGCAAGCTAATATATTTTCAGATGTAAGAAACTTAGCATTTTTCATGGCTTTTATTATTTTGCCTTATGTTTAAGGCAAACTTGCTTACAAAAAAAAAACATGTTTATAGCTTAAGCCACGGGCATTAATATAGACATTCGCCCTTGTAAAACTAACATTGAATGTCTTAATTCTACCTATAATGTAATCAGTGCACTTTAACATCACACCCACACCCCAGCAGCCCAAGATCACAGAATATTAACATTAAACTCATTTGGGTCCAGCCTTTTGTCTTGTTACACCGCAAAACCTGTATTTCTTATGAAAAAAAATTACTTGTTTACTTTAATATCATTAATACATACAAGTCACTGAAAAACTACCTTCACATTTAAAATATCCCTGACTACACACTACACAAACTTTTCTATATATAACATGCATTTTATATCATATATTTTATACAATATTGATAAGAAGAAAAACTGTTTTAATTACAGTTACTCTTCCCCCTTTTAATATCCTTGTAATCAGTAATGACATAAAGTAGGGTATATATTTTATAGTCCACCCACAAGTTTAACAAAGTCAACAAAAGTATTTTAGCCACTTTTTCTTGCAAAGCCATATTTCACAAATGTGAGTGATGCTTTATAGTATCCAATTTATTCACTAATTTCAGTGCTGTGGGTCTTCCTCCTGTTCATCTCCATCTCCCAACACCAGACACTGGATGAAGTCCAAGGTAGTTCTGATTCTTCTTGTCGACTCTTGTACTTTTTATGTTTCTCAAGCACTTCCTTTAGAACACTGGAAAATATATCACTGGAAAAGCCTCTCTATGAACTTAACTGTAAAATAAATGAGAAGCAAAGTCCCCTTTTGCTTGCCGGCACACTTTTGTTGGATGAACTTTTTTTTATTTCTTCCTTAGCCTGTTCTACATTAACAAATTCTTTGATGCTCCAGGAAAAGTACTCTGAAGAAAGGTGGACACATCATCTTGAATTTCACATCTTCCTCTCCACATTCCCTGATTGCTGGGATACATTTGTTTCTATTCTGCCTGGTGTACAGTGAATGATTATTTTCTACAAACACTCTTCCCATCTCCATTTTTTAATACTTATCCCTTCTTCTACAGTTTTGTCAGGATCAACTCTTTCTCCTTTTATGATTGCATCTTTGCTAATATAGATCTTGGCTGCTTTCTCATGGTCAGGTTTGGAGCATATACTCAATGTGCACTTTCAGTTAACAAATCTGCTGTGGAACACCAGTTCAGTTGCTTATCTGTGCTTTCATAAAATTAATATAGTCTGTTCCTTCCAGTTTCTCTTTTCTGTTCGTTCTGTCTTCTAACTCTACTATTTTTCGAAACAGCTCATCTTGGGAAACCTCATACTCAACCACCTTTTTAATTTCATCCTCTGATTTTTGCAGTTTTATCATTTCATCTAAACAGCTAGTTAAAACGTATTCTATTTCCATCCTTTTGTTATCTGAGGTGATATATTCCTTCAATGTTTCCTTGATTTTAATCACCTTTGAGTACACTTGATTTGTTTTTTTCCCCTCTAAATTACAGGAAGCCATCTCTTGAACCAAAGTTGAAGCCAAAACTGATTTTTGTTGAACAGCTGCAGAATCTTTCCTGAACAATGTTTTCTCTTCATCTTTTCTGGTTGATTTTCTTTCAGGTTTTCCACATTTCTTTTTTGCTGGCATCAAGGCAGTGTATTTACTAGCCAGTAATTGATCCCCCCCCCCACAAAAAATGGTGTCAATGGTACTCTTTTTTTTCTTGGTTTCTGTTTTCATACTGGGAGAACTAAAGTTAAGCGATTGATCAATGTGCAGTCATCTTGGAAGTCTGGTGTCATTAACCTATTAACCCCTTTTGGGGTCTGAAGATGAAAAACCAATATTAACACTCACAGCAACTTCACCAATTGGTTGAGCTTTTCAAGCCAGAAAATATGATAATGATGGCTGACTCAGGAAAAGAATGTGGGAGGAAGACAGTATATGAAACTTACAATTTTTTTCTTTTTAAAACTATACTGCCTCAGCTTTTTCTTTATATTTCTGCAAATACTGAATACAGATTGTGTAACACAAATGTAGGAAATACGTAAGAGTCCCTGCAAACCAGACACTGACATTTAATGAGGATTCTCAAACTTAACACTTTTTTTTCTTATACCTCATAGATGCCCATAATTTTGTAGAAATGTCCTTAATTTTGCCTCATATTTTAATCTGTTCCTTGTAATATATGTGTGTTTTGCCAAATCACTAAAGAGCTGTAGTCACTAAATAATGTAAGACTCCAAATCTTTCAGAAAATGTATGCTAATGGAAAATCTGTTATTCTAGCAATTTTGTATGTAATAGCAACATTTAGAGGAGGGATGCTGGGTATATTGGGAAAAGGATGCTAAGGATGGAGCTGCCAGGTAAGAGGAAAAGATGAAGGCCTAAGATAAGGTTTATGGAAGTGGTGAGAGAGGGCATGCAGGTGGTTGATGTGGCAGAGCAAGCTGCAGAGGAGAGGAAGAAATGGAAATAGACTATCCGTTGTGGCGACCCCTGATGGGAACAGTTGAAAGAAAAAGAAGAAGCAACATTTAGACTCTGTCCCTAATTTGGGGCCTTTATCTTCACATTTTTTTGTTTGTCACTAATTTTTAAACCAAGTAGTTTAGAGCTATGTTCACAGTACTTCCATTTTAAGGGAATGGAACTGCAATATAAGTGGAGAGACTAGGGCCAATTTATCTTATTAGCTATGCCTTCATGTCACATCACGGGCAAAAAGTAGCTTTCTAATAAAACAAGACTACATTATGATATCTGCCCCCATAAGGACATCTAGGGTTACAAAAAATAACAGTAAAATAACTATTTATTGTGCTGTAGACAGCTTGGATTGAGTAAAGCTTCATGATAAGATGAAAAGCTTCTACACATAGTGGTCTTTTAAAATGCAAATAAATAACACTAACAGCCCTGTCACAGAGGACTTGTCTCTTCATAATTTTACAAACAACTGGTATTTGCATTGCTGTGACCATTAATATTATAATTTCATACATTCTGCATTTCTTTTACTTAGGCAAAACAGTATGTTATGTACTACTGATCCCTCATGCTTACAATTCCATTAAACTATACTTCATATCAAAGTGGGTTGTACTTAGATGGATTGTAGACTATCCAAAGAAGCACCCATACCTTTATTCACAGCAAGCTATGGAATCCAACAAGAACCTACTGCATGTTCAAAACGTGAAGTCGATCAAAAGTGCTGATAAAGAGGTTTGGCACTGTTAACCTTAACTTTAGGATAGGTAATGCATGTGGGTGCAGCTGACAACTTGGTAGAACTTCTCCTCCTTGGAGGAATAATCTTCCTTTTGGGAAAGTATATATAGTTTTTTTGTGTCTGTTGTGAGTTAACTAGAGTTCTGAAAATTTATATAGTCGGTGGTTTCTTAAGTGTTTTTACTGATGTGAAAACTCTGCAAGAATATGCATGGTTTCAAATAGAGATGAGAAGATGAAACCATATACAAGATCAGCCTGCCTGACTTTACTGGGTGTATGTAAGGTGCAAGCTGGAAACATATATTTAAAAGACTTGTCATATACAATCTGTAGGAGTAACATATTTTATCAGAATGGCTGTTTTGTCAATATTAACACAAAATGTAAATGGCTTTACAGGCATAGACAAAATCAATGAGTACTGAATTACATTAGGAAGTGAAGGAAGCAAATAGTAAGGTTACAGTAGACATGTATGAATGGAAATGAGCATGTGAATTTGAAAAAGAAAGGATTTCATGATGGATGTTCAGTACAGTATCAGGGACAATGGAAAAGAGGAGTAGTAATACTGATTTCAAGAAGGGCTCCAATAGTGAAAGACAAGGAAAAAAGGCAATAATGATAAATTTATGGTATCAAGGGGTTACTGGCATGGAAGGGATATTATGCTGGCATATATTTATATTCTACATAAAGCTACTATTATGAAGCTTGGGAGAATTTTGGAAGAAATAATAAGCTTTCAGTGGGGAAAGTTTATTGATGGGGACTACAACCTGTGTGGCAATAGTGAGGTATCAGTAGGACCGAGAAGGGAAAATATTACAAATATGTTATGGATGATGTGAATTCAGTAGCAGGAACTAAGACAATTTGCATATTAATTCCCAAGGTACAATAACTGGCCTACACTGTACAGAAATTATATTTCACAGAGTATGTATTTAATTGCAAACTTTAAGACTCAGCCAGTAGGTTTATCAGATCATATACCAATAAAATCTAAAAGATGCAACATTTTAAAAATGATAAATCCTGCATAAAGTAGAAAATTAATGGGAGATATAAATGTAAGTGAAATCAAAGACCAGTCTAAAAATCTCAGAAATGTTGTTGTTTGTCTTTTTGGATTTTCCCGGTTAGGGGTTGCCACTTATGTTTAGATAAAACAAAAACGAAAAGCGAGTACCAAATGAATCCAGCCAAAAACAAATTTATTAAAATATTTAGATGGTCTACTTCCAGAAATCTGAAAAGTATTACATCAAAATATTATCTGCAAATTAAAAAAAAAACATGCAATTTATTTCAGGGACAAAAGATAACATCATTCCACTAACCTAAAAATACTCTGTAACAACAACAAAATTAAAGTTACGACCAAGAACTATGCTCTTCCAATACGCTTATACCTTTACTAAACATTGATTACAAAATTTTTATTTCAATAATTACTAATAGGTCACACAAAATAAATAATTATTTGACACATAATATCAAAACAGCCTTATAATGAACAGAAAAACTAAAGAAATTAAAAGAATCTTAACTGTCATAAATTACACTACAGCAACGGTTCTAAATCTGCTTTTCAGTTTAGATACTGAAATAGTATTCATAGGTTAATAGACGAATACTAAGTTTTCAGTCTGCAGACTATTACAAGACAATAACCTGTGATCAGAATGAACTCTATACCTTGTATCTGTAAGGCTAAGACCTTAACCATTACACCAACCCTGCCCAAGATTCATTAAGTAGATATGCTTGAATAAATGTGTGGATTTACATGGGCTCCCCAAAAGAATTTATCTCTTTGATTATAAACCTGTATAAAGACTCTACAGCATTTCTCAAAATTTGGTTTTCCATATCACAAGGCTTTAGAGTTAATAAATGAGTAAAACAAGGATGCCTTCTTTCTACTCTATTGTTTGCATTTGTCACAGTGACCTTGGCAAACTATATATGAAACAATTCTGAAATCAAAGGTTTCAGTTTGGTGTGATGCTGTCTAAAAATACAGTTATAAGCAAATTATATTCTTTTAGTTAGTGATGTTAAAAGCTCAGTTAAAGATACATATGATTCAATTAAAACATATGATTCAGTTAAACCGTTTTAAAAATCTCAAAAATGAAATTTAAGAATAGAATGACTGACATTTTTGGAAATTAATCAAAATATACAAGGAAGTCTATATATAATTACACCTAATATTAGGTGGTTAGGGATATAACTGTCTAATAGTCTGGGATCTAAATTACTGGAACTATAGTAATACTAACAAGTGAAATTACAAAAATAATAGTTGGAACAATGTGGTATTTTCTTTTTGAATAAACTGATTACAGTTATAATATTGCTTAAAACATTATACATTGCTTAAACCATCATTCTGATACCAGACAAAAATGATATATTGCTAAATCATTTAAGACCTTGAATAGCTTATGTGAACCATATGACATCCTAGAATAAGGTTGGAACTTGATTTCCTAACACTAAAACATATCTTTGCTTCAGTAATGAAAACTATTCTACATTGGCAAGACAGCCTTCAATCAACCAATCAACCAAGTGGAAACAAATTTACATGTCACCTTGTGATAAACCTCTTCTTCCTTAGACATCATTTATAATAAAATGTTATGGATTACTATAAAGCATATTAAAGGCTTCTCAAATTATCCATTGACTACTCCAATGTACTACTAAATTTCCTCTTACAACAAACCAATACAAAGATTCAGTGCAGCACAGTTCTTTCCTGAAAACAAACAATTAGAAACAAATACAAATTACTGTCCTTTACATACCTCCTGGTGACAATACAAATATATTGGAAGGCATCCTACAATGGATATCCATAACAATTCTGCAAGACAAATTACTACAAGGTGATGTGAATATCAATTGGTTGGACATAAATGTAACTCCTCTACATCTAGCATGAACTTATATGGTTTCACACAAATAATTTAGCCTCACACATTATAGCAAGACATCAAATTCCCTATTAGACTGGATCCTATTATCCAACCCTAGCAAATATACCACATGTACAATATCAGACTCTCTCAGTGATCACCTCCTAATTAATAAAACCAGACATCTCACACATCCATAAAACACGCCACCTTTCTAAGCTCAATCCAGAACTGTTAATTACAATCATATCATCTAGCAACTAAAACTTCTTAAAAATCCTCCCTTTAGATGATGCTGTAAATTAATTCAGTATAACTTTCCTAAATGGCATTGCATCTCCTAGAAGAAGCAGACTAAATCAATGTAATTTGTCTATCCAAAAAGAGTAGAATGCTAATGCAGGATAGAGAAAAAGCATACAAAGAATAGCAAAAATCTAAAACACTACAATAGCTTGAAAACTTCAGAATGTTCTTCAACCATGCTAAATAGTAAATAAATGAAGACAAAAAATAACTTTCAGAATCATACTAAACACATCCCTAAAAACATCTGGAAAGCCATTAAGGAAATTTTGCGTCCTGGCCAAAAATAAAAGCATAACCCCTCTCCCAATAACTTACCACTTGTAACTGCAACGCAATTCAACTCAATTTCATATATAGTATCTCTAACAAAGAATTCCCCAAACAACTATTCCTAACCCTGCCTAACAGCCACATATCATCACATCTACTTTTACCTTCAAACTTGTGCCCACATCCTGTATAAAACTACTCCTAAACAAACTCAAACCACGCTCTACTTCAGCTGATGACCTTCAAAGTGAGTAACTTAAAATAGCAACCTAGAGCATTGCCTACCCTGTCTCAATCCTTATTAGTAAGTCAGTCCAGGAATCCCACATTCTCTCTCTCTCTCTCTCTCTCTCTCTGGAAAGTCACACATCATCTCTCTGCACAAAGAAGGAAATTCAACAGACATTATTAACTTTAGATGCATAGCAATCGTATCCTTCCTCTCCAAAATACTTGAAAAATGTAATAAAAAACAATTGCTAAATTATCTCCTGCAGGAAGAACTCCTATTCCCCACACAATATGGCTTCCATCCTTACCACAGTGCAAATGCTGCACTTCCAATCTATATAGATATTGTCAATAAAGCTAGTGATAATGGCAAACTAGTCTCCTCCATATTTCTAGACTTGTTCAAAACCTTTGACACAGTTTGTCACAGCAAGCTTCGACTTCAATTATCCTTATCAGCTCTCTCTTGGCCTACCATTCCATGGTTCAAAAGCTACCTATCCAATAGGTATCAGTCACTGAAACAGCACTCCACCCTCTCTCCATACCTCCCAGTCACCACCTGTTTATCACAAGGCTCTATTCTTAGTCCCCTCCTCTTTAACATTCTCACCAATACCATCCACACATCTGTACAATAGGCCTCCCTAATATAGTACATAAACAGCTCCACGCTCATTTGTACATCTGACAACATGGCACACCTTCAGAAAATTACTGTGGAAACTTTAACAGCCAGTGAAACATGACTTTGTAACTCACAACTCATGCTCAACCAAAAAAAAATACCCCCCCCCTAAATTCCTCTCTCATGAAAAAAAAAAATAAAGTCCCCCCTCTCTCTTGATAATACAACCACTGTAGTCACTTCTCATAGCAAATTATTTGGGATGATAGTGGATGATAACCTTGAATTTGACCTGCATATACAAAACTGGATAAGAAAAACTCATAAAAAGTAGGGAAGCTTTACAGAGCCCAAATCTCTCTCACCAACACAACTAAAACTACACTTGCCACTACTTATCTCCTTCCCACATTTCTTTATGGCACTCCCATCCTTACTAACATGCATGCATCACAAAATTCAAAAGCTAAACATTGCTATAACAAAGTTGCTAAATTTGCAGCAAATATGCCTTTCAGAACCCACCACTGTGTAGCACTAAAAATCCTAAATTGGTTAGAACTACCACATCAACTAAAAATACACAGCTTCTTACCACCTATAAAATTATCCAACATTCATCTACCTGTGCAGCACTAAATAACACTATACAGCTATGTTCCCAGTCGGTCATTATGATCCAATGATCAGAAACTCTTGTCTGATCACAAACCAATCATATCTGCTGGGGATTGTCTATACTTGTACCATATTGTTAAGGCCTGGAACTCCTTGCCTGTATCTATCAGGTCAATACCTTCTCCTCCCATCCTTCAAAACCATTCTGAAAGACTACTTAGCCAAAAGCTGGCTCTGTTCTTGCTCAACACCTGGATAAACTGCATCCCTAAATGTGAACAAATATACTAGGCTATCAGCCCAAGGGCCTATGCAAGCCTAGCCAACAAGGTTCCCTGGCTTACGCCACCCAAGAAAGTTATTTTCCTGTGCCACGGACGAGCAGAGACACAGAAGTGATCCCCAGGGTGTATTTCCTATTTCCCATCCACTCATCAAGATTTTTTTTGAAGAGTGCTAATGAAGAACTTTGCTTGACATAGATGGGTAGCCTGTTCCAGAGTATGGGAAGTCTCTGGGATAGGAATCTATCCCTCCAGCATGTCCTGTTTATTGTGGTGACAAGGTTTAGGTCCCTAGAGCGTGTAGCTCGGAGGGATTGGGATTTCTTTAGGTGTAGCATGTCCAACAGCTCTGGGTATGACATAGCTTTATATGTTAGGAAGAGATCACCTGTGAGTAGGCGATATGCTGCGGAGTAAAGCTGGAGTTTTTTGAGGCGGTCAGTGTAGGGCATTTGTTTGAGTCCAGTAATCCTATTTGTGAGGTACTTCTGTGACCTTTCCAGCTGCTGCAGATGTCTTGTGAGGTACATTCCAAAAGGGGTGTTGTACTCTATAATGGGTCTAATGAGTGATGAGTAGAGGGTAACGATGACCTCTTTTTTCCTGGACGAGAATCCTTTTATGATGAGGTGTGCCATGTAGAAGGACTTCCTGACTACTTTGGCGATGTGACTATCAAAGGAGAGACTACTGTCCACCTGGGTCCCAAGGTCTCTTATCACACATTCGGTGTTAAGTAGATTGCTGCCTATATGGTAGTTCATGGATACAGAGTTTTTACCAAAGGGGATGACACTGCACTTTTTGGCATTGAGCTTGAGGCATGGCTCTGATACCAGGCATCTGTCTCAGACAGGGCCTTCTGCAGGATGTTCACATAATTTGGGGACTTGACTATGGCTCCTAGCTTGCAGTCATCTGTGAACTTCATTAGCCAGAGGCCTTCTGTGTTAGCCTGTACTTCAGAGAAGTAGATACCAAACAGGAGCGGTCCCAGGACGGAACCCTGTGGTACTCCACTTGTCACTGGTTTGAGGTCATATTTGTAGTCTGCAACTTTTACAGTGTGGGTTCTGTCAGTGAGCCAGTTGGCAACCCATCTTGTGACGTAGGGATTTATGCCTAGTTTATTGAGTTTAGCTATTATTCCAGAATGGGGGATGGTGTCGAAAGCCTTGGCGAGGTCAAGATAGGCTGTGTGAACCACTTTACCCTCATCTACGGCTTTGGTGACTGCCTCAAAGAAGTCGATCAGGTTCAGGAGGCATGATCTGCCTTTCACAAACCCGAACTGGGTGGGATCCAGAGTTTGGAGGTTACCAATGTCTTTGTTTATGAGTTCCATGATGATACGTTCCATGGCTTTGAGGACCAGGCTCATCAGGCTAATAGGTCTATAGTTCCCGGGATCATTGGTGGCTCCCCCTTTGTGGAGTGGGATAACTGATGCTGTGCACCATTCAGTGGCCACAAAGCCTGATGTGAGGCTATTATTGAACATGGTGCTTAAGTGGGGAGCCAGTTCATTCTGACGTTCGTGTAAAACGCAGCCTGGGATGTTGTCCGGTCCCATGGATGCTGTGTTTTTGGCTTTAGAGAGTGCAGCTTTCACCTGCATAGTTGTGATTACAGGGACTCTGCATTCTTCCTGTATAGATATGGGCCCTTTAGGGGGTGGGGGTGGGGGGTAAAGTTAGCACTGAACCTATCTGCCAGGATGTTGGCAATATCAGTTGGTTCTGTAATTTTCATGCCTTTGTGCTGTAACTCAGAGCAGATCTGGGTGCTGCCATTGAGATTCTTGACATAGCTATAGAATGCTTTGTGGCTGTCCTTGGAATTAGTGACAATTTTATTTTCGTAGCTAGCTTTGGAGGATCTTATAAGGGATCTCAGCTTCTTACCGAGGCTGACCAGGGAGCTCCTGCACTCATGGGATTTTACTCTCTTTTGCAACAGTTTCTTCCTTCTGTTGCACAGTTTGTTTATGGCAGGGGACCACCAGATAGGCTTCCTTTTTTTGGAGGATAGTGTCTTGGTTCTGTTTGGGATAGCACGATCCATGCACTCATGTAGGTGCTTATAGAGCGCATTTGTGTAGGATTCAGCAGTTGTAACTGTATTGTCCATCTGCATGGGCATCATGAAGTTCACTACTTCTGTCTTAAGAAGCATGAAGTTGGCTTTAGAGAAATTTCTTACTGTGGTTTCCTTAATGGGGGGTGGGGGTGGGATGTGGATATCAAGGGTGATTAGCTTATGGTTGGATCGGACCAACGAGGAGTTGACTTCAGGTGTGGAACACCGGTCACTCATGTTGGTAATGACTAGGTCTAGGATATTGTTGCCCCTGGTGGGGGTGTGGGGTGTGGATAAGTTGATCTAGGGCATTGGAGTTTATGAATTCCAGAAAGCGTTGCGCTAAGTAGTTAGTACATGAGTAGTTTTCCCAGTTAATGGTGGGGTAGTTGAAGTCGCCCTTACAACTTCTTACTCTCCCTTCTTTACTCACTCCCTTATACCATAAGCCTGCTTTTCTCTCACTTCACATTGCAATTTTTGTTTGTATTATACTAACTTACCTTTAATTTCTCTACAAACTGGCTACATTTCTCTAAATATTAAATTACTGTCATATACCTTGTATATATAAATTAACTAAAATAACCCACTAAAATCTTTCATAAGTTATATTTACAAACACACAGCTACAAAAAAATGGATCATCACAATTTTTCCATGAGGATATGTTTCTAGATATACATAAAAATAACAATCAAAATAAAAAGTTAAAACTAAATCTTTGTACCAGTTAGGCTAATTGGCACTAGTATTCTATCAACAGAAAGAATTATGAACAAATATGAATTAAACTGCACAAACTTTGTATTAATATATAGCATTAGACTGAAGTTAGAAGAAAAGAGCAACTCAAGAAAATATTGAAAAAATGAATTTTCAGATTTGTTGGAATATTTTGTAATACTTAATGGTATACAAAAAACATCTTTGTCAGAATTATATGAATGAATGAATTACTTAATTTGGATATAAGAATACAAACATTATTGAGAAATATGACAAAAATCAGTAAGGTAATGATTATAACAAAGAACTGTAAAAATCAATGAGTTTGTAATCTTCATCTATTACATTGAAAAGTGTTCACATGGAAGTATATACATGGGACTTTTCTAACATTAAAATCAAACGAAAAATTAAAAAATAAATAAATAAAACTAAAGAAGATATCTTTTGGAGATATACAAAAGAATTAAAAGCTGTTTGGTATCATATATTTTACAAATGTGATAAAAACAAACTACTGGAATGATATTCAAACTATTTTAAGGCACTGTAGAGTGATACATGTATAATTTCTTCCTGGTTGTATGAATCCATCATTATATCCTTTGATTTGGACATTGATAGCTACAGCAAGTAAAATATCTACTGTAAATTAAAAAAAAAAGATTCCCCTCTTAGCATATCCCAAGTTATTAATCTAGTCATTGTTGTATACTGCAAAGAAATTAGTGTTTTTCAGATGATAAAAATATAGCAACAAACTGATCAAATACTAAAGAATTATCAACAAGACTAACCAGATCCCTTCTGACAATGTCTGATGGAGTGGTATATCACTTACATAGTACATGAAAACAATTTGTTTACCAAAGTGACTATGCTACATTTTTTTGCATTTAATTTGAGATCATTCTCTGCACAGCAAATGTTAATATATTCTAATCCATGATGGAGCAATTGTAACTCAATGGAAGATCAAATAACATCCAATTTACAGTGATCTGCAAACTTAGACAATTATGGGTCAGGAGTGTTGGCCTGAAGGTCTGAGAAACAGACACTAAGTAGGAGAGGGCCCACTACTGAGCCCTGTGGTATATACTACTAGTAACTTTTTTTGATTTCAGAAGTGCTACCTGCAACTCCTACCACATGGGTTCAGACAGACAACTATTTAGCTATCTTACAGTACAACACAAGGATTTATATTCAGATTTTCAAGTCGAGTGTGCCTGCATGTGGAATAATGTCAAAGGCCTATGACAGTGATGTGCTTAAGCACTAAGCATAGTAAGAGTATAGTAAGAGCAATATAAAAATAAAATATGATAAATAAATAAAAAATAAAACAAAGTAATACTTATGCAACTTACAATAAAAAATGACTAACTAAATCACAGAAATAACCACATAAAATTAATAAGCATTAAGTAATCACCAAAATTAACACTCCCAAAGTCAATATGGTAGTAGATTCCACAGACAAGAAGACAGTTAGGCATAGAAAGGAACACCGGTTGTTTCAAGATAATGCCTCAGGACCCACCAGCAGCCTGAAGCGGCACACAGCAGTACAGCTAGCAGGTACAGAAACAAAAGTTATATACTTACCATAATGACAGATCTGGATGAGCAGCTCCATTGTTGTTAATAGTAGTACTAATACCATCAGGAATTAAAGAGAGCTTGACATCTCTTTTCCACAATACACCACTGGGGATCTTTACTTCCATATCTCTGGGATACTGCACAAAGTAGGGGAAAAGTAAGCAAAGATAAGGAGGGATGGAGAACAGGTGTATAAATGATGAAGGCCCCACTCATCCAGATATGTCATTATGGTTAGTATGTAAGTGTTATATCTAGTATGAGGAGGCCTATCCTTGTTGACAGTAGGATAGAGTCCCATTCTAAACATTCTGGCTGATTCCCCCTCATAAGAATGATTATTGTGGTTCTGAAGGATCACATCTAGCTTATAGTGACTTACAGAAGTATTCAGTGAACTCCAAGCAGCTTCTGCACAAATATTGTCCAAATCTGCACTGTGGAAAAAATGGCTTTCAAGGTAACACTGCTCTAGGAGAATGCACTGTAGGTTCAGAGTATACAGACTTAATTTATTTTTCTTTGCAAAATTTAATTTAGTCAATCAAACTTCACTAAGTTCACTTTAGACTGTACAACCAATCTTCTTTTTAGAAAATTATTTTTAGTTTTAGCTGCACAGAATCTGAGATGCCTAAGTACATCCATACAATACAAAATATATTCTTCTCTGTTAGTATAATGGGGAGAAAGACTGGTAAATCTACAGACACAGAAGCTTTCCAGCAGCTACCTTAGGCAAGAAGGAATGATATGCATAGATACACTTATCCTTAGGAAGAACTTGTTAAGGAGAATGAATCAACAGAGTATGCAACTCAGAAATTCTTTTGGATGAAGCAATGACTACAACAAAAAAGACTTTTCCACAATAAGAACATGTTGTGTCTTTCGGCTTTTCCCGGTTAGGGGTCGCCACAGCGGAACTCCGGTCTGCTAATGACTGGCAGTAGATTTTTACGTGCCGAGTTGCCAGCCCTGATGCAAAACCTTCAACGAAGGTACGCCCATTCACACATGTCTCCACACAGAAGACGGTGTAGCTGAGAATCGAACAGAACGTCTTACTGTGAGGTGACAACGCTACCGCAGCACCACCACCGCAGTTTCCACAATAAGAACATCAACTCTGAATAAGATGCCAACTTAAAAGGGGAAGAGTGAGTTTCTCCAGTGCAAAACTGTGGTCTCACAGAAGAAAATGACCCTATTTGGGAACTTAAATGAAAGGTAGCTATCAAAAAGGCTTGGCATGCTTTTAAGGAGACCACTGAGAAGGAATCTAACCCTTAATGGGAATCACATATTGTTGCTAAATATGTTTTTTTTTAAACAAGAAACATCTTTATTAAATTATCACTTCTGACGTAGGCAGTCATACATTTATATAAATGAAAACAAACCATAATGACATGATCTTAGTTGCACACATTACACATCATCTATAAGCTACCCAATCACTGTTAGTCAAACATTATATAGCTCATTCAAATACTGCCTTCTTTTAAACTTCATTCCTCCCCTGTATGTTTTGTTCCCACAATTTCCATTTTCCCTACGTAATTTGCTCCTACCCTTTTCTAAAGATCCCACTTCCAGTTGTTTTATCTCTGTTACAATATTCGCTACTTCTAGTACAGTTGGTTTAGACTTTGATTTCCATTTTCTAGTAATTCTTTTTTAACAACCACCATAATTACACTCAGCAAGGCTTTACTATATCTAGGCAATTCCGATTTTATATCACATCCCAGAAAGATCATTTCCCTAGTTACACCAATTTACTCACCCAGTATCTCACATAGAGCAGTTTGCATGGAATCTTTAAAGTCTGCAAACCAATTACACTCCCAGAAAATATGCTTTTAATTACCTCTTTCTTCCCCATAACACCTCCAACGTTTGTTGTCTATCTGAGGAAAATATTCTCTGGAGTCTACTTGGGGTATACAATATCTATGTAAATATTTTCAAGCAAAAGTCCTAAATGTTCTAGACTTTCTTGCATATTCGGGAGACATACACATATCCCGCATTGTTTAGTTGGGATATGCTTAGCCAATCTGTCTTCCCAATCCTTTCTATCCTCTTCTAACTGATTCTTATAGTTATCATGCAATATTTTATATGCTCTATTAATTATTCTTTTTTTAACAGCAGCTTCTGTTCTAGTTTCTGCTAAAAGCTCTACCAGTGCTGGTCTTTGGCTTAGGACCCCCTATTTCTTTCTCTTTGCCTATACTCTGATATCAATCCTTGATAGGGAAGGCAATCTCTAACCTGAAGTCCAAATAAATTCTTGGCATCTTCCCATTCAATTACATTTCCCTCTCTAGTTATTTGCTCTCCATATTCTGGTCCCTTTGCCAGTTTTCTCCCAAAAATTCCAGCACCCTCTTGCCTATTGTCTGTATCCCTAATTACAGTCATCCTTATCAGCAGAATCTCCTTTCTCCATTCCCATGTTGTCTTACTTCTTAGAATACTCTCTGCTACTTAATGAATATAATATTCTGTATGATTATTGTTATTCTCCTTAAAAGTTTGCATCCAAAATCCCTGTCTCTCTTTGTTTCCTCCCTGTTTCATCATCATCCATTTCCATTTTGAATTACAGTTTTCTGCTTGTGCTATGTATAGGAGCCTTACCTGTGTAACTCTGAAATATCCCTTCAAATTGGGTAATCCCAATCTGACTTGTTCTATTGGAAGTATCAGCTTGTCCCAGTTGACTCTTGCCATCTTCCCCTCCCAGATAAAATCCTTCACTTCTTTATTAACTGCTATCCACAACTTCTCCCTTGGCTGATAAAAATATGCCTTAACTGTGTATAAGGATAAACGGACTCAAAATATTTTAACTATTTGTATATCATATAAGAGAGCTTCCAATGTCTACATTTTCTATTATCTTTTCTTTAGTCTCTTCCCACATATCTTTAGCTGCTACACCACAGTCATAGTAATCCATACTCCTAAACACTTCATGTTATCATTTCCCCATAAACATGGATACTGTGAACCAATTCATATGTGGGTACATAATTTACAGCTATTGTCTTTGTTTTTGCTGCATTCATTTTGTATCGCGAAAAGATATGATATGGTCTCAAAATGTTCCACAACACTGTAATGTCCTTTTCTGGTTTTATCAGGTATAAAATAATATCATCTGCAAAAACAGTCAGCTTTTCTTGACTACCATACCAATATATCCTTGAAATTCTGAGGCCCTTAATTTCTTTGCCAATGGTTCTAAATATGGTACAAATAACAAAACTGGAAAGAGGACACCCATACCTGCTTAGAAGCTTAAGCAAGAAACTTTATTATCACTTGTGACAGAGACAATCAGACATTTATGTAAATGAAAACAAAATATTGACATTTATTTAGTTGCAAACATACATTACTTACAATCTATCTAGTCATTGTCAGTGAAACGTTATATACTTCATTCAAATCCTTCCTTCTTTTAAACCTCATTCCTCCTCCAAAACATTATTCTGCATGTGTAACAATTCCATTTTTTTTTCTATGTTATGCACCCACCCTTTTCTAAAGACCCCATTTCCAGTTGTTTTATCTCTTTTACTGTATTCACTATTTCTAGTACAATTGGTTTAGAGGAAGCATTTATATTCTTCTCACCCTGCTCATATGAAGGTTGGTACCCTTTGCAAGCCCTTTACAACAACAATCTTTTTTTTGCATGAGGACTCACCAAGAAAGAAAGCAGAGGGGACTGAAATGTCCTTTGTGGAGAAATTATAGGATTTGTGGGACATCCATTCCTTTGTCTTAGTATTTCAAGGATTTCCCCAAATTTTAGGTCATTTGAGAGGATGAAGGGGAACATGTGCCATCTCTGTTATCTGTGTCTGGGATGGGAGACTCTAATGTGGAATCAGTGTTTCTCTTCTTGCACCTGTGCTACCTACTTTTCCATGAGGGAGGGGAGATTCTAAGAATGAAGAAGCAGCTGGATTAGTCACAGATATAGGAGAAGAAGCCTACAGGTGACTCTCAGACACCCTACAGCTGCTGAGAAACCTGAATGACTATAGCAGCAGAGAAACCTGAATGCCTATAGCAGCAGATGGGAGAGGTTGTCAAGTTGAGGATGACTCAAATGCAGGTACTAAAATAGGCATATGCAGAACAGACTGCTACATCAATGTGGAAAAACTGACAGTGACACCACTCTTGTTGTTCAGGGTGCCAACATCAAGTGCCCGAGTTTGAAACCCATTGATATTAAAGCAGATGCTAGCAATGCTGGTATTGAACTTAGCAGCAAATGCCCAACCTACAGATGAATGACTACCACACCTCAGTCCAGAGCCAAGCATCTCGCGTCCAAAGGTTTGATGGTCAAACCCTAGTAGATGAGCAGCAGTGCCACTGCTAACGCTGAAAGCCTGATCCAGACTCCTGAGCCTTCAAAGATGTCAGGGGCAATAGCAGGAGGCAACACCAACATCAATGGCATGATCGACATATGAAGCATTGAAATGAGCTTTGTTTCAAAGCCATAATTACATTCAGTGTTGATAAATAATACACTGATGTCAACACTGGCACATACATAGTTTTGAATGGTCTCATTGGTACTATCACAGGAGCAATGGTTGGTTGCAAGACAGATGAGAAAACAGCAATGAAAAGCTGCCCCATCTGCCTTGTATCAGACAGAGAAGGGACAAGATCCATCTCTTCTTAATACTTTAGAAATGTCATCTCAACATCTTCTCATATTTCAAATTCAGTGTGAAAAATTGGATGTGGAAAGAATACACATCCACATCAACCTTCATGGATTTACCCAGATCATAAATACCTCCACCAGAATTGGTAATGCCAACCAAAAAGAAAGTATTTTAGATTGGATTCTAATAAATAGCCAACCACATACATATAAAGCCGGGACTGCCCCAAATGACCTAAGCGATCACCTAATTACATATATAAAGAAAAATAAAATTGGCCTCAAAACAACTCCTATGTACAGATCAATTAGAAACAGGAAGCAATTTGACCTTTCAAAATTTCAAGAAGAACTCAGAGCCCATAGATGGACAGAACTTAAGTATCTCCCCCTAGAAGATGCAGTATCTATATTTAATACTACCTTCCTAGCCATACAAGATAATCATGCCCCTAAAAGATTAATCAAAACAAAATCAAACATTGCACCCTGGCTCACAAATGAAACTATAGCTAAAATGAAAAACAGAAACAAATCATGGGATATATGGCGAGCAACCAAACTACCCCAAGACCACATCCGATTTCAACAATTAAGAAATGTAACAAAAAAAATCAGTAATAGCTGACAAAAAAAATTATTACAGCCAACTACAAAACAAACACCAAAACAACCCAAAAAAATTTTGGGCCGGTCTTAATAATCTTCTCCACCCAGGCAAATCCTCTACTCCTACCCCAGAACAGGTATCCGATAAAACCCCAATTGAAGTAGCCAACACCTTCAACTCTTTCTTCACGAACACTATTCAAACCTTAGCTAAACAACTATCAGCTACCCATTGTTCAGTGAATGAAGTTCATCCAGAAACTAAACCGAATTTCTATCTACAACCCGTCTCCACTTCTACTATAAGATCCTTACTTCAAAAGCTTAAACCTACCACCCTCTCCGCTGACCTCCTCCCAGCCGAATACTTACAAAAAGCTTCAGATGTCATTGCCTACCCAATATCCATACTAATTAATCGCACCATCTCTGAATCTAATATCCCCTCTATTTGGAAAACATCCCATGTCATACCACTTCATAAGGGAGGTAATTCCACGGACCTATCTAACTATAGGCCAATAGCCATAATGTCCCCTCTGGCCAAAATTATGGAAAAATGTATACATAAACAACTCCTTCTCTATCTTACCCAGAATAATCTACTTACCAACTCACAACATGGGTTTCGACCTAACCACAGTACAACTACTGCTCTACTCTCCTTTACGGATACAATTAACACCAACCGTAATAACAAAAAAATATCATCTGCGCTCTTTCTGGACCTCTCTAAAGCTTTCGACATGGTCAACCACCAACTACTTCATAATACCCTAAAAACCTTACAACTGGACAACCTAACCTTAGGCTGGTTCCGTGCGTACCTCTCAAATAGGAAACAAGCTATACTCTGGGACAATCAACTCTCTGAACTCTTACCTAATACCATAGGGGTTCCACAAGGATCCATACTGGGTCCACTTCTTTTTTCAGTTTTTATTAATGACCTACATACAGCCATCCCTGAGGCAACCTGTGTACAATATGCCGATGATTCAACCTTAATCTGTTCCGATACATCTCTAGGGAATCTATTGGACAAAACCCAATCCTGCTTCACAGCTGTGGAAAACTGGTTATCAGGGCGACAACTACTTCTAAATCCTAAAAAAAAACAAATTGCTTCTTTTTCATCCAACCCTAAAACTTCCCTTTACTGACTTCACCATTCAATCAAACAATGGGACAACTATCTCACCTGACCCCCATACCAAGTTACTAGGTGTTACCATAGACAACAAACTTAGATTTGACACACATATTAATAATACTATCAAAACCGTGAACAAGAAACTAGGGTCACTATACAGAATTAAAGCCTTTCTAACCCCAACATCAAAAACAACCATTGCCCGCACTCATTACTATCTACTCTCTTATATGCATCCCCAGTTTTCACCAAGCTTAATAAAAGTGAGCTAAATAAACTCTCAAGTTCATATAATCACATTGCCAGATTTGCCACTGGCACTCCACATAGAACGCACCACTGTAATAACCTAAAAGCCCTTGGATGGATAGAACTCCCAAACCTTCTCCAGCAAAATCAACTTATTGAGGCATTTAAGATACTTACACACCTGGATAAAGCTCCTGCACTAAAGGGCCTAATTACACCTTATAACAACCTAAATAGCCTACGCTCTGCAGATAGGCTTCTTTTTCAAAATGTCAAATCCCATAATGCAGGAGGGGATGCTCTATTCGCTAACGTCACTGCAAAAAATTGGAATTCTCTTCCCTCTAGCATTACTACCATTACCTCCTTACCCCTCTTTAAAAAAAGTCTACTCCAATATTTCAAATCACACTGGCTCTGCCATTGTTCTTTCCCAGATTAATTACCTCTTACCCGCTTTATAAATCTTACTTCTCTTCTTTCATTTGTTTCTCATGGTACTCACCATGACCCTTCTTATTACTTGATCTATCCACCTAATATTTCTCCTCCCTGAAACCCTAGTTACCTCTTTTTTGAGGCTTAGCGAACTGAAATGGATATAAGTTTTCTGCTTAAAATTACACATGTCTTCTTCACTCATTGTAATAGATAACAATTTGTAGGTTTCCTATGTAATAAAAGATACCTTATGTTTATTTAATAATTTGTATATGTGGAGCTTTTCTCCCCAGGCCTCCGCTGAAAATGGACATGTATCCAGTCGGATTATCCCGGTCAACAAATGTAAAATAAAATAAAAATAAAATAAATAAAATAAAATTACTTGGTGGACAATAGTCTGGAGGGTGTATACTGACATATTTCAGTTTAAGATGAAACAAAAAAAAACAATGTCCTGTCTGGATAGTCTAGGAACATCCAACTACTGTAAATGGAAAACACCTGCAACAGAAACAGATGTTTTTGGATTATGCTGGAGAAGAGTGGCTTATCCTCTTTGGGTCTCAGTCAGAGAAACCTATCTCAGACCTTTACAGTGAACGGGTTAGTTTCCTGAGAAATGGTTGAAGAACTCCCTGCCAATGAAGACTTTTCAAAAGGGACAGACCTTTCCTTTAACAACTAATTTATTTTTCCTGCCCCTTAAATTCTACAGGATAACACTTCACACATACCATATTTCTGATTTAGGTGATCCAACTCAAAACAGAATACACATAAAGTGTGTCAGCCCTGGGGAGGAATGTTATGCCTATACTTGGGGCACTTCCTAAAACGTTTGCTATCTGTAATAAAGGTAACCAAGAACCAAACAACCAGCACACACTGATACAATATCCAAGAGCAATACAGCATACTTAACAACTACTGCATCATCAAATTACAGAACAACAACAGCTGAAAGGAGGCAGGGCTAATTGTATTAAAATATAACAGACCAAACTATACTATTACAGAACAAACAACAACAGCTGAAAGGAAGCAGGGCTAATTGTATTAAAATATAACAGACCAAACTATACTATTACAGAACAAACAACAACAGCTGAAAGGAAGCAGGGCTAATTGTATTAAAATATAACAGACCAAACTATACTATTACAGAACAAACAACAACAGCTGAAAGGAAGCAGGGCTAACTGTATTAAAATAGACAGACCAAACTATACATAAATTGTTTATTGTATTTAAACAAGAAAACTCTGAAAGTATAAAACGCAAAACAAGGCTACAGTATTAAGGCACTTCAAGAGCACTGGGGTCTGGAAAAGGAGAATCAGACTTAAAAAAAGTAATAAAAGGTTGGGGGTGACCAGTCAAATGCAACAATAAACATAAGATAAGGGAGCTGTAGCCTGGGGAAGTTTCAGATGTTGAGCTGACTGGAAAAATGCAGTTTCAGTCCTACTGTTTAATGACGAGGTCCAACCTGGTCTCAGACATACAGATACGTATTGACCCTATACGCTGGCCTACAAAGAGGGTCGTGGGTAACTGTTGTTTCTTTCTCTTCTGATAACACCCTATCTTGGTATATTTATGAGTTTTCTGTCACTCTGACATTTGCTGTCACATTCATCCCTTACTAGCGTAAACCATGATGTTATATATCTGCATAAAAGAGTGCACTCAGCTCCTGATCCACATACTCTAACTTCTAACTACTAAGTAAGCACAATCTATAAGACAGAAAATAAAAACACAACATTTAACAGTAAAATAAATTGTATACTTTCCTAACTTAGAGGAAACTCTACTTACAGCTACCAGATGGAGAGGCTACCCAGAGACTCAGGACAACAAAAGGGTAACAAACAGTGGCGGCTGGTGACTGCAAATCAAAGGGGGGTGGCAGGAGATAGCTGAATGGGTGGGGTCAATGGGAAGGGGTGCGGACAACTAGAAAAGGGAGGAGCTATGCTCAAAACCACAAAAACTAAACTTTAATTAAATATGCTGCCCTGGGTGCCAAACCCTCATTATGAGAGTCCAATCAAGACAAATTAAGTGTAAAAGAATAAAAATATTTCAATGCATTGACTGCTTGACAGCTTACTTAATATCTAGATGGAAACAAAAAGGTTGTGAGGCATGAAAAAATAAATGACTTTTTAAATACATTACTGGAATGCCAGTCAAAATAAAGTATAAGAAAAATAAGCAGCACTCAACGCAAACCGCTTCTCCTTGCACTGCAGTTCTAATTATAATTTATATTCAGCTTTATTAAAGTACCAAGTAACATGCTGAAAGTAGCAATCTCTGTGATGCCCCCACTTGTAAAAATGTTTCTTATCCAAAAAAGACCTACTGCCTGACAACTATCTACTTGTTTCATAGGGAAAACATCATCAAAGTGAAAAATGAAAAGCAAACAAGCGCAAGATACATTGCTTAAAGGATTACTGTACAGGTTATGGACCACACATGAATGGCATTCTGTTTAGTTTATGGGTAAAGCCCTCAGAGATCACTGAAAGTCTCCAACAAGTGTAATTAGCTTCTTAAAACAATGTAATCCTGTCCTTTATTACAAATACTGTCATATGCATTTCAATACCCAACGCTTATACATTATCTAGTTAAGTATTCTCTGCATGGCAACAAAAGAAAGGCTTCAATGTTGGGAATTCTTTAACAGTATGCTTATTAAAGTTTACTTGCATGTTATGATCTTAGACAAGCATACCTGATGGCCATTAAAGCATTGCTACTTAAAACACAGAGCAACAGGCACTTTGAGTAATAAGCATAAATCAACAGTACAAAAATATGACAGAAACCAGACCATTCTGCAAAATCAAGAACAGATGAAAAGCCACTGTAGTACTTGTGTCTGCCTTGGATGGGGGGATACCATGCGCATTTACACTGCATAACTGCTCCTTGCCTTGCTTGGAAACATCCAGAGTCACTCCATGGGGGAGTGGGGTGCAACAAGTAGGTCACAATTTGAAATGTCTCTGGCTGACTGTGATGGCCCTAACACATTTGTCATACCTCATACCCTCAGAGCAAAGCCATACATAGAAGTGGGACAATGGCCCCAAAATAAGAACAATTTTTAAATATTGCTCTTATAAACTTAGAAAGATAATAGAATAGAAGGTCTTGCATTAGTATGAATTTTCTGAAGGATATGAAATCTGAAACTCAAATGTCTGTCATTATTTTCTAACTTCAGTCTTTAATGATTTACTACTAATTTGTCAAAAAAACAATTTTATGAAAAATGGACCAAAAATGTGATGCAAAAATAGAAAATAGCCACACAATACAGCTGGGAACCTGTCAAAGAAGGGACACTTTTTTAAATAATAGTACTGTTAACTTGAGCAGCTGACAAAATAAAAGAATCCACATGCATTTCTGAAATAAAAGTATCTATAACTCTGATTATTACAGTTATTTCTTAATTGTAAACCCTCCATGTTTTCTTCCAAAATTGCTATTTTGCGGAGGGATTATTAGGGGAAGAGCAACATTTTGAGCCAAATTGGGGACAGTTGAGAGGTTTGGCTATGCCTAATTCTATAAAGCAATTTATTTGCATGTACCTCTCAACCTGTTAATGCAATAAATCTGGACAAGGCCAAATATATTGGGGGAACATATAAACAGTACTAAAAATTGCTCTTGTATAAACTGAGACAGTTGATAGAATAACATGTCTTACTTTAGCATGCATTTTTCTGAAGGTTATGAAGTCTGAAACTCAGTGTGTCATTATTTAGTGACTTAATTCCTAAATGATTTTCCAGAAAACCACAAATATTATGAGGAACAAACCAAAAATAAGAAGCAAAAATCTATTCATTCTGTGAAAATCTGGACAGTTGGGAGGTATACTTCAGCTGGGGCTGTCTGAGTTGGCCGCCCTTCCCCCTCACAAAATCATGGTCGAATGGAGCCCTCCCTCCTGCAGCCATTCCAGTGATCCATTACTTGGCTATTTCACTCCATTTACCATAAACACTAATGTGTATACTGCTTTACTTCTATGATGATTTGGATTTCATTTGAAAGTTTTATTTTGCATTTTACAGCACAAGTACTAAGACATCTGCTAAACAAAGCAATGCACTCTCACAATGAAAACAGGCTTAGCATTAAAACTTCTCTGCCCTTGAAACTCACATTCAATGAAACAGCATTGAAACCAGGATTGCCAGATTTCCAACCAGCTAGGTAGGGACAAAAAAAAAGGTCTTTCACGGCAAGTGAAGACCAAAAAAAAAAAAAAAAGGTCTTTCACTGCAAGTGAAGACCAAAAAAAAAAAAGGTCTTTAATGCGGGACAGAATATTGCAGTTCCACATTCAACACAAGTAGCTCCATGTTTAGCGATTTTTGATTGGCCCGTATACCGGCATACGGGCCAATCAAAAATCGCTAAACACGGAGCTTCTCGTGTTTAATGAGGAACATTGCAGTTCCACATTCAACAGAAGTAGCTCCGTGTTTAGCGATTTTTGATTAGCCCGTATACCGGCATACAGGCCAATTAAAAATCGTTAAACACGGAGCTACTTCTGTTTAATGCGGAACACAAGAAGCTCCATGTTTAGCGATTTTTGATTGGCCTGTATGCCAGGTATATGGGCCAATCAAAAAAAAAAAACAAAAAAAAAAAAAACAAAGCAGAGGCTGGCCAGGATTTAAACCGGCAGGGCGGGACTCAGGATCAGGCTGCTGATCTCGGGACAGTCCCACCCAAATAGGGACGTCTGACAACCCTGATTGAAACCCACATTCAAAGAAAATACATTTTGCCAGTGGCAGATAAAGATTAACTGGCAGATAAAGATTAACTTTGGGCTGTTTTCAAATCATAGGCCCCTTGCACATGAATCATACATGTGCTCTTTGATACACCTTCCTGATTCTACTAAATTATATTCCTTGTACAATACAGTTGTTAGACAGCATTTTAAATTTATTGTTTTGAACATTTTTCCAGTCAACAATGAAACAAAATGCAATCACCAATGGCATAACTACCCAATTCATAACATTTCCATCATAAAAGTCTACTCAACCTTCTACATTCCACCAGTATCAGTAAATATGCACAATCTCTGAAGTAGTAAAAGTCATCTAAATAATTCCACATTAAAGAAATCTGTAACAATGAGGTTGCTGCTAGCAAACAACTTTATATGTCACTGTTTATTCATCTACAAATAAAGTACTTGCTGCCCTTGAGGAATAAATTGCCTATGTTGCATGCATTAAAAAAAATAAATAAATAAGCTAGTAATATCGCAGTAGAGACTGTATGGCAAACTGATAACAGGTTCAGGTTCATAGTTACTACTCTAGGTATCTTTGCCAAAAAGGACTGCAGCATCCACCCACTTTACAACACAGTACAGTATCAGCAATGCATCATCTACTGTGGGAGTAGAACCCACAGCCTTCTGCATCAAAAGCAAGTACACTACCTGCTGTGCTATTAATGCAAGCAGAGTCAGAATAAGCAGCACTAAATTTTGTTCCCCTGCAGCTCTCAGCTCTTTGTAAAATCTACTCGACACGCAGTTGTATCTCTGAATTTTGCAGCACAAGAAATCTGGAAAAAGCCAAAATTTATTGGGGGGGGGGGACAAAAGCCCAAAAGCCAGGGACACATTTAAAACATTGCTTGTATAATGTTGGAAAGTTGCTTGAATAAAATGTTGTGTTACCACCATACATTTCACTGCCACGTCTTTAACCCAGGGGACCCTGTGCAAAACAGTCAGAGAAACATACCACTATGCCAAATCAGCTGTTTTGTAAAAGAGGAAGACAAACTTAAATGGCTACCATTTAGTGAATTCAGTTCTCAGCATAGCTGTCAACCTCTTAGCAAAAAACATGTGGACAAAGCCAGTAATGGGGGGATACAGCCCCCAAACATTCAATGAATACAGTTCTCACCATAGATAACTCTCAACCTTAGCACAAAATACCTGGACAAAGCCAATAATGGGGGGATACAGCCCCCAAACATATTCTGTGAATTTAGTTCTCACTACAGCTCTCAACCTCTTAGCAAAAAACATGTGGACAAGCCAGTAATGGGGGGGGGGGATACAGCCCCCAAACATTCAATGAATACAGTTCTCACCATAGATAACTCTCAACCTTAGCACAGAATACCTGGACAAAGCCAATAATGGGGGGAATACAGCACCCAAACATATTCAGTGAATTCAGTTCTCACTATAGCTCTCAACCTCTTAGCAAACAACATGTAGACAAAGCCAGTAATGGGGGGGGGGATACAGCCCCCAAACATTCAATGAATACAGTTCTCACCACAGATAACTCTCAACCTTAGCACAAAATACCTGGACAAAGCCAATAATGGGGGAATACAGTCCCAAAAATAGGGACAAATTTCAAATATCCATGTTATAAACTTAGACAACTGCTAGAACAATTTTGTGTTACCATGTACTTTCTGAAGAATATGAAGTCTGAAATTCAAATGCCTGTTATTTTTTAAACATTTAACCAGGAAACTAGTCTGACTTGGAACTAAACATTTAACCAGGAAACTAGTCTGACTTGGAACAAAAGACAATTTTCAACAGAGCAGAGAGAAATACCAATCATATATTTGCAAGATGGGAGAACATGCAGACACTACACAGAAGGCAACCCAGCCAAGAATCAAACCAGAGAACCTGTAGCTGTTAGGCAGCAATGCTACCAGTGCACCACTACACTACAGACTTTGCAAGAAAAAATGTAGATACAGAAACCACAGATTTTATGAGGAACAGAACAAGTATGAGGCAAAAATCTGCAAATTTTTTTTAGAAATGGTGGTGGCTAGGGAATTCAGGTCCTTGCCACCTGCATCCAAGGTACAGGGTTCAAGTCTGAGTATCTCTATCCACCACCATTTGCTCTCTCTAGCCACCAGTATATAGTAACTGGGGCATGACACACACACACACACACACACACACACACACACACACACACACACACACACACACACACACACACACACATACACACATACACACACTTTCATGGATCCAGCTAGCATGAAGAAGCAACTGAACGAAACAAGCCTTCACTTACCTACTATGTCCCACCGTTTCATGGACGAAGCATCCAGCCAGCGACCTGAATAAATCAAAACCTCCTGAAGTAGCAATCCAGACCTGAACAAACCAAAACTTCCTGAAGCAGCAATCCAGACATAGCCCGCGCAATGAACGTCCCGCGAGAGTAAATCTGAACCAAGAACTGGAAGTAGCCATGTCCTTCGTGTGGTGACCTTTTGACAGCAGCATTTTCCCAACAAACAGTCTAATAACTGATTGCAAAACACAACAGCATTAATGATCATTGGAAGAGGTTTATTTAAACACTGAAAGTCCTTAAGGGAAGGAGACATGTCAGCATTTCTGTAAGGTAAAAGCCAAGTCACAAGTGCATGTCTAAGGTGTGAAGGAATCTTTCTCATAGGTTCATAGGTCGCTACTAAGCTATCGGCCCTAGGGCCTATACAAGCCTAGTCATAACAATTCCCTGGATATTTCTTCCCACAATATTTATTTCCCTGGACCCCTGTCTAGCAGGGCAACTGATGTGATCCCCGAGGTGAATTTCATATCTCCCATCCAATTGTCAAGGTTCCTTTTGAAGAGGGCCAAGGAGGTGCTCTGCTTGACATGTATGGGCAGTCTATTCCAGAGTATGGGGAGTCCCTGGGTCAGGCACCTATCCGTCCAGCATGTTTTGTTCATTGTGATGACAAGGTTTAAATCTGAGGGATTGGGACTTCTTTAAGTGGAGCATGTCCAACAGATCAGGGTTTGACATGGCCTTGTATGTTAAGCAGAGATCACCTCTGAGTAGACAATATGCCACAGAGTATAGCTGGAGTTTTTTAGATGGTCAGCATAGGGCATCTGCTTTAGGCCTGTGATTCTTTTAGTGAGGTATTTCTGTGGTCTTTCCAGCTGTTGCAGATGACTTGTGAGGTACATACCAAACGGGGTGTTGTACTCTATAATGGGTCTAAAGAGGGATGAGTACAGTGGGACAATGACCTCCTTTTTTCTGTATGAAAAGTCCTTAGTGATGAAGTGTGCCACATAGAAGGATTTCCTGACTGTTGTGGCGATGTGGTTATCAAAGGTGAGACCACTGTCCACCTGTGTCCCTAAGTCTCTCATCACACTTTCAGTGTTTAGTGTATGGCCACCTATGTGGTAATTCATGGGTACATGTTTTTTCCCAGTGAGGATAACTGTACATTTCTTGGCATTAAGCTTGAGCCCATGACTCTGGCACCAAGCATCTGTTTCTGTAAGGCCCTTTTGTGGAATATCCACATCATTTGGGGATTCAATAATGGCTCCCAGTTTGCAGTCATCTGCGTACTTTGTTAGCCAGAGTCCCTTAGTGTTGGCTTGTACTTCAGAGAAGTAGATGCTAAACAAGAGCGGTCCCAGGATGGAACCCTGAGGTACTCCACTTGTCACCTGTCTGGAGCTGGATTTAGATACGGCTACTTTTACAGTCTGGGTTCTGTCAGTAAGCCAGTTGGTAACCCATCAAATGACATAGGGATTTATGCCCAGCTTGGTAAGTTTATCTATGATTCCAGAGTGGGGGATGGTGTCAAAGGCCTTGGCAAGGTCCAGATATGCTGTGTGGACCTCCTTACCCTCGCCCTGGAGACTGATTCGAAGAAGTCAATCAGAGTCAGGAGACAAAATCGGCCCTTCATGAACCAAAACTGGGTGGAGTCCAGTGTTTTAAGGTTACCAGTGTCTTTGTTTATAAGTTCCATGATAATGCATTCCATGCCCTTGCAGATCAGGCTCGTCAGACTGATGGGACGTTAGTTCTTGGGATCCAAGGTGGATCCCCCTTTGTGGAGTGGGATAACTTTAGCGGTGCGCCACTCAGTGGGCACGAAGCCTGAGGTGAGGCTATGATTAAACATGACACTTAGGTGAGGTGCCAGTTCATTTTGTAGTTCATGTAGTAGACAGCCCGGGATGTCATATGGTCCCATGGATGCTGTATTCTTAGCTTTGGAGATTGCAGTTTCTACCTGTGTGGCCGTGATTACCAGAATTTGGCAGTCTTTTGGTATTGAGATGGGCCCTTTAGGGGGTGAGAAGGGGGTGAATTTGGCACTAAATCGATTTGCCAGGATATTGGCAATATCCTTGGGATCAGTATATCTAATGCCATTCTGTTGTAGAACAGTGCAGATCTGAACATTGCCATTTAGATTCTTGACATAACTATAGAATGCCTTGTGGTTGTCTTTAGAATCTTTAGCAATTTTACTTTCGTAACTTGCTTTGGAGGATTTTATGAGGGATCTCAGCTTCTTACTGAGGCTGGTAAGGGAGTTTTTTGCATTCTCGGATTTTCCTCTTTTCTGCAATAGTTTCTTCCCTCTGTTGTATAGTTTGTTTATAGCAGGGGACCACCAGATTGGCTTCCTTTTTTTGGAGGAGTTTGGGATGGCACGATTCATGCACCAGTGGATGTGCTCGTACAGTGCCTTAGTATAGGATTCAGCAGTCGAACTTTCAACTCCTGTCTGCATGGGTGTCATGACGTTTGTCACTTCTGACTTGAATAGCATAAAGTTGGCTTTGGAGAAGTGTTTTACAGAGGTTTCCTTACTGGGGGGTGGGTGTGGGATGTGGATGTCAAGGGTGATTAGCTTATGGTCAGACCTGACCAATGAGGGGGTAACCACTGGTGTGGAGCATCTATCTCCCATGTTAGTAATGACCAGGTCTAGGATATTGGAGCCCCTGGTGGGACAATGGATTAGTTGATCCAGGGCATTGCAATTTATGAATTCCAAGAACTGTTGGGAAAAGGTGTTGGTACCCGAGTAGTTTTCCAGTTAATGGCAGGGTAGTTAAAATCACCCAGTATTAGGGTGTTTGGTTGTATCTTAATATTTTCTAGTATGTTTAGAAAGGTGAAGTGAAAATCTTGGGGTATGGTGGGGGATGTGTAGCAAGCTACAGTTTGGATTGTAGTTTTACCTAGTGTTAGTTGCACCTGGAGAATTTCAGATGCATTGTGTTGGGCAACTAGCCAGGGGGTGTGAATATCCTTGGTGAATATGGATACTCCTCCAGCTTTAGTGTTTCGGTCTTGGTTTGGTGGCCGAAAAGTGTGGTAAGAGTTGTAGCCTGGTATTACAGAGGTGCTCTCTGGAGCCTTAAGCCAGGTCTCAGTTACTGCACAGATATTGATGTTCTCCATTTTTAGGAGCACCTTGAGGGAGTGCATTTTGAGGTTTAGACTTCTAGCATTGAGTAGTATTACCTTCAGATTTTGCATGCTTGTATCTGTTATGGTGGTGGTTTTGTCCTTTGAACCTTGCCTAAAAAAGGCACTATAGGGGTGGCAAGAGCTTTAGCCAGTAACCTGAATCCCAGGGGTGACAGGTGCAGACCATCTCTGGCAAAGAATCGTGGTTTGTCAATCATGTCATCCCAGGCAGATAGATACTGAATTCCCTTTGAATGCATCAGAAGCTTAGCCAGTTGTTGAAGTCAATCATTTTGTCTTTATACTGTGGTATCATTCTGGGCAAAGGCAGGATGCTACTCAGGGCTAGGGTCATACCTGCCTGGGCCACATGATCCGAGAACTCCTCCATGTCTCTTTTCATGCAGTCCAAGGAGCTACGTCTCAAGTCATTCACTCCAACATGGACAATGACAGAGTCGTATTTGTATTTGTTGTGGAGTGACTTGAGTGCATGCGTTATGAAGCAGATCCTGGCACCTGACAGGCAGCTGGCTGTAATTTTCTCCTTGTTCAGCCTGGTGAGTGGGACATCCGTGTTCCTGACTATAGAGTCGCCTATGACTAAAGTGTTGGGTACATTTTCTTGCCTTAGGGGCTGTTGTTGGGTGGTACACTGGTGTTGTGAGCTATGTGTCACTTTGGTTGTGACTGGTGTTTGTTTGCGTTTCAGCTTTGGAGGTCCTTGTTGCTTGGGCAGGTTAATGTTAAGTGCCTCCGCATATGTGGGTTTAGTGTTCCAATGTGTGGGTGTTGATGGTATGGGTTTTGAAGGGCTATGTGTTGCTTGAGGTGTACTGCAGGTTTTAACCTTCTCCTCTTGACTGTCTAGCATAATCTTGACTGGAGAGAGCTTTGCTTCCAGTTTGGCTATGTAAGTGCATCTCTCGTAGGTTATAATGTTGGGTGGTAGGAGGAGAGGGTTGTCTGTGTACATGAGGCAGTTGCTGCATTGCCCCAGTATGCCCAGATCCACCAGGTGGACAGGAGAAATCACTGGAAGCTGACCCTTGGGACATGCCTGTTTAGATGCTTTTTTTGTAAAGTACAAGAGCTGTTTTCTGTTACCTTTGAAAGGTACTTTGCAATTATAGGCTGTTTAGTGCCTTCAATTAATTTCTCCTTATTAACATGGAGAGTTGGGTGCTTGTATCAGTCTAAGGCTTCCTAGTGCTTTCCAGCAGGTTCTAGAGCAAGTGCTAGTCACAGGGGTTCAGATTTTAATGCTACTACTGAGAAACCAGCTAGTTCTAAGGGAAAATTTGAAGAGCAGACTTTCTGGCACCTGGAATAGTTTTTAACTGTAGCCCCACGGTGCTGCACAATGCAAAAAAACATGCAAACACACGTGTTTTCTAAGCCAGAACGTTGAACGGGATAGAAATCAGCCCATAATGGCTAATAAAATTACAATTTCAGAGCTGGAAACCACTCCTCTAGTGTTAGATAGGCTGTACAATGCTCACCACTCCCGCTGGTAAGCAGTAGGACTTCCCTCTATCACAGCAAGGTCTGGATAGCTCTGAACACAGAAAATAAAGTCCTGAAACCAGCAAAGCCTGGTAGGACTTCCCTCTACCATAGCAAGGTCTGGATAGCTCTGAACACAGAAAATAAAGTCCTGAAACCAGCAAAGCCTGCGATCTGGACTATACTAGCTAGGAAAGGCAGGAAACAAGCAAACAAGATAGTATTTTTTTCTCCCCTGTATATATCATCACCAACCCCCTTTTTCTCAATTTTTACATGGAGTCAGGGTGTAGTGTCAACTGTCACCATCTCTCTCCTGATTCAATGTCACTCTCCTACATTCTTCCACAGTTATGCCCGACTGTCGCAGGTCGTTCCTCACACAATCCATGCTTCTCTTTGGTGGATGCCCTTATTTTCTCTAGCCTTCTTCCTGTCTGTCTTAGGTTCATAAGTTGGTACTAGGCTATCAGCCCTAGGGCCTATACAAGCCTAGCCATAACAATTCCCTGGCTATTTCTTCCCACACTATTTACTTCCCTGGACCCCTGTCTAGCAGGGCAACTGACGTGATCCCGGGATGAATTTCCTTTCTCCCATCCAATCGTCAAGGTTCCTTTTGAAGAGGACCAAAGAGGCACTATGCTTGATATGTATGGGCAATCTATTCCAGAGTCTGGGGAGTCTCTGGGTCAGGAACCTATCCCTCCAGCATGTTTTGTTTATTGTGATGACAAGGTTTAGCTCCCTGGAGCATGTGGCTCTGAGGGATTGGGATTTCTTTAAGTGTAGCATGTCCAACAGCTCTGGGTTTGACATGGCCTTGTATGTTAAGCAAAGATCGCCTCTGAGTAGACGATATGCGACAGAGTATAGCTGGAGTTTTTTAAGGTGGTCAGCGTAGGGCATCTGCTTTAGGCCTGTGATTCTTTTAGTGAGGTATTTCTGTGGCCTTTCCAGTTGTTGCAGATGTCTTGAGAGGTACATACCAAACGGGGCATTGTATTCTATAATGGGTCTAATGAGGGATGAGTACAGTGGGACAATGACCTTTTTTCTGGATGAAAAGCCCTTAGTGATGAGGTGTGCCACATAGAAGGATTTCCTGACTGTTGTGGCGATATGGTTATCGAAGGTGAAACTGCTGTCCACCTGTGTCCCTAAGTCTCTTATCACACTTTCGGTGTTTAGTGTACTGCCACCTATATGGTAATTCACGGATACATGTTTTTTCCCAAAGGGGATAACTATACATTTCTTGGCATTGAGCTTGAGCCCATGGCTCTGGCACCAAGCATCTGTTTCTGTAAGGCCCTTTTGTAGAGTATCCACATCATTTGGGGATTCAATAATGGTTCCCAGTTTGCAGTCATCTGCGAACTTTGTTATCCAGAGTCCCTTAGTGTTGGCCTGTACTTCAGAGAAGTAGATGCCAAACAAGAGCGGTCCCAGGACTGAACCCTGAGGTACTCCACTTGTCACTTGTCTGCAGCTGGATTTGGAGTCGGCTACTTTTACAGTGTGGGTTCTATCAGTAAGCCAGTTAGCAACCCATTGGGTGATGTAGGGATTAATGCCCAGCTTAGTAAGTTTATCTATGATTCCAGAGTGGGGGATGGTGACAAAGGCCTTGGCAAGGTCTAGATAGGCTGTGTGGACCACCTTACCCTTGTCCATGGCTCTGGAGACTGATTCGAAGAAGTCAATCAGGTTCAGGAAACAAGATCGGCCCTTCACAAACCCAAACTGGGTGGGGTCCAGTGTTTGAAGGTTGCCAATGTCTTTGTTTATAAGTTCTATGATAATAAGCTCCATGGCCTTGCAGATAAGGCTTGTCAGACTGATGGGACGGTAGTTTCCGGGATCCAAGGTGGATCCCACCTTGTGGAGTGGGATAACTGTAGCTGTGCGCCACTCAGTGGGCACAAAACCTGAGGTGAGGCTATGATTAAACATGACACTTAGGTCATCACCAGATTGTCTTCTGCTTTTCTGCACATGTGCCCAAACCACAGTAATCTTTTCTCTTTGACCTTCTCTGCAACTGGAGCTACTTTGGCTTCTGCTCTTATGTCCTTATTTCTTCATTTGTCCTGCAGTGTGCATCCTACCACCTGTCTCAAGCACTTCAACTGCATCAGTTCTAGCTTCCGCAACTACTAAGACTTTACTGCTCAGGTTTCTGTACCATACAGTAGTACTGGTCACACCACTGTTTGTACACCTTATTCTTTAGCTTCTGTGGCATTCTTCTGTCATGCACTACCCCTGCCACTCTGTGCCACATGCAGTCTCTCTGATTCTAGGTTTCACCTCCTCATTCAGGCTTCCCTTCCCCATGACCCTTCCACATACCTGAGGCTGTTAACCTGCTCCAATATTTTCCCTTCTATCTCAGTTTTCAGCTTCTTCTGATTTCTGATGTGGCTTCAGCAAAGGCTAGGGGAATGGAATGCCAAACTGAAGGTTTTGCTCAGAGTCTGCCTGTAATGCCACATCATCCACACACAGCAGCTTTGTTGATTCATCCCCTCTGACCTTTTGCTAATGTAGTCCATCACCAGTATGAAATGTAGTGGGCTCAGAGCTGAACCCTGATGCACACTCACTCCCACTGGGAACCCCCTCTGTAAGACCGAACCCATACTTGAGTCATCAGGTCCTTGTACGTTGCCTACACTAATTCTACCAATATATCTGGAACTTTAAATGACTGCATGACTGTTGGGCCCTTATCATATGCTTTCTCCAAGTCTAGGAATGCCCAGTTGAACTCTTTCCTCATCTCCAGCTTCTTCTCAACTATCTGTCATACTGCAAACATCAGTTTGGTTGTTCTGCATCCTGACCTGAATCTGAACTGCTCATCCCTCATCTTACTTTCTACTACTCTGCATATTTGTTTAGCAATCACCCTCTGTAGAACATTCATGCAATGTGATGGGTGTGTGATACCTATGTATAGCCCCTTTATTCTTGTACACTGGCACTAGTATGTTTATTCTCCTTGCAATAGTATGTTTATTCTCCAGTCATTTGGGACATGCCTTTATCTCCATACTGCTGTGAGTACTCTAAGGAACCATTTCTCCTTTATCTCACCCAACATCTGATTATATCTGCTGTGACCTAATTTAAGCCTGCTGCTTTCTGTGACTTAATTTTCCTTGGTGCTGTTCTTACTTCTTTTAGGGTGGACTCCTCCTTTTCTTTCATTGGAGGCTGTGTCTCAGGCAGTACAGCTTCTGTGAGGTTTTCTTTATTCAGAAGCTTCTGAAAGTAATCTTTCCATCTGCCTATGATTACTTGCGGGCTGGTGAGCAGGTTGCTACTGGCATTCCTTATGAAAGGTGATTGACTATCTTCTTTATCTTTTTGCCTTTGCCTTACAAGCTGATAGAGTTTCTTTATGCCATCTACTGAGTCACTTTCCAGAAGCCGAGTGCCTTTGATGTCTTGTTCTTTGCTATTGGAATTTTCTTAACTTCTTTGTCAGACAATCAGTATTCCTTCTTTGCCTGGTCCATCTTTTCTATCTTCCACTTTTTATTACACTTCTTTCTTTTAATGACTTCCTAGACATCTGCATTCCATGAGCTTTGTTTATGTACCTTATTTCCATACCTGGCTCAGCCATGTACCAGTTTTGCAATTCTCACACATGTTGTTTTGAGGTGCTGCCATTCATCTCTACCTATTTCCTCTTCTTCCAGAGTTGCTACAGCCCTGAGTAATTCCTTGAACTCTTGTGTTTTTTCTCCAGTCAACTTCCAGGTCTTCAGTCTAGTCACTATTGACCACATTTCATTCTCTGATACTACTTGCAGCTGACTGTGGCAACCAGTGGTTTATGCTGTGGTTGGACTGTTTCTCTAGGGATGACTTTGCAATCACTGATTCTACCCCAGTGCCCTTTTCTTACTAGAGGGAAGTCTACATGAATTGCATGTTGGCTACTCTTGCATATGATTTTGAGACTGTCTCTATTACTGAAGTATATGTTTGCCAGGCAGAAATCTAGAATGGCCTCTTTTTCTTTATTCGTGTTGCCCCACCCCCGTAGACCAAGGCAGCCCTCATAGTCTGTTCTGTCTGTGCTAATATATGCATTCAGGTCACCCGTTTTCAACACCAATTCATGTTGTCCTGCTTGATCCAGAAGGTCCTTCAACTGCTGTCTGAATGCTGAGATCATGAATGGTGCCTTATTCTTACACTACAGTCTGATTGCCATGAGCCTATTACTAATTTTGATGATATCCCTCACTGTCTTCTGAAGCCTCTCCCTCACCACAATTCCTACACCATTAATAGGTTCATAGGTGTTTACTAGGCTAATGGCCCTGGAGCCTATATAAGCCTAGCCCAAGAAGATTCCCTGGCATCATGCCGCCTAAAGTTAGTTCCCAGTGCCCCTGCCAAGCAAGGCCACTGAAGTGATCCCCGGGGTAAGCTTCCTATTGCCCACCCACTCGTCAAGATTTCTCTTAAAGAAGGCCAGTGAAGTGCTCTGCTTGACGTGAATGGGAAGTTTGTTCCAGAGTATGGGAAGTCTCTGGGTTAGGAACCTGTCCCTCCAGCATGTTCTGTTTAATGTGGTAATGAGGTTAAGGTTCCTGGAGTGTGTGGCATGGAGGGATTGGGATTTATTTAGATGTAGCATATCTAGCAGCTCTGGGTCTGACAAGGCTTTGTATGTCAAGCAGAGATCGCCTCTAAGTAGGTGATAACAGACAGAGTATAGTTGGAGTTTTTTGAGTCTGTCCGTATAGGGCATGTGTCTAAAGCCTAAGATCCTCTTAGTGAGGTATTTTTGTGGCCTTTCCAATTGTTGTAGGTGTCTAGTGAGGTACATACCAATACAGTTGTATTCTATAATAGGTCTAATGAGGGATGAGTAGAGAGGGATTATGACCTCTTTCTTTCTGGATGAGAAACCTTTTGTAATGAGATGTGCCACATAGAAGGACTTTCTGACTACAGTGGCAATGTGGTGATCAAAGGAGAGATTGCTGTCAACCTGTGTCCCCAGGTCTCTTATCACACCTTTGCTGTTTAGTGGACTACTTCCTATGTGGTAGTTTATGGGCACCAAAGTTTTCCCAAAGGGAATGACAATACACGTTTTGGCACTGAGCTTAAGGCCATGGTTCTGGCACCAGTCATTGGTGCCAGTGAGACCTTTTTGTAGAATGTCTACATCAGCTGGAGAATCAATAATGGCTCCCAGTTTGCAGTAATCTGCGAACTTGGTCAGCCAGAGTCCCTTTGTGTTGGCTCAACTTCCAAGAAGTAGATGCCAAATAGGAGAGGACCTAGGACCGATCCCTGTGGGACACCACTTGTAACTGGTCAGTAGTCAGATTTGGAGTCCGCTACTTTCACAGTGTGGGTTCTATCAGTGAGCCAGTTGGTAACCCATCTTATTACATAGGGCTTATGCCTAGTTTAGTGAGTCTATCTATGATTCCTGAGTGAGGGATGGTGTTGAAGGCCTTGGCATGATCTAGGTAGGCTGTGTGAACTACCTTGACCTCATCCACAGCTCTGGTGACAGACTTGAAGAAGTCTATCAGGTTGAGCAGGCATGATCTACCTTTCACAAACCCATATTTCGTGGGTATCCAGAGTTTGGACATTCCCTATGTCCTTATTTATAAGGTCCATGATGATGCACTCCATAGCCTTACATATCAGACTCATCAGGCTAGTGGGGTCGTAGTTTCCAGGGTCTGTAGTCGCTCCCCCTTTGTGGAGTGGGATGACTGTAGCAGTTCGCCATTTGGTAGGACCAAAGCCTGAAATTAGGCCGTTATTGAACAGGGTACTCATTTGTGGTGCCAGTTCACTTTGTAATTCATGTAGAACACAGTCAGGGATATTATCAGATCTCATGGAAGCTGTATTCTTGGCTTTGGACAGTATGGTTTTTACATGTGTAGCCATGATAATAGGGATTTGGCATTCCTCAGGTATTGTGATAGGCCCTTTAGGGGGTGAAAAGGGGGTAAAGTTCGCACTGAACCTGTCAGCCAATATGTTGGCAATATCAGTTGGTTCTGTATATGTATTGCCATTGTGCTGTAACTCAGAGCAGATCTGAGTACTGCCATGTAGATTCTTGACATAACTATAGAATGCCTTGTGGTTGTCTTTAGAATCTGTCTTCCTCCTGCTAAACTTTGGATCCCAAGTCAAGTGTTTTTGCTGCACTGACCTTCTATCTACTCCTGGAAACACAGCCCATTCAGTCACCTCCTTATCATCATGTCAACCACTTCCAAGCTGCGTCCTGTTAGTGAACCTTCACTGAGTGTAGCAATTCTTAGTTCAGGTTTGCAGGTTGATTGGTTTAAATTTTTAAAACATCAGCCACAAACCAAAATAAATAATACAACTAACTCAACGAGCTTAAGCAATAACAATGTTGACGTTTAATATTCACATCCAGTACCTCGGCATTTCACCTTCAAAGGATAACATGCTTTAAAATCAACAAAATTTATATATCTCAAGTCACCTACTGATCCACAATGACTAAAGTGCTTGACATAAATAATGTTACTCAGCAATCTTAAGATTCTACAGATATATCCCTGTTTCTCATTTAAATCCTCTTGTCTTAAACATCATAAATAGCATTATTTCATGTTTCACTATTAATTTCACTATTGATTTAAACAACTATAAATTCCATGGTTTAACCTAAATGACCACCCCTGGGCTCTAACACATTGATTTATCTGACTGTCAAATTGACCTCAAGGTTCAGTCCTTTTGGGTGCAATGTCCTATAGTTCAAAATCATCCTGCTTTCCAACTCTAACAACCTTTCAATCTGATTACCCCCTCTGTACATTATGTGTTGACCCAACACACTAAAACATAATGTTTTGTCGGAGCCCCCATGTTATGTAACAAAATGCGCTGCAACAGGACTATTCATGTTTCTGTTATGAATATCACCCAAATGCGCCAGCACCCTAATTTTCACCCTCCTTTTTGTTTGCCCTGTATACTGTTTTGGGCTCTTGCCACCACATGCCAAAATATACACTACACAACATGATAAACAGTTAAACTGATACCTAGAAACAAATATTCTCCTATTAATAAAGGCATCAGAAAAAATCTTAACTGTTCTATGTACAGTGCAGTGGCCGCATGGAAAAGTGCCTGCTTGTTGTATCTCATTATAAACATCATACCCACCAGATAAAATTCCTTCAGGTTTGGATATCTCCCATATGAAAATTTCACATATCAGGGGAATAATTGTCCCACCTGTTCATCCATATACACCAAGTGCCAACTGCTTACCACCAGTTTTCTCATCATGTCCGAAAAAAGAGAATATTTAGACAAACAGTAAACATCTTTTTTGCCACTCCATCATCCTCCACCCCTTCTTTCCTCCCAACTATCCTACAACAATCATAATGCTGTACTTTCTTCTTAAATAATCCATTTTCATTGACTTTATATCTTGCCAGATCTAACATTTCCAACAATTTCCTCTTTACTACCCTTATTCACCTTTCAAATTAACATCTGATGTATTCCAACTAATTTGATTAAACTCTCCAACAGGGAGCAAATTATTCAAGTGTGGAGGATGCACACTCAATGCATGCAAGAAATTATTGACAGCTGTGGATTTCCAGAAGGGCTTATGTTGAACATTATTATGTTGATACACGTAGAATTCAACATCTAAAAGTTGAATGCCCTCTCTTCCAAACTCAAAAGAAAATCTTAAGTCATGGGAGTTATTGTCCAACCCTTCCATAAATAACAAAAAATTCAGAAGGTGAACCCCTACAAATGAAAAGCAAATCATCAATATAGTGTTTATACAAATTTACATGTTCCTTAAAAAAACTTAGTGGTATACATGAACTCCTTTTCAAATTCTCCCATAAAAATGATGGCATAAGAGGGGGCATATCGTGCACTCATCTCTGTTTCCTTTTTCTGTAAAACACTTTTTCAAATACAAAATAATGATGCATTAAACAAAACTCCAACAACCTAACTATAAATGATGTCTGTGGTCCATCTTCTATCATATAACATATAGCCTCCAGGCCTTTTTCCAACTTAACGTTGTAACATCAACTGTAGCCCAATAAAAGTCTTCTTGCCATCCAGTTTTCCTCACTGCTTCACATAAATCTTGAAAACTTTTCACATGTGCAGGCATTCTGCATAGATACTCCTTTAATACTGAATCCAATAAAAAGCCCACCTTCTCTATATATAGGATCCTACTCCCAACACTACTGGCCTACCTGAGGGGTCATTCAGGTCGTTATGAATTTTTGGTACACCATAAAACAAAGGATCAACAGGTTTTCCTATATACAAAGTTTTAACATCTTTCATTTTATTTTATTTTTATTTAACATTTGTTGACCGGGCTAGTCTAGCTGGATATATGTCCATTTTCAGTAGAGGCCTGGGGAGAAAAGCTCCAAAAGAACAAATAATTTAAACAAATTACAGTTACAAGGCATTTAGGTTTGTTAACAGATACATTATAGAGTAGATAAGCTAACAACACAGATAAAATACCACTTCCCTTATTTACAGGGTTGAAAAGAAAAACATATATATATTTTTTTTAAGAGTAGCAAGTAGGAAGAGGGAAAAAATATAGGTCTAGATAAGGAGTGGAAGGAGGCTAGTAAAGGAGGAGAATATAAAGAGGAAAAGGAGAGAGAAATAAAGTGTAGAAAGCTTTCAGAAGAGCAGGAAGCAGGTGGAAATCTAATAAGTGTAGCTGGGTGAAGTAGGCCCAACTTTCATGTAGAATGAGGTTTAAAAAATGAAAAAAAAAAGGGTGGAATAACTAAGGAGGAGTCAGACGATGATGTAATGGGAGGATAGAGTATTTAGATAGTGAATGGTTAAAAAAAAACAGTCTTTCACCCCTTTCCAACAGCTCTAACAATTCAGCATTAAATTCAATGACAGGGCTTTTTGTCAGTTTCATGTAATCATCCGGGACATAGCAACTTCTCAGCCATTTTCACATATTGCGATTTATTCATTATGACCCAATTCCCCCTTTGTCAGATTGTTTAAACACATATTTATTTGAATTCTGTTTTAAAACTTGCAATGCTTCCCATTCATTTTTAGACAGATTACACTTGGACATTCTAATGAATTTAAAATATTCAAATTCAACAATTTTGCAGAGAGTCTGTTCAAACAAACTTATCATAGGGGAATATTTCAGTGGAAAAAAGTACAGGTGTATAACCTTTCTGGAACATTAAGCTTTGTATAACCAGTGCAGAAAAACTCACTTTCATTATCACCATCTTCATCTACATTTTCTAATAAACTGAACTGACATTCATATACAGCTAGAGCCAATAATGGATCTTGTTCTATTTCTTCAGACTCCCCTAATGTATCATGACATACAACTTTATGAAAATAAACCCTCAAATAAAGGTTCCTACAGAATCTTTTTACTTCCAAAATTAAATCAGCTAATGTAGGAAACCTTGTGGGTACAAACTTACTACCTTTACACAGAATATTTGGGGAGTCTACAGAAACATGCAAGTCTGATAAATTTATTACCTGTAACCTCTATGCAGAAACAGTAACTTCCCCATCATGCGACAATGTCGCCAAGTCCAACATAACATTATATCAAATCAGTTCACTTTGTTTAACAATACCATAGTCCAAAAACAGGTTGTAGGATTCAGTCACAACTCGGCTAATTACAGTTACATCTTCTTCCCCTTGCCATGGGTTCTCCTGCCTTGTCCCATTCCCTTCTGGGAAAAAGATTCCTTATTCTGTTGTCCAGGTGGTACCAAATGACCAACAGAACTATCTTCTTATGTTTTTTTTCAAACAAAATGCTCTTTTTTGAAGATGTCTCACCTGAGGTGACTAATGAATCCCTTAGAGTGGAAAACAATTCACCTAACCGCTTGTTCTTGGATTTTCCCCTTTTCGATTTATGTTGCCATGAGTATACAACACCACCATGGAAATTACAAATATCTCTCAATAATTTCTTTTTCTTTCTCAAGACACTGGTCATTCAGGTTAAATCATGGAATTTATAGTTGTTTAAATCAATAGTGAAATAAGGCAGGCTGCCTATCAGTCACGCTAAGTGACCATGCCCCTACATTTCTAGTTAGGAAAAAAACACATATCCAAACCAGCATCTCGTACAAATACACCTGTATCAAAAAATATTTCTTCACTGACACCTTCAATTTACTACTACAAAAACTGCAATTGGTCCCCATTAAAAAACCTGCAACTGGACCTTGCTGTAGAATACTTCAATAACAAATTTCTTGAAATATTAAATAATCTGAAAAATTCGCCAAAAAATGAAACAGCTATCATGGCTTTCTAAAGAAACAAAACAACTAATGAAACAAAGAGATAAGGCCTGGTCACTATATCATATGACTAAAAATAACAACGATCTCACCCTTTACAAACAACTTAGAAACCATGCTAAGAAAAACATAATCAAGGATAAAAAAACATATTTCCTCACCTGCCAACAAAAATACCAGCACGATCCACAAAAATTCTGGCAGAAAATCAACCACATCCTTAATACCAGTAAAACCCCTACCCCTGCCCCCCACTCCTAACTCCTCAGTGCCCTTAGCCTCACAATTCAATTCCCACTTCATCAACTCTATCACTTCTCTCCTAGACAACAAAACAATCCCACCACTCTCTGTCCCCTCCCCTACCTCTAATGATGCAAACTCCTTCTACTTTATTCCCATTCCAACTTTCTACATAAAAAAACAACTATGTAAATTAAAACCCTGCTGTTTAGCTGCCGACCACTTCCAAATGAATACCTAAATCTAGCTGCCCCATCCATCGCCTACCCCATATCACTACTAATAATCCACTCTATCTCCGAACAGTACGTTCCCAAATTATGGAAACTCTCTCATAACATACCACTTCATAAGGATGGCCCATCGGGTTTCTGTCAGAAGAACGAAGATGCATTATGTTGAAGGCCTCTTCGTCGAACTGTAAATGTCGAAAATGCAAAATGATGAAGCGGCTTTTAAGATAATTCTTTCCCTGGGAAAAAAGTTGCTTGGCTGCTTCCATCACTTTGCCATTTTCGGCACTGTAGTGCGATCTCGGAGTTGGTATATTTAAGTAGGGGGGTGGGGGGCAAAGCCCCCACTTAAAATAGTGTTTAGTGTGTTTTTTTTTCTGGGAAAAAAAATGCTGTTCTGGCTGTTCGCTCTTTTTTGTTTTCATTCTTTTGTGTTCGATATAACAGCGTTTAATCTTTTGATCATTCACTTTTATAACATAGACCCAGCAAATCTACCCCCCCTTGCCAAAATTCTAGTGAAATGTATCCACCAGCAATTCATGAATCACCTCACTACCAGCAACCTACTCTTCAGCACCCAGCATGGCTTCAGGCATAAACACAGTACTAACTCAGCCCTCATAACCGTTGCAGAGACTATTTGCCACCTCAAAAATGAAGGACAACTAGTTTCAGCCATTTTCTTAGATATGTCAAAAGCTTTTGACACACTGCCTCATCAGCTGCTCCTCAACAAACTCGCTGCTTATAATCTCAATACCACGCCCCTAACATGGTTTCACAGTTATCTATCTGACTGGCAACAGGCCACTAAATGAGCAAACAGCCTCTACCCACTATTACCAGTCACCACAGGGGTACCACAAGGCTCCATACTTGAGCCCCTCCTCTTCATAATTTTTACCAACAACCTATATACTGCTACCCAACATGCCACCGTCATCCAATATGCAGATGACTCCTCCCTTATTTCCTCAGCCCACTCCCCACAAGAACTCCAACACAAAATGCAATCATCATTCCAAGACATTGAAAAGTACCTCACAGTCACCAACTCATCCTAAATCCAAATAAGACCAAGCTCATAATTTTCTCTAGTAAATCTTCCAAACTCAGTACCCAATCCCTCTCCATACTATCTAACAATGGCACAAAAATCGAATCCACCAATCAGACCAAGCTGCTAGGGGTAACCATAGATGACTCACTAAAATTTGATAAACGCATCTATATGACCATCAAAAAACTCCAATCTAAACTAGGTGCTCTATACAGGGTTAAACCTTACCTTACACAACAAGCTAGACTGGCCACTGCAAGATCAAACTTTCTATCCACCCTCCTATACTGCTCTGAGGTCTTTAATAACCTATCAAAAACTGACCTAAATAAACTAGACTCCTGCTACAACAGAAAAGCTAAGTTTGTCACCAACCAACCCCACAGAACACACCACTGCACTGCTCTCCATCAGCTCAACTGGCTAGAACTTCCCAACCTATTATTACTAAAACAACTTTCGCTTGCCCATAAAATCATATTCAACCCTACTGACTGCTCAGCTCTATCAAACCTAGTTAAGCCAAACACAAATTGTAGACTACTCAGGTCATCCAGCAAACTAATGCTAAAATTAACCCAGTCTCACAACTATCACGGAGACTCCCTCTACTCCCATAAAATAGCCAAAGATTGGAACACCCTTCCTCAACAGATAACTAAAACCCCCAACTGGTCCACATTTAAAACTACCCCGAAAGACTATTTAATTGATAATTGGGTATGCCCCTGTATTGCTCCCAACTAATATTCTTCTTATTTTTTCCCACTCATCTCACACATGATAGCCCAAATAGTGCTCATCCCACACAGGGCTATCCCACTATCTGTCTTTTCTTTATTAATCTTTGTTCCTTCAGATGACCTAACTTGTAAAACTACATGACCAATTTTGGTCTTTCAGAAGTGACTCACCTTGTAAAGCTACATGACTTATGTACCTCATATATGGTCTAAAAAAAATAAAAAATTCCTGTATGCCTGGAACATGCATGTTTATATTATACTTCTGTTGTTATATGTTGCTATAATATTTTTAAGCTCATTTACATATTGTTAGCAATGTACTACGTAAACTAAGTTTACTGTTTGTACCTTAATACTGTTCTTTTTTTTGTGGAGCTTTTCTCCCCGGGTCTCAAACTAAGTTTAGTGCTTGTACCTTAATACTGTTCTTTTTTTTGTGGAGCTTTTCTCCCCGGGTCTTCGCTGAAAATGGGTGTTTTTCAACCCAATCAGACACTACCCAGTTGACAAATGTAAATAAATAAATAATAGTGAAACATGAAATAATATTATATGATATTTATGATGTTTAAAGCAAATATATTTGTAGAATTTTAGGATTGCTGAGTTACATTATTTATGTCAAGCACTTTTATTTTATTTATTTTTATTTTATTTATTTTACATTTGTTAACCAGGAGAGTCAGACTGGATACAGGTCCATTTTCAGCATAGGCCCAAGGAGAAAAGCTCCAGCAAATACATTAACCTTTTCAGGCATTACATGCGACATACATTCAGGCAGACTAACAGTGTGAACTAAAGGACAGCATTTAGTATACACTCTAAGTGATTATTGAGAACAACAGATAAGACAGTACATATAATGTTCATAAATATGACAAGCATACATAGAGTCCATTTCAGTAGTTACTAGACAAACTGTGACATTAGCAATATTCTAGAGTATTATCCAGGGGTGAGACAGGAGCATAGCCTGTTGTTCCTAAAGTGAATTTTAAGGAGTTTCCTAAAGTGAGTGGTGGAGTTGTTGGATGTTAAGTGGGCGGGTAGGGAGTTCCAGAGTTTAGAGATAGAGTGGCTATGCATGGCTTTTCCTGCCTCATTGTTCAATTTGGTGACCTGAAGGTGATTTTGGGTGCTAGATCTTAAGGTTCTTGTAGTGGTGTGAGGGTGAAGTAGGTGTTGTAGAGCTGGGGTTTTATCTGAGTGGTGTACTACTTTGTGGGCTAGTGAAAGTTGATTGGTTTGAAGTATGAGTGGAAGCTCTAGCCAGTTAAGCTTGCTGAGACATTCACAGTGATGTGTTCTATAGGATGAGCCTGCAGCAAATCTAGCTATCTGACTACAGCAGGATTCAAGTTTGTTTAGATCAGTTTTATGAATGTTAGTGAGAATAGTGGAGGCATAGAGTAAGGTAGATAGCAGGTATGTTCTAGCTATCATAATTTTGGAGTGATTTGAGAGAAAGTTTGTTACGATAAGTGTAGTCTGAGTTTTTTATGAACTTTCTTTATAGTTTGGGCAATGTGTAGGTCACAGCATGCGGTCTGTGATCCATGTTCCCCTATTTTGAGGATACTGTGCACCACAGCTGATGCCCAAAGCAGTTGACCTATCACCTCTTCCCCTATAGGGCACTATCTAGAGTCTGTGCGCTGCCCACAGTTTTATTCTTAGGTGGGTTTGAGGTGAAAAAATTCAGCATGGTTTTATCTGGGAGGTGGAAGGAACCCCACAGAAACCCAGGGATAATATGAAACTCCATGCAGGCACTGGCCAGGGGGTCAGGATTAAAACTTTTACATGAGAGACAAAGACCTTTACCATTATCCCAACTGGTATTATGTCTCATAAAAAAATGTCTTAAAGACAGGTCAATTACCACTTTCAGAAGGAATGTAGACTAGTCCTAAAGGACACCGGATCCCTGTGAAATTGGGGTTCTATGCAAAAAAGGGTCTGAGGCTTCAAATATGCCAAACTAGTCAGTCTGAATAAGGAATATTTAGGTTTGTCACTCAGTAAGCTTAAGTCTTGAGAGAAAGATTTTTTCAAAGGTAGGCAAGGATAAATAAACTCTTTAAAGAAAATGTAATCACCCACAAAATCTACATATGCCAAAGACATATATCTAAAGCAATCAAACGGGAACCAGATATAAGTTATGACTGGCTACGCATCAAACAAATGAGGTGGTAAAAATATCTCAACTTTCAAATGGAGATCTTTCACTTAATAAGTCTGATAAATATAAGTTTCTGTTGGTGCTTTAGTCACCTTCAGAGCTCTACAAAGAAAGCCCAGATGGAGCAAGGTACCTAAAGGAAAGCCAGTCCTTGGAGAAGGGCCAGCTCTCATGCCAAATGAAGACTGTGCTTCCTTGATTTGTACTGGTAAAGTTTACTATATCGCAGAAGACCTGAGAGTCTGAAACCATGTCCATTCCAGACATTAAAGGATGATAAAGATCATTTTTGGTCTGCTTTTTGCCTCTGATTTTTATTGGCAGGTGTAGAATAAGAGGGAAAGTATAAAAAATTACAGAAATATTCCCTGCCACAGCAGAGAGAATGCAGCCATGATCAACCCCCCCCCCCCAACCTGATGGACTGTGCTCTTCTAAATGCTGAGCAAGTCAATAGCATGAACATTCCACTCCTGGAACAGCTCGGTCAGAAATGGTACGTGAATTCTCAGCCTCTGGAGAGCAATGGACTTTTGGGTCACGGAGATGGTCATGTGAGCAACTGTTAGGGTGATAACTCAACTTACATCCCACTGACAGACTATACTGTCTCTCTCTATTGAGTATAAGAGTATGTGCCATCATGGAAAAGGATAGGTAGTGTGGACACCCCAAAGCTTCACAAAGTGGTTGCTGAGGGTGCACCTCCTGTGTTATATCATCATCATGCAATAACTAGTGAGAGATCAAAACTCTTACTAGCTGAGGGAACATTTACAACTTAGGAGGTATACAACACCACCTCATGGCTGGGCATATAATGAGGAAGATGGTACCAGAGACTGGCCTCCATCTCTTTAACCTTTTCATATTCTTCCAGTGGCAACCTGTGATCACATAAGTTTAAGTTTTGACAGTTCCTCTGCCAAGTACTCTTCACAATTGAGATCAAGTATGGCCCAAGCATTCTCCTTAAGAGGTCAGGTTTAAATGATAGATGACCGGGGTCAGTCCTGGCTAGTAATCAGACAAATGCAGCAACATTAACAAGTTTTAACATTTTATACATTGTAGACAGAACATTTCCATGACAAATATAAAAATGATGACCCAAGCAGTACAACCAGCAGAAAAGAAGTGTGTGAGACAAGGGCTAAGTTTACCTTCTAGCCTGATTATAACATTATGGTATAGTAGTAGGTGGTGTGTGTGCCAAAAGTGTGAAAATGACAGAAAATCCAGAAATGGGTCAGGCTGAGGGTATCAAAAATAGAAATTCCAACAGCTGCCCACAAAGCCCATAAAACATCTAAAGTTGGATCACTTTGATATACCTACTGTCTCCCATAATATCATTTGCTTAAGGGTGTCAGAACAGGTGAAGGAGTAAATGGTGCTTGCTTTTGAGGGATTAGTGTGATTTTTAATCTTTCTGTTACAGTAGAAGAACATGAAGTATTTTCTGTGGATTTTCTACCTCTCATCAACTAAAGTAAAATGCTGTGTTAAAACTGTCCATTCTCCCTCTGGGAGAAAAAGTACTTTTATTAAGTAGTGACCATGTATGATACTTACGGTTACATCTGGGCTATTAGAGTGGATACTGATGAGGAGCAAATAAATGTTTCCCCTTGATAAGCTGGACTTCTTTTCTAAAATGGATTTATAAACAACCCATCAAGGAAGTTAAATTTTTTTTTTTTATTATTTTTATTTGCAGTTTGTTTTCCAGTATAGTCCATTGGGCTACAAGGAGCCCATTTTCAATAGAGTCCTGTGGAGAAAAGCTCCAGAGAAATACAAATATATAGTACAGAAAGAGCACAAATCCATAATATACATTTCAATTAAATGTTAAATACATATTTTGTATAGTACAAACCCATATTGCACAATTCAAATATATAAAACAAACAAACTTCGGACTCACCACGACTTAATAAAATAAAGGCAGAATTTTATTTAAGGTAAGCGCTTTCGCGTATCCTCTGATACGCTTCCTCAGACCATAAACATTTCACTAAAACAGTGTGCTTATATACTCTCTACATTAATACAAATCACTTAAACATTTAGTCATAATTAAGCATAATGAATAAATTGATTAATTAAGTGAATAAATAAAACTCTAATTTAAAAGGAGTATTCAAAACCTTTGCACAATGAATATGTTAAACAAACTCTATTTCTTATGTTCAAACTCAAATAGCTAATATATAGTATTTCATTTAAAAATATATGTAAGAAATTCATGAACATTATAGTTAAAAACTCATGGAAAAGGTTAATAAAAACATTAGAATTATTAATAAATATATGTAAACAATGAGTGAATGTAAGCAAATAAATAAATAAATGAATATGTTACATATTTAAAAGGACTACCTAAAATGCACAAAAGGGTCTCCCCCCCACCATTATGACCCATTGTAGCTAGTGAGAAATGGGCCACTGAAAATGTCTCAATCTACTTAGAAAAGACTTTAAGACCGTTAGTAAATGAGATTCCAAGCATATTAAAAGACACTTATCAGTTACTGGAATCCTTAAATTCAATGGATAAGATACTGATAAAGGGTGAACATTTATTAGTCACCATGGACGTAAATAGTTTATTTACCTCCATACCTAACGTTGAAGGTATACAAGCAGTAAGGGAAGTACTACAAATTTTTCCACACATAGAGAGGAATGATGTTATTCTTATTTGTCATTTATTGGATTTAGTTTTGTGCAATAATGTGTTTGCCTTCGAGGGGTGCCTATACCTGCAAATTTCGGGGGTAGCTATGGGCACCCCTTGTGCAAACACTTATGCAAATTTAGTAATGTATAAGTGGGAGAGAGATTTTGTATTTACCCATCCTTCATTTAAGAAAATAGTGGCTTATTATCGTTTTGTTGATGATATCTTGATAGTTTGGGAAGGCTCCAAAGAAGAATTTAATGTATTCAAGGACTATTTAGAAACCACCACCAGTTTCCTTAAATTCACGGCTCAAACTTCATATGAGTCAGTGAATTTTTTAGATGTGTGTTTGAACATTAAAGGGGGTAAGTTAACCTCTACCCTATTCAGGAAAACCTGCTGGAGGAATACTATATTACGATACGACAGTATGCACCCACGCTATGTGTTTAAAGGTATCGTTAAAAGTCAGTTTATTAGGTTATCCAAAATCTGCAAAGAGAACTTGGACTTGATTTCAGAAGCAGATAAATTACAACGTATTTTCTTAGAAAGAGGGTATGATGAAAATTTAGTAAGAACAATCAGAGCACAAGTACTGAAAGATGTGGAGGTTCCAGCTCTAATGGCTCCAGGTGATTTTAAGCAAAAGGTAGGCCTTAGAAGTAACACTTTGTATTCCTCAGGAAAATTAAGTTTCATTACAACCTACACCAATGATAGCCCCAATATAAGGAGAATAATTAATAATAACTGGAAAATCTTAATGATAGATGACTTTACTCAACAGTTGGTAGGTAAAGTACCTCACTTTACCTACAGGAATAACAAGAATTTAAAAAGACTCCTTTGTGATAAACCGGGTAACATAAAACTGATGTCAAGGAACAAATTAGGAACCTATCCTTGTAACCAATGTAACTATTGTAAGTTTATCACCAAAGAGCAAGTATATGTACATCCAGAAATGAACTATACGTTTAAACCAAGATTCTCAGCCACATGTAATAACTCAGGTTTGATTTATTTAGCTACCTGTGAACAATGCCCTGCATTTTATATAGGTTTAACAAAGCGAAAACTCAAAAACAGAATATATAACCACCAATATGACAAAGAAAAACAATGACCTGAACGCCTTAGCTAAACATATTCAATCTTTTCCAGATCATTCCTTTGTATTTAGGGTATTGCAGATTATAGAACCAAATGCTAGAGGCGGAGACTATATGAATTTGCTAGAGTTGAAAGAGCTAAAATGGATTTTAAGACTGAAGGGGCATCATTTTCCAGGTTTAAATCTATATATCTCAATTAAACCTTATCTTAATACACGGAGATGATTTGTTAGTAGTACATATGGTTTCTGTAAATCTGAATGTCATATATATAACTATATACATATATTTTTAGGTGTAATCTGTTTGAATTCAGGAATATATATAGAAAATACACATTTTATGTTCCCTTTTTTTCTTTTCCCTTTCCCTTCCCCCCCCTTCACCTTTCCCTCCCCCCCCCCCTTGACTATTTTTCTGAGTTTAGTTTTGTGATTTAATGTATTTGAAGTTGGAGTATCCCAAAAGTGGTCATTAGTTTTAATTCATTTCATTTCATATGCATACATTTACCTTTTAAATATGTAACATATTCATTTATTTATTTATTTGCTTACATTCACTCATTGTTTACATATATTTATTAATAATTCTAATGTTTTTATTAACCTTTTCCATGAGTTTTTAACTATAATGTTCATGAATTTCTTACATATATTTTTAAATGAAATACTATATATTAGCTATTTGAGTTTGAACATAAGAAATAGAGTTTGTTTAACATATTCATTGTGCAAAGGTTTTGAATACTCCTTTTAAATTAGAGTTTTATTTATTCACTTAATTAATCAATTTATTCATTATGCTTAATTATGACTAAATGTTTAAGTGATTTGTATTAATGTAGAGAGTATATAAGCACACTGTTTTAGTGAAATGTTTATGGTCTGAGGAAGCGTATCAGAGGATACGCGAAAGCGCTTACCTTAAATAAAATTCTGCCTTTATTTTATTAAGTCGTGGTGAGTCCGAAGTTTGTTTGTTTTATATTTTTGGTGAATTTAACTAAGGACTCCTTGGCTGAAGTGGTCTATCATTTTTGCCTACAATTCAAATATATGTTACATAATACAGAAATAAAAGATTTTCATTAGGAAAATTACATCAGGTTAATTTTTTTTTAGGGAATTGCAATGAGGTAAGGGTGTAAAACTTTAGGAGGTAGCGACAGGCAACAAAGTTTGGAAAGTTAGGAAGAAAGTGTGGTAGAATTAGGTTGTATGAGAGTAAGAGCATTTCCATTGTGAAGTAAGGTACGAGTGCAATGAGGTTTTAAACAAGGACAGACTGCTGGTGGTGTGAATGGGAAAAGGGAGAGAGTTCCAGAGGCGTGCCAGAGAGAAGGACATCAATTGATTCCCAGCGGGATGTGTTGGTTTATGTAATTTAATTAGGTTTTGGGAATTGGATCTTAGGAGTCTATCTGCTTTAGCATTTCAAAGGTATTTGCTAGGGAGGGGCAGAGAGATGGGTTATGAATGAGTTTGTGTGCTTGGATGAGCTGGGTATATGTGAGGAAGTTTGGTAATTCTAGCCAACTTAGTTGGTAAAGGGAATTACAATGGTGAAAAGAGGCTCTATGACCTGCCACAAATTTGGATATTTTGTTATAACAAGATGAGAGTTTTGTTTTGAGGGAAGACTGTAGGCTGGTTAGGATAGATGCACCATATAAAAGGGATGGGATGAGGTATGTATTATCTAATGTAATTCTGGTGGTGGTAGAGATAAAGCGACTGTGGCTGTAAAACATACCTAATTTTTTATGGGTTTTTTTGATATTTGCTTGTAGATGCTTATCAAATTTTAGTTAATTGTCAATGATAATTCCTAGTAATTTTGTGTCAGAGGCTAGTTCTAGGGGGTATTATTAGTGCTAATTATGAAGGATTGTTTTTCTAGGAAAGTGGTTTTGGATGCATTGAATAACGTAAGTTTTGTTTTGGTTGCATTAAGGGCTAGATGGTTGTCAAGCATCCACTGTTTGGAAGAAGAGGTGGCTTGTGTTAGATCGTTTAGAGCTGTGATAGAGGAGGAACAGATTATAGTAGAATCATCAGCATATTGAATGAGACTGGAGTTAGGAATGGCTTGGAAGAAATCATTTATGAATATGTTGAATAGTAGGGGGCCTAGAATGGAACATTGGGGGATGCCTGTGGATGAATTAAGGAAGGGTGAGGTAGCTTTTTTACATTTAACTGCTTGTTGCCTGTTTGTGATAGCATGAGAACCACTGGGTAGAGGAAGGGGGTAGGTTAAGTTTAGAGTGTTTGGTAAGAAGGAGTTTGTGGGAAATAGTGTCAAATGCCTTAGAGAGGTCGAGGAAAAGAGTGGATACAAAGTGGCCAGAGTAGCGGGCTTTGTTGATTGTTTCTAGGAAGAAGAGGAGGGCAGTGGAGGTACTATGACCTGGTCTAAAGCCATATTGTGTGGGGGTAAGAAGCTGATTATTGATGAGGTAGGGTAAGAGTTGTTGGTGTACACACTTTTCAAGTAACTTAGAAATAGGGGATAGGATGGCGATAGGGCAAAAGTTTGAGATTATTATTGCCACCTTTATTGAGAGGAATAATAAATACCTTCTTCCAGAGCTGGGGGACCTGGCTTTCAGAGACAGACTGATTAATTAGTATGCTAATTGGGAGAGCAATGGCTTCTGTGGCTACTTTTAGGAAGTAGGAGGGAATTTCATCAGGGGCATTGGAACCAGGTTTTAATTTTAGGAGAAGTTTTTTCATGTGGATATAGAGATGAGACTGACAGACAAAAGGTGGAGGTTGGGGGTAAGGGATGCTAGGGGAGGAAGGGATGAGAGTATGCTGAGGAGGGGTTGTAGAGATATTGGTGAAGGATGATGTTAGCTTGCTTATGGACTCTATAAAAAAAGAGTTAAATTGGGTGGCCAATTCGATGTCAGAGGCACCTGGGTTGGGGCAAGGAATTTTCTTTTTTTCCCGGGTTGAGGAGAGATGAGATTCCTTTTCAAAATAGTTTGGGACTGGTAGTGTGGCTGGTTTGAAGAGTGGAGAAATAGGCTTTGCGGTCTAAGGTAATAAGTTTTTTGACTTTATTTCATAGTGTTTTATATTTGCTTAGAATGATAGTGGTTTTATTTTTATGGTAATGTGTCCAGGTTTTGTCACGGAGTCGCATAGTAGCCAAGGTGTTTTTGGTTAACCAGGGTACAGGGTTACTTTTTATATGTTTTGTTTTTAGACAGGCAAAGGAGTTGAGCAGGTTTGTGAAAGTAGAGTTTAAGTAGGATAGAGCATTATCTAGGGAAAGAGTTTTTAATGAGTTCCAGTTTGTGCTTTTTAGTGCATTTGAGAAGGTTTCAGCATTGAAGTTCTTTAGGCAATGAGTGGAAATATAGGTGTGAGTTAGTTGTATAGAAGAGGGGAGACAGTGGGTAAAAGTGGGGAAATGGTCAGCTAGTGGGTCTGGGAGAATACCACTATCAGAGATATAGTGAGGATGGGATACTAGAATCCAGTCTATTGCAGTACCAGTGATGGATTTCTTGGAAGGCCTTGTAGTGGAATTGATTAGTTGTGTAGAGTTATATAAGTTAATAATGAGTGAGTTAGTCGAAGATTGGAATGTGGCCCAGTTTATGTTCATGTCCCCAGGATTATGGTTTCATAGGTTCATAGGTAGGTACTAGGCTATTGGCTCAAAGGCCTACGTAAGCCTAGCCAACACGGTTCCCTGGCTTACGCCACCCAAGAAAGTTATTTTCCTGTGCCACTGTCAAGCAGAGACACAGAAGTGATCCCCGGGGTGTATTTCCTATTTCCCATCCACTCATCAAGATTTTTCTTGAAGAGTGCTAATGAAGAACTTTGCTTGACATAGATGGGTAGCCTGTTCCAGAGTATGGGAAGTCTCTGGGACAGGAATCTATCCCTCCAGCATGTCCTGTTTATTGTGGTAACAAGGTTTAGGTCCCTAGAGTGTGTAGCTTGGAGGGAGTGGGATTTCTTTAGGTGGAGCATTTCCAACAGCTCTGGGTTTGACATAGCTTTATATGTTAGGCAGAGATCACCTCGGACTAGGCGATATGCTACGGAGTAAAGCTGGAGTTTTTTGAGGCGGTCAGTGTAGGGCATTTGTTTGAGGCCAGTAATCCTCTTTGTAAGGTACTTCTGTGGCCTTTCCAGCTGCTGCAGATGTCTTGTGAGGTACATTCCAAAAGGGACATTGTACTCTATAATGGGTCTAATGAGTATCGAGTAGAGAGGAACAATGATCTCTTTTTTCCTGGATGAGAACCCTTTTACGATGAGGTGTGCCATGTAGAAGGACTTCCTGACTACTGTGGTGATGTAACTATCAAAGGAGAGACTACTGTCCACCTGGGTCCCAAGGTCTCTTATCACACATTCAGTGTTAAGTAGATTCCTGCCTATGTGGTAGTTCATGGGTAGAGAGTTTTTATCAAAGGGGATGACACTGCATTTTTGGCATTGAGCTTGAGGCCATGGCTCTGACACCAGGCATCTGTGTCAGCGAGGCCCTTCTATAGGATGTCCACATCATTTGGGGACTTGACTATGGCTCCTAGTTTGCAGTCATCTGCGAACTTCATTAGCCAGAGGTCTTCTGTGTTAGCCTGTACTTCAGAGAAGTAGATACTAAACAGGAGAGGTCCCAGGACGGAACCCTGTGGTACTCCACTTGTCACTGCATTGAGGTCAGATTTGGAGTCGGCAACATTTACAGTGTGGGTTCTGTCAGTGAGCCAGTTAGCAACCTATCATGTGATGTAGGGATTTATACCTAGTTTAGTGAGTTTAGCTATAATTCCAGAATGGGGATGGTGTTGAAAGCCTTGAGGAGGTCAAGATAGGCTGTGTGAACCACCTTACCCTCATCTACGACTTTGGTGACTGCCTCAAAGAAGTCAATCAGGTATAGGAGGCATGATCTGCCTTTAACAAACCCGAACTGGGTGGGATCCAGAGTTTGGAGGTTACCAATGTCTTTGTTAATGTGTTCCATGATGATACATTTCAAGGCCTTGCAGACCAGGCTCATCAGGCTAATAGGTCGATAGTTCCCGGGATCAGTGGTGGCTCCCCCTTTGTGGAGGGGGATAACTGTTGCTGTGCGCCATTCAGTGGGCACAAAGCTGATGCGAGGCTATTATTGAACATGGTGCTTAAGTGGGGAGCCAGTTTGCTCTGAGGTTTGTGTAAAACGCAGCCTGTGATGTTGTCCGGTCCCATGGATGCTGTGTTTTTGGCTTTAGAGAGTGCAGCTTTTACCTGTGTAGTTGTGATTACAGGGACTCTGCATTCTTCCTGTATAGATATGGGCACTTTATGGGGTGGGGGGTTAAAGTTAGCACTGAACCTATCTGCCAGGATGTTGGCAATATCAGTTGGTTCTGTAATTTTCGTGCCGTTGTGCTGTAACTCAGAGCAGATCTGGGTGTTGCCATCAAGATTCTTGACATAGCTATAGAATGCTTTGTGGTTGTCCTTAGAATTAGTGGCAATTTTGTTTAGTTTCATGAGTAATGTTGGTAGAGACCCAGGAGAGAATATCTTCAAGGGATGAGATATTGTTGCCAGGGGGAATATAGAGGGAGAGAACAAATATGGGTTTATGCTTGTTTAGGTGGAGTAGGGCTGGTATTATTTCTGCCTTGCCAAATTTGGGAAAGGGTTTGGTATAGGGGGTGACTAAGGGGGATGCTAAGTAAAGGAGTGCTACTCCACCTCCCTTTTTTGTGTTCTATCATTCCTTAAGATGCAGAAGTTGGGAGGAGTTAATTCAGAATCTTGTATGTGGGGCTTAAGCCAGGTTTCTGAGATGGAGAGAATATCGGGCTGGTTATGTAGAAGCCAGGCATAAAGGTTTGGAATTTTGTTACATAGGCTCTGAGTATTTAGAGCTGAGAAGTGGAGGCGTTTGCCTGTTGCTTGGGGTTGGTTGGATGCAGTGTGATAGAGGGGCTTCATTTGGGTGGATGCCCCCGGAGAGAAGGATAGAGATAAGATTATGGATGAAGTATCTGGTTTGTTTGGGGTGTAGTATACAGGTAGAGAGTTTTCTGGACATTAGACTAGTGTAGTTGGGAACAGTGTATTTAGAGTTAGGTAGGAGTCTATAGGGGAAAACATGCTAGTGTTGAGGGGGTAGAGACTGGGAGATATATGAGTAACAGTAGATGTGTACCTTGTAGAGGATGGGGTAGTGGTGTGAAATGGGGGGAGTGGTTTGTATGAGTAGTTTGGGTGATATAATTAAGGTAAGTTAAGGTAATTAGAAGTATTATTTGAGTAAGCAGGGATAGATTTGAGGGTCATGATGTTGGTTATTAGAGTAGAAGTAGGGGGTGAGTTAAGTTGTGAAGTTAGTTTGAGTAAGAGATTATGGTTTAGGTTAATTGTTTAGTAGTTTATCAGGATAAGTTGTGTTTGGCAGTAAACTCTAAAGGTCGGCTTAGTATAACTGGTGAACTGTGAGAGGAGATTTTGGGGGTATGATGGGTAGTTTGGATTGGATGGTGGAAGTGGTGGGAGTGACAAGCTTAGTATAAGTGTAGGGGTATTGGGGGTAGGTGGAATATGGGGGTAGGGTAGGGGAGCAGAGTGATCCCGTAGGACGAACAGAACAGGTAGAGCCAAGGAAAGGAAGAATCAAGTTCAACAGTGAAAAACAATCAGTGGAGTGTAAGGTAAGTTCAGACGAAAGTATGCAAGGGGTAAGAGATATTCTAGCAGTGGTATAGGGAAAGGATTAGAGTCATTCAGAGAAGTAAAAGATGGTACCACAGGAAGGAAGGTAAAGTTAATGAGTCTGGGGGAGGGGTTGGAAAGAAAAGAAAGTGAAAGAAACTGGGGGAGGGGTTGGAATAGAGATTGGAGATGGATATCACAGTGGCCTAGCTGGTTGGAACCAGTACTGACAGGGTCAGGTCAGCAGTGTGAAACAGCACTGAAACAAATATAAAGGAAGCAACTGTGAAATCAGAGCTGAAGAGGGAATGAGAGCAAGCCAGAGATGGAAATGTTGCAGATATAAGTTTAAAAACAGGAGACAAAGGAAACAGAATATGTACTGGGGTTAAACACTCTAGAGTGTGGCTGGCAGCACTAAAGCTACATTTACTGGAACTACTGAGAGTTAAAATAACATTAAACTAAAAGCTACTGGTACTATTAGTTAAAACAGCAAGGAATGTGGTAGACTGCTGGCATTGTGTTGCCGCCTGGTGGCCAAAGTAAGTTACTACAACCAGAAAAACTAACCTGTGTGTATGCTCATCTGCCCTGTAGTAATAACTTAAATAAGGAGCAGTTCACTTTTTTAAAAGCAGATAGTTTTAAAAACAGATTCGGAGTGTGGATAAATTGCAATAGAAGGAATACCTACAGTTTAGAAAGCTGTGCTTTTTAGTTTGATTTTGGAGCTGCTTCAGGCTGATAACTGAAGCAGATTTATACTCTTTCACAAGGTATTTTGCTGGGAGAGTCTGTTGGGCAGGGGATGACCACAGAGTGTTTAACCCGTCGGGAGAAGCTGCAAGACATAAGGGGGAACACATACAAAAGGTTAGACCAGGAAAGTAAGAAAAGACGCATGAGAGACCAGACCTAGCAATACCCTAGAAAAACAGAGATTTAAATGAGGTATAATACAGACAAGAAATAACCAGTGTAGCAATAACAGTATGCCCAGCTGACTAAGTCATGAAAGCAGAGCACTAAAAGTAAATGCAGTAGGTTGTACAGAAGTAGCAAATATTAGCAAACACAGTTAAGCCCTGTAAGCAGAACAGAAAACAATCTTTAAAAAGACTGTAAAGGAGCACTAGGAGTAAATGCAATAGCTTGTACAGATAAAGCAATTTTTAACAAACACACAGTTAACTAAGCCCTGTAAGCAAAACAGACATTCTTAAATAATTATAATGAGGCACTAGGAGTAAATGCAATAGTTTTTACAGATAAAGCAACTTTTAACAAACACAGTTAACTGAGCTCTATAAGCAGAGCAGAAGATAATTCTGCTTAAACTGTAATGTAGTACTAGAAGTAAAATGCAGTAGCTTGTACAGATAAAGCAACTGTTAGCAAGTACAGTTAACTCTACACTGACAAACAGTGCTTAATAGCACTGTAAATAGCAATAAATAAAACAGTATGTCTTACACAAGCCAGAGAGCACACAGGCAGGGGACAGTAGAAGCTTCCATGTGGACTGCACAGAAAGCTAGAAGGATTTTAAGATGGCGCCACAGGAAGGAAGGCAAAGTTAAAGAGTCTGGGGGAGGGGTTGGAAAGAAACAGATAAAGCAGCTTTAAACAAACACAGTTAACTAAGCCCTGTAAGCAGAACAGAAAACAAACATTCTTAAAAAACTGTAATGAGGCACTAGGAGTAAATGCAATAGCTTGTAGATATGAAGCAACTTTTAACAAACACAGTTAACTGAGCCCTATAAGCAGAGCAGAAGACAATTCTGCTTAAATTGTAATGTAGTACTAGAAGTAAACTGCAGTAGCTTGTACAGATAAAGCAACTTTTAGCAATCAAGGTTAACTCTGCACACAGACATGCATAGTAGTAGTGTAAGTGGCAATAAATGAAACAGTATGCTGTACACAGTAACTTCTAAAGCCAGAGAGCACATCGGCAGGGGAGAGTAGAAGCTTCCATGTGGACTGCACTGAAAGTTAGAAGGATTTTAAAGATGGCACCACAGGAAGGAAGGCAAAGTTAAAGTCTGGGGCAGGGGTTGGAAAGAAAGGAAAGTGAAAGAAACTGGGGGAGGGAATGGAATAGAGACTGGAGATGGATATCACGGTGGCCTAGCTGGTTGGAACCAGTAATGACAGGGTCAGTTCAGCAGTGTGAAACAGCACTGAAACAATTAGAAAGGAAGCAACTGTGAAATCAGAGCTGAAGAGGGAATGAAAGCAAGCCAGAGATGGAAATGTTGCAGATATAAGTTTACAAACAGGAGACAAAGGAAACAGAAGATGTACTAGGGGTTAAACACTCTATAGAGTGTGGCTGGTAACATTACACCTACATATACTGGAACTTTTGAGAGCTAAAACAACATCTTATCTCCACCTTACTGTATGCTTCCCCTATTTACACTAATCTATCTAAACATAATATTAAGAAGCTCACAGTAACCTATAACAACATTTCTAGATTTGCAACTGCTTCTCCATATAAAACACATCACTGTCTGAACCTCTCTAACCTAGGATGGCTGGAATTACCACACCTAATTCAGTACTATCAGCTTACTATTGCCCACAAAGCCCTTCACTACCCTGAAAACATACCCATGCTCTCCACCCTTATAAAACCATATAACAACTTAAAAGCCCTACGCTCTTCCAATAAAATCATGATTAAAACATCTCTATCAAAGAATACAGCAGGAGAATCTATTTTTTCAAACTCAGTTGGCAAAAACTGGAACCAACTTCCTAAAGACCTTACTGATCAGACTTCCACTGCACTATTTAAGACCAAACTGAAACTCTTCCTTTCTAACCACTGGCTTTGCTCTTGCATTACTCCCAGTTAAACTACCTCCTATTTGACTTCCTATCCTTCTCCCATATCCCTCATACTTACTCCGTTATCTAATTCGTCACTTATTTATTATGTCCCTTTTTAACCCATTATAGGACTACCTTATATAGTAACTCTACTTCTCTCACTAAACTCCTAACAACTGTTACTGTATTTTCATTTTTCTCTCCCTTTTTCTCATATACCTGTACTTTCACTACTTCCTTGTCTCTGTATCCACCTTCTTTATAAGTTCTTTCAAGTATTATTACTGTCTTCTACTTAGTTAGTTATATCGACTTTTTATTACTTAAATCAAACATATACTTTGTATTTAATGTTTTGTTATCATGTTATGTAGATAGTGGAGCTTTTCTCCTCGGGCCTCCACTGAAAATGGACTTGTATCCAGTTGGACCAGCCCGGTTAACAAATGTAAAATAAATAAAAATAAAAAAAATAAATTAAACTAAAAGCTATTGGGGGTGGGGTGGGCCATGGATTGGCTGCTGCTATAGAAGCCTTTGTACCAATCAGGTTTCTACAGTCATCCAAAGTTTGTCCTTATATTTTGAGTTGGGCAGAAGTTTTTTTTTTTTTTTTTTGCTCTTCACTCGAAGACCTGGGGGGGGGGAGGGGGGGGGCATAGATTGGCTCCTGTAGAAGCCAGTGTATCAGTCAGTTTTCTACAATCAGCCAGAGTCTGTCCTTATTTTCTGAGCCTGGCAGAAGCCAGTATGCCAATTGGCTTTCTACAGTCAGTCTTTTTTTTTTTTTGCTCTTCACTTGAAGAGTTTGGGGGGCATAGATTGACTGCTGTAGAAGGCAATGTACCAATCAGCTTTCCACGGGATGCCAAAGTCCTTTGTTTTTCCCTTCACTTCAGCTAAGGGGCTAGGGTACAGTTCTGAAGGACTGGAACAGGGCAATAAATGAGTCAGCTACAATTATACTCTGCAGTGGTCCCATTTGCAAATTGGTATCACAGTAGCTGTATCTAACTGTATCACGTATTGCTGAAACAGTTGTTGGTCCATTGCATTGCATTTAAATTATCTAACAGTCCACGAGATAACAGTTTTAAGTTCATGTAAGTAATGCATTTATATACAATACAGACTTTTTATAATGCTTAACTGGCACTTACTACCTGCTTTACTTTGTAAAGGACTTTTTCCAGTTTACAAATCTGTATTCTGTACATTGCAGCCTGAAGCTCTGCAGGTTGCAGAGGAAAATAATTAAGGCTTAGCTAATGCCATCCATATTATGCAGAAAATATTTACTATTTGTTATTTGATGGTCTTCCTGAACTGCACAATATTCACAGTCATTCAGATGTTTTGCAAATTTAAAATGATGTTTTGGTGATTTATGGTTTACTCACAGAGGATCACCTCAGTCAGTATGGAGAACTGTAGACCTTGTTGGATGTATTCAGCAGAGAAGTGTGTGTGTGGACTGTGCATTAAAAAATAATAAGAATAAACAGGTTGAGCATTGGGGTGTGTGTGTTTGGTTCGGTTCTTAGTAAAGAGAGAGTTGCTGGGGCTCAACATATTCCTTGACCTTAAAAGTAGTATTTAAGGTAGCATTGGATCTGTAGTCGCTGATTTTCAGAGATTGTTCAACTTTATTTAAGTGGTCAAATAAGCTTCTTTTTAGAACTGTGGGTCTCTCCTTTCTTTAATATTGTCACTAACAAGTAGCTTGATTGGGATGACTGCAACACAAGCAAGCTACATGATTCTGAGGAGAATAAAAGTGAGCCTATCAGAATGAGTACTTTTGGAAGTGTCTTCTTTTTGAATGTGATGTTTTAGCACTTGAAAAATTCACCTACAGAGTACTCTGTCAGAAATATTGGTTGAGCAAATGGGTGTAACTTTTTCAGCTGGGATACAGGATCTGAATTTCCTAGATGTAGTAAGGCCTTGATTTTAATTCTGATGGCTGACAAAAATGCACTTACTAGAAAATGGAAAAACAAAGGCTAAACCAACATATTTAAGTAGTGGATATTGTATCAGAGATAAAAGAACAAGAAGTGAAATCTTTAGGAAAGGGTAGAGGTAAATTACATAGAAAAAAAGAAATTATGGAAAAATACATGCAGAAAAATGTTTTGGAGGAGGAAAGAGGTTTGAGAGAAGGCAGATGGTGGATTGATTATATTGTATAGAACAATATATGTGATGTATAATGTTTGTAAATGTGAGCTTGTTTATATGGTTTGATTACTGTTATAAAAATGAAAGTTTGCCTATGTCACTAGTGATAATTCAATAAAGGTGTTTTTAAAATGCTTAAATGAACTGCAGTAGTAAGAGGACATTTGGGGAACTGGCATGGGTGTAGGACTGGAATGCATTGACATGATTAAGAAAATGTACATTAGAGAGTAGGTATCAAACAGCCTTCTTACCAAGGAGTAGTCATTAATCAGAAGTCCAGGAGTTATGAGGGCAGTATTATGCAGACAAGCTGGTCATCTGAGCAAAGAAGAGCACGTAGTCACTAATACTACCACTAAAAGGAGTCCACAACATAAGCAAAGCTTTCTGTTAGGTATGTCAAAACTGAACTAGAGATTTTCATGTGATGAATGGTATGGATGGGAAATTAAATGATTTGGTAATGGAGCATCAATGGGACAGCTAATTACACTAGAGACAGGTAATAGTAGCTTGCATAGTTTGTATAATGTTGTATGAAACCGAAATGGAACCATAAAACTAGAATGAGGTGAGTAAACTTACAAGTGAGAGCTTAATAAGGCACCTTTTAATTATGTTTGGGATAGAGGGAGACTTTGCAAGGTACAACCTGAAATCATGACAATTATGTAATACATTTATGAAGGACTGAGGTACCGTTAAGGGAAAGGTGGAGGTGACCTGCTGATTAGGAGTGCCCGCAGAGGTAAAAACAGCAGGGGTAGCTGGGAAATGTGAGTGTTAGAATTTAAGGACTTCACCAATGCCTAGAGGTGTTTCAAAATAACTTGTACTTGGAATGTTTTGCCTCAATTCTTCTAGTAAAACAGTTTTACATTGTGTTTCAGCTATTTGTACACAAATAATCTTGCTTAATATTGTAAAAGTAAAATGTTGTACTTATGCATTGTATTTAAGGGGGGGATGTACTTGATAATTAAATGTATGTAATTTGCTGAAGCAGTAAAAAATTAGGTTCTGCTATGCATAATTGTGTTTTATTTAATTGACTTCCTGTTACTTGAAAAAGATTGCAAGCTCAAAACAGAAATACTGCCAAGGTTATAAAAAACATACAGACAATCCCTGAACTTTATATATGCTGAAATTCCTGAACTTTATATATGCTGATGCTGAGATTAGAAAGATTTGGAGAAAGTGGGGGAGAAAGCTAAAATCCCTCTTCTCTGAGTGCGGCAAACCTAAAAGGATGGAATCTATGATGTAGTCGGTGCAAACATATTGAAATGTCATCAGGAAATGGGCAGTCTTCTTGCTGTGATGATTGAGTGCCTGACAAAGTAGGACGTGATCAATCAAAGGTTTCCCCTAAAAATGAAAATGTTTCGGTCGCTTAACAAATGAGAGATTTGTATTTCAGTCCTATTTAATTTAGTCTTGCCAGAAAATGGCATTGCATAACAAATACAAGAGTGGTAATGGGAGAACAAGGGCAAGAGGAAAACCTTTAACCAGCTGTCACCTTAAAGCCATGGGCGTACCCAGGCATATGCCTCAGTTTACACCTTTTTTGAATAACATTTATTTTGAGCAGTGAGACATGCCCAAATTTAGTATTTTTTTAACGCCCTGGCAAGTTTACTATGTGCTCATTATTAACCTGTAGATTTGTTAAGTGTTTTTCTTTTGTCTTCTTCCCCAGTTCTCTACCTCTGCTGGACCTGCCCATTGGTTTGTCTATCTTCAACCAGTTATCCCATCCCCATGGTAAGCGAGAGTCCTACAACCCATTTGTTGTTGTGTGCGGAGCCTAGGAAATCCATCCCCCCATGAGAGTGGAGTAGTAGGGAGCAGGCCAGTTTTTCAGGAACAGAACAGCAGCGTGTCCTCTCCTGCAGAGCAGTTCTCTCTGCAGCAGCACTGTGTTCTGCATGGTACTTCCTGCTTGAGGATAATGCACAGCAGAAACCGCATGTGCTTAGTAGGTGTGTACCCCAATGGGCAATAAGAAGCCACTGGAAATGATGGAACTCAAAATGCTGAGTCCCAGAATGCAGATACTTAATGACTGAAAATCTGGACATACATATACTAAGCTTGAGATTGACATCTCTCAGAATTCCCTTTTTGCTGAGGTATGGCGATCTCAGAGTTGGTATATACCAAGTTTGTGGTATGTATGGGGGCTTACCCATGCTGAAAAATGAGTTTAAAGGAGAAAAGCGATGATTGATGTTTGCACTTTTTGCCATATTTTTGATTCTTTTTCGCCCCAGCATTTTGACACTTGTTATTGCCAATCCTGCCATTTCATTAGGGAGTCAGAGCAACAATTGGTCCTCCACGCAGATGTCGCTGAACTGTGAGACAAATCTGCCATGTTGCCCAACAACAGCCATTCACCATCATCCTCCTGGCTCAATCCATTCAGTAGCTGTGTTGTTACCTGAACAGGGATTTGGTATGTATGGGGGCTTACCCATGCTGAAAAATGAGTTTAAAGGAGAAAAGCGATGATTGATGTTTGCACTTTTTGCCATATTTTTGATTCTTTTTCGCCCCAGCATTTTGACACTTGTTATTGCCAATCCTGCCATTTCATTAGGGAGTCAGAGCAACAATTGGTCCTCCAAGCAGATGTCGCTGAACTGTGAGACAAATCTGCCATGTTGCCCAACAACAGCCATTCACCATCATCCTCCTGGCTCAATCCATTCAGTAGCTGTGTTGTTACCTGAACAGGGATTTTTTTTTTCTTTTGTGTGTGTCGTAGCTAGAACTTTTATTCTTCTGTGTCATGGGCCGTGGTGGAATTTATTAAACAGCTTTGTGTATGAGAAAGCCAGGCTGGCTACATGAGTTGTTATTTTTAGTTACTGGATTTATTTATTTATATATGTTGTTAACTGGGGTGTCCATTTTCAGTGAAGGCTCGGTAACACTACTTGGTTGAATGACTAGCTTATTGACTCACAGTAGGCATATGGTGACTGAGAGAGTCAAACCCAAGAAAACAAGGTGAACCTCGTTAGCAGTTCCCAATTTTAATGCCTTGTGCTAAACTACCGGACATAGCTTGCATAAGCTTATTTCAGTTTTTTCCAGTTTTGAAAAAGTATGCTTTAGGACGGCCACGGTGGTGCAGCAGGTAGCGTTGCCACCTCACAGCAAGATGTTCTCCGGTTCGATCCTTGGCTGGGGTGCCTTCTGTGCGGAGTCTGCATATCCTCCCTGTGGTCGCGTGGGTTTCCTCCGGGTGCTCTGGTTTCCTCCCACATCCCAAAGACATGCTGTAGGTGGATTGGACACTCTAAATTGGCCCTAGGTGTGAGTGTGTGCACGTGTGTGCCTTCTGTGGAAGGTTTTATTATTTTATTTATTTATTTATTTAAATTTTTTGACCGGGAGTGTCCGACTGGACGTGGGTCCATTTTCAGCGGAGGCCCGGGGAGAAAAGCTCCACAGTAAAATAAACAGACAGTAGTTACATTGGATTACATAGTGATTAACAATTTAACATAGAAATTACTTACAACATATTTACAGATGAAGAACATAGTACATCAGCAGACAACTAGAATATTTATCTGTGAAGTACATAACAGGCATTAACAAATGTAACAATGAGAAGTTCCTGCTGTATAATAAGTACTAGGCTTATGAGCACCTGAGCTTGCTATCATCAAGGTAGTTAGTGGAGGTGAAAGAAAGGTAGTTGTTGGATGGGGTGGATGATATTAGAGTGGGAGTTGCAAGAGCATAGCCAGCATGTTTTTAGGTGCGCTTTTAATAAAGTTTTGAAGTTGGTGCATGATGGTACGGAGGTAATTGTGGGTGGGAGTGAGTTCCATAATTTGGCTATGGCGCAAGAGAATAGTGCTTCACCAGCAGAGTTATTGGCTTTAGTGATCTGCAAGTGATTTTTGTTGCTGGATCTTAGTGTTCTGGTGGTGCGATAGGGTTGGAGTAGATTCTGGAGGGATGGGACATTTAGTGGATGGTTTACTAGTTTGTGGGTGGGTGAGAATTGATACCACTGAAGGAGGTGAGGGAGTTCAAGCCAGCCCAGTTCAGCAAGTGAGAGACAGTGGTGACTACGGTAGGATGCCACTGTGGCGAATTTTGCGATTTTGTTGTAGCAGGTCTCTAGCTTGTTTAGATCACATTGCCTTAGGTTGGTTTATACTGGAGAGGCATAAAGTAGGGTGGAGATAAGGTGGGAATTTGCTATTGAAATCTTTGCTGCTTTGGTGAGAAATTGTTTATTTCTGTATAATGCTCCTAGTTTTTTGTGGACTTTTTTATGGTCATGGATATGTGAATGTCAAATTTTAGTTTATTGTCTATTTCCACTCCTAGCAATTTGGTGTGTTCAGTTGGGTATATAGTGGTGTTGTCTTTTGCTGTGATGTTAAAGTGAGAGTTGTTTTGAGTATGTTTGGTGGGTTGGAAGATGAGTAGTTTAGTTTTGTTTGGGTTGAGTATTAATTGGGCATCGGATAACCATGTTTCAACAGAGGAAAAGGCTTCCTGTGTGACTTTTGCAGTTTGGGTAGGGACTGGGCTGAGCAGATGATGGTAGAGTCATCTGCGTATTGGATGAGTGTGCCATGTTTGGTGGCAGAGGCTAGATTATTGGTGTAAACAGAGAAAAGTAGGGGTCCAAGGATGGATCCTTGGGGAACCCCTATGGAGACAGGTAGTTGGGGAGATATGTCATTCTGCCATACAACGGATTGTTGGCGGTCAGACAGGTAACTCTGAAACCAGTTGGTGACTGATTGTGAGAAGGATAGGTTATTGAGGACAGAGATAAGTTGTTTGTGTGGGACCATGTCAAATGCTTTAGATAGGTCTAGGAAAGTAGCAGAGGAGAGATAGCCATTGTTTTTATGCTGAAGGATAGAGTTAGTAAAGGAGAGTAAGGCAGTGGTGGTGCTATGGTTTGGTCAGAAACCATGCTGAGTACTGGAAAGGAGGTTGTTAGTAAGGAGGTAGTGTGAGACCAGAGAGTGTATGCATCTCTCTAGTATTTTGGAGAGTGGAGAGAGAATAGCTATGGGGCGGTAATTGGTTAGTTCTGCAGAGGGTCCGCCTTTGTGGAGGGGAATTATATGTGAGACTTTCCACAATGTGGGAATGTAACTTTCTGACATGACATGTTGGGCATTGGGCTGGCAACTCAACACTGTAAAAACTCCACAGCCAATCATGAGTGGACAGGTGATCCACTGTGGCGACCCCTAACCGGGAAAAGCCGAAAGAAGAAGAAGAAGACTATTAGTTAAAACAGTGAGAAATGTGGTAGACTGCTGACATTGTTTCCACCTGGTGGCCAAAGTAAGTTACTACAGCCAGAAAAACTAACCTGTGTGTATGCTCATCTGCCCTGTAGTAATAATTTAAATAAGGAGCAATTCACTTTTTTAAAAGCAGATACTTTTAAAAACAGATTCAGTGTGTGGATAAATTGCAATAGAAGGAACACCTACAGTTTAGAAAGCTGTGCTTTTTAGTTTGTTTTTGGAGCTGCTTCAGGCAGGTAACTTAAGCAGATTTATACTCTTTCACAAGGTATTTTGCTGGGCGAGTCTGTTGGGCAGGGGATGACCACAGAGTATTTAACCCGTCGGGAGAAGAGTTTAGAAAGATGTGCTTTTTAGTTTGTTTTTGGAGCTGCTTCAGGCAGGTAACTTAAGCAGATTTATACTCTTTCACAAGGTATTTTGCTGGGCGAGTCTGTTGGGCAGGGGATGACCACAGAGTGTTTAACCCGTCAGGAGAAGCTTCTAAAGCCAGATAGCACGCAGGCAGGGAGAGTAGAAGCTTCCGTGTAGACTCGTTAGAACTAGTTATTCCAGTGTTTGTTCCAGCCTGCTGGAGAGGATCACAGCTGGTCACATAAGAAATATTATAGACAGTGGTGTCTGAATGATTTATTAAGCAACTTTTAGATACTTTATTGTCAGCTGGTGCAAGATATTAGTTTTAAGGAACTTGCTCAGAAGTATTACTAGTATATTACGAAGATACTGCTGCACAACTAATTATTTACATAAAACTGACTGGTTGTCAATGCATTATGGAAATACCATAAATAAATATAAATAAATTGCCAGTGTTTAAATATGTATTAATTACAACAGTGAATCTCTCTGCATGCTTAAAACAATCTATCAAAAAAATAAAGAATGCATAGATGATGAAACAAGCTTTAACACAAATGAAGTGAAAAAGAAATGAGGAGAATTTATTATGCAATGGAAGTATCAGTTGTTACATTTAAGAAATACTGATATTGATATAAGAATAACTTAAAAATGGAGATGAATTCCTGGGGGCATACAGTTTTGTGCTCTATGATTAATGTTAAACAAATATGCCACTGGATTCAGAAGGGCTTAGAGTAAAGCGAATATATTATCTCCAAAGCCTTTCTGTCTATCTCTAAGGTTTTCCCTGCACGGGGGCCTCAGTATGGACAAAAGTTTGCAAATGAAGCCACATGCTAATGTGACAGTCCAGGGAGTGGCTAATGTTAATTAGCCATTGTACTGACCCTAGAAATATCCACAGTACCTTATTTGCTCAGCTGCTCAGCCAATTAAAATTTTGTTGTTGGACAGAAAAGTGGTTACCTTAAAAAAAAAGGAAGGTCACCTATTCAATTCTAAAAATTAAACATATAGTGTGAGTGCCTATCAACTTTACTTGCTTTTGGTAAAAGCATATTACTATTAATAGTTATCAACTTATTTTACTAAAATAGCTATAAATAATTAGCATCCTTGCAAAACAGTATTCGAATGATGATTATACTGTATAAACCGTTCTATAATGTTGCTAATTAACATTTTAAAATATGCAGTAATTAAATAAAAGCAGCCAAAACAAACAAAAACAAAAAAAAACTATTTGAAGACAAACCTGACTTTCAGAAAGCCACTTGCAATGAAGTGTGAATGCTGGAGCAGACGCTGATGGGTAGTCTACAGGCAGATCAAATCTCAGGATAATTGGTGGCAAAAACTCAACTATGTATTCAAGTTGTTCATTTCTGCCTGCAAGAAAGAAAACAGAATTTGAATGAGATTCATATATAGAAAGTTAAAAACAGTACAAAATATTGCACACTACAGGATCTGATGCAATATGTTACTGATGTATTATACAAAGCCAGTGAATTAGTGGTTATAAAGTGCAATATAGTCATTTAATGCACACCGCAGAATATTTCATCATATTCATAACTTTGGCTCTTAAGTTTTACAGAAGAAAATTAAAGACATATATTGCAGTAAAGATTTAACGTAGAGCCATGTGCTTTTGCAGTTCTAATGTACAGCCAACGGACTACTTTTACCCAGTGAAAATGATAGCTTCAACCTTCCCATCTGCAATTCAGAAAACCTGCAAAGTACAGTTTGGTGATAGTTAGTCATTTACTGATTGCAGTTCTCACATAACAGTGAATTGTGAGACCAAAACTTGCATTTACTGTACTTCTCATAAACAATGACAAAGTAAAAATCAATTGTACTGCAAAACCATCATCTAAATCAATTCAGATACAAAATCCTCAGTCTAATTTCCATTCTGTTTAAATTCCTATTGAAAAAAAGGACAATGAAAATCATAATACTGCCTGTAGCCCTATCCAATTCAGTGCTCTGAAACTTCCATCTCTAAAATGTGGAATACATCCTTGCATAATGTGGAATAAATGGGAAAAACTTTGAACATTTGCTAAAAACTTTGGCTAGGAAACTTACAGAATAATTAAAATGTTACTTTATATTTATTAAAAGTTCTTTTGCTAAATTAATGTAATTTAGTATTATTTACCATGGATATTTAAAAATCCTAACAATGAATGTGTGACAGATCCTTTCATCATTGAAGTATAACATTTTTAAGACACAGAATGATTGACATTTATCTTGATGAGGTACATCTGAGATGTTATGATCCCAATAATAAGTAACATTCTTCTTGATGTGATACAACTGAGATGTTATGATCCCATTAAGGACTAACATTCCTCTTGATGAAGTACATCTAAAAGGAATGATCCTATTAAATATGTCATAAAAGACAGGGAGCTGATTATGACTGTCAGAAATATGGCTTCATGATTATTCATAACTGAAGCCACTGAGATTTGGTATGTTTATAATTCTGGAAGTCAGGATTTTGTATTCAACATTAAAATACTTATCCAGCCTCCCCTCATGGCTCATAGTGGGGACAAAGAAAAGATGAAATTATTAAATGTTAACAGTGTAACTGTTTATGGGGCTCTTGTGAATTTTGCTTAGAGTTCAATATTATACACAGAAGAGCAATATCAGAGGCTCAGCAGGTAGAATGCTCACCTTTGATGATGCAGAATTGGAAAGCTGTGGGTTTTTTCCCCACACCAGTTCCCCAGAGTCACATTTTAGCACAAACACAGCAGTGCAGCATTATAAGGCATGCTCCGTTCCTGAGGTACCATCCTTTGGCTGAGACATTAAAATAAGGTCCTACATACTTGAGTTGTTGGTAGCTCATGTGTCTATAAAAGATCACAAGACACTTGATAGAAAGAGCAGGTATTCTTTATTAAAAACTTAAAATTATATTTACAAGAGTGAGATCTCATAATTCAAAAATTTAATAACACATTATTCCTTTCTATGCAATTCAGAATACAAATATATTTTGTTATATAAATTTTCACATAAAAATTAATAACAAAATGATATTAAATTACATGTATAAAGTTGTTTCTCTTGATCTTTCTCTATTCATTCATCTCCAGTCACACATCCTTGCCTCAATATTCCTTCAATTCTTTTTTGCATCTCATGTTTTATTATAAAGTAATTTTGCACATGTACACTTCATACTGCTGATCAAGATTTGATGCAAGAATGGCTAAGAAGAGATTAATTTAATCCAAAAATGAAAAATTAAAACTGGCAGCTCAAGATAGTAGACTATGTACAAGCAGATTTAAAAAATCTTAAAGCGAGTGATACAGACAAATGATGGTTCTGTAGTACAGAACTGGAAACAGTTGCACATGTATCTGGTTGCAATATACTGAGATCTGAGTGTCTGTATACTGAGAGACACAATAATGTGGCAAGACTGACTGGCGTACTAGTGATTGTACAAACACTACAACACTCAGGCGGCTGTGAAACATTGGAAAAAATGAACCACAAAGAATTAGTGTAAATGAAGTTATGATAATGTGGAATCATCCAATACGAACAGTTAAGAAGGCAGAATCAAGAAAAACAGATACAGTAGTAAAAGAAAAAAAACAACACATATAGCATTAATCATTGATATAGCTACAAAAGAATGTCCTGTGCACTGAGAGACAAAGTCATAAAATACTAGGATATGCAAGTATATACACTAGAGTAGTATGGGGTACAGACAGTTAACTCAGTTTCAAGAGTGGTGGGGGCAATAGGGCTAATAAGAAAGAATTTTTTTCAAGCATACACAGAAAAGCTACTGATACATATAACTCCATATAAACTGCAGAAAGAGGACATTTTGGTACACTGTGGCTGCTGAAATGAGAATACTTGACAAATATCAAAGATCGGAGCAATACTAATTTCTTGAACTTTTATTGTACCCTGACACAGGAATGGAGTCCATTCCTATCACAGTATTAAAAACTCCTAAATATTTAGAGAAATTAAACAAATGGAGCATCTGTATACTCCATTTCCTGCTTTTCTACCTCCCTGTCTTCCATACCTGGATAAAATCCAGAAAGGATGTTTCCTATCTTTACCTTTGTGTAAAAAAAAAAAAAAAAAAGGAAAAGTTATGTACCTACCATAACAACAGATCTGAATAAACAGATACAACTTCATCAGCCAACAGGATCGAAACCAAAGGTTTCCAGTCGGTTTGACATCTAAAACTTGAACAGAGTATAAGCCCCTCTTTCTTATCTATAAATGTTCTTCCAACTAGCCTTTTCTCCACAACTCTGGTGTGCTGCTCAAAAGAAAGAAGTCTAAGAAACAACATAAACAATGAAACTGCGGGCTATGTCTGCACTGAGACAAGGAGAAGGATGGTGGTCATGTTGACAGTGATGGACCTGTTCATCCATGTCACTCGTCCGGTCAGGATAAAACAGACAAGTGGTTGTGGGTTCAGTTCAAGCAGCTTTATTACACACAATTACATCAGGAATGAGGCTTTGTAACTTAAAGTTAAATAAACTTATGAACAGACTAACTACCACACTCATACATGCTAACACGCTGTTCTGTCAAAATGGCACTGCTGCCTGCACGAGATCACCATTTATATGCATGTGCTTACATCTGGAAATGCTTCTTAAAGGTACACATACACACTTTGTTCTATAGCCTCCCTCTTTGAGACATGAATCATATACTAAATGACAGTATTCAATGGCATGCAATTTACAGAAATGATCTTTTGATATGCAATTATACAGAACTAATTCTTTGACATGCAATCATACAAAATTTGACACATATAAAACAATCATGTCCAGGTTGCTGTGTATTTTACACTAGGTCTAGAAATATTACCTGAACGTGTAACATAAAAGCCAGAGTTGGATCTAGCAATGGGGACGGTCTTCAAGGAATGTTCAACTTTGGGGACATCTGGGACATCATAAGGAACAGGAATGGATACTGAGATATGTTCTTCAGTATGAACATTGTTAGGGTTGCTCTGAGATCTAGAGTATGTATCACAGGTACGATGCTGCAATATAATTTCTGATACAGGAAGAAGATGTCTGCAGTTTTTCCTGTACTCTGTACCCTCAGATTCCACTAAGTAGGATCTCAGCTTGGCACATATACCTCTCACTTGACCAATTCGATCAAAGTCTTTTGCCATTTACATCCTCACTGTCTCTCTTTCTTTTAACAGACAACAAAATCCACTCATTTTATCATAGCGGGACTTCTGAGAAGAATATTTCTTAAAAAGTTGAGCTTTGATTGGTTTGTTGTTTTTAGCATTAGGCACCAACAAACTAGAACTGATAGGCAAGGTTGTTCTGGTTTGCTTAGACAGAAGTCTCTGAACAGGTGAGCCAAGTAGATTGTCACAGGGAATATTTCTGAGATTGTGAAAATTCTAGAAGATGTCAGTATTGTCATGCTATGACCTCTCTAGTAATTACTTTGCACTCTGTACTGCATGTTCAGCAAGGCCGTTTGTCTGTGGGTATGCATGACTACTAGTAACATGAATAAAGTCCCACTCTTTTGCAAATATCTGAAACAAATGACTGGTAAACTGGGCACCATTGTCAGAAATAACTTTGTGTGGACTACCATGGGCTAAGGAATGATGTTTCATCTTAGTAATAACAGCACTGGATGTTAGGCAGCAAATCAATCTCAAACCAGTTCGAATAAGAGTCTACCAACACTAAGTAATGTTGATTGTTCCACTCAAATATATCAGTGGCTACTGCTGACCAAGGTAGTTCAGGAATTTGGCTTAGCTGAAGTGGCTCTTTTTGCAAATGTGACTTAGTACTGTTGCATACTGAACAGGAGGAAAGCACTTTATCAAGGTATTTTGATAGAAAAGGCCAAAATACTAGTCCTCTCACCCTTCTTTTGGGAGAATCAAAACCTGAGTGGCCATGATGCAAAATTTAAATGTATTCATGCTGTAAGGCAGTAGAAACAACAACTTTTGGACCTTTGAAAACAATGCCATCTTCCATCAGTATCTCATCTCTGTATGGAAAATAAGGTTGCACTTCCGGCGGTACACCAGATTGCTTTGAGAGCCATCCTACATTAATGAAGTGGTTGAGCTTTTGCAAAACTGGATCAGTCTTTTGTATGATCTCTCAGCTCATCAAGTCTCATGGTCAAAAAATTAAGTCAAAATTCTCTGCATCAAGCTGTTCCATAGTACTTCTGGGTGATCTGGATAAAGTATCAGCCAGATAAAGTAGTTCACCTTTTGTATAGACCATTTTGCATTCTACTTTTGTAATATAAGCATTCTTTGAAGTCTTGCTGGAGCTGAATGCATAGGGTTCTTTAAAATAGTAACTATAGTCGGATTATCAGTTTTGATTTGGATAGCTCGGCCATAAATATAATCATGGAAATTCGAACATAATTGCCAAAACTTCCTTCTCAATTTGAGCATACTGCATCTCAGTTAGCGTAAGAGTTCTAGATGCATAGGCAACAGGTCTGCCTTCTTGAAGAATAATTGCACCAAGACCGAACTTTGAAGCATGACAGGAAAGAACTACTAGTTTGTGGACATCATAGTATCTCAATGTAGGTGGGTTGGCAATTTGTTGTTTGAGGTTATCAAATGCTCTCTTGTGTTGTTCTAACCAAGACCAGGCAACATTTTTGTGTGTCAGCTCTCTTAAAGGCACTGATAACTGACTAAAGTCAGAGATAAAGTTACCCAAACAGTTAACCATACCAAAAAATGCTGTAGGGCTTGGACATTGTCTGCAGCTGGCATTTCAAGAAAGGCTGCTTGTTTAGAAGGGTCTGGTCATAAGCCTGCATTGGTAAACAAATTATCTACATAAGTAACTTCTGGTAATCTGAATTTAGATTTCAGAGGATTAAGCTTTAAATTCATTTCATGGGCTCTGTCAAGAACTTTCCTGAGGTTTATGTCATGCTCTGCTTCACCATTGCTTCCAACAAGTAAATCATCAACTATTATTGCACACAGGTAGCCTGAAAAAATTTGCTCCACTGCACGCTGAAAGACTTCACTGTCAGAATTTATTCCAAAAGGCATCCTGAAGAATCTGTATCTACCAAATGGCATGCTGAATGTAGTCAGTAGTGAAGATTTGTTATCAAGCATTACTTGGTAAAATGAACTCTTTGCATCCAAGGCAGAAAAAAACAGTAGCATTTGGCATGAGGGCAGCAATCTCCTCGACTCTACGCATAATATGATAAGGTCTCTTTAATGCCTTGTTCAAGTCTCTTTGGTCAATGCATATTCTGATTTCATCTGAATTTTTCTTATGAGCAGCTAACATGGAAGATACCCACTCAGTTGGTTCTGTGACTGGACAAATCATATCTTGCTGTACCATTTTGTCTAGCTGGATCTTGACTTTGTCCTGCATAGCTATTGGAACTCTCCTTGCTGGTCTTACCACTGGACTGACCTCTGGGTCTACTTTCATGGAGTACACAACTGGAAGTTTGCCTAGCTTGTCGTCAAATACATCAGCATACTCTGAGAAAACAGCATCAGTAAACCTGGAACTGGGATATGTGCTTACATGATGTACTTTCTTGGTAAAAGAAAGCAGTTTCATTCTTAAACTGTCCCTGAGACCCAATAATGACTGCACAGGTCTTTGGACTACATAAAATTGCAAGCTGTAACTGTTCCCAGCCAAATAGCATGAAAGCACTACTGAGCCTTTGGTCTGAATCTCTTCACCTCCATAAGCAACAAGCTTTGCACAATTGACCAAATTAAGTTGCTCACCAGCTCTCACTTTAGCAAATGTTTCTGCTGACATTACATTACACTTTGATCCACTGTAATGTAACTCTACTTTGAGCTCTGTGGGTTTGCCATTGATCAGGACAGTGCAAAATACTTTGCTCTTTGCTAACAAATCTACTGCATTAACCTATTCACCGACCACTGATACACCATCTACAAAGAACGTAGAGTTGCAGCTTTATACATGATCAACTTGCTTTTTTGAGTGACCTTTCTTAATAACCGAATGAGGCTTGCCTGATTTACAAAACTTTTGAAAATGGTTCAATTTTTTACACCTGTGGCATTGTTGACCAAATCCTAATCACTTGTCTCTTTTAGATTCATAGGTGGCGCCACAATGACAACAGTTAACAACAAGACTTGACTTGATTTTTGCTGACTCACCCCTATACTGCACTGAGCTTGCCTGTTTTACTGAGCTAGTCTTTGAACTTGCTAGAAAATGATGGGGTCTCCCTGCCAAACCTGCAGGGGTTGCTGCTGCCATGTGCTGAGGCCCACTTCTGCTTGCCACGTGTTGCATGCTGTCTCTGTTTGCCCTAGAGGCTGCTGAAACCATGCTTTTATCTCTTGCAAGCATACTTGTGTGCCTTTCTGTGAGCTCATGGATTTGACAAATCTCTAAGGCATTGCTCAACGTCAAATCACTGTCACAAAGCAAAATCTTTCTTATTGCAGCACTAACACCACACACAAGCTTGTCCTTTATTAACTCATCTTTCAAGTAACCAAATTTGCATGTTTTAGCTTTATTTCTCAAGTCAGTGATACAAGCTGCAAAGGTTTCACCTGGATTTTGGTCTCTTGTATAAAGTAAGTGTCTCTCTAATGTAACATTTGTCTGGGGATTGCACATTTCTCTAAATTTACATTTCAAGCACTCAGGGTCCTCCCTTGATTCAGCCAGTACCACAATATGGTGGTTTTCCCCCTCTCCTGCATACACTTCTGGTGCATACACAAATGAATGTTCTCTTTCAATGGCCTCTGACCCAGCTAATTTAAGCAAAATGAATGTCAGAAAAAGCTGCTTGTATGAAAATATCATTTTCCTGCTCAAATACTCTTCAGTTGTCCGCTATATTATGATCAAACACAAGTGGATTGGGTCTGCAAAATGCCTCTGCCATATCAACACATAGTAATGAAGGTGCTTGGAATTATGTACGAATACACACACACATAAATCAATAACCAAAACACTGAAGACAAATACCCAAAATCCAAAGCACGAATAGCAGAGCAGTCCCAAAGAAAAAACAAAGGCAGATGCAGGAGCAAATAAATTTAATGTAGACCAGGATTAAGCACTTTCGTAAACAAGTTATTTCATCAGAATCAAATTACTAAAAGCACACACCATCCTTTTGTACCCCACCCCAGTATCACTTGATACATCATTGCCTCTAATAAAAACTCTTAAAGCACCAATGCACACTAAATGTTAAAACAAACTGTAAATTGAAAACATAATCAAACACCACAAAAACTCATAGTACATAATAAACTGAACCACAATGATGCCTAAACCTTGTAATGCATTTAAAATAAAAAAAATGGTAGATAATAATGGGGAATATGTCAAGGAACATTAAATTAAAGTAAAATATATACTTCTGGTGCAAACACAAATGAACACTCTCTTTCAATGGCCTCTGACCCAGCTAAACTAAATAAAATGAATGTCAGAAAAAGCTGCTTGTATGAAAATATCATATTCCTGCTCAAATACTCTTCAGTTCTCAGCTATATTATGATCAAACACAAGTGGATTGGGTCTGCAAAATGCCTCTACCATATCAACACATAGTAATGAAGGTGCTTGGAATTATGTACGAACACACACTCATAAATATATGCCAGAATCTTATGCTAGAACTTGTAATTATGCCCAATAGTACAACAGACTCCTTGAAATAACTGCACTTTGCCAAAGAAGTATCTGTAGCACAAAAATATTTTAAAATCACTGCAGTTTGTGAAATCACTCTTTATCAGTGTAAGGAATACTTCAAAATGACTGTACTTTGCAAATAAATTGTACACAGTAGAAAAGCTCAGCATAAGAAACACTTTGAAATGAATGCACTTTGCAAATAAACTGTATACAGCACAGAACCCCTTCAAAATGGCTGTACTTTGTGAAATAACACTGTATAGTGAAAAAAACACTTTGAAATGGCGGCATTCTGTGAATAAATGCACACAGCACAATAAACTTTTTGAAATGGCTGTACTTTGACTGCACTTTGTGATTTAACTGTACTTTGCACATAGCAAACTCTTTGAAATAACTGCACCGTAATAAAGCACACACTCTGCAAACACTTTGTACACTATGAGATACTTCAAACAACTCTTATGCTTTGAATAGCTTTGATCAATGCAAAATAGTAGCTTGTGCTCAAACATTGTCTTTCACTGAAAAACATCCAGTCGCCTTTCCTTTTAACCGTAATTTGCCCTTTTATTGTGCTCGTTATGCCCTTTTAATCTCTTATCATGATCATTATTCTTTTCTTGAAGTTTTTCTTCAGACATGCTTTTTATGTAAACCAAAGAGAATTGTGAGCCCCATATGAATATCTCTGCCAGTTTTATCAGATATCATGGTTTTGAACATTTAGTTTAATTACTAATGCATTTTGTGCCTTTTGTTTGATTAATAATACATTTTGTGCTATTCTTTTGATTAATAATGGATTTTGTGGCTTACAAATGCTTTATTTCATATTCTTTGCCAAATAAATCATTAATGCAAGTTTTGGTTACCTTCAGTTTGTTTCTGGCCCTTATTGTTTGTCTGAGCTCTGTTTCACTCGCCCAACTCAGTCTGCCTTCACCTTCAACTCTGCACCTCATGGCTTAAAGAAGTTGTTCTCTTAATCCTGGTTCTGACACCATATTGCTTGTCTGGACAGGATAAAACAGACAAGCGGTTGTGGGTTCAGTTCAAACAGCTTTATTACACACAAACACATCAGAAATGAGGCTTTGTAACTTAAACATAAATAAACTTATAAGCAGACTGACTACCATACTCATACATGTTAACACTCTGGCTGTTCTCTCAAAATGGCACTGCTGCCCACATGTGCTAACTCTAACTATTTATATGCATGTGCTTACATCTGGAAATGCTTCTTAAAGGTACATACACACGCTCTGTTCTACAATCCAGATGTTATTGTTATGGTAAGTGTATAACTTTTGTACCTGCTATAAAGTTGTTCATACCCATCAACCAAAAGGACAGAATCCTAAGCTTATCCTCCTGGATAGCCATCACTGAAACATACCTCTAATCAATATGACTGCTTTAGGCAAAAAGGAAGGCTTGGTCTACACTTGCACTTTATCGTTATGGAAGACGAGGTAGGGAAGTTTTACACAATATGACCTGCATTTCAAAAATTCTTCCAGCAGAAGTAAGGACCACTAGAAAAAAAAGTTTTCCAAAACATACACTTCCTCATCAGTTCTAACAGCAATCTCAAATGGAAGAATTGTAACTCCTTTAAAATGAAATCCAAATTCCACTGAGGGACAGAATCCTTAACAAGTCAGATCTATAAAGTACATCTCAAGAAAGCTCTGTAAACTTATACGGATACCACTGATAAAGAGAATGAGCCTTGATAGAAGTTAAATATGGCAGTAAGGCAGACCCCTATAGAAGAGTAACTTAAATGTTACTCAGAGGCGATCTATGCCTGATGTACAAAGCCATGTCAAACCCAGAATTAATGGACATGCTCCACCTCAAAAAATCCAAGTCCCTTAGAGCTACATGCTCCAGGGACTTAAACCTCAGCACAAAAATAAATAGGACATGCTGGAGGGACAGATTCATTTCCCAGAGGCTCCCCTCACTCTGGAATAGAATCCCAATTCATGTTAGACACAGCCCCTCGCTGACCTTCTTCAAGCGAAATCTGGACGCGTAGATGGGAAATCGCAAATTCACCCCTGGGATCTCTTCTGTGTCCCTGCTAGACAGAGGCACAGTAAACTAATCTTAAAAGGGTACCTTCTGTGACCTACTTTACAGAGGCACAGTAGGCTAATCAAATAGGGAGGCGGAAGCCAAATACACTCCGGCTAGGCTTATAAATACCCCTGGGATCTCTTCTGTGTCTCTGCTAGACAGAGGCACAGTAAACTAATCTTAAAAGGGTACCTTCTGTGACCTACTTTACAGAGGCACAGTAGGCTAATCAAATAGGGAGGCGGAAGCCAAATACACTCCGGCTAGGCTTATAAATGCCCTAGGGCAGATAGCCTAGTATCTACCTATGAACCTATGTGCGGGTCTATATCATATGAGTGAATTGCACATTTTGCGAACGCTCATAATATCGAACGTACTGGACCTCAAAGCATTTTTTTCTGAGATCGTGGTATAGTGAAGAATGGGATATTTGCCGTTTCCTCACTGTAGTGCGATCTTGGAGTTGGAATATATATTTAGCGGGGGGGGGGCCCACAATAGGAAGTTTTGAGGTCTGGTACATTCGATATTATGACTGTTCACAATTTGTGTGTTTCACTCATGATATAGACCCAAATGTGTAGCATAACCTTGAAAAGGTAATCTAAGATTGCAGACACTGGAACTGTAAAACAGATCTAACCTTCTCTAAGTAGCTCAAATAGAAGAATGCATTAATTTGCTTTTGTGCATTTTTCTATCATTAGGCTTCTGTTCAGAATTGAGGACTTGTACTAATACACGTGGGCACAAAGAGTCCCTGGGCACTACCTGAACTAGAGTAACCATGCAGTTACAGGAAGGGAGTGAAGGTTTGGGTGAGGTTTGCAAGATGGGTGAGTGAACAAAGCTCAGGAGGGCCTCAGACACAGAGGCCTCTGCACAAGATGAGCAAATGTGGAAGTCAAGACAAGATTGGGCTATGATACTGACTCTGGGCAGGTTCTGCCCAGCTTTCTGAAAGAACATCAGAATAAATGGAAACAGGAAGAATGCATGGAAGATCCTGGTAACCGTTTCCAGATGAGAACATCTGTGAGACATTTACCCAGAGGAGGGATGGCAGAGAAGAAGTTGATGCAGTTTTTACTAGTTGAGGATGCAAAGTGATCACAACAAGGCTTTCTACAATGGCTTCACTCCATGGCACAGATATGGAGCCCTGTCTGTTACCCAGGAAACACGGGTTTAAGTAGCAGCACTGGCTTTGAAGAAGGTAGATAGATAGGGAGGGAGAGGAGTAAAGGGAGTTGTGACCCACTAGCATCTCCTGGAGCATGAGATGGGAACAGGTACTTCATGAAAACATGGGGTGGTGCAATTTTCCCTGTGGAGACCAGGGAAATCACTACATGTGCTCAATGACTGTCTGACAGGGCTGCTTACTGGCAGTATCTCTTGTGGAAGTCAGAAGCAACCAGCACAGTTATTCCATTGCATGGTCCTTTCTATTGTGAATCAGGTGTGTTCAGAGGGATGAAGGGCATGGCAGAAAATTTTTGAGCCACCCCTGATAGGCGACTACATGATGGCCTAACCTCACTGTCAACCCTCATGCTGGTGATTGGAAAAGAATAGATTGACTGTCTAGGTGAATAGCCCCCCCCCCCCCACCAGAATATGACTACATTTGACCTGCTAACATAGCCCATTCCCATAATCTCATTACTTCTTCACAGAAGTTAGAAGTGAGTTTCTGCCCCATTTATTTATGTAACCAACTACTGCCATGTTGCTACTGTAAACAACAACTGCCCTTGACAATATTCTCCCACCCTAGAGCACAGGCATCCATGGTGGCAGACACTACCAAGAAGAACATGAACTGAAAGCCTCCCAGAAAAGATTTGGATTATGACGCCACCATTATAAATGAATCTTGCATGCCTCAGAAATATTTATCCGATGAGTCATGGGCACCAATAATGCAGACCGCTGCAATATGAGAGCCACGGGAAAACCCTCATATGAACTCTGCATAAGCAGCTATCAAAATTGTAAATACTATGATATATAGTGCTCAGACAGACAGAGGTGCTGTGACTCATCAAGAAAGAAGAATCTGGGACACTGCAGCTTGCAGAGGAAGAATGCTGTCTGAAAGGAGATGTGCTTTGCAAAATCATGCCCCTAAGATGAGACTCCATCTGGGACATTGTAGTGTAACTTTTATTTACAAGGGAGGGAAGAGATTCAGTAGAGACTCTTGAGCTACAATTAATCTTTTTTAAATTAGTGCAGTTAAGGGTCAGGCATTCAGTTATGGAAACTCCTCCACCCCTTGGTGCATGTGGTTCTTGCAACCATGGACATGTACTTGGTAAACAGTCTGGGGGCAGGTGTGATACTGAATGGAAAGGTACAAAACAATGGTTTCTCCCCTGAAGTATAGTAACCTACTGGGATCCTTGGCAGTGTTAAGTTGTAGTCACACATCTGAAGGTCCAAAGAGCACACATACTTTCCTTCTTCCAGATAAGGAAGGAGGGACTGCATCGCAAGTATCCAGAAATTTTGCTTGGGAATAAACTCACTTAGCCTACTTGAACCCAGAATGGGTCAGAGGTTCTTCATTTTTTGGAAATGAAAAAGAATCTGGAGTAATAACCAGAGACTTTCTAGACAGGACGGGCATCTTGGATGATTCTTGTGTTGAGGAGGTTTAAAACCCCTTTGTTTGCCACACTGTCTTGATAGTGTGTGACACCTGGTAGCAATGGGATATACTGCAGCATGGAGGGGATATGGATAGAATCCACATGTTATGCCTGATGGTTAGGTATGCATCCAAGTGGAGGAACAGATGACACCTTACTACCTCCACACAGGAACAGTTGGTCAAGACCTCAGGGGTCAGACTGCATTATCTGCTAAGCTGTACTCAAGTTGAATGGTAAAGTTTCCTACAGAGGGCATAGTCTCCACCTGAGACCATAACTTAGTCCTGAATTTTCCATCAAGTATCTCTTCTGGTGACTGGGACTGCTCATCAGTCAACTTCATCTGGAAACATAAAAAGTGTGACAGATAATATAGGCTATGAATATGGAGGAATACAGATTCCAGAGTGATGGACATACTCTGTAAGTCTATCAGTAAAGACAGACAGCAGTATTCTGCATGGTAGGAACCTTTTTAAGCTAATCGTAGCAATAAGAGAATCTAGTATTGGAATCTCAACTCAACAAGTCCATTCCTTAGGAAGTCACAGGATTTTTTCTGACCTCCTGGAAACAACTGCCACAATACTGGGTTTCTTTCATGCAGTTCTTACCACAAGACACATCATCTTGTCTACAGGGCTGACCACCTAGAAGGAAGGTGAGGGAGGGGTAGGAGGTTTCTTACAAGATCCACTGTGAAGATGCTGTAGGGTCTGTGAGCCACCCCACCTTATGCTTTTTTTTTTATTTTCAAGAAACAGAAGCAGAGTTGAAACAAGTAAATGTGATGCAAAGTAACAGAAGGACACCAAAGTGTTAGGTAAGGGAAAATTACAAAGTCTGATCTACTCCACTGACTGCAAACACAACTAATCCAACAACTGAGATAATGATGAATAAAGGACAAAAAATAGGGAAAAAAACCCAGAACCCAAATATAACTTTAAAATCCTAAAGTAGCCTGAGCCCACTCTTCCTCTGATGCACACCTCTTCACCTAGGGAAAATGTCATCATTATGGCTATAGGAGAGAAGGTAGCAGCCTGGATGCAGTTTTAGATGCTGAGCTGAAAGAAAGTCTGTGGTTTCAATGTTGCTGAGTGACAAAGATGGACCTCTTTATGCTATATCTAATATTGGTTCTTTCGGCTAAATAATCTACCAATCTTTTTTAATCTATTACATTCTAAAATAATGCCCCATTGCTTCTTCCACATCACAGTTTCTAAAATTACATATTTTATCCATTGCATTATAGCTCATTTCTGCTGTTTCTAGAATCTTATAATGAAACAATCCCCTGAAGTCCCACAATGGTGATTTGTATTTTTCCCTTTTATAGCAGTTTTTGCATCTTTTGCCAGTTTCCCCAAATTAATGAACCTTGCAGTATGTATTTACAGTATCATGTTTTTTTCCATCATCTATTCTATCTAGTACTACTTTCTTGACACATTTATGTGTTAAACTGCCTCTCTCAAGTATTTCCCATTTTTCTTCTATAATTTCTTCCAGCACTCCATAATATTTAATCAACAAAAAGACTATTCATAGTCTCCCTTTTTCATTATTACAATCATTTCCTTACATGCACTGATGAAATATATGCTACTGGATGTATCTTGGACAAACCCCATTTATGATATATATACAAAACTCCCCTTTTAATGAGGTTTAAGCTGCTACCCCATACTGCTGAAAAATGTCCATTAATTACATTTCCAGCTCTTCTAGCATATGGTATACTATTCCAACATATGCCACCTTTCTAATAGTTCAGATGTAACCAAATATATCTTTTTAAAGGAAAATATATAAGCTTTCCACAGTTTTTCCATTTCTTACTTCCTCCAAAATATTCAACCATTCTTCAGTCAACATTTCTGTATACCCTAACAAAATTCTTAAAGTTAAACACTTTTCTTTGCAAAATAAATACTCCATACCTTAAAACTTTTACACACTTTTGAATGAACTTGTATAAAACCCAAATGAAGACAAAATGCCCTTTAAAATTTTAAGACTACATTTGTTCTTCTCCAAGGACTACATTTCTTTTCTTCTTCATGGACTAATACTATAGTATCTCCATACATAACCATCAACAATTTACATTTCTCTTTTATAATCCATTCTTACTCTTTAGTCATGTTCTTAACCTTTGCCACTATCGCATTCATCATTAATGTAAATATCTATCTGTCTTTTATCTATCTATCTATCCATCCATCCTTGTTGACTGGGTCAGTCACTAGGTAGTGATGTCTTTTCAGGGGAGACCTGCGGTGGTATGTTATTTACTAGGGAAAATCTGGACAGGGCATTGGAGAATTTCCTCTACTCATTAGGATAGTGCTTGTTCCATTCCTGGTGCAGTGGCACCTGGAAGAAAAGCATTCAAGAAGATCCAAGATGGCGGATAACACAGATGCAAATGTCGGTGCAATGTTTTAAGCTCTACAAGATTCTGAGGAGCTTTTTCAGCAGAATTTGTTGGTTTCATCAGAAGCAAATGTTCAAAACAATGATGGATGTGCTATTACAACTCTCCAGTCAGGAGGGCTGCATGATGATATTTTGGGCGAATTACTGTTGCAGAGTGAGCTGGAGAGTGGAAAAGACAATCCATGGGATGAAATTATGGACACAATTAAACTGGAGGAATCAAAAGCTATTCTAAAAGAATACTGCCCAACAAAGAAATAATATTCACAAACTGTTAAAGAAACTGTAGGGAAAGTGATAAGAGATGAACAGAGGAAAAGAAATGTCAACACTCAAAGGAAACTTATTGTGAGAATTCAGAACAAAAAGAAATGGGCAGGTATGACATTTGGGATAATTTAATGGTCCCAATGGGAGTGAAGACTCAGGTGGCAAGAGCTTTTATACTTATAAAGAGCCATTTTGTGACATTATTTCTGAGACTGGATCTGTTTTGGAAAGTTTTTGGAGGGAGTATGCGAAGAAAAAGAACTGTAATCCATGGAATTCTTATGTGGTTAAAGCATTTCACAGAGAAACAGAAAAGAAAACACATGTTCAATTTCAAATTGAAGTTGAAAAAGAGACTTTCAAGAGGCATTTAAGCAAACTTTGTAAATAAGTTATGGACATTAGCAAAGTCTATGATTACAAAGGATTACGGACTGGAGGATGGGACTGTCATATTGTACTGAAAACCGAGAAATAAATAAATGTGTATATCCCTAGTATGATAAATATAGAGGGTAATAAAGGTGTTGTAAAATATTGGGGACAACCAAAAACATTTTTTCCTGTGGAAAAGATGGGCATTTGATAAGTAACTGTGATAAGACAAAATGTTATATTTGTGGAGAAATAGGTCATGATGCAAAAAGTGTGAATTGAAATGTTATAAATGTAACAAAAATTGGGCAATTGTTGATGGATTGAAATGTACAGAAAAGGAATGAAGAAAACGAAAACAAAAGTGAGGACAGTATACAAAGAGAAGAAACAGTCCCAATAAAAGACAAAGAGGAAGAAGGGAAGCAAGATCAGAATAAAAAATAACAGTAAGGACAAAGAGAAAAATGAAAAAGAAGGTATTATAGAAGTTTCAGAAATAAGTGATGAGGAAGATATAAACTGGAAATAGTGAAAGGTAAAAATAATTATATTGGCAAAAGAATAAGAGACAGAAAACAAAAGTTTAAAGAGATAAGTGTAAAACAAAACAGGAAAGGAAATGGATAATGCAAATGAGATAAATACTTCAGATTTACACAATTTCTGATAGCTACAACATAGACATAATGACAAATTTTGAGTGCTTTCAGTAAATGTAAATACTATCAAAAATATAAGTAGAAGAATAGGCATCTTAAATCCATGTAGTAAGTGTGAAGTTGATGTAATAATACTGAAGGATGTAGTAAGACTTTTGACACAAGAAGAGATATTATAATCAAAGAACCTTTGGAGAGAAGATACAATATGGAACCTAGGGAAGGAACCATGTTCAGAGACTCAGAGATTATTACAAGGCTAATGACCCGGGGGCCATTCTAAGCCTAACCAAGTTTTCCTGAAAGAATAATGATGTCCTGTATCCAAACAGAAATTGAGAGCCAGGCATTTATAAGCTACCTCTGTCCATAAAGGAGATGTGCCAGGTCTGGTGTAAATATCCTATTCCTCATCCACTGGTCTAGGTTACTCTTAAATTGGGTAATAGATGAACTAGCTTCAAGTGAATGGGAATCTTGTTCCATAGGAGGGGCAGTCTCTGGGACGCGTATCTCTCCCTGCAGCATGTTCTGTTTAGGTCACAGGAAGAATTTAGGTCCTTGCATTAGTGGTACTCTTTGACTTATGAACATGTAGAAGATTCATATGTGTTGGGTTTAAGGATGCACTGTAAGCCAGGCACAGATGATCCCTCAGTGATCTCTATGAGATGGAGTAAAGGGAAAGGGCTTTAAGGCCGTCTGCATAAGGCAGGTTTGTTACACCTTCTTTTTGTTAGGAACCTCTGATGTCACTCTAGTTGCTGCATATACTTGGTCAGATATATACCAAAGGCAGCATTGTACTCTATGCTTGGTCTGATAAGGACAGAATACAGTGAGAAAATGACCTCTTTGGACCTAGATGCCATGTCCTTACTTATAAGTTGCACAGCATAAAAGGATTTCCTCACCACTCTGGCCACATAGTGGTTGAAGGTAAAGGCTACTGTCTACATGCGTACCCAGATCCCTGACCACTAGTTCGACTTTTAGGGTCTTATTATCAACATGATTAGCCAGGATGGTTGACTTCCCAAAGGGTACAATTATGCATTTCTTAGCACTGAGTTTAACACCATTGCTTTGGCACCATTTATTAGTCAGTGATAGACCTTCTTGAAGAATTCTGGTGTTTGCAGGGGTGTCTATGATAACCTCCTGTTAGCAATCATCTGCAAACATAGTCGACGATAAACCTTCAGCACTTGCTTTCATTTCAGAGAAATAAATGCCAGAGGGCCTAGTGCAGAGCCCTGGGGGACTCCATTAGTGAATGGCCTCTTGATGGAGATGGCTTCACCTATTTTCACCTCCTGGGTCCTATCAGTGAGCCAGTTGGCTATCCAGTGGGTGATAAAACTGTTTATACCTAAATTACTGAACTTGCCTATGATGCCTAAGTGGGGTACTGTATCAAAGGCCTTGGCCAGGTTGAGGTAAGCCGTGTGCACAGTCTTACCTTAATCCAGCGGTTTGGTGACTCTCTCAAAAAAGTCCACCAGATTAAATAGGCATGATCTTCCTTTAACAAAGCCAAACTGTGATGGGTCCAGTGTTTACAGATTACCTACATCCTCATTTATCATATCTTTGATGATTCTTTCCATGGCCTTACATATGAGGCTGGTAAGACTTATTGTCCTGTAGTTACCCACATCAGTGGTTGGACCACCTTTGTGCAGGGGAGTGACTGTAGCCATCTTCCATTCCTTTTGCACAAAACCGGACTGAAGACTCCAGCTGAAAAGTGATTTAAGTGGACCAGAGAGGTCATGTTTCATGTTATTTATTAAACATGCTGGGATGTTATCTGGGCACTACAGTACAGTGTTTTTGGCCTTGGAAAGTGCAATGATGACATGTTCTCTAGTAATGGTTGGGGTAACTTTGGACTATTAGGAGGGAAGTGGGGAGAGAAATCTGAGCTGAACCAGTCAGCCAAAAGATTGGCAAATGGCCTTGGATTCAGTGTGGGTGATGCCATTTACAATAAGTTCTGCATATAATTGTGCATTTCTCCTGAGGTTGCACTGTTGCAGACATAGCTGTAGAAAGTGTGATGGGTGTACTTTGCCTGGGAAGCTATTTTTTCTTCAAATTTATCATTTGAAGTATTAATTAACCCTCTTAGCTGCCTGTTTAGATTGGTCAGGGTGCTTTTAGTATGTATGGATTTGTTCCTCCCATTCTTGGCCAAGATCATTTTTCTTGTGTTTTATAATCGACTGATACTGTGATTCCACCAGGGTGGCTTGCCTTTGAGTTTGTCTTATTTTTAATTCTTCACTGAATGGCTATGGAACATGGATATATCTACAACACCTAAGCATTGTACTAAAGCTTAAAATTCAGTATTTAAAAAAAAATTTGTTGGAATAAAAATTTAAAGTTATAATTTAAATTTCTGAATAGCAATATTTTTATGTTTTCTATCAGTACAGTACCTTACAATCCAGTGTGTACAAAAGTGGGCATAGTCTTACTAATTAAGATGTTAAAAACTGTGACTATTTTTTTACATCAATTTTGCAGAGGGGCTATGGCCCCACACCCCCGCAAATTAAATATACCAAATCTGAGATCACACTACATTGAGGAAAAGGTTAAACCACTAATACATAATGAATATTCATGCCGTCATTGGTATAAATATCACTTTACTTTCACCGATTACTGGATGGTGGGAGGAGTTTCGGCATAACTTGCTACTGCACATGTTGCTATATACTATACTAATACAAAACCAAGTTATGTTCCAGGTGTTGGGCAACAAAAAGTGTTCAATGACTTTTACTTCGATGACTAAACACTTTGATGAAGACACAGTTCAAGAAAAAGGGTTTGATGAAGACGTATTCATTTAAATAATCATTCAGTTAAGTGATATACACCCGGATCTCACAAGGGGTAACCAATTATGACAAGAATGGTAGAGTGTGACCGAAGCATATCTTCCTTTTTTTGCATTAACAATGTTCATATGTCTGTTATGTACCTGGAGCTTTTCTCCCCGGGCCTCCGCTGAAAATGGACATGTATCCAGTCGGACTCTCCCGGTTAACAAATGTAAAATAAAAATAAATAAATAAATTTTTGGAGTGGCCACAGTGAAACTGAAATAAGCACAGGTACTCTCAAGCTATTAAAAATATTCACTAGAAGACCAGCCTCAATGAAAAGGTATAAAAATACTTAATAATGGATAATACAAATAGTAAACAAGAAAATCCTTAATATTTAGTTGCAGTGAACATTAGAGTTTTCAGTCACAGGAAATAGGAAATAACACAGTTGGATAGACTCTCACATGCAGAAAAAGAAATAATACTAAACCAATCTCACGGTACTTTTCCTAACTAAACTAAAGAGAAACTGTCAAGTTAACTCACTTAATATCACTAGGTAAGATGTACTGCTGAGATGCTCACTTCCACAAGGCAAGATGAGATACTCCACACGCTGAACTGTACAACTAACAACTATTACTGTGATAACTGACATAGATCTTTTTTATTAGGTTCCAAAGAAAAACAAAAACAAACAACAAACTGCTGCTGCCAGAGTTCCATCCTTTAGCTGGTTATAGAATGGCATTACATCTAGTCATCTGACTCTGGCACAATTCACCTTCAGAACTCTGTTAAGATTCTGTTGCAGCATTTTTAACCTAAGCAACTTTTACAAATACACTTTTCATACAAACCTCTGTACAAATCAATGTGACCATCAAATGACACAAGACTACTTACAAAACCTCAGCCAGCCATGCTTGCATGTGTCACACTTGCACTGTTTTCTCCTGGTACAGCTGGCAATACCTCACAATGTCACAGTTGGTATTAACAAAGTTTAGGAACTGCTGGGCTTGTGCATTAAAAGCGGTGTTGGATTCCCAGTCTATAGAGGGGTAGTTGAGATCCCTCATGAATATCATACTAGGGTGAATGGTGAGGGATTCTAGTATATTAAGATAAGTAGCATGGTTTTCCTGGGACATAGCGGGAGACCTATAGGTTACATGGATCTTGTACGACATCCTGGGAGTTGCACATGTATGAGTTACAGTGGGTCATACACTTTAACTACTCTGGATGTGAGGTTGTTTTTAATATACACTAAGACTCCTCTAAGTTTAGTTCCCTCCTGTACAATAGCTAGTCTAAAGGTGTGAAAGGCATTATAACCTTGCCTTGCTAGGGTACTCTCTGCGACTTTAAACCATGTCTCCGTTACTACACAGATGTCTACACTCTCCAGGGAGAGTAAGGCTTGCAGGGAGTGAACTTTCTTAATACTACTAGCATTGAGCAGTACCACCCTCAGATGTTCCTTCATAGGTTCAGTTAAGTTGGAAGGTTTATCAGTTTGGAATTGCCTAAAAAATGTGCTGTGTGGGGGTAGAAAATATCCAAAAGGGGATAAGTGCAGACAGTCCCTGACAAAGCAGTGTGGCCTATAAACCATGCACTCCCAGGCTGACAAATATTGTAACCCTCTGGAACGACATCAGAGGCTAAGCCAACCTGTGGTTCTATGAACTGAGTGCCTGTGTGACTTGATGGATCCTAGCACCAGAAAGATATCTGACTGTGACTCTCTCCTTACTCAATTTGGTGAGGGGGACATCGGTGTGCCTCACTACAGAATCACCGATAACCAGAAAATGTGGCTGTGCACTGGTTTGCCTTAAGGGCTTAGCAGTACAGGCATTGCATTCAGTGTTACTATGTGTAGCTGTGGGTGATGCTTTAACTGAGTGTTTACATAATGGCTGAGGATCCTGTCTTTGCATGTACTGTGCCAGAGGTCTTAGTGTTTTAGGAAGGTTACCTGCAAAGTGCCTAAGCATAAATAGTTTTATGTGTAGGGTTTTACCCTGTGCATCAGGCATGGTGCAAGTGTCACTAACAACCTCTATATGATTAGTTTTGGTTGTATAAGAGATTTTTATCTTCATGTTCAGGCATAACTATACTTTGTAGAAAGTCATTGAAAATACTGAATATAACATTGGCAATGATGGAAAGATTAACTACAGTAGATCTCAGATGGCATAAATAAGCAATAACCCACAAGTAGGTATAAATATATCAGAATTTACCCAAGGTTGGTGTGATTTGATCATAATGGCAAAGTCCAAGTGATTAAACAAAGCTAGCCATGGGTAAATCCTGATATATCTACAAGCACAAGAGGGTTATTTCTATTATACAATGGCATTATTTTAAGAAATAAATTGTTTACTATCTTTGTATAATGGGAATATAGTGTTCCACCACATTGTTTCCAGTTCTGTCTCATTTTTTTGTTGCACTGCACATGCATATGGGAGTTACATTCCCACTGTTGCACAGCACATCAGTGCTGTTGAAAATAAGCAACAGAGAAAAGAGAATCTCCATTGCTGTTTCAGGTGGAAAACTGGGAAAAATCTGGACATTCTGACTTTTGAAAGGTACAAGAGTCTGCCAAGATTTATGGAGGGACAGCACAAAAAACAAGGAAAATCAGGTATGTTTCTGTTTTTTTTTTATTTTTTAGATATATTTCAGAACATACCCAATTTCTCCTCTGTTTTACTCTATCCCTCCATAGCCTATTCCAATAAAAAAGTCTGGTCACTGAATAGTGGCTGGACATTTTACTACTGGTATATGCTCAATGCACAGTGGGCACACTGGTTGGGCTGTCCAATCAATGTGCTCATTTTTGAATAACAGTGACCCATTACTGCATAATGAAGTATACAGAATTATAGCACTGTATGCCTATGTTATGAGTAAAACATTTTGGATTATATAGTAATTAATATAAAAAATAATGACAAAGAAAATGTCCACAGGGACAAGCATCAATGTCTAAAAACTTGATTTATTAAAGCAGTACTGCTTTAATAAATTAATGTGAATATAATATTAACAAGAGATTTAACTGTGATTTGAGATGAAAAAAAGAAGAAGAGAGGAAATGATGTTAAGAAAATTTTTGAAATTATAAAATGTGGCAATTTAAAGATTTGGAATAATAATTTGTGGACATATAAGACGTGAATAGATTATTTTACTATATCACAAGATTTACATACAACTAATGGACAGACACTTGTATCAGGCTTTTCAGATCACTCAGCTATATGGATAGAAATACAAGGATATAAGGGGTATATCAGATTGGAAAAAGGAATAAAAAGAATACATGAGAAATTATGGGATGAACACGGAAGAAAAAGTATGTATTTATGGAAAGATCACATTTCCACTAGAGTGTGTTATAAAAACTGGTTTGGGTGGTGGCGAGCTTTGAATGAAAAAAATTTTAAAAATGTTTACGCTGTCAGACAGATCAAAAAAGTGGAAAAATTAATTATAAAACAATATGGCTGCTTTAAAGGATCAGGAAAGGATCAACAGGGAATATTATGTGATAGAATGGGGAATTTCTGAAAAGACTCAAGAAAATGAAAGAACTATTATTTAAGGAACGATATTATTTACAAGGTAAAAAAGAAGATGCATCAGCTTATTTGAGTAACATAGTTAAACAGAATACTAGTATAATAAGAGAAATTAATGATGACAGAGGAAAGGTAAGATCATCTTAGGAACAAATTATGAATATCATTATAAATTATGTAAAGAAAATGTTTTAAAAGATAGAAAGTACAAAAACTGGCATATTAAACAATTGATAGAACAAGAAAATAAGGAATTGGAAAGCAAGGTTTCCTTATTTGAATTAGATAAGGTACTTAGACAAGTTAATTTACAGTCAAGTTTCAGGATTAGATAGAATAGGATACCAATTTTATACAGATTTTATGGATTGTCAGAAAAAGTACTTCTTAAAAGTTATGAATGAGTGGTTAAATGAAGGTTTTATGCATAAAGATTTATGCAGTAGTATACTTAAATCTGTATGGAAAAGGGAAGATAAAAACAAAACTAAAAATTGAAGACCTATAATATTGAACAATGCAGATTATAAGATTTGTTATGAAAATAATAAAGAAGAAAATGTAAAGTAAAATGAAAAGTATTATGGAAATAGCATATACAGTTTAAACTGGGAAAAGGAAATCAGAAATTATTTGTAATAAGGGAAATTGTGGGTGATATTATAAACAGGACTGATGAGACCATGATCATGAGAGGAGATTTAAATAAAGCTTTGATACAGTACCACATGAACTTTTGTGAACAATCACAAAAAAATATAAAATTAGTAAGAAAATTAAGAATATATGATGTTCTGCATACAATAAAAATAAAGAATTTTAGTGAATGGATGGTTAAGCAAAGAAACAGATATAAAGAATGGCATACGTTAAGCAAGTTCTATGAGTAATATATTATTTGCATTAGTTATGAATGTATTAGTCAGATTTGTAAAATTGTACATGAGAGGTGCTACTTATATTAATAATGAAGGAATAAAAATTCCAGTCATGTTTACTTAAGCACATGATATTATATTGATTATGAATAACAAAGTCTGGATGAAAGAAGTTACATGTTACACATATCAATGTTTAATATAATGGACATGACTTTAAAAAAAGTAAAGGACTGGATGACATAGTAAAGATAGGAGGAGTGTCTTTCTTGAAATCTCTGTGTCAAGAAAAGATTTTGGGGTAGAAATATAAGCGAGGAACAATGGAATAGGATAATAGATGAAATAAAGGGGCTTTGTTGTTTTTAGAAAATATAAAAGCTATTGTTTAATAAAAAAGGTATTTGATTAATTCAGTTATGCTAAGAAAGACTGCATATTTAGGTAGTAACTGTCTGTTGCCTATAATCTATGAAAAAGAAATGCTACAAGTATTTGTTTCTTTTATATGGGGGTTCAAGATTAAATCCAGTGAGGAGAGGAGTTTTATATATGGACAAGGGAGATGGAGGTTTAGGATTAATAACCCAATTGTTTACGCTGCTTCTTTGATTTTTTATAAAGTTTTGTTTTGGATAAATGATAAAAATGAAAAGTTAGTAGTAAATTTGCTAAAGTACAAATATAAGCAGTAATAGAATATGTTCTAAAAGCATGTTTAAATGAAGTAATAAGATATTATCAAGAAAAATTATTTTATGGAAAATAAAAATTGATGAAATAGAATATGAGAGGAATGTGTGGTACACAAATATCATGTTACAATATTATTAAGTTAATCCTTGGCCTGAGCTAGTGAATGAAATACTAGAGCTTTAAAAGTACAAGAGGCATGTGTTTTAATAAGCAAGCAGAATGTCAAGATTCTTTTGGGGAGATTAGTGAGTAATAAATTACCAGTAAATGGAAATATGCCATATAAAAAATCAGTGACAGAGTTTGTATATATTGTGGTAATGAAGAAACTACAAAAGATGTTTTCTTATAATATACATGGGAAACAAAATTGTGGAAAAAAATTCTGTGAAGGAACTTTCTTTGAAAATATAAAGGAGATTAATGAAATAAATATGGATATGATAATGTATGGATAATATAGCCATAAAAATAAGGAGCATGTTAGTAAAAGAGATAAAAGATTAGTTTATGTTGTGTGGACCACTTGGAATGAAAGGCTAAATGAAATAGTGTTTAATGGTAAATGGAGACTAGCAATCATTTTAAGAAATCAAATAAGGTAATGAAGAAATTAAATTAATAATATAATAAGGAAAAAAAAGATTCCAAGGCTGCTGAGTAACAACACCTTATTTTCAGCATCTCAGTGTGTAAACAGAAACTCAAAAATTAAAATAAATTAAACAGGGAAGGAGTATATCAACCAAAATAACAAAAGCCTAGAAAAATGGAAGAAGTTTAAACAGATACTCAGATGAGCTGATAAAACTGCAAAAAAACAGAGGTTGAAATGAAGAAAACAGATGTTTCAAAAATAATACAAATAGAAGAAAGGAGTTTGACAAAACAAAATTGTAAGGACAAAGTACTACTAGTGGGGAGACACAGAGGTGTTTGTGGAAAATGATAATTTACTGTACACCAAGCAGAAAATGAATACATTTATTTCAGTAATCAGCAGAAAAAAAGACAAGTTGAATTGAAAGAGAGAACCAGAGACTGTATTTGGGAGATGGAGATCAACATGAAAAAAACAGCAACTCAAAAATTGATGAATAAATGTGGAATTACAAAACATTAATTACATTTGTGAAACATGACAGAACAAGAAAACCTGAACTCTGATAAACTTATAGGGGACTCCAAAGCATATGCCCTACTTTGTGCCATATATATTTGGAAGAACATTTAGGAGGAGGTATTTTCCTTCTTCTTTCTTTCTCCTTGTTCAATTTTAACAAATGTAGGCACTGCAATGTAAAATGAGAATAACCTTCAGGTTAGGTTAATGCAAGCCTATCAGTGTGGCTGTCAGTCTAGGACAACTATTCCTATTAGGAGGGTTAAACTTTATTATATGAAGATATACATAGTTTTGTGTGTTAGTAGAGGTTTTCATTAAAACAAAAAGTCTTGTAAGATATGATGCAAGTTGAAATGGATATAGCAAGAAACAACTGCATAAAAGATCAACCTGCCAAACATTAGTATATGCATGTAACACAAAAGCTGTAACTAGAGACTTTGAAAAAAATCTGTTATATTTAACAAGTGGGAATAACTTCTTAACATAATGACAACACTTTCCATGTTATCTTTATATGTGAATGGTCATATATATATATATATATATACAAACAAGTTAGTAATAAACTATATTTAAAAAGTTCAGAGCGCAAATAAGTATGCTACAGGTGACACATTTGAAAAGAAATGAGCATGTGAATATAATAAAGAAAGGATTTTAGAACTGTTATCCAGTGGAATATCTGGGACAAAGGAAAAGGGGAGTACTTATATTAATTGCAAGAGGAGCTCAAATAACAGAAGAAGAAAAAAGATAATAATGGTAGATTTTTAGTACTAAGGGGCTATTGGCAGGGGAGGAGGATTATGTTTTCATACATTTATATTCTATCTAAAACTGCTATAATGGGGCTTAAAAAATTCTGGGAGAAATAAGGGGAATATTACTTATAGGTGGGAAATGGAATTTGATTTACAGCAGTGAAGACGTATCTAGAGCCCCAGAAGGGAAATATAACAAAAGAGGGTAGATTTCTTTGAAGAAATTTATGAAAATCTTTGGTATGGAAAATGTGAATTCAGTAGTAGGAGTTCATAATGAATTTTACTTATTAGTCACCAACGTACAAAAACTGGATTAGCCTGGACAGAAATTATATTTAACAGGAACTTGTGGATTTGATTGAAAGTTTTGATACGCATCCATTAACTATTTCAGATCAAGTGTAAATAAAACTTAAATAAAAATTCAGGGTAATGAAATAAAAATGAGACTCTGGGGCCTCCCCATCTATCTGTTAAAAAAGAAGAATTTAAGGAATGAGTAGTGGAAAACATTCGGGAGTTATTAGGGATGATAGAAATTTCTTCTGAACATATCAGTACGGAGTGGGATAAAATGAAAGTGGAGTTTAAAAATAAGGTAATTATTTAGAGGGACTGACAAAGGTTAAAGTATTGCAGAATAAGGGAAGCTGACAGAACAAGATGAGGCACAACTGCAGAGCGCTAAACAGAAAATAAGGAATTACCTTGATAATATGCATGAGTTTAGAAAGACTGCTGTGAAGCAACGTTTTTTTATTTAATAACTCCAGAGCACAAAAACCTTTAGTACATAGACTCAGGCAACAGAAAGTTGAAAAGGTTGTCATCAAGCGTCAGAAATTTTATAAAAATCTGTATAAGACAGAGATGTGGAAATCAAGAAAAGGTACACATGGAAATGTTTATAAAAGAATTAAATATGCCAAGGCTAGAGGGAGAGGAGATTCAATCACTAACAGTTAGGACAGGAGAAAGGAGATAAAAATTGTGATGTATAACCAATCTACAGGAAAATTCCCAGAGATATATGGTATTCCTGTGGAAGTTTGGAAGCTAGGAGGGAAGAAACTGATGAAGAGCTGCAGGGGTTTGTTTGACAGTATTTTAAAATGAGGAGAAGTACCAACATCCTGGAAGAAAGCAGTGGCAGCTGTACTACCTAAAGAGGGTAAAGTTCCATAAGATCCACCTTCATACAGGCCCATTTCAATACTAAACCATGCTTATAAAGTGTGTATGTCTATAATGGCTAAAAAATGGCAAAAGTGATGCCAAAATTGAAAGATATGGGTCAATGTGGTTTTGTGGAGGGAAGGCAAACTTTTGACAACATAAACAGAACACTGATGATCCACATGGAAGCAGAATGTAATAAAATACTACTGTTGCTGGTGGGTCTTGATACAGAGAAAGCATCTGACAGAGTAAGCTGGGATTTTATGAGCAGAGCAACAGAAGCATTTACATTCCCTGATAAAATTACAAGATTGATTAGGAGGATATATGAAGTCAAAGTAAACTTTATTTTCATTTAGACACCACAAGTGAAGTCTAAGCAAAATTACGTGCATCATGCTCAAATTCACAAGACAAATACATACGTACAATTACACATGCTTAGAATACAGCATATACATACATACATTTACATGTGTATCAAACCAAACATTTACCTTTTTCTTAGATAGTTATATAGATAGTTAAATTATTACTTATTGCTACAATTATTCTATATACAACTATATCAGCTGATTGTTTCCCTAATGCACCCATACTTATTACACAATATAATTATCATGTTTGGTCTCTCTCTCTCTCTCTCTCTATATATATATATATATATATATATATATATATATATATAGATAGATAGATAGATATACATGTGCATATGTGTATGTATATATATATATATATATATATATATATATATATATATATATATATATATATATATAGGAACAGAGGAGAAAATTAAAGTGGGTGGGGTGCTCTCTGATAATCTCTCCTTGTGCAGAGAAACCAGGCAGGGGTGTCAATTCTCCACTTTGTTATTTGCATTATACTTAGAACCATTAGCAAAGAAAATAAGAGACTCAGGAATTCAAGGATACATTTGGTATGGTAGTCAAGAAAAGCTGGCTCTATTTGCAGATGACATTATTTCATACCTGATAAAACCAGAAATGGACATTACAGTGCTGTGAAACATACTGAAACTGTTTCAGTTCAGGATACAAAATTAATGAAGCTAAAACAAAAGTAATAGCGGTGAATTATGTATGCACATATGAATTGGTTCAGCAATATCCATATTTATGAGGACATGGTAACATGAAGTATTTAGGTGTACAGATTAAAAATTATACCAGTGTGGCAGCTAAGGATATGTGGGAAGAGACTAAACAAAAGATGATTAAAAAATATTGAATCGCTGTTATATGGATATTGTTAGTAAGATACAAGCAGTTAAAATGCTTGTAGTCCCTTTAGTCTTATACATTGGTCAAGCATATTTTTATCAACCAGAGGAGAAATTGTGGATAGCAATCAATAAAGAGCTGAAATATTTTATCTGGAAGTGGAAGAAGGCAAGAGTCAAGTGGGATAAGCTTATTCTTCCAACAGAACATGGCGGACTGGGATTATTAGAGTGACAAAGTTAAGGCTCCTATACACAGCACAAGCAGAAAACTATAATTCAAAGTGGAAAGAGATGATAACAAAAGGGGGGAGCTCAAGTAACAGGGAGAGACTAGGATTTAGGATGCAGACCTTTAAGAACAACAACAATAATCATATAGAATATTATATTCATAAAGTAGCAGAAGGTTTTCTAAGAACTAAGCCAACATGGGAAATGGAGAAAGGTGATTCTGCCAATAGGGGTGACTGCAATTAAGTATACAGGCAATAGGCAAGGGGGTGGGAATATATTGGAGAAAACTGGCAAATGAACCAAGGTACTGGGAGCAAATACCTAGAAAGGGTAAGGTAACAGAATGGGAAGATGCCAAAACCTTATTTGAACTTCAGGCTAGAAATTGCCTTCCATATCAAGGACTGATATCAGGTTATAGGCAAATAGAAAGAAATAGGGAGGTCCTAAATGAAAGACCAACACTGGTAGAGTTTTTAGTAGAATCTAGAACAGAAGTTGCCATTAAGAAAGGAATAATTAGTGGAGCATATAAACTATTGCACAATAACTATAATAATCAATCAGAGGACACTAGGAAGGATTGGGAAGAGAGATTAGATAAGCAATTCACAAAGAAACAATGGAGGATATATGTAAGTCTCCCAAATATTCAACAAAATCTAGAAGATTTAGGACCTTTGCATTTTTATACCTCAAGCAGACTTCAAAGAATTTTTCCTCAGGTAGACAGCAAATGTTGGAGGTGTGATGGGGCAGAAAGTGATAACTGGCAATATATTTTCTGGAAGTGTAATGAGTTGGCAGATTTTAAAGATTCCTTGCTGACCTCTCTGTTGGAAATGCTGGATGAGCAAATTGGAGTAACTATGGAAATGATTTTTTGAGCTATGATAAAAAAATTGGAATTTGCTAGACATTGTAAGGCCTTGCTGAGTCTGATTATGATGGCTGCTAAAAAAGCAATTACTAGAAAATGGAAATCAAAGTCTAAACCAGCTTTACTAGAAATAGTGAAGATAGGTACAATGAGAAAACAACAAGAACAGAGATAAAACAACAGAAAATTGGATCTTTAGAAAATGGCAGGAACAAATTACATAAGAAAAATGGGAAATGTGAGATCAACACATGCAGAGGAGGAATGAGGTTTAAAAGAAGGCAAGATTTGAATGAGTTATGTAATGGTTGACTAACAATGACTGGATAAGTTAAAAGTGATGTATAATGTTTGCAGCTACAGTTGTGTCTGCAGTGCTTGGAATATATAATGTTTGCAACTGAGATTGTGTCGCTATGGTTTATTGTCATTTATATAAATGTAACATGGCCTATGTCATACATGATAATTCAATAAAGACGTTTTTTGTTTAATAAGAATTGTTGGAAGATAGTACATTTCAAGTCTTTGAATACAGTGATATTTGTATCTTATGATTTGTATATTTTGAAGGATAGTGTTACCAATTTGTGAAATTAACTAGAGAAGGGAATATCAGTGGGATAAAAGCATATACATGCTATATTTGTAAGGACCACATCAAGGATATTTTGTCTTCAGTCCCCAGGAATAGATAGTATTCCTATGGAAGTTGGGAAGCTAGGAGGAAAAAACTGATAAAGATTTGGTAGGTTTTGTTTAACAGTATTTTAAGAGGAGGAGAAGCATCAACATCCTGGATGAAAGCGATGGTGGCTGTAATACTTAAAGAGGGTAAAGATCCATCAGATCCAGCTTCATACAGACCCATTTCAATACTAAACCTTGACTATAAAGTGTTTAGGTCTATAATGGATAAAAGAATATCAAACGTAATGTCAAAATTGATAGCTATTGATCAATGTGGGTTTGTGGAGGGGGGCAAACATTTTGACAACATTAACAGAACATTAATGATCCAGAGGGAAGCAGAATGTAAGAAAATACCATTGTTGTTGGTGGGTCTTCATGCAGAGAAAGCATTTGACAGAGTAAGTTGGGACTTTATGAGCAGTGCAATGGAAGCATTTGCATTTCCTGAAAAATGTATAAGGTCAATTAGAAGGATATATGAGGGATCAGAGGTGAAAATTAAAGCAGGTGGTGGGGTCCTTTAAGATAATTTCTGCTTGAGCAGAGGAACCAGGCAGGGCTATCCTCTTTCCCCTTTGTTATTTGCATTATATTTTGAACAACTGGCAAAGAAAATAAGGGACTTAGAAACTCAAGGATATAATTGGCATGGTAGTCAAGAAAAGCTGGCTGTATTTGCAGATGATATTATTTTATACCTGGCAAAACCAGAAATTGACATTGCAATGTTGTGGAACATTTTGAGACAGTTTCAAATATTTTTGGGATACAAAATTAATGAAGCTAAAATGTAGTATCCATATTTATGGAGACATGATAAAATGAAGCATGTAGGAGTATGGATTAAAAATTATTCCAGTGTGGCAGCTAAGGATATGTGGGAAGAGTTTAAAGATAATACAAAACCTGAGAAAATGGAAGTTTTTTACATGGATATGGATAGTAAGATAAAAGTGGTTAAAATGCTTTATTCCCTTTAGCCTTATACACAGGTCAGGCATATTTTTATCAACCAGAGGAGAAGTTGTGGAAAGCAGTTTATAAAGAGTTGAAGGATTTTATCTGGGAGGGGAAGATGGCAAGAGTCAAGCTGAATAACCTGATTCTTCCAACAGAACAAGTCAGATTGGGATTACCCAATTTGAATGGGGTATTTCAGAGCAACAGAGTTAAGGCTCCTATACATAGCGCAAGCAGAAAACTATAATTCAAAGTGGAAAGGGATGATGATGAAATGCAGTGAGGGGGGGCTCAAGAAACAGAGAGAAATTGGGATATTAAAAGCAGACCTTTAAGGAAAATAACAATAATCATACAGAATATTATATTCATAAAGTAAAAAACTATTCTAAGAACTAAGCCAATATGGGAATGGAGAAAGGAGAGTCTGCCGATAGGGATGACTACAATTAGGGATACTGACAATAGGCAAGACTGGGTTGGCATTTATTGGAGGAAACTGGCAAAGAAACCAAGATTAAAAGCAAATAACTAGAGAGGGAAATGTAATAAAATGGAAAGACGTCAGGAATTTATCTGGATTGCAGGTTAGGAATTGCCTTCTCAATCAAGGATTGATATCAGAGTATAGGCAAACAGAAAGAAACAGAGGGTCCTAAATGAAAGACTAGCACTGGTTAGTAGAATCCAGAACAGGTGCTGCTGTTAACAAAGGAATAATAAGTATATAAAATATTGCATGATAACTATAAGAATCAATCAGAGGAGGTCAGAAAGGACTGGGAAGAAAAAAAAAAAAAAAACAAGTAATCTCCGTGGTATCCCTGAAGTGTCAAAACAACCCACTAAACAATTGTAGTGGGTCCAGAAACAAAACAATGTAAGAAACTTTTCAGTGTGAAAGATTTTCAGTCCATATATCTCTAGTTAATCACTGTATATTAATCAGATCAGACAAAAGTAGTAGAAGTAGCGAACTTAAACTTGTCTTGAGTTAAAAAAAAAAAAATATATATATATATATATATATATATATATATATATATATATATATATAAAATTGTACAGAATTACTATGTATTCAAAAGTAATCCAAGCAAGGCAGGCAGTCTGTTTCCAGTCGAAGCAGTCTGTTTCCAGTCAAAAATCCTTTAAGTACTTAGACAAGTGATCCAAGTAAAACAAAAATAGAGTAATAGTTTCCTCACAAGCTTTCTATATATATATATATATATATATATATATATATATATATATATATATATATATATATATATATATACACACATACACTTTTTATCAGGCAAGGGAATGGTTTATTGTGCTGTAAAACAAAGTGTTATTGGCACACATGTTAAATTCACATCCCTTGCCCCATCAGTGTGACATTCAAGCTGGTCCTGCCCTACTTAGTAGCTGTCATAACAATATAACCCTTATGTACTTTAAATAAAATGTATTTAAACTTTATATAAAATTTATTTTAAAATTTATACAAAATTTATATAAAATTTATAATGATGTGGTACCTCTTATTTAACCATATTATTAAGTAGATTATTAAGTCTGTGATTTTATCCTAGACAATATACTATATGGCTGGAAATATATCAACCTTAGTCCATTTGGCGATCAAAAAAAATATAAAAATATATACATATACACTTTGCATGTAAAAATCAATTGTAAAAAGTAAAAATCATATTCTATTTTCATAACCTATTGGTATCAAAGATCACTTTTGTCCTTCTAGACTTCTTCAGGTCTGTGTACAAGAGCCCCAAAAACTATCTATAAAAATATATATAATTGTATAAATAGTATTGTTATTACACATCATTTTGAATAAAGTGGAAAAAAAGAACAAGAAAAAGAAAAAATAATAAGAAAATATGTATAATGATGGAAACAAAATATACACTTAAATTATAACCGATTTAAAATGGTATTTAAAACCAACTGGTAGAATAAAATAAAATAAAATAAAATTAGTCATGTACACAATGTGGCAATTTTCTAAGTTTGAGTGCACTTTTAATTGAACAGTAGTAGTTCATCCAGGCTTCCTAAAAGAGTTCAGCTTTAATTGCCACACAAGTTCATGTTTCTTCAGAATATTCGGGATGTCTCCTTCAAGATCACTCATGTCTATGCGATCCAGGATCTGGAACTTAAAACCTGTCTGTCTTATGAAGAGAAAGGTGTTTGGCTAGTGCATTACTTTTACATTCAGAACAGATTTCTGACAGATGACATGAAATCCTATGCTTGAGTTTATTTACAGTCTTGCCCACATAGAATGCATGTTTCCACTTGGAGATTATCTGACATCTGCATAAAAGGCCATGGGAAAATAAAGTCCAAACTATATGTACACTAAGTTCTCATTATACCAGAATTAAAATTCTACATATTTTATCAGAAGAAACATTTCATGTGTAAAATGTCATGACTACAGAGTCATGCTTTCAATCAGCTAAGGTGGTTGTCACAAATTCAACAATGAGCTGCACTGGAATTCTTGTTTTAATATGTTACTGAAACTGTATATACAGAAACAAACACATTAATGTAATGAAACAAATAAATATTTGCATGTGTCTACATAAACTCTTTTGATATACATTATTAAAATTCATTAAACAGCCAAACAGTATAAACTGATTATAAACCATAGATTAACATTTCTTTAATAATAATTTCAATTTTATCCGGTAATTATATTCAGTGGTTATTTTGTTTTCATTTTAATGCTAGACACTGCTTTAAAACACATAACAGTGACAGTATTTATAAATTCTGAAAATGAAGGGAAAACCTCATTTTCAAACTCTTTACAGTCATTTTCCTGACTATTGTTAATAGGTTCCACAGAAGTGGGAATTGAGACCTGAGTAACATCAGAGAATTAGAGCATTAAACAACAACAAGTTTTTAGTTAAAATAAATTATTTATCAGACAGCAATGCTTGAAAGAAACACTTACCTGAAATTCAATAGCACTAAGTATACACTGTTCTGAGTGAACAGACAACCAGACATAACTTGCACCTTCTTCCTCCTAATTTTAGTTTTCCTACTGATATTCTTGCACCTTTAAATATTGACAGAGGTTCATAAAGGTTACCACAATGTGTAGACTACATGTACACTTAGTGTAATCTTTCTGAAGGCTTTCTCGAATCTGGCCCATTTATTTCCAAAAAGGGTTGCAGGACATTGTAATCATAAACCATATGTTGCCAATTTGTTTTGATTAAGGATTTACACATCCAAGAATCAGTACCTTCTTTTTGTACATAATTTCAATTATATGTGGAGTAATAAATGATATATGTAGAAAGTCGCAAGAGTCTAATCTCCAAAAATTAAAGAGGATGAATTTTTTGGAAAAAATTAAAATCATTTTTATCTACTGTACTTAAAGTTCAGCTAGCTTCATTAAAAAAATTATAATTCTTAATTATGTTATATATTTTGAATAAATATGATCTTCCTATGTCATTGCTTGTTTTAAGACTGCTTAGAAAAATTAAGAATGGATGGATGTTCTTTTTTAATTATACCGGATATTAAATTAGGTTTAAAAACTTCAAATAAAAACTAAGAAAAACTTAGATTTAAAATGAAGAATTATTAATTTACTCTATAAACCACTTTTCCATACTCAAACAATATTTCCTGATTTAATTGTTTGCTTCTCACATTATAGTCTCTTTTAACATTTAATTCCAAAAGATCAAATTCCTATTTTTTTTAATCTTAGCAGTTTTTGAAAGTTCAGCCTATCTATACATTCTGGTATAAATGTTTTAGGGAATAATATAAAACACCATTATTTTATCTCTGGGTATTTACATATAACTTTTCTAGTTTTATTGTGCTGATTATGCAAGTACAATCTGTTGGATAACTGATGTTTTAAATACTGTCAAAGTTTGTATATGTTGAATAGTATGCTTTCTTTATTTAACCAGATAGTTTCATATTTTTTCCATCTGGATGAATAAGCAGAATTTAACCATAAATCTAATGTTTCAATAACTAATACTATAGCAGACATTTCTAAGACAGGGAATCCTACTCTACCAAGGCTATTCTAGGTTTGTTAAGGGTGCCATGAGAACTTCAAATAAATGCCATTAAATTGTTTAATGTGTCAATAACAAGGAACTAAAGAGGTTTGTATACTTTATAGTATTTTGGGTAAAATAGCTACTTTGATTAAAATTAACCTATCTTCCATAGAAAATAATAAATTATTCTATTTAGTATTGTTTTAACACTGCCTAAAACATTTTTTATAATTTATTGTTGCTATTTCTTTGTAACTACATATGAATAACCACTAAATATTTAATCCCATTTAAACATGCTATCAGTTTCCACTGAGTAATTTAACTCTTTGTTAATAAGGTATAAGACATTAATTGTATCCTGTTTGAACTTTTAGACCCGCCATCAGTTAAAAAAAGAAAAAAAAAAAAATATATATATATATATATATATATATATATATATATATATATATATATATATATATATATTGCAATTTTCTTGGTGATGAATCAGCATCATTTGTTAACTGTTTATCATCAGCAAATAACTAAGATTTTGAAGTACATTAATCATTTACTTTAAATTATAGTATATAATTATTTCTAAATAACTGGCTAGACTATCAGTAGCTAAAGTAAATGATAAAGGAGACAAGGGACAACTTTGCTTTATGCCTTGCTTATTTTTATTGACTGAGAAATAGACTCTAGTTTAACACATGAGAATAAATTTTGATAAAGATGATCAATAAGAATATTAAATTTCTTTGAAATCTATGGCTTTATAATACTTTAGCTAAATAGGAGCAGTTTACTGAACTGAAGACTTTATGTAGAACCAAGCTAATTACAGATAGCTGTCATTTATTGTTATAGTGTAATCAATTTTTCGTTAGATGTTATCCCGTGTTTTCCTATTTAATATAACGCTTGTTTGGTCTTCTATCTTCTATTAATATAGGTATTATATGTTTTTACACTATTGGGAAGCACTAAAAAAATTGCAATCAACAGTCAGTAAAGTTGTAGGTCTATAAGAAGAACAAAGAGATATTTGACCTTTTTTATAAAGGAAAATATGTTGTATATTTCCATGATAGAGGCATGTTAAATGTTTTAATTTATGTGAATAGTTTCTGTAAAAGAGGTGTAACATTTTGAGGTCATATTTTATATAATGCAAGAATGGTGCCATTACAGTGGAGCTTTAGTTTCCTTCAGCCTTTTAATTTGTTTTATTTCTGTTATAGCAATATTTTTTCTTTTTTTCTTATTTGCTCTGATAATATTTTTGTGTACATTCCTATTTAAACAAGCATCAATTATTTTTCATTTTCTACACTACTATTCCATATAATAATTTCCAGTCCAAAAATTCTTCTGTGTCCATAAATTTACTATTACTACCACAGAAATATGTATAGTTGAGATGATTAGTTCTTATTATCATTTTGGATGCAAGAGCTAACTTATATAAGGCTTTAAGAGTTAGGGCATAAGAAAGTAATTTTACTTTTTCGATGCTAATGAAAACCTTATGTTGCAGAATCTTTTAAACTCTGCATTAATTTATTTTCATTTTTTACAATAAGGCTGTTTATTCTTTTTGTATTTTAACATTATTTTGTCTGTGTTTTATTGCAATGTCAGTTGTTTTTTCTTGTAATATCAAGTTGTGACTTTGCCATATAAATATGCTTTCATCGAGTCCCTTAGGATCACATCAGACACTTTACAGTTATTACTGAAGTCTAAGAAGTGCTGTATTTTTGTTAGAAACCACTTCTTAAAATCTTTAAATTTGTTATATAAACTGGAAGTCTATTAAAAGAAGCCAGTGTTCTTTCATTTATTTTTATTGTATAAGTAACTGCAAAGTGAGCTGATAAATGATGTTATCAACTTTACCTATTCTATTTTAGAGATCAAATCATGTAAACATATAGCCTTTCAATTCTTGACTGCATATCAAATCTATAGGAATAATGAGTGTAACACAGATAATTTGATTCAGAAAAGTTAACATCTATTAATACTAAATAAGTCAGCAAAGTTTGCTAAAGCCTTGGTTGATGCTGAAATTCAAGTTTTGTTATTTGTGTTAGCATCATTTTCTAAATTATTTTTACCTTATTATACTTCTCTTCATATTTGAATTTAACATTTTCAGATACTGCCTCGAGTATTTAGCTCCATTCCTAAAATCGAGTTCACATTTACTAAGGCTAAGATTCTTTTTTGATATTCAATAATGCCCATATACATCATACCCTAATCATTACTGTATGAGTCAATAATACTGTTCGTTATAGTAAAATTTATCCATAAGATTGCTGTTCTCTTTCTCTTTTCTTTAAAGCTAGAATTTGCTAGTATTGTATTTTTTGTACTTAATCTATTAATATAATCTTACAATAAAATAGTTTTCATATATTCTAAATACTTAAACTGCTTTCTCTTGCTGCCATCACAATGCCATTTACATTTGAAGAAACATGTTTTAAAGAAAATGTTTTATATCAATTACATACATATTGCTATTACTAACTGCTACTCCATAATCTGTGTAATCCAGATCCTTAGAAAAATGACTTTATGAAATCAAAAGGAAAATTATTGCCTGCAGGTACATTTTATTTGGCAAAACACAAAAAGAAAAAAAAAAGAGATAATAATATCAAAGTTAGCTAAACTACAAGAAAACTCATTCCCATCAATGAAGTTAAGGTACCTAGTGTGAACAGAAACCCCATTCAAACTGCCCTTCTAATTTTCTTTTTATTCTGTTAAATCCACTTATGCTACTTTCTCTAAATTTAAATCTGTATACCACTGTGTAGCTCATTAAACAAAGGATTTATAACTATATTATAAAATAAGGTCCATATTATTTAATTGAAAGCTTAATTGAGCAAATCGCTATTTGTCGAACCCAATTAAGTGAAGGCTCAATTAAGCAAATGATTATTTAAGCAAAAATGTTCTTAGGGAAAAAACTAGTCGCTCACCCACCGACCATAACAAATGAAACAAAATTTAAAACTCTGCAAAGTGGGGGGCTTCACCCCACCCCCACCTACATATACCAACTCCGCGATCGAATTACAATGGGGAAAAGGGGAAATTCCCAATGATGGCCAATCATGTCCTTTCCCCGGGAAAATTTTGCTTAAATGATCATTCATTTAATTGAGCTTTCACTTAAGTCAGTTTGACAAATAGTGATTTGCTCAATTAAGCTGTCAATTAATTGATATAAACCCAAATAAATAATCTAAATCACAATGGTCAAAACAATGTTTTAATGGTATCTCCCTTGTTATCACAGAATAGTGTAGATCCATTTAAACACATATTAAATCTTTAAGGTACACAGTCAAGGAGGCTAATGAGTTTTGCAGTAATCAAATAATAAAGGTACCATCATTTGTTTTATTGATGAGATGTTAATTATTTGGAAGGGAAATGAAAATGAGTTTTTCAATACATTGAATTCTAACCCTAGTTTTTCAATTTTCATTGGTTAAATTAAACAGCAATGCCTTTTCTAAATCTTAATTACAGAGCAAAAGGACATTTAGTGGAAATAAACTTACAGAAAACCCTTCACAAATACAGTTCTAATTGACCTCAGTTGCTATCCAAAGTTCCCAATGAACTCTTCTCCTTATAATTGTTTACTGCAGGAACCTTTTAGAAAAATATACAATAGATGAGATTTAAAGATCCAGAGACAAGACCTTATTTTATGAGAATCAAATATATGGAAACTATGGCATTTGGGGAAGAGATTAAAAAGGTGCAAGGCTGGTTAAATAATAGAACATTGGCTAATTTTGTTGTTGTATTTTCTACAGATAAGACTGGCTCTATTATTTATGGGAAAATTTCACTACCAAATAAAACATTTTAAAAAGAAAACATTTCCCAGGCACCCATATATTACCTTTAAAACAAGATTAAGTATTACAAACAAACTAGTTCACAAGTTACTTCTAGAGTCCAAAAAAGCTTGGTACGTATGGTAGTAGACTTCCATTTCTGAAAGGTATATTTCTATGTCATCATTACAGCATGTGTCAGTACACTGGTTGGCTTTAAACAGTACACCTTTCAGTATTAGTGGGCTACTGACCTACAAATATAATGTACTCTGATACTCTCATGCTAAAGAATATAATGAGCAACTATATGTACGTTTAAGGAATGGGTGTAGGAACACCTGCATGACATTAAGCTTCACAGGACACCTATAAACAGTAGCTTTTCACTTCAAAAAATAGCATGGTTCCAGTTTGAAATATTTCCATTGTGAGTCATTTCATGTTTTGAAAATATGACTTAGGAGTTGACCATCTTATAGAAAAATATTATAATTAAAAATAAAGCTTATGTTTAACTTAAGAACAGCTTCCTGTAGCTGGTCTAAATAGCTAAATTGGCTTAAAACCCTTTCACCAATTAGTTGATTTTAATTCACTCGAAAATGTACACAAGCTCTCGGATGTCTACCAGTAAGTCCTCATATCTACAGCAGTCACCTAAGCATTATATCTATATATACATATATTTATTAAACCACAGGGAAGACTGGCACTTCTTCAGTACAGAAGTTGCGGATCAAGACCCTGTCTAATGATGGTTATTGGGAAAACAAGTGTCATCCTCTTAATGCTGTATTTAATGGGGCAAGTGGTCAACCGACTGTGAGAAAGATAAAAGGTACCACGACTTTTACTAATCACAGTTTACCTATAGGACTGATCGCTTAGCAAAATAATGTATTGGATTATCCACCACACATTTACACATGGACACACACACACACACACACACACACACACACACACACACACACACACACACACACACACACACACACACACACACACATGTATATAAAGCAGTAGTTGTGAGTGAATCACCTTTAACTGTATTATAACTGACTGAACAAAACTGAGTGAAACACATTTGACTGAATCATGACTGACTAAAATTATAAAGTCTGCAGAGAATTACTGTGGTCATTTGTGTTTGCATGGAAATGCTGACTCACTGTGTTTTTTTTTTTCTCTTTTTTCCCCATTATGAAACTTCAGAGTTAATATACTTAAGTAAGGGTGTTGTGCAAAGCCCCCTACATGGAGGGTGCAGGGGGCTTGCTCCCTTGCAAAAACATTTTAAGGTATGTCTGCTCTAATGACATTTTCTATTATGTGTTTTTGTGTCAGCAATGATTCACTGTGTTTTTATTTTCTCTTTTCTCCACTGTTGTGTGCCTATAGAGGAAATACATTTAAGTACGTGAAGTGTGCGAGTCGCAGCAAAATAATACATTTTTAAGGTATATTTGGTCTAATAACATTTTCAGTCATATGTGATTCTGCTAAATGAGTTTAAAATCTTTTTTTCAGTAATTTGTGATTTAGAGAACTTAAAAAGAGTCAGTCAAAAGTGCTATACTAATAATATAAATGCTTATGAAATGCATTTACATAATCAGTTGCACTACTCATCAAGTGGCATTACTGGTGTCACATGCACAAAATAAATAATATGTATAACACACATATCTACATATAGTAAAATGGTTTCACTTAGGCATATTTTCTTCACTGATATGATCATTTTAAATAAGAAAATTAGGCATAGTTTAAAACGGTTATGTTCGAAGCCACAGACATTTGTTATAGTACTATATGTACAGTGGCTCAAGGGACACATTTGGGTTGCACCTACGAACCTATTATATGGTATTGTTTTTATATGCCTAAAAACTGCAAAAATTGAAAATGTGAATTCATGCTTTAGTGCTTCTGGATAAATGACTGGAGACTGATCTTTTTAAATTGCTTGTGGAAAGATTCATACTTGTTGCCTTACAAAGATGGGATAATTTACTGTTTTATAATACAGCCCAAAAGGCCCTACAGCCAACCTAAGAAAAATAACTGGAAGATCTGTAGTGATTCAGAAGATCTGCAGTGATTCAAAATAATATCATTTTAAAATAATAGAAAGCAACCCAGCAGCTAGCGTCATGGTAGAGAATGATAAAGCCCTGGATGTACTTGATTCATAGGTGTGTACTAGGCTAAAGGCCCTGGGGCCTTTACAAGCCTAGCTGATCGACGTGCCCTTGCATTGTGCCACCCGTCGTTAGTTCCCAGTGCCTCTATCAAGTAGAGCCACTGGAGTGATCCCCAAGGTGAACTTTCTATTTCCCATCTATTCATCAAGATGTCTCTTGAAGAGAGCCAGTAAGGTGTTCTGCTTGACATGTATGGGAAGTCTATTCCAGAGCATGGGCAGTCTCTGGATTATGAACCTGTCCCTCCAGCATGTTCTGTTGATTGTGGTAATAAGGTTGAGGTCTCTGGAACGTGTGGTGCAGAGGGATTGGGATTTCTTTAGATATAGGATTTCTAACAGAGCTGGGTCAGACATGGCTTTGGCTAGTTCCATGCATTTATGTACGTGTTCATACAGTGCATTGGTGTATGATTCAGCAGTCATGCATCTATGTTCCACTGGCATGGATGCCATGAAGTTAGCCACCTCTGTTTTAGGAGTCCAAAGTCAGCTTTGGAGAAGTTTTTCATGGTGGATAGCTTAGCAGGGGATGTGGGTATGATGTGGATTTCCATGGTGATTAATTTCTGGTCGGATCTAAGCAGGGAGGAATTGACTATTGGTGTAGAGCAATGGTTGCCCATATTAGTAATAATCAGGTCAACGATGTTGCTTCTTCTACTGGGGGTAAGAATGAGCTGGTCCAGGTCATTGGAACTGATGAATTCCAGGAAGCATTGGGCCAGTGCATTGGTGCTTGAGTAGTTTTCCCAGTTGATGGAGGGGTAGTTGAAGTCTACTAGTATGAGAGTGTTGAGTTGGACCTTGATAGACTTCAGGGTGCTTAGGAATGTGGATTGAGAGTCTAGGGACATGGTTGCAGACCTATAGCAGGCTATGACCTGGACCGCAGTCTTATCCAATGTTAGTTGTACCTGAAGTATCTCAGATGCATTATGCTGGGCTACTTGTCTGGAGGTGTGCATATCCTTTATGAATATTTATTTTATTTATTTATTTATTTATTTAACATTTGTTGACCGGGAAAGTCCGACTAGGTTCCACAGATCCTGTTTTCAGCAGAGGCCCGGGGAGAAATGCTCCAGAATATGGAGACACCACTGCCTTTGGAGCTTCGGTCCATGTTTCTGGGCTGAAAGGTGTGGAATGACTTATAGCCTGGTAGAACTGGGGTGCTTTCTGCCACTTTAAAACAGGTCTCCATTACAGCACAAATATCTATGTTCTCCATTTTGAGGAGTGCTTCAAGCGAGTGGCATTTATTTACAGCTGTTATGGTGGTAATTTGGTCTTTGGAACACCGCCTAAAAAAGGCACTATAGGGGTGGCAAGAGCCTTAGCCAGTACCCAGAAACCCTGGGATGAAAAATGCAGGCCATCTCTGGCAAAGCATCAAGGTCTGTCAATCATGTCACCCAAGCAGACAGATAGTGGATCTCCTTAGAATGACACCAGAAACTTAGCCAATTGTTGAAGTCAATTATTTTTTGTTTGTACTGTGGTATCATTCTGGGTGACAGCAGGATAATGCTCAGGGCTAGTGTCATACCTACCTGGGCCACATAATCCAACAGCTCCACCATGTCTCTTTTCATGTAGTCCAGGGAGGTGCATCTCAGGTCATTCACACCCACATGGACAATGACAGAGTCATACTTGTACTTGCTGTGGAGTGACCTGAGTGCATGTGTTATGTGTCGGACTCTGGCACCTGATAGACAGCTGACTGTTACCTTCTCCTTATTCAACCTAGTGAGTGGGGCATCTGTGTGCCTCACTATTGAGTCACCTATGATTAGTGTATTGGGCAAGGTGTTTAGCCTTAGGGGCTTAGGTTGAGGGGCACACTGTGGAGGTGAGCTATGTGTCCTGTGGTTTGTGCTGTGTTGTGGTGGTCGAGTGCATTTCTCTCTTGGAGGTCTCTGCTGTTTGGGTAAATTTCTATTGAGTGCCTTCATGAGGGTGGGTGTGTGGTTTGTGCTTTTATGTGAGAGCTGTGATAGTGGGTGTTCTGGAGGGTTATGTGTTCCATGTGGTGTGGTGCAGGTGTTGACCTTCTCCTTCTGACCATCTAGTCCGGTCTTGGCTGGAGAGTGCACAGCTTCCAATTTGGTGATATAAGTGCATCTCCCACAAGTCTGAGTGTTGGTAGGTAAGAGGAGGGGGTTGTCTGTGTACATGAGCCAGTTGCTACACTGCCTCAGAATGCCCAAGTGCACCAGATTAATAGAAGAAAGCACAAGAAACTGCCCTTTAATCATGCCAGGAGGGCTGGTCATCACTACTAAGTACTGGAGCTATTTCCATGAAGAATGACTAGTGCTGATGGCTCTTAGGTGTGCTATAATAATTGCTACAAAAACCTGTTGAAGTGCAAAGCGATTAGGCTATTTGCAGTGCAAGAGAGAAATAACTAGCAAGATCGAATGGAAAAAACTAAACAGCAGACTTTCTGGCACCAGTAATAGTTTTCCTCACCTCAGTGCCACTGAGTGGAGCTTAAACAAAGTGCAAACCCATGCAAACATGGGCTTTTAAACCAGAAAGTAGAAAGGGATGGAAAAACTGCCCAAACTTTCAATAAACTACACTTTCTGGGCCAGAAACCACTCCTCTTGTGGTAGATAAGCTAGAAGGCTTCCTTCCAATACAAAAATCTTGGGGGCTCAGAAGCTTACAAACAGTCCTGGACACAACAAATCTGTATCTGGACTACACTAGTTACAGGAAAGGTGGGAAAGAAGCTTAGAACTTTTTTTTTATAGAAAAGCAGCTAAAACAGTAGTAAAACAATTCAAATGCAGTGCAAGTTAGCACACTTGAGTGTATAGCAATATTAAAGTAAATACAGTTTAAATAAATGCAATTAAAGTAAAAGCAGTAAATTAGGAAAAAATCAAAATGGACACACAGAGTATCAGAAAACAATGCCAGCAAATAGATAAATAATTCAGTCAAGCAAAAATTAAGACAATGCAGAACTCTGAACAGTTAAAAAATGCCAAAAATATACTTACCAGCTCTATATTTCCAGATTGTTTGAGAAGCACACTCAGTTAGAACACAAGGAGATTCTAGCAATGGTAGATTCTAGCAAAGTGTTGTTTTTTTTCTTTTTATAAAGTGGAAAGGGAGAAAAGAAGTACAGAATATAATTCAAGGTTAAGAAACCAAGTGCGTTGGCTTTCCCAAATGTTCTCTCTGTATTAGGTAGAATGAGCTAATGACACTAGACTGGGAAGAGTGTCCCAAATCAAATTTACAGTAGGGGTGGGAAACTGCAAAGCCATCAAGTATAAGAACAAGATACCAACAGGAAGGGAGGGTGGGGAACTATACTACAGCTACTAGCTACTCACAAAAAGAAAATACAACTCTCGGTATGAAAAAGCAGTTTACAGTTAAGTAATTCAGTAAAAATGCAATTACAGTAATGAAACATTATCTAGCAATGAAAAATGCAGTTAAAACAGTATAAAACAGGACACTAATGCAGTGAAACTGTAAAAACGGCTTTATAACAGTGCAAAATATAGTAGATTAGCTGCATAGCACAATGATAACATTAAGAACTGCAATTCAATTAAATAAATGTAAGAAATAACTTATTCTGCTCTTGGAGTCTTAGAGAATTTCTGCTTTAACCTATGAACCTGTATGTCAAGCAAAGTTCTTCATTAGCACTCATGAAGAAAAATCTTGATGAGTGGATGGGAAATATAAAATACACCCCGGGGGACCACTTCTGTATCTCTGCTCAATAATGGCACTGGAAAATAACGTTCTTGGATGGCATAAGCCAGGGAACTTTGTTGGCTAAGCTTACGTAGGCCCTTGGACCGATAGCCTAGTACCTACCTATGAACCTATGATGAATCACCACTCCACAGCCTGGTGAAAACCATCACAGCCCCCTGCAGACACAGGGTTTAAATACCATAAAAGATGGAAGAATCTAGAAGCACAAATTACTACCCAGTCCTGCTAGACCCTGCTCTTTCAACCAGTCACTCATGATACAGAAGGTCAGGCAACCCTGTTACTCCCACTTACAGAGAAGACAAGACACTATCAGCAGAGGATGGCTGCCAGGAACACAGGAAACTCAACAAACAAAACGACCAGGCCTGGATAACAGCAGGCCTCTATCCAGACTATGCTACTTGATTAGAACACAGAAACCTCAAAAAAATCCACAGAAAAGCACAGATAGAGCACTCACAAACAGAAAATACAACTCTCAGTATGAAAAAGCTTACAGTTTGCAGTTAAGTAATCCAGTAAAAATTTAATTACAGTAATGAAACACTATCTAAAAATGAAAACTACAGTTAAAAACAATATAAAACAGTACACAAATGCTGTGAAACAGTAAAAAAAAAGCTTTACAACAGTGCAAAATGTAGTAGATTAGCTGTATAGCATAATTATAAGCGTTAAGAAGTGCAATTAAGTGAAACATTGCAATAACTTATTCTGCTCTTGGAGTCTTAGGGAATTTCTGCTTTGTCCCAGTGATGAATCACCACTCCACAGCCTGGTAAAAACATGCCCAAGGACAGCCTAGTGACTGAACAGTGAAGGAATCAGACAGAGGGCGGACAGGTGTGAGTAGATAGCTCTAATTCACCCACCCTGGGGGGGGGGGGTGGCAGTCTGACTTGTTTCAGTGTTGGTGCCTACAGGAGAAAGAGGTGCACGCCACACTGCTTATGGTTTGAGGATTTGTTCTTCAATCTAGAAAAAAACATTCATGCAGTAGCCTTAATTGTGATGTAATAATGGAGTGCACATGCACAGAATAATCATGCCTCTCAACCTCTTTGGACAAGAAATGTGGACAAAGTCCAAGACAAACGGGGGGACAAAGGCAAAAAATAGGGACACATTTTAAATGTATTTATTTATTTATTTTATTTTACATTTGTTGACCGGGAGTGTCCGACTGAGCTCAAACCCTTTTTCAGTGGAGGCCTGGGAAGAAAAGCTCCGAAAAACTCATATTAATAACATAATGGTAGAGATACTCAAGAAGTTACAAAAAAAAATTCATATAGTTGTTGTTGAATTATACAAACAAAGGACGATAACAATTAAAGTATAGTAAGTAATATGCGATAGTTTAGTAAGTTTGCTAATCTAAGGTTCAATAGGCATTGTATAGCATAAGCTTAGGAAGTAACATAAAAGGTAATAGAATGTAAGTAGTACAAGCTAAGTATCATGACAATTTGACAGTACTTTATAGGTAGGTACTGGTAGGGGGTGTCTGTACAATGGCAGGTCCAGTGTTTTTTAAAGTAGTCTTTGGTGGCTAATTTGAATTGTTTGGGGAGAGTTTGGTTCTTTATTTGAAGTGGGAGTTTGTTCCAAGCAATGGAGAGGTGGTAGCTTTATAAGTTGCACCGTTTTGGATTTTGGTTTGTAAACATTTAATAGGTCTTTGGTTGTGTTTCAGAGGTGTCTGGTAGGGGTATAATGCGAGATAATGGAGGAAGGATTCACTTCAGAAGACTGAAAACCCGCAATCTTGAATTTCATAAGACTGACACCCAAAATCCTGAAAATTCAAAATCCTGAATCCCAAAAGACTGAAAACAAACAGGATACAAACACTGACTATAGACAAGACAAAGCATATTACTTTCCAACAAATATAAGCAGGGGAGGCAAGCTGCCCTGCACCCCCAATGTGGGGGGCTGCCCCCCCACACACCTCCTGCTACTTAAATATATCAACTACAAGATCGCACTCCACAGAAAAAATGGCGAACATACCACTACTTGTTTCATGACTGCCTGTTGTAACCTTAGTAATGTTCCTGTCTAACTTGCTATACTACAACATAACTCATGTTAATGTAGTGAAGTGCAATCTCAGAGTTGATATATTTAAGTAGCAGGGGGTGTGGGAGGCACAGCACCCCCACATAGGGGGTGCAGCAGGGTTTGCCCCCTGCTCATACTTGTTAAAACTAATATGCTTTATCTTCTGTTTGTTTCTCTGTGTGTCCTTGTACTGGAATATAGTCAGTATTTGTATCATGTGTGTTTTCAGTCTTTTGGGATTCAGGATTTCGAATTTTCTGGATTCTGAGTTTTCAGGATTAGTCAGTATTTGTATCATGTGTGTTTTCAGTCTTTTGGGATTCAGGATTTTGAATTTTCTGGATTCTGAGTTTTCAGGATTTTGTGTGGCAGTCATATGAAATTCGAGACTGTGCATTTTCAGTCTTCTGAAGTGAATACGGGAGGATAGACTAGGGCAGAAATCAGGCTGATATAGAATGGAGTGTATGACTTGGAGCTGGGATTGTAGGAGCAGGTGAGGTACTTCAAGCCAGTTCAGGTGTTTTAGGGACAGGCAGTGGTGAGATTTATATGTTTGTTGAGCAGCAAATTTAGCTATTTTGTGATAGGTTGTTTCTAATTTAGTGAGTAGGGAGGAGTTTAGATTAGTATGTATTTGGGAACAGTAAGTTAAGCAAGGTAAAAGGTGGGCATGAGTAACAGAGATCCTAGCTTCAGCAGTGAGGAATTTTTTATTCCTATACAGGAGTCCTAGCTTTTGGTGTTTTTTTTTTGATACAATTGTTAATGTGTAGGTTGAATTTTAGTTGATCATCTATGGTAATGCCAACTAATTTTGTACTAGTCTCGACTTGCATAGGAGTATTGTTTAGGGATTGTTTGGAGAAGGAACATTTGATGTGGTTGGCAAATTTAGGAAGAAAGAGTAGCAATTTAGTTTTTTTTGGGTTAAGGATGAGCTGGTTATTGGTGAGCCATGTCTCTACTAAGTTAAAGGATGTCTGGGTAGTTGATAGGAGTTCAGAGGGTGAGTCAGCAATAGTGATGACTGCTGAATCCTCAGCATATTGGACAATGAGAGACTGAGGACAAGAGGAATAAAGTGTGTTAGTGAAGATATTAAATAGTAGAGGACCAAGAATGTCTCCTTGGGGGACACCCATTCTTACTGAGAGGGGGATAGATAGTGCCGAGTACCATCTCACTGCCTGCTGCCTGTCAGTGAGATAGCTAGAGAACCATATTGCCCTTATACATTTGGAATGTTGATAGAATAACATGGTTTGTTTTAAACATACATTTTCTGAGGGATTTGAAGTCTGAAATTTAAATGTATGTCTTTATTTAGTGACTTCAATCCTCAGATCATCCCAATGATTTGCCATACAACCACAAATTTTATGATGAACAGACCAAAAATATGAGCCAAAAATCTGGACAGTTGAGAGGTATGGCACACATCAGAAGGCAAAGTATGGTCTTGCATCTGATACCACGCGTCAGCCATAAGAGAAAGGGTTGGCCATATAGAAGCAAGTTTGCTCTTGGCCTCCCAATGACCGTATCTCTCCCTGAGAAGAACAGAAACAAATAGACATAATCATCATGGAAAGGGTTTGATTATCCATAGGCATGGAGACATAAAACTTGAAAACAACTCTGTGGTCTGACCATGTGAGCTAGGATTTCCTAAGCTTGAATATAATACCCAAGTACTTGGGTGGATGGGTTAAGTAGACAAACTCACATTTCTCATGTTCACCTCTAGAGCTTTTCCTCAAAGACTTATACTGAGGGATACAGGCTGGTGGAAAGCTCTGGCAAAAGATCTTCACTATGTAAAGCAGTGAACCAGGAAATAAACAACAGTAATAACATATGCATCTAATAGATGTATGTCACATCACCAAGTTCATTAAGTTGCAACTCATCAGGAAAAAAAATCTAAACCCAGCTAAACAACCAGGAAGTGAGCACTGCCAAGGGCCTCATGGGGGAGGGGCATGCTGATTAGCCCGCTCTTCTCAGAGTCAAAAGGTTTTATTTGATGATTTCCATTGGTTGAATTGCAAATTTGACAAGTCATGATCCTACTAACTGCTAGGCTCCCAACCTACTTATATGTTTTTAACCTTCTAGTCCCAATAAAGTTCCTATGTTCTGCTGCAGAACTTCTGTGTGGTTTTGGAAGAAGAGATTCCTGTTAAAAGAGCTGATCTTTCGTTCCTCTAATGAATGTAAAAAAGCAATGTTGTATTCTCACAAAACAAATACAATTACAGTCTTTAAAGAAGATAACAGACTTCTCTGTGTTATCTGATTTGCAGAAAGGTCTGCATATTCTATGCGGTGGACCTACAGCATTCAAGGATTTGTTCCAGCCAGCCTCTCAAAAATTTAAACATTTAGATTTATTTTATGTGAACATTCAAGACCATGGAAGATACAAACAAAACCAGGAGGCTACAATTTACTGAGGTGGAGATTCCAATCCTCACCATTCTGTCCACTAAGTTTTGTACTGCTTTATGACTGTACTATACAATGGCAAGCTGGTGTGACTGGGTTAAGGAAAAAACAAAACATTCAGTAGAACTTAAACTTACCATCAACCAGCACTCTAAAATGTGGTGGCAATGTGAGACAGATCCTAATTTCACCACCCTGGGAAGATTCAGTCCTGTTGAATTCATCTTCATTATAAATACCAGCAAGGGCAAGTAATTCATCCTCCTGGGCTTCGATGTCTTCTGAGGACATTTAACTAAAACATACGAAACAATAGTGCAGTCAATGGTGGTCTGTTTTACTTGATTTTGTACTCTGTTAACAAAATTTAATTCAACATTCTTGCACCTCCAATCTTGATTTTTGGACTAGAAGCTTGTATCAGCCTCTTCCCTTCACATAAACATAGAGCAATTCACCTCTACATTTCTTCATAGCAACATGTATTGCAAGGACACAATTTAAATGCAGCAATCAGTCCTCATCAGTAAGTGCTGACACAGCAGCATTTACTTGGGTATGAAAGGAGAACATCTTTTAAAATATCTTTGCTGAGAACACCATAATATATGTTAGTTTAGCAAGTAAAACAATTCACTTTAGCAGGGCACCACTAGGGATGTGTCTGAGGACAGCCACTACAGATATCTGCACATTGAGACACATGGATGTTGGCCAGAATGTTGAAACCAAATTCACTGAAGCCAGTTTCACCACAGTCCCATCAAAAGAGAATACGGTTTCATTAAGTTTACCAAAATAACTTGACTCCAAGATCAAAGATTCTGCAGAGTGGATGTCTTGGATTTAACAATCTCTGACTGATTAAGCAGCCTGTTTTATTCAACAGATTGTGTCAAAACCAGATTCTTGACTTCACTGTTAACTCTTACAATACGTACTAGCATTCCTCTATGTCAAAGCTTAGCAGTGTGCACTATGATGTTATGATGCTTGATTTAACTTGCTGATTCCTCATCTTACAAAACACTGTTCTAACAGCAGGTTCATATGTGTGTGTGTGTGTGTGTGTGTGTGTGTGTGTGTGTGTGTGTGTGTGTATATATATATATATATATATATATATATATATATATATATACATACACACACACATATATATATATATATATATATATATATATATATATATATATGTGTGTGTGTGTGTGTATTATTTTTTTTTTTGCTTTTAATTTTTTTTCTTCTGAGCTACTGACGTGTGAAGGTCCACTCTTAACTAGGAACCAAAGAACTATTTAAAACAAAATTCAAATGCCTTTACTGAAAAATTGTGCACATATATAGCTTTAAAGATCCACGGCAGACAACAACCATGAGTCTAAGGCATTCACATTTCTGTAACAGCATCATTAAAATTCACAAAAATATAATCCCATTATTGGGTACATATCGAGACTATTACACAAATGTATCTAGTAGACATTTCTAACCGAACTCATAATGAAGAATCACTAATTAATAAACGCATGAATCTATGTAAATCAGCCCTCTAACCTTAAACCTTAAAATTAACAATTAAAAACAATACAATTTTAACAATCACAGCGTTAATAAATAATAGAAAGGGATCAGTAGTTGTCCATTCCACTACAACAACACCTGATCTACTGGAGAAAAAAGCTAACATAAACCATACAAAGTTAAGGGATCAGAAAGGATGAGAAAGCCCCAGGACAGTCCCTCAAGCTAGTTTTCCCTTCAATCCTCGTTACTTATGAGCGCAGGATATATTGGATAACAAATGTCAACCCCGAGACACCACTTCCAAAGAACCAGTACTTCAGCTCTCATCAAACCTGAACATAAAAGCTTCTTTATCACATTTATTTTATTTTATTTTACATTTGTTGACCGGGCTAGTCTAACTGGATATATGTCCATTTTCAGTAGAGGCCTGGGGAAAAAAGCTCCAGGAAATAACATACAATGTAACAAAAAAAAAATAGCATAGAGACAGTCCTATGCAGCAATAATTATAACATCAAAAACAGTTTTAAACAGCTGTAGTTATAACAGAGAGTGTAAGCTAAAGAAATTGGTAAAGAAAATTATAAAATATAGAAGAATAAAATAAAAAATATATATATTTTTTTTTTAATAAGGTACTCTTATTAGGAACAAATCTTAGTAGGTCACAGTTTACTAGTACACTTGTATAATTTATATAAGAGATAAGGATAGTAAAGTAATTAAGAAGTTTAGTATTTGGAGAAGGTAGAAGATCAGAGACAAGAAAATGTTAGTCAGGGTTACAACAGAAGCATAACCAGTGGTTATTGAAGTAGTGTTTAGATGTCTTTTAAAAAGTGGGAGAGAGGTCTGAGATGTAAGGTCAGGTGGTAATTGATTCCATACTTTTCCAACAGAGATGAAGAACAAGGAATCACCTGCTAAGCTTTTAGATTTAGTAATATTCATAAGCATTTTGTTTGAGGATCGTAAATGTTTGAGATTACTATATGGTGTAATAAAGCTAGAGAGTATGGGAGTATTGTTGGGCTGATTAAGGGCCACATGTTGTCTCTGATATGCTGCAAACGTCCTGCTACCTCGTGGTTTAGGAACTTTCAACTTTTCTTTCTCATAGCTTTCTTAGCCACCCTTAGCACATAACTGTTTCAGCTAGACTTCACTCTACTTAGAGCCCAGAAGGAAAACATTTGGGCTCTTGTCCATTCTAAGTAGCTAAAATCATAAGTCCACAACCACAGACAAAAAAAAAAACAAAAACAAACTGTGGCTTTCTGCAGGTCTAAAGCTGTGCCAACACTTAGCTTGATCACACATCCAGCAATTGACAGTTACCCACAGGTACATCCTAGCCAGATAAGACGGGCACTGAAGAACTGGTGCATACATTACTGTTTTGAAATAGTTCAAAGGTCTCCTTCCAATACTCTCAGATCACCAGCATGCAGTCAAGTAAAGAATCCAAAATTGCTTTGTGGATGACTAAAAGAAGTTTCATTGCAAACAACACATCCTACCTAAATTCCAACCATGTCTGTACCATTGCAAGCATACCCTTCTCTTCACTTCACTAATCCAGCGTGCAATGTAAGCAATCCAAGTCCTGCAGGTACTGCAGCCAGCCCCAGCAACCTCCAAATGACAAGCATCTCTCACTAGGACAATACTCAAACTGATTCCTTATTAATTGAACCACTTCTCAGAAAGACAACTATTCATACAGACTACTGTACATAGTAATATTGTATTTAAAACATGGTAAACAGAAGTGAAGCTCAGACATGACCCCTGAGATACTATCTAGAGATAGATCCATTAAATTGGAAAGCACCTCCTTGCAACTGACTGTCATTGTATTTATTTCTTAACCAGATATGAAAACTGGTCCTTCTCAGATACTTTTCAGCCATAATCCAGATCACAAGGGCAAGGGTCAGCACTTTATATATATATATATATATATATATATATATATATATATATATATACACACACACACACACACACACACACACACACACACACACACACACACACACACACACACACACACGTATATGGAGAAAACTGGACTACCTTTATTAAAAAAATAATGCAGACACAGGAAGAACATGCAAAACTCCACAAATACAGTGACTGAAGGTTAGGAATGAATCCCAAATTATCATTTTATTATCCTGCTATTACTTCTGAGAGCACTGAGTATTGAACCTGTAGACAAAGATACTCAACAGTTGAGAAAGGAAGAGGCACCTGTTTGAACAGTACATAAAGCTAAAATTCAGCCTAACTACTGGAAAGGTAAACATTGTCTTCATAATGTAGCAACAAAGAACAGAGCGTAGAAAACTAACTTTAATGAAGTAAATTCCCATAGCTGTTGAAATATGGGAGAGATTTCATAGTAAAATATCACTCCCAGTAATAAGTAAATGCAAATAACTTCAATAAAAGAATACAAATAAGTTTCTAGAGAAGAAACAGAATTACCAGCATTTTACGTGGAAAATGATAAATGAAGTTTGTGATTAGCAGATGTATTTGTACAGATATGCCTGCAGGTTTAGATACTTGCTAGGGGGTAAATAAGGGTTAACAGTTCTTGGATTAAGTTTACGAGGAAGTGATGTAAGTGGGGGTGGGGGTTGTATAAGGCTTGGGAGGGGTCAGGCCTCTTTCAGTGTGGGTTTAAGGATATTCAGTGTTAAGCACCTATGCCCAAGACACCAGAACAGAGGTTTAGGTAATTTTGTTTCATCAGGAGGATGGCAGATGTAACGACCTTGAAAGATCATTAGGCCAACATGGTAATTGAAGCTAAGGCTTTGTTCTGGGAGGTGGCAGCAGGTGATTGCCCACAAACAAAGGGGTACAGGACAACATACTGAAGTAGGGCAAGGTCACAGGAATCAGAGGAAGAGGAAGGTTGATGGTCCAGCTGAATCCCAGAAGTTGTCCAGGTGTAGGAGGTATAAGAGTATCAATTGGATCTTCAGCAGTCACTCAGTCTAATGCAGGTAATCAATGTAGCACAGAAATTTTGGGCTTGAAAGAGTCAGTTACTGATCCAAATGTCAGATTGTTAGAGTTCCTGCAGGAGCTAAGTCAAGGAGACAGGGCAGGTCTTCAAGATTTTTTAGGAACAGTAGAGAGATTACAGCAGAGAGCTGACAGATTTGCAGGGGACATGCTGGTTCAGATTCAAGACACAGGAATGGGGGCAAGAAGTCCTCTGCTGGATCAGTTAAACATGCTGGCAGGACCATTGGGCCTGGGTTTACTCAGACTCAGGCTTCACTCAGTGACGACATCAGGGCACAGCCTTTGTCACCACAGGAGTCTGGGCTGTTTTTGACACCACATATTCCTTTAGCAGTAAGCAAAAGACTTTGAGAGGAGAATAAGTGGCTGTATTTGAGTTAATTTATGCAGACGGTGCTCAGCATTTGACGAAAGCTAAACCCTGGGGGCTAAGGAAATACAGAGCTAGATCCTGGGATAACTGGAATCTTGGCTTTGCTTATTTTACAGTGCTAGTTTTGGAGGAGGAAACATCTCAAAGTTTACCCCTGCTGGCGTATTTTACCATGATTAGGGAGGGACAGTGTTTTGACAGGTAGGCAATGCCTGGTTTCGGTATGGCCAACATTTTAAGGAACTTGATAAAGTCTATGAGATGGGAGTTCAGGCATGCAGATACATGGCTTGGTACTATGGTAGACAAAGTAGGGAGTCTGTTGTGGACTGGTGCAAATGAGTTTGATTATAAAGTGGTTTTTAACATTGGTAAATACACATGGCCTAAATGCCATTTTTTGCATTCATGTTCAGTGTGCAGAGGTGCACACAGTGCTACAGTTTGTTGGAGTAAGGATAGTTCTGGAGGGGTGGGTCAACTAGATAGTGGCAGGCTTGCTGTATGAGGAGGTAATGGTAATAGAGGACAGGGGAGTTTTTGAGGTCCTAGGGGGCCAGCTGTCCTTTCGTGGGTAGCCTAGGATAGCAGTGTATGCATTCTCTCAATAAAGTTGATGTGCTTGCTACTCTGCTCATGGAGTATCCTAATTGGGCAATGGCACAGGAACTAGTATTAAGTTTTACTGTAGGTTTTGAAATACAGTCCTGGGATGGGGCCAGTCAAAAGACTCCTATGGATCTGAAATCAGTTTCTGCTAATAAAAATATTGCTTGCATCTTGCCAAGGGTTTCAGCCTGAGCAAATTAACAAACTGCTATCCCTAACTAGGGCATTTTACTTACACAGACACACATACCTTACTGATGGATGGAACATAATTTTTCCATGTTTAATTCAGCAAGCATGTGTTTAAATTCCAAGTCCCGGCAGCAAGAACTGTCTCATATTTAAATTCCATGCATGGAACATGGAAAAGAAGATGCAAGCAACAGCAGGTGTGTGTGTGTGTGTGTGTGTGTGTGTGTGTGTGTGTGTGTGTGTGTGTGTGTGTGTGTGTGTCAATGCACACAGGAATGCACAGATGCAGAGGGCATTCTTAAAGAAGAACACCCTTAAAATACACACTATTTTTTTTAAATTAAAAAGGTAAATGTTGCGGCAGTCCCCCGGCAAGTGGGCTCCCTCCCAGCCAGCGGGCCTTAGGCAACTGCCTGAGTCACCTAGTGCTGGATCCGCCTCTGCTGCCCTTTTCTTCTTTAGGCATAAAAAATTATCACAGCCCTTTCTTTTCACAGTTCATAAACTTATGATTTTCCCCACTTTTTGTTTTTATAAATTATAAGACAATTATAATTACTGATTCATTCACCTCACATAAGGTAAGATTAAAATGTGGAACAAAACAGTGATTCTTTCTTTCTCCATACCTTTTTATTTTATCACTGGAGCATTTTATGTGTATTAATGGAACATTTTATATGTATTACTAACAAGGCTTTGTTCTCTTTGTATTGTGGGAGTTTAAGTTTTAAGTACACCTCCTTCAGCCTATAAGTTGATAATGTGTAGTATCTGTTTTAGCTGGTCAGCATGTGTTAGTATCTACCATGGGAGCCAATGTTTATAATGCTGCTTGCTGCCATCTTCCATGTTGCAGAACAGCTTTTAAGAAGCTGAGAGGCTATGACCTTTATGAATGAGGCATAGCTAACTGCCAGTATGTGACCAGAGACAACATATGGGAGCTGGTAGGCATGTACTGTCCTCGCATGGAATCAAGTGGGAATGCATGGACTACCTACCTTACTAAATGCAAAAGATTATGTGGCATTAATAATCCTTGCTACAGGGAGCATTCAGGGTCGGAAAGGAGACAGTAAAAATTTTGCAAGTAACAGCCTTGAAAATCTTAAGTCACCTCTTCAACAGGATGTTGCAGTATGTGGAAGAGCACCTTTACTTTCCAGGGACAGTAGAGGACAGAACAACTACTATACTGTCATTCTATGACATAGCTCATTTATTTATTTAATTTATTTAACATTTGTTAACCAGAAAGTCTGACTTGGAACAAAGACAATTTTCAGCAGAGGCCTGGGGAGAAATGCTCTAGACGCATGTCTTTGAAACGAGGAGGAAACTGGAGCACTCGGAGGAAATCCACACAAACACAGGGAGGACATGCAGACTCCATACAGAAGGCACTCCAGCCAAGAATCGTACCAGAGAACCTCTTGCTGTGAGGTGACAATGCTACCACTGAACCACTGCACCGACTTTCTGAGAAGTCCTGGGAGGTCACTGACCCACGTCATTATCAAGGCCCCACCTGGCCCAAATGGCAAAGGATATATCAGCTAGAAGAGTTTCCATGTCATCAACTGCCAGGTGCTGTGCAGTGTACATGATATTACATACAATGTGTCTGTACACCATCCTGCCAGTTCCAATGATTCCCATATCTGTCTCATGTGTGACCTAACCAGCATTTGATGCGAGGTGACTTTACAAAGACTAATCTAGTTGGTAGATGCATACATTACCACTTACAGAGCCCAAGATATTCCGGTCCTGCAAATGTAGACAACAGACAACTCATAATGATGTCTGGAGCTACATAATGTGGGTGATGCTTGATGTGCCTTGGAGCTATGACAGATGATCCCCTTTGGCAGCCACCAGTCTATAGCAGAGATGTATAACATCATCAAATGAGTGTTTGAATTGCTGAAGGCTCGCTTATGCTTCTTGGATACACATGGCAATACACTGCAGTATGCTTAGGAGTCCAGCAGTGAGATATCTGTGGTCCTTCCCATGGTACATAACATAGTGGTTAGAAAAACTGTTACAACAAGGGGAGACTGTAGCACTGGCTGACATACCTGTGGCAGCAGTGTCATATGAGCTGCATGAGGAGTCAAAGGAACTGGCTGCTGCAAGGTGCAGCCATTGAGGCACTGGCAAGGAGGTGGTGTCTGCTCCAAAATTTCAGCCGTGATGAGACAAACACAGAATAAAACTGATGCATGCGTGTTATGCACCAAGACTGTGCATTACAGTGCAAAGGGTAACCACTGTGCATCAGACATTACAGTACCCATATCAGCCAAAGGGCTTACTTAGCAGGACACATTTATCACTATTTGCAGAGGTGGGGTGATACACATGGAAAGGGAACAGCAATGCTAGTACAGGTGGGGGGAATCATTTTTAGTCTTTGCAGTAACCATGCATTTAAATAGGAGGTTGGATGCCAGGGAACACTTCATACATTGATGGTGTGGAGCTTCTATGGGTGAATGCTGGCTAAGTCTACCATGCAGCTCTGCAATATCAGAACTGGAAGCAATTTGTCTGGTGATGACATAGCACATTAAGTGCATGTGCAGGAATGCCACTGTGGTCCCTACTGTGGAGTTCTGGAAGAATGATGTCATCCATGACTCTGTTTACAGGCACAGGTAGGTGTTACTTAATATAAAGTACTGGAGAGAGGCCAGCACTGAAATGTGGAACTCCAAGTGGCTTACCTTGTGAGGTGTGTCCAAATTGGAGCCAGAAATGCATCAGCCACCTGCTGATGGTTACAGGTGAAGGCAGTCAAGATCAATGTGGACAATGAAGCCCTCTTTGGAAATTTCAAAAATCTTGTTTTTTATGCATGCAGGAAATAGGCTTTTCAACCAGTCAGCAAGTCTAGTGGACAATAAAGAATATTTTTCGTACATGAACAGGCTAGAAGCTTAACAAACATGCACAAGCAAATACGTGTAATGTTTACGTATTCAGACTTTATGATTTTTCCTACCCGGAAAATGTGAAAGGCTGTGTTTGGATAATTGACTTTCTACTGTAATTCAGACCAGCATTCATTTGGATCCCTATTGGAAAGTTCAAGACCCAGTATTGTGATCAATGCATTTAGGCTCCTAGGTTCATATGTAAGTAACAGGCAGTCAGTCTGCAGACTATTTTAAGCATAGCTAATAATCCATATTGAAAAGTTCCCTCCAGCCTCAAGGAGGCAACAGAGAACAGATCAGAGGAGAATATGTATGTTAGCTTGTTGTCTGATTCTGCAGTGCTCAATCATTCCTAGTACAACCAAACTGTCTGATTTTCTGCAGCTACATGGAGGCATCACTGGATAACAAATGGGCCACCAATGCTCTCACCAGGCAAGTCCAGATCCCTATATGCAGTGCCACTGTGCATGCACTGTAGAATGTCCCACTGTCCCTGCAATAATTGCAGGTCTTTGTGTAGGCCACATAGCACATTCATCATTTCTGACATGTTCTGATTAGTGGCCATCTGTGTCTGAATCACAGACCTGCACTTCTGATGACTTATGCCAAGGGTAACACCCAGGTCAAGGAAAACTCTGTACTAATGGCAGTAACAGTCACCTACATGCCCTTCTCTTCTGTTGTGCGTGTGCAACCCTTGGATGCAGTACAACTCTGATGTTGTTTGTGATAGTGCTGCCTGTGTATCAGGGATAGAGCTGACATGGATGGAATTACCTCTACAGTCTCGTCAGCTGTGGGCAATGTGAGTATGTCCTCCACTGTTAGCATTACAAAACAAGCCACTGTGTCATGATACTGTGCCAAGTGCATGGTGCTATCATTATCCTCCAGGGACCAGCTGACAACAGGCATGTGCCAACCTATTGTGCAGCATCCTTTCCCAGTGGAACTCATGAATTCATACAGATAACATGCCTGCCACAATACTGGTACACATCTTTGATTGTGACTACCTTGTAGTGCACACACGCACACTGTTGCATGCTGATACTATACATAGCCTACAGGCACATATACATATGCACGTTGTAGTATAGGTTATTTCTGTTGTAGCCTTGATGTCCATGGTAGACATATATGCAAATATGTTTGCCTGAGTAAACAATGCAGAGGTACAAATCAATGTCTTACAGGAATGGCAACATGCCAATACTCACTTGTGGCATCCTCCTATTGCAGTTGTGGTTGTCTGTGTTGCAGTCTTAATGTTCCTGGTTGAAATAAATGACTGAGTAAACCTTGCAGAAGTGCAAGTCAATGCCCTACAGGAATGGCACATGCCACTACTCCCTAGGGGCATCCTCTTCTGATACTCTGGCAATCATTAGCAGTCCTGCTCCCAAATATAATCTACTGTCAGATACATATGAGGGTCCATTCATTTTCTTCCCCAAGGAAGACTAGGAATTCCTCCATCTCTGTGTTACTTAATGACCTAAATAAATCCTGCTGTAATCCTCCCCTGATTTATACCCATTGCTAAAGCTGGTGCTTATGCCTCTGACTTCTACAAGCCCCACAACTGCCAGTAATAATGACATGGCAGGCACTAAACACAGGAATAGCATTAATGCTATCATTGCTTTGAACTATGTCTGTATAACCACACAAATATGAATGTGCTCTGCAGGGCAGCATGAAATTCAGGCATTTGTTGAGGAGACTCTGTGTTGAGCAGATCTACTTTCATGTGTTCCAAATTAGAATTTACTAGGTTAGAATGTCGAGCAGATTGACGCAATACGGGGATAGCAATGGTTTTAGCAAATACAAGAAAAACTTGACAAAAGAAGCTCAGACAATCCATAACAGTGTTGGAAGGCTTTCCAGCCATCTCGTCCCAAGATTACACATACTGGTCCTCCTAGAATGACACCAGCTAAATAGGAAATTATTAAAGCCAATGATTCTGTTTTTGAATTTTGGAATTGTTTTGGGCAATGGAAAATACCACTCAAGACATGTGTCTTTCCTGCATTAGTCACATGCCTAGCAAGCTCAGTAATATCCTCTTGCATGTCCCTGTAGGTAGAGCGCCTAAGGTCATTCACCCCTGGACCACTACCATGTCACAGTCATATTTATCAGGATAGAGGGATGTAAGAGTCCTTGTTACATCCTGGATCCCGGCCACAGAAAAGACTGCAGTTATCCTATTCTTATTCAGCATGGTGAGGATAATTGCCTGTACCTGAAGATAGATTTACCTATAACTTAAGCATTGCTGTGGATAGATGCAATCACAGTGGGCTTTAAGGCCTTGGGGTTCATAACCATGTGACTCTTAGAGGTATGGAGACTAGCTATAGGGGGGTGTCTGTGCATGCATGCATGTGAACTTTGCTTACTGAATATATTCTAAGGTGAGACTGTAACCTCCAAGTTCAGTAAATGCTTCCAACTCTTATATATTGAATCATTGTGAGTCAGCAATACGGAGCTTTTGGTAAGCATGAGGCAGTTGCTATACTTTGAAAATGAAGTTGCAAGTTGACAAAAAGCACTGAATACAAAGGTCACTGTTATACTTTTGAAGTCTTATTTGCAGCTGAGGATGCCTCATCCCTTGCACTCTCACCGTGGAGGTATTTACTTTATAAACTCATGATACTTGCATATACCAACTACAAAATCAAACGGAATACCTTGAAATACTGCAGTTCTGGGCTGTGACCACCACACCAGTGCTGGGAACAGTTTAGAGTCAGTTGTTAACTGACATTTACTGGCATTCATACCCTGCATACCCACTCTGATTCACCTGTGTTACCCACAGGTATACATGTCCTACCATGGGACCAAGAGAATGACAAGGGCTGGAGGCATTCATTGCACAAGATGCACAGGTGCTACTACAGCCCTACACACACACATTGCAGGATGTATCCTTGAGAAGGGTAAAGGAAGACAAGGCCTACTGGGACCATGTATAGCAGGGACTGCAGCAAGACATCATTGTAGTGGGTATTTATAATAGGATGACGCATCCGGAGCATCACAGGGTGACTAGTATGTTGCTGCTTGCCAAGACCATGTCACAGGAATTTGCCAAGGACAGGTTGAACATGGGATGGGACTTCCAACCCAGGATTCTCACAGAGCTGGAGGAACATTAAGTAACTGAAGAAGGTTTGCTTTTGAGGCATCCCTAAACACAGAGGTATATGCAGTGTAAGTGTCACCAGTTTTAAGGGAAAGGTCACTGACTTATGCTCTGATTTCATAGGTTCATAGGTTCCCTGGCTATTTCTTCCCACATTATTTACTTTCCTGGACCCCTGTCTAGCAGGGTGACTGACGTGATCCCTGGGGTGAATTTCCTTTCTCCCATCCAATCGTCAAGGTTCCTCTTGAAGAGGTCCAAAGAGGCACTCTGCTTTACATGTATGGGCAATCTATTCCAGAGTCTGGGGAGTCTCTGGGTCAGGAACCTATCCCTCCAGCATGTTTTGTTTATTGTGACGACAAGGTTTAGATCCCTGGAGTGTGTAGCTCTGAAGGATTGGGATTTCTTTAAGTGTAGCATGTCCAACAGCTCTGGGTTTGACATGGCCTTGTATGTTAAGCAGAGATCGCCTCCGAGTAGGCGATATGACAGAGTATAGCTGGAGTTTTTAAGGCGGTCAGTGTAGGGCATCTGCTTTAGGCCTGTGATTCTTTTAGTGAGGTATTTCTGAGGCCTTTCCAGTTGTTGCAGATGTCTTGAGAGGTACATACCAAATGGGGCTGTATTCTATAATGGGTCTAATGAGGGATGAGCACAGTGGGACAATGACCTCCTTTTTCTGGATGAAAAGCCCTTCGTGATGAGGTGTGCCACATAGAAGGATTTCCTGACTGTTGTGGCGATGTGGTTATCGAAGGTGAGACCACTGTCCACCTGTGTCCCTAAGTCTCTTATCACACTTTCTGTGTTTAGTGTACTGCCACCTATATGGTAATTCATGGATACATGTTTTTCCCAAAGGGATAACAATACATTTCTTGGCATTGAGCTTGAGCCCATGGCTCTGGCACCAAGCATCTGTTTCTGTAAGGCCCTTTTGTAGAGTATCCACATCATTTGGGGATTCAATAATGGCTCCCAGTTTGCAGTCATCTGCAAACTTTGTTAGCCAGAGTCCCTTAGTGTTGACCTGTACTTCAGAGAAGTAGATGCCAAACAAGAGCGCCCCAGGACTGAACCCTGAGGTACTCCACTTGTCACTTGTCTGGAGCTGGATTTGGAGTCAGCTACTTTTACAGTGTGGGTTCTATCAGTAAGCCATTTAGCAACCCATTGGGTGACATAGGGATTAATGCTCAACTTAGTAAGTTTATCTATGATTCCAGAGTGGGGGATGGTGTCAAAGGCCTTGGCAAGGTCTAGATAGGCTGTGTGGACCACCTTACCCTCGTCCATGGCTCTGGAGACTGATTCAAAGAAGTCAATCAGGTTCAGGAGACAAGATTGGCCCTTCACAAACCCAAACTGGGTGGGGTCCAGTGTTTGAAGGTTGCCAATGTCTTTGTTTATAAGTTCCATGATAATACGCTCCATGGCCTTGCAGATAAGGCTTGTCAGACTGATGGGACGGTAGTTTCCGGGATCCAAGGTGGATCCCCCTTGTGGATTGGGATAACTGTAGCTCTGCGCCACTCAGTGGGCACGAAACCTGAGGTGAGGCTATGATTAAACATGACACTTAGGTGAGGTGCCAGTTCATATTGTAGTTCATGTAGTACACAGCCCGGGATGTCATCTGGTCCCATGGATGCTGTATTCTTGGCTTTAGAGAGTGCGTTTTGTACCTGTGTGGCGTTATTACTGGTATTTGGCGATCTTCCGGTATTGAGATTGGCGATTTAGGCATGAGAGGGGGTTGAAGTGGGCACTGAATCGATCTGCCAGGATATTGGCAATATCCTTCAGATCAGTATATTTAATGCCATTCTGTTTTAGCTCAGAGCAGATCTGAGCATTGCCATTTAGATTCTTGACATAGTTATAGAATGCTTTGTGGTTGTCTTTGGAATCTTTGGCAATTTTATTTTCGTAACTAGCTTTGGAGGATTTTATGAGGCATTTCAGTTTCTTACTGAGGCTAGTAAGGGAGTTTTTTGCATCCTGGGATTTTCCTCTTTTCTGCAAAAGTTTCTTCCTTTTGTTGTAAAGTTTGTTTATGGCAGGGGACCACCAGATTGGCTTCCTTTTTTTGGATGACAGCATTTTGGTTCTATTTGGGATGGCACGATTCATGCATGAGTGGATGTGCTCATACAGTGCCTTAGTGTAGGATTCAGCAGTTGAACTTTCAGTTCCCGTCTGTATGGGTGTCATGAAGTTTGTCACTTCTGACTTGAGTAGCATGAAGTTGGCTTTGGAGAAGTTTTTTTATGGTGGTTTCTTTACTGGGGGGGTGGGGGAGGGATTAAACAAAGGAAGATGATATAGATGGAGGTGTGAAAGAAGTGGCTGTTTTGAGCTGACAAGATCAAGGGCACTGTGGTCCCTAGGAGGATGGTTAAGTATTTTTACAAGGCTACATTTATAATGTCAAGGAAGCATTGGGTGTGCTGACCATTTATCAATAAACTGGGTGTCCTACACTGCTAAGGAAAATAAGATAAGGCTCATACCCCACTGCCACCACCTCCCAAATGTGGAATAAACTGCCACAATGTATCAAACTAAATAGCACGCTTATCACCTTCTAGGTAAACCTAGATAACTGGATGGACAACCTCATATTCTCCTCTGACCTGTCCTCTCTTGCCTCCTTGAGGCTGGAGGGAACTTTTCAATATGGATTATTAGCTATGCTTAAAATAGTCTGCAGACTGACTGCCTGTTACTTACATATGAACCTAGGAGCCTAAATGCATTGATCACAATACTGGGTCTTGAACTTTCCAATAGGGATCCAAATGAATGCTGGTCTGAATTACAGTAGAAAGTCAATTATCCAAACACAGCCTTTCACATTTTTCGGGTAGGAAAAATCATAAAGTCTGAATACGTAAACATTACACGTATTTGCTTGTGCATGTTTGTTAAGCTTCTAGCCTGTTCGTGTGTGAAAAATATTCTTTATTGTCCACTAAAACTGCTGAATGGTTGAACAGCATATTTCCTGCATGCATAAAAAACAAGATTTTTGAATTTTTTTATCCGGTTCCATTATATATTTAATTATCCGAACTATCCTAAGTCCCAAATAGTTCGGATAATTGACTCTATACTGTACAAAAAAAAATGATAAGATTACAAATATGCAATAAAATGTTTTAGACTGAGCATCACTTCTGATTCCATGAAATACTTATGAACAGTCCTGCATGTTTAACACAAAGGCTTATGAATATTGATAAGCATGTTAGCAAAGGCCTCAATGGACATAGTACATGCAGCTTGCAGACCAAGCTTTAAATGGACATTTGCCATTGTACACTCCAGGGTAGACCGAGCTTTAAAAGGACATTTGTCATTGTAGTCTTCAGGGTAAAAATGATCTCAGAGGTGAGAATGAGTTTTGTAATACAGGTATCTGACTCCTGTTACTATAGAGCATGTTGGGCATTCATCTTGATACTCTTAACTTAAGGCAAGCATTCCAAATTACTTAGATTTGCTTCGGATCTAATCAGAGACCTTCCCAAAATAAATGCTTTTTAAATGTTTAAGCATTTTACCATTGCAACACTGTCACGTGTACATATTTTGGGAAAAAAAAAATCACAAACCATAATCCTTTTTAGGTATTATTGAATAACTCAGAACTGAAACCATCGAAGTACAAAAGATGGGTTCTAAGATTGCAACCTTATCAATTTAAAGTGTAATCTAGAAAATAAAAAAAAACAGATGCTTTTAGAAAAGTGTAAGACACACAAGATTGCTGAGGATGATGTATTATTGCTGTATATGCAGAGCCAACAACCTTGACATTTGCACAAATACTATGGTATACTGCAACAAGGGAGTGAATTTTGTACTAGTACTTCATGTTTATGAAGTGCAAAGAAAACAGTGATGATGAAATAATAAAAGGTGTAAGGCGTAACAGACAAAGGACATTTTATGAATGGAAAGTACTTGTCATAAGGGACAAGGCTAATCATAACCTACATCTGCAGATAATACACAAAAATGGAGCATGATGTATACTTCTCAGGTTCATAGGTTGCTACTAAGTAATATACCACTTAAACCTCTGGAAGCCTAGCCACTGCATTCTCACGGTTGCACCCAGTTATCCTCCCTGCCCATAAGCCCAGTGTATATTTGTGTAGTTTTGTATCCATTAGCCTAAATTAGATTTGAAGACAGTGACAGATATGGTTCTCTTTATAGAAAGCAGGAGTTTGTTCCAGAGGTGGGGAATTCTTTGTGGACGATATTGGTCATATCAACAAGACCTTTTTATACTGCAGTATAAATGTAGATTCTTTTTTTCTGTTGGCATCTGTGTTACTGCCAATTTTACAACTGCATAGGTCATTTACAGCTTTGTAAGCCAGACATAGATCATGTAACTGTTTAGTCTGGGTTGTGGCTAAAAGGGTATTTGGACCAGCTCAATTACCTGGTTAATAATGAATAAACTCAATAAATCAGCACTTATGCTCATCTCCTAGATACTGTCAAAGGGAAAAACCGCTATCAGGTTTCACTGCTGCTGCTGCTCTCAGGCATGCTAGTATAATCGCTTGACCAACGACCACCCCATGACAGCATGAAATCGGGGAGTTATAAAACTTTTATAACTCCCCGATTTAAGGGTGGCGGCTTTCAGAAATATTCAGCCTGTGAATATAATAAAGTTTACAGCATACAAACATCAATGCAATTCAGTGTGGTAGAACACAGATTGTAGAACTGGGAGAACATACACGATCATGTATCCAATCATTTCAAGGGACAGCAAGCAAAACTACTCTCACAGTTCTAGTTTAACAGAACATATGTTAAAAAGACAGCTAGCTTGTGAATCAAATGAGTACCAGTCGGGTTTTGTCAGTGATCAGCCATTCCAGCAGAAAGCTGGTGTCAGGCAGGCAACAAACAAAAAATACCTGGGATAGCAGAATTGTTGAAGATTACAATCCGGTCATTCTGGATTACCTCACAAAGAAAACTTAAAGAGACATGATGCTACTGAAAACAAGGATGGTGTTTGTAACCTTTCTCTGCAAATGACTTTATCACTTATGCTGGAACCCATGTGATTATTCGTTTACACTCAGCTTGGTTATAATGACACAAAGAGGTGAATCTGACTACTCCGCGACAAGCACTCAATTAATTTGTGATCGCCTTACACAAGTGTGATCATAAATGAGTGAAACCTCCTGAATGTGAACAGCATTTGCAAGTAAAATAAAATCACAGGAAAAAAAGCATTTTTGCAGGGTAGCAAACAGCCCTGTAGTCCCCGATGTGGGGGCTGCCATCCCACACCCTTAGAATTTACATATACCAACTCTTAAATGTCATTATCATGGGGGGGAGGGGAAATCCCCAATATACCAGCAATTCATCCTTCCAGGAAAAAAGCCAGCTGGTAGCACACTAGGTGACACACAAATCACTAGTGATTCAAATAAATAAAAACTGAACAACCATGAAACAGTGATCTACACTAATATTTACAGGAAGTTATTAATGCTTCACTTCTATACTGTATATATTCTGATGTGCTTAGTTCATATTTCTCTTTGTGTAATTAACAGGTTTGTTGTATTTTTCTTTGTATACTTATGTTTGGTATTAACATACATTACTAAAAATTGTTACTATCTAATTCCATTAATTCTGCTGTTGAATGTAATAATGCTATTGACAGTACTTTATTTTGTTATAACCATTATGGCACGGTTCAAGTCTGGAAACGGTCCTTGGACGAGGGAACCTACACGATCACTGAATAATAAATAAATAAATGTATAATTTATGTAAAAAAATGCATATAACATTTTTCAAGTGCATGCCTCTTAGCCTGTGTTTATCAATCTATGTAACAAGGGCCAGTTTTAGGTTACAGCCAACCTTACAGTAACTAAGGATTTTCTCTTTCTGTGGAGATAACCAAAGCAAGCTGCCTTATGCATTTTTATTACATGTTTGTCTGTCAATAAACTGTGCTTGCACCTAATTTTCCAACTCCCCCATCAACAGCTGGATGTTTAAATTCAAAAATGAAAGAAAAACAAAAGGCTGGATTCAGAAAATGACTTACACAGTTGTGAAAAGGCAAAAGGCATGAAGTCACATAATGTAGCCTGAAGCCAATTAGGTTCATAGGTTCATACTAGGCTATCTGCCCTAGGGCATTTATAAGCCTAGCCAGTGTTATAAGCCTAGCTAACAATGTAGTAAGAGAAACACTGCACAATGGCATTAAAGTAATTAGATAATTCATCAGCAAAAATACCAAATGTTACATAATGACTTGCACTGTGCAAAGCCCAGTAGCACATGCTCTTGACAAGCCATGTTTACACCTGCACTGAAGCGCTACTATGAGCACAGCAGGGAGCTCTGATAAACCTCCAAAGCAAAGTTCCTACAGTTTTTTTAATGCACGTGGAATGGGTCGACAGAACAGTCAGAAAGTGGGGAAGACCAAGCAGAGGAACACAGAAAAAAGAAAGGGGAAAGGAAAAATGGTATCCACTGGGGAAGCAAAGGTATATTTTTTCTGGGTGGGCAGATGCCCATTTTTCATTTTCTCATGAAGCTTGGGGGAGGGCAGCAAGGGGAAGGTTTGCAAGGGAAAAAGGATAGGCAGCAAAGCTAGACAAACAAATACAAAAAAACATAAAGACCCAAGAGAGGAGGTACCGAAACAAATGGGGTGGGGAAACACAAAGGAGACACACAGACAGACAAAGGATGACAACTGGTAATGCGAAAGACAGGATCATAAACTGGGGAGGGGACTGACACATAAGGAAAAGGAACTCCATGACAAGGCATAGGGTGGGGTGGGGCAACAGCTGACTTACATTACACAGTGCCTCACCTAAGCAGAAGCCAATCACCACCAGGACTGCCCTCATTGGCTGGCCCAGTCACTGTTGGTTCACTGTTCAGGTCCAGGCAGCAGTACGATTCTGCCAGTTGCTTGATAGCTCTGTACTGCCACTGAGAGTGTCCAGCTGCCAATCCATCAAGACCATCCTTACACTGTCCATCCTGCTAGGTTGCATAATGCGATCCACCAGTGGCATACCTCTCAACTGTTCATATTTTTGCCTCTTATTTTTGCTTAATTCTTCATAACATTTGTGGGGTTTTTTTGACAAATCTCTGGGATGATCTGAGGATTGAAGTCAATAAATAATGACATACATTTGAGTTTCAGACTTTAAATTCTTCAGAAAATGCATGGTAACACAAAACCTATTACTGTAGTAATTTTCTAAGTATATAAGAACAATATTCAAAATCTGTCCCTATTTTTGAGCCTCTATCCCTCAAATTTCTCAGGTTTTATCCAGATTTTTACACTAAGAGGTTGAGATGTCTGACCAGTGGCACCCCCCCCCGATGAAAAATCTACACTTCTAAGTAGAGACAGACCACTAGGGAGTACCAGGGAACCCTCCAATTAGCCTCCCCCGGTACCTACATCACCATGTAGAGAGACTGAACTAGAGACATCTAGGGTCCTGGCAGGTGAATGACGTGTGGCAGCTGCACAATATCCAGTGCTGCAATAGACACAGCACAAAACATGAACATAAATGGTGAAAAACAAAAAATAAATAAATAGAAAAAGCCAGTAGCAAAGGCAAAGAAACAAAAAGGCAAAAGCAGTTATCACTAATGTGTACTATACTGTTTGAAGAACAGTCATTTGAGGAGTAAACATCTGTTAACTAGGCAATGGAAAAGAAAATACAACATACATAGCAGACAAAAATGTTGTGCAGTAGAAAGTGTGCCACAAGGGCCTGAAGTAAATGCTGCCTAACTAGCCCTTCTGTATGTATGACACATGTATGTGTTGCAGCGAGGGACTTCAGGGACCACAGAAGCTGGCCTGAACAATATCAGTAGACTAAAGGGTTAATTATACCCAACTCACCTACTGTCAGGTGGGAGACGTAGCCTACCAGAGACTGGCCTTCATGTCACCACAGTAACTATGCCATGTTGACACATCCAGAGAGGCCAACATGTCATATACACAGGCCACAGACACCTGGTGTCATTAATGTATCATAACATAAGGCAGCCACCAATAAACTTCATCCAGCAACTAATCAGATAAATGCCCATTGTATTCTAGGTGTAACTGTCACTAGCAGGACAGTTTGACTGGGCACTGGAAAATTAATGCTAGGCAGACAGACAAGGGAAAAGTGCATGACTGGCTATGGATATGGCACTGTAGGAAGGCAAATAATCAGTTTTAAAGTGGATGGTGACTCCTGGGATGGTGGTGGAACACCCACCGTCAGCCAGTCAACATCACCATGCCACTACTGGGAATCCTTGGAATTATGATGGACAGTAGAAGAGGTCAGACAGCAATGACAAACTGTGTGTGACAGCAAGCACATAAGCTGGATGCAATGTAGCAAAAATGAAAAATAGCCAATAAACTTTAACAAATATCCACATACAACATCAGTGGTATATACATATTCTCATGCCTGGACAGCCTTGCTAGGCATCTCTGGCAAACCAGATCATTGTCCTCCATCTCCCAAGGTGCTGAAAAACAGAAAAGAAAAAGGAATGAAGTCCAAGACTCATATGTCCTGTATAAGACTAATGTTTAAATAATCAAAAATAACCACCTGTGAGAAACATCTACTATAGTTCACTGTCCCTAATGTCCACTTCCACTGGTTAAGAACGTCATGACGACACCTCTTCAAGTTGCTATATCTATGGCGGTAGTGCTTTCAAGAGCGGGTGATGCCCAAGGCATCAATTATTCTGATCTCCAGAGTATGTGGTGCTCATGGCATCACTCACCAACCTAGCAAGGCAATGCCAATCACCCACTTTGTACTGGTGATCTCTTCAGGAGTCCTTCAGCAGGTGCTTCAAGTCATCTCTACGCAGAAGTACAGAAAGATTTTGGTCTCATTTCTGCACTGTTTGGGCGCCCTTTCATCATCTGCACTTATCTTCAAAAGCCAAAGTCGCTTCACCAGTTACCATTTAGATGCAAAAAGCAGCAGATTTGCATTGTTACATGCTGTGGGTATCACTTGACATACATCAATGAGCAGCAGTATAGCATAGCATAACCTAGTGCCACCAGGGACCTGCACATTTCCAAATGGCATGCCAGGGAGGTGTTGGTGAGGGCTGTGAAACATGCTTGCCCAAACATATCAATCTTTACAATCCACTCCCTTATCTATGGCTACATCACTGCCCCTTGGGGCATGAGGATAATTAATAAACCCTCAGCCCTGTAGGAGTCACAGATGTGCCTGCACGTGCACACTGCAGTTTGCATTCATTAATGCGTGTGCACAGACTAGCATGAACATCATTGTGCAGGTCAGGGCTGGTATTCACAAGTGTTAAATGTGAGATTTAGAGACATTTAACTCAAACTACCTCATCCAGATAATTGCCATGCTGTGAGCCTTGAAATTATGTGATAAAAGCAGCCATGGACATTGCAGTGCTCAATGCACTATGGAATGTTGCTGTAACAGCAAGTGAAAGCAATAATGGATATTACTGATTTCACTTAGGAGTAGGAAGAATAGTCTAAAGCTGCTTTGGTAAGAGTACATGAAAGTAACAAGTGAGGGGAATGTGAGCTTACTGGTAAAACACTTTTGGTGGTGTTGGATGGAATATGCTTCACATATGCCTATGGGGGAGAGGATAGAAAGCACAAGAAGGTGTATGATGGAGCTTTGCAGTACATTTCCACAGTGCTCTACAGTGTAGAGGAGGATGTAATGTGATGGGTAAGGGGATACAGCATACCTCTCAACATGGAAACATCACAAATCTGGACAAGGCCCATGAAAAATAGATACAAATCTGTATGCTAATTAACATCTAATTTACATACATAATTACATAACCCCACCCACTCCAATGGAATGGTGGGATATCAACTTTCAAACGCAAACTGAAGAACAGACAACCAAAATATTGCACCATTGACCCCCTGCAGCCATTTCAATGTCCCATTACCTGGCAATTTTGCCCCATTTACCGTAAACATTAATGTATGCATACTGCTTTACTTCTACAATGATTATTTGGATTTTGTTTTGACATCTGCTAAACAAAGCAATACTGTCTCAATGAAAATAGACTTGGCATTAAAACTTCTCTGCCCTTGAAACTCGCATTCATTGAAATAGCATTGAAACCCACACCATAGCCAAAGAAAATGTATCTGGCCACTGGAGAATAAAGATTACCTTTGGGCTGTTTTCAAATCATTGGCCCCTTGCACACAAAACAAGAAACATATGTGTTATTTTCTTTGATACACCTTCGGGACTTTATTAAGTTATATTCCTTGTATAATAAAACACACTTGTTCATAGGTAGGTACTAGGCTATTGGCCCTAGGGCCTATACAAGCCTAGCCAAAAAGGTACCCTGGCTTTTTCCACCCAAGAAAATTATTTTCCTGTGCCCCTGTTAAGCAGAACCACAGAAGTGATCCCCGGGGTGAATTTCCTATTACCCATCCAATCATCAAGATTTTTCTTGAAGAGTGTTAATGAGGAGCTTTCTTTGACATAGATAGGTAGTCTGTTCCAGAGTATGGGAAGTCTCTGGGACAGGAATCTATCCCACCAGCATGTTCTGTTTACTGTGATGACAAGGTTTAGGTCCCTAGAGCATACAGCTCAGAGGGATTGGGATTTCTTTAAGTGGAGCATGTCCAATAGCTCTGGGTTTGACATAGCTTTGTACGTTAGGCAGAGATAGAGCCTCTGAGTAGGCGATATGCGACGGAGTATAGTTGGAGTTTTTTTAGACGGTCTTCATAAGGCATCTGTTTGAGGCCAGTAATCTCTTTGTGAGGTATTTTTGCGGCTTTTCCAGTTGTTGTAGATGTCTTGTGAGGTACATACCAAAAGGGGTGTTGTACTCTATAATGGGTCTAATGAGTGATGAGTACAGGGGAACAATGACCTCTTTTTTTTTGGATGAGAAACCTTTTGTGATGAGGTGTGCCACGTAGAAGGATTTCCTGGCCACTGTGGTGATGTGATTATCAAAGGAGAGACTACTGTCCACCTGTGTCCCAAGGTCTCTTATCAAACGTTTGGTGTTAAGTGGACTACCGCCTATGTGGTAGTCCATGGGTACAGAGTTTTTACCAAAGGGGATGACAATGCACTTTTTGGCATTGAGCTTGAGACCATGTCTTTGACACCAGGCATCTGTCTCAGTGAGGCCCTTTTGTAGGATGTCCACATCATTAGGAGTTTCGATTATTGCTTCTAGTTTGCAGTCATCTGCAAATTTAGTTAGCCAAAGACCTTCTGTGTTAGCCTGTACTTGAGAGAAGTAGATATCAAACAGGAGAGGACCCAGGACTGAACCCTGTGGTACTCCAATTGTCACTAGTCTGAAGTCTGATTTGGAGTCTGCTACTTTAATGGTGTGGGTTCTGTCAGTAAGCCAGTTGGCAACCCATCTTGTGACATAGGGATTTATACCTAGTTTAGTAAGTTTATCTATAATTCCAGAGTGGGGATGGTGTCAAATGCTTTGGCAAGATCTAAACAGGCTGTTTGAACCACCTTATCCTCATCTATGGCTTTGGTGACTACTTCAAAGAAGTCTATCAGGTTTAGGAAACATCTGCCTTTTACAAACCCAAACTGTGTGGGGTCCAGAGTTTGGAGATCTCCAATGTCTTTGTTTATGAGTTCCATGATGATACGTTCCATGGCCTTGCAGACGAGGCTCGTCAGGCTAATGGGGCAGTAGTTCCCAGAGTCTGTTGTGGCCCCCCCCCCTTTGTGGAGTGGGATAACTGTTGCGGTGTGCCATTCAATGGGCACAAAGCCTGAGGTGAGGCTATGATTGAACATGCTACTTAGGTGGGGTGCTATTTCATTCTGTAGTCCATGTAGAAGGCAGCCTGGGATGTTGTCAGGTCCCATGGATGCTGTGTTCTTGGCTTTGGAGAGTGAGGTTTTTACCTGTGCAGCCGTGATTACAGGAACTTTGCATTCTTCCGGTATAAAGACAGGCCCTTTAGGGGGTGAGAGGGGGTAAAGTTAGCACTGAACCTATCTGCCAGGATGTTGGCAATATCAGTTGGTTCTGTACATTTAGTGTCATTGTGCTGTAACTCAGAGCAGATCTGAGTGTTGCCATTGAGATTTTTGACATAGCTATAGAATGCTTTGTGGTTGTCTTTAGAATCAGTGGCAATTTTGTTTTCATAACTAGCTTTAGAGGATTTTATGAGGGATCTCAGCTTCTTACTGAGGCTGACCAGGAAGTTCCTCCAATCGTGGGATTTTACTCTTTTTGCAACAGTTTCTTTCTTCTGTTGTAAAGTTTGCTTATGGCAGAAGACCAGCAGATTGGCTTCCTTTTCTTGGAGGATAGCATCTTGATTCTGTTAGGGATAGCACAATCCATGCACTCATGTAAGTGCTTATAAAGTGCATTTGTGTAGGATTCAGTAGTCGTACCTCTATTGTCCATCTGCATGGGTGTCGTGAAGTTTGCCACTTCTGTCTTAAGAAGCGTGAAGTTGGTTTTGGAGAATTTTTTTATGGATGTTTTCCTAATGGGGGTGGGAGCGGGATGTGGATGTCTAGGGTGATTAGCTTGTGGTCGGATCTGACCAACGAGGAGCTGATCTCTGGTGTGGAACACTGGTCACCCATGTTGGTGATGACCATGTCTAGGATATTGCTGCCCCTGGTGGGGGTGTGGATAAGTTGATCCAAAGCGTTGGAATTGATGATTTCCAGAAAACGTTGAGCAAAAGAGTTGGTACATGAGTAGTTTTCCCAGTTAATGGTAGGATAGTTGAAATCACCCACTATTAGAGTGTTGGGTTGTACCTTAATATTTTCCAGTGTATCAAGAAAAGAGGAGTGGGAATACTGGGGCATGGTGGGGGGTCTGTAGCAAGCTACAATTTGGATTGCAGTTTTGCCCAGAGTTAGTTGAACTTGGATAATCTCGGATGCATTATGCTAAGCAACTAGCTTGGAGGTGTGGATATCCTTAATGAATATGGACACGCCTCCATCTTTAGTGTTTTGGTCCGGGTTTGGTGGCCGAAAGGTGTGGTATGAATTATAGCCTGATAATGCAGGGGTGCTCTCTGGAGCTTTGAACCAGGTCTCTGTCACTGCACAGATGTCAATGTTCTCCATTTTAAGAAGTGCCTCGAGTGAGTTCATTTTGAGGTTTAGACTTCTAGCATTGAGTAGCATTACCCTCAGATTTTGCTTGCTTGTACCTGTTAAGGTGGTGAATTTGTCATTTGAACCTTGCGTAAAGAATGCACTATAGGGGTGGCAAGAGCCTTTGCCAGTATCCGGAATCCCAAGGGCGACAGGTGCAGGCCATCTCTGGCAAAGCAGCATGGTCTGTTGATTATGTCATCTCAGGCAGACAGATACTGGATTCCCTTAGAATGACACCAGAAGCTTAGCCAATTGTTAAAGTCAATCATTTTGTCCTTGTACTGTGGTGTCATTCTGGGTGATGGCAGGATGCTACTCAGGGCTAGGGCCATACTAACCTGGGCTACAAGATCAGAGCGCTCCTCCATGTCACTTTTCATGTAGTCCAGGGAGGTACGTCTCAGGTCATTCACACCAACATGGACAATGACAGAGTCATATTTGTACCTGTTGTGGAGTGACATGAGTGCATGCGTTATGTGGTGGATCCTGGCACCTGACAGGCAGCTGACAGTAACTTTTTCCTTGTTTAGCCTGGTGAGTGGAACATCAGTGTGCCTGACTATAGAGTCACCTATGACTAGAGTGTTGGGTACGTTATGCCTTATGGGATGTAGATGAGTGGCACACTGAGTATGTGGGCTATGTGTCATTTGGGTTGTGTTGGGGGGTGGAGGTTGCTTGCATTTCTGCTTTGGAGGTCTCTGTTGTTTGGGCAGATTTGTACTGAGAGCCTCCTCAAATATAGGTGTGTGTTTTGTGTTTCTGTGTGTTTTGGTGGTGTAGGTTTTGAGGGACTATGTGATGAGTGTGGTGTGGTGCAAGTGTTTACCTTCTCCTCTTGATTGTCTAGGCCAGTCTTTGGTGAAGAGAGCTTTGCTTCCAGTTTGGCTATATAAGTGCACCTCTCACAGGTTGTAGTGTTGGGTGGTAGGAGGAGAGGGTTGTCTGTGTACATGAGGCAATTGCTGCTTTGTCCCAAGATGCCCGGATTCATCAGGTAGACAAGAGAAAGCACCGGAAGCTGACCTTTAGACATACCTGAATAGGTGCTTATTTATTAAGTACTAAAAACTGTTTTCCTCTAGACAAGTGAGGAAAGTTGAGTGCTGCAGTAATTTGTAACTTATTTAGTGCTTACAATGAGTTCTGAACAAGTGCTAAGATCAAAGAAACAGATGAGTGCTAAAACTAAAAAGCTGGCTAGTTGTAAGGGAAATTTTGAAGAACAGACTTTATGGTGCCAGGAATAGTTTAACCCCAGTTAAGTGGGGGGGGGGGGGTTAGGAGCTCACAAACAGTCCTGGACACAGCAAATCCGTATCTGACCTGTCACAGGAAAGGGGGGAAGCAAGCTTAGAATTTTTTTTTTCAGTAAAGTGGAAATGGAGAAAGCTGGAACTGAAGTTAATTCAACGTTAAGAATCTGAGTGGGTTGGCCTTCACAAATGTTCTCTATTAGATTGAGTGAACTAATGACACTAGACAGTGAGGAGTGTCACAGATCAAATATACAGTATGGGCGGGCAACTGCAAAGCCACCAAGTATAAGAACATACAACACTAGGGAGGTTGGGTGGGAAAAATTACAGTTCGTAGCTGTAGCCACTAAATGAAAGTTTTAAACAGATCAAGGAGCGGAGACACAAATGCACAGAAAAGCTTGGATAGAGAACTCACAAACAGAAAATACAACTCTCAGTATGAAAAAACAGTTTACAGTTAAGTAATGTTAAAACAGTATAAAACAGTACATAAATGCAGTGAAACAATAAAAAAAGCTTTATAACAGTGCAAAAATGTAGTAGATCAACTGTATAGTACAATTATAAGCATTTCAGAAGTGCAGTTCAGTGAAATAAGTGTAAGAAATAACTGATCCTGCTCTTGGAATCTTAAGGAATTTCCACTTATGCAATGCAATCCAGAGCCTGACAATACAAGCAGAACCTTTATAAGACACAGGGTTTATATAGCAGTAAGAATGGAAGAGTTGGAAGATCAGATTACTACTCAGACCCTACTATTACCCAATCACTCATACTACAGAAGGTCAGGAGGCCTTGTTACTCTCAATAATAATGAAGACAATCACCAGAAAATGGCTGCCAGAAACACAGGAGACTCAAACAAAACTACCAGCCTAGACAACAGGCCTCTATCAAGATTTTGCCACCTGAGCAGAACACAGAAACCTCACTTTAAAAGCATAGAAAGAACACCCACAAAGAGAAAATACAAGTCTCAGTATGAAAAACCAGTTTACAATTTAGCAATTTAAATAAAAAATGCAATTATGGTAATGCACACTATTACAGTTCCTAGCTATAGCCACTAAATGAAAGTTTTAAACAGATCAAGGAGCGGAGACAAAAATGCACAGAAAAGCTCGGATAGAGCACTCACAAACAGAAAATACAACTCTCAGTATGAAAAAGCAGTTTACAGTTAAGTAATGTTAAAACAGTATAAAACAGTACATAAATGCAGTGAAACAATAAAAATAAACTTTATAACAGTGCAAAAATGTAGTAGATCAACTGTATAGTACAATTATAAGCATTTCAGAAGTGCAGTTTAGTGAAATAATCTTAAGGAATTTCCACTTATGCAGTGCAATCCAGAGCCTTGTTAGAGTGCATTTTAAATTTATTGTTTGAACATTTTTCCAGTAGGCTGTACTATAGGCAATGAAATAAAATGCATGAACCAATAATGACAAAACTGCCCAATTCAGAACATTTGCATCATAAAAGTCTACTTCCACACCCACACTATAAATAGAATGACAGCAGTGTAAGCCATAGGCATCTTGCATAGCTTCTCATACTTATTTTCAAGTTCAGTTTTTTTTTTTTTTGGGGGGGGGGCGAAAGGCCATAAACCAGGGACATATTTTAAACATTGCTTGTATAATTTTGGAAAGTTGCTAGAATAAAATGTTGTTACCACCATGCATGTCACTGGCAAGTCTTGAACCCATGACCCTATGCATTACAGTCAGAGCAACATACCACTATGCCAAATCAGCAATTTCCTAAAATATAGGAAGACTAAAACTTAATGGCTATCATTTAGTGAATTCAGTTCTCACTTCTCACCATAGCTCAGCCTCTCAACCTCTTAGCACAAAAAACCTAGACAACACCAATATGGGGGAATACAAATTCAGCTCTCACTTCTCACTCACCATAGCACTCAACTTTTAGCACAAAAACCTGGACAAACAACAAAGCCAGTAATGGGGGAATACAAAAACTGTTCTAACTTCCCACCATAGCTCTTCTCAACTCTTAGCACAGAAAATCTGGACAAAGCTGAGAAATGGTGGTGGTTAGGGACTTTAGGCTCTTTTTACCCTGAGCCTGAAATACCTCTAGCCACCAGGCATATTACATGGGGGGCATTTACACACACACACACACACACACACACACACACACACACACACACACACACACACACACGTTAAGCCAAACCTGGATCCAAAACGAGCATCCAAACATCGGAGGAGCGCTGTGCTGCTGACTTCCCTGTTTCTGTAACCCAAACGGCTGCAGAGCTAACAAATGCAAAGTGCTGCTGACTTCTCTGTCCAAATGCTGTAATAAATTTCCCTGTAATCGCGAGTGAGATTTCCCACTCACATTTGAGCCAGACCAGCTGGAAATGACAATGTGAGCTCCTTGAGCTCAATTCCGACTGGCTGGTAGCCCTGACAGAGCTGACATCATTGCGCACGTGATGATATCAGCTCAGACAGTGAGGTAATTCAAAAACTCTAAAAAATAAATGAAAAAAAAAAAATCAGGAATGAAGGGGTGCCACTCGGGAATTGTGGCACCCCTTCATTTGGACCCCAAAACTTGGTAAAAAATGAGTAATTCGGTATGGTTGAGAGGTATGGGATACAGGCTTTAGGAAGTTGGAGACTTGACTATATAAATGTCAGTTTCTTTTTTGGTGGTCTCCATCAGCTACATACAGCTGTATGAGAAGCATAGGGAAGGCTGCACTGCTAAATGACTGAGAATGGGGCTGAGGTACAAGTAGCATGTCCCACCTTGGAACTGGCTGTGTGAGGTGCAGCATGACCACTGTTATGCTACACTGATGGAGATGATCCCCTACTTAATTGTGAGACTCATAACTGCAACTCCCAGAATTATGAGAAAACTAAGAAAATGCAAGAGAACAGCAAATGTAGAACATTATTGTTCTCCTTTTAAAGTTGTTTTCTGCAGGGGCCAAGTTCCCTTGAATCCCCCAATGTGAGGGGCAAGCCCCTCCCCCACATCCCTGAACTTGTATATGCTAATTCTGAGATTATCACACTTCTGAGAAAAGGAAATATTCTGAGAAACAGCAATCTCGGAGTTGGTATACACAAGTCTGTGTTTTCCCTCACTTTCTCTATCACAAGGTGCACAGTTACAAGTTATGGAACATTAAATGGTTAACAACAAAGAGGGCTGTTTTGTGATGTATACAGTTTGTATTGGTGTATCTTACATGTAATATAGTGGACAATGTGCTGAAGAACTGGAACACAGGTTAACAGATACAGAGCTAGAGTACTTATGTTTAGCATGTGATGGCCATGCTATACTGGGAGCAGATATTCAAAGGCTGCTAACAGGTTGCACACAATAACAGGGTCTGCCAATATGCAGCCCAAATGCAATGCTATGGGGACCTGTCCTGTGATAGTGGGCTATGGTAGGAGCTACTCCTTATAGTGGCACAGTAGCCACACAGGGGTGTGTACACATCACAGCAGTTGCACTTATATGTCCACTTTCTGACCACAGCTGTGCAACCACATTTTTTAAGTTCTGACATGGTGTTTAAGTAAAAAAAGTGCTCACGGACATTCTCACAGGCAGAGAGAGAAGTTCTGACTGCAAACCTTCCATAAGCACAGATGGCAGAGTCTGCAAACAGATAAAAGTGAATGGGCCTTCCATTACTGTGTGTGTGTGTGTGTGTGTGTGTGTGTGTGTGTGTGTGTGTGTGTGTGTGTGTGTGTGTGTGTGTGTGTGTGTGTGTGTGTGTGTGTGTGTGTGTGTGTGTGTGTCTGTGTGTGTCTGTATGTGTGTGTGTGTGTGTGTGTGTGCGAGTGAGCGAGCTACTGGCAGATGTGAATGCTGCTGATGGCCACAAAAGGGCAATCCGTCAGCACTGGCACAGCATAACCAACACAACCTCACATGCCTGCCAGAAGGTCCAAGCTACTGTACAAGAGTGAAAAGTCATGAGTGGGAGTCTGCAGCTATAGACTACTCTGACTGTCATGGAAGAGTTCCTGTTGTTCCTGACAAGGCAGACAGAACAGAGTTTGATACCTGGCAGAGGTCTGCATGTGGAAGTCAAGCTGGAGGCAACATTCCATATTTCTGTTGAGGAAGAATCATATTGGAATTATCTTATGTCAGTACCACGGTTTCGGGGCACACCTGTGCCATTAGCTCAGGGGTGCTCAGCACTACTGTCTCTCATCTACAGGCACATATGGAATACAGACACAGCAACATACCATTCAAAATATATAAATTTACATACTTTGCATTGTTGTAATCAGTAATGCTGGTGCATCATAGGATGGTGAGATTGTTGCATGTTAATAATGTCACACATGAATATTTATCTGTATCCCTTTACAGGTGCTACTATGGGATCCTCCACCATTGAACAAAGCATGCTTGATATTGATGTTGTATCAGGCACTGATGGTTATGGTGGCCTTATGGTAGCAGTCAGACAGAGCAGTGCCACAGTTTGCAAAGGTGACTGTGGCGGGCACACTGCCACACATGTCCAGTGGAACAGATCACCCCCACCTCCTCACCAGAATCTGTGAAAAGATAAGACATGCCCAGCACACCTACTCAGGGGAATCCTTGTCCCATGCCCATGCACCTACAATGGGTAATGATGCATCTACAGTGTTTGAGGACAGGGACTGTAAGAGGCTAGCCAGTGGTCATTACCACCACACCTCCCAGTCACTACCCAAGATAGGTGCCACAAAATGTATTACACCATGGATGCACAGGGCAATCATCCAGGCACAGGCAGATGCCACCACTGACACTGCAAAGATGACAGCTGTACTGCATAGTCTGAGTGATAAAGTAAACAATGATTTTCAATGCAGGGCCCATCTCACTTACATATTGTACAGGCATCTGGATGCCTCCACTGCTACTGTGCATTTATTTGGTGAGTGCATTCATGTAGCTGACATTCATCTGTCTCCACTCTGAGTACATCCAATAGGGCAGGCAAGTCGCATTTCCATACTGCCACCTCCTCCAAACTTTCCACCAGTGGAGTGCCTTGTAAAGCACCATATGGCTGCCATAAGGACATTTTATTAGAGATGCTAGATATGCCCTGAAGCCATGGCATATAACAAGCAAACATTTGGAGTATAAGGTAGTTAGACACATGCTGTGGCCAAGTGATGATATTCTTGGGGTGTGCAACCTTCCCTGTTAGTGTTTGTTGCAAGTGCCATTCTTCATAGGGCTACACTCATGGCCTGGGACATCTGATGGTCTGCCTCCTTTCTACTAAATGTTCTCTAACCCCGTCATACACTCACACACACACACACACACACACACACACACACACACGCACACACACACACACACACACACACACACACACACACACACACACACACACACACACACACACACACACACACACACACACACACACACACACACACACACAAAATGCAATCACATCTGTAGGAGCTGTGTCCTCTGGCACACATTCTGTTATGAACTGTTACCCAGTACTGCTGGATAACTCTCTCAGGAACCATCACCCTCTCCCAATATAGTACATCTAGCCACCCCAATCCCCTGGCCATATTAGACATTCTTTTCACATACTTAGTAAACCCCACGCTGACTATCTGCCCATCTCGGATTGCTGTCATCATGCTCTCCCCGACCATGTGTATAATGACTACTGTGAGCTGTCCTTACAGCTGTGTTTTATGGATAAGTGATTTCTGATGCACAAACTTCATTGTATCTAAGTTGGCCCATAGCGGTGGACCAGACACCACCTCATTGCCAGTACAACAATGAACAACGCTTGACTGTGCCTCACATGATCTTTCCCTGCAGTCAGATCCACCAACAACTCCTCAAATACTACCTCCTCTGCTGCTGGCTCCATTGTCTCTGGTCCTCCAACAACAATCCTTTGTTTTAGCTAATGCTCTGTACAGTTATTGTGCAACTTTCCACAGACAGCAAAAACCTTGCTGCAGGCCTCTGGAGAATACTGCAGTACACTAACAGAAAAATCTAGGCATCAGAAGGTGGCTTTCATTAGTCCAAACACATTTAACAATACTTTCAGTTTGCAAAAGTACAGTGCTGTATTGCATCTCAGCCATGCTCTGCAGTTGTCCATTACTGTCATATGCATAGTATATCTGGCATTGCCAATAAAATGTCCCTATGGAAAGTCATCCCACACAAACTGATGACATAGGTCAGATGTGTGCCAGGTTTAGGAATTGTGGGAACTGTCTAAATGGTGCACAGATACATTTACCATGTCCACTGATGGTCTTTGGGAAGCTCCTACAGCAAGGAGGGCCCAAGCTACACATAACTTAAGTGTCCACAGGGATAAGATTTCATGCACTGCAGCAGATTCCATATGAGGACAGCAGCATCTCTACCAGCTCTCACATGGTGTTTTTGTTCACAAGACAGCAGTCAATTATGTCTCTATTGTGGAGACAGTGGTATGCTAAAAGCAGTTGGATGCTTTGGTAATGTGGAAGGTGATGGTGCACTCCACTGCATGCACACTACTTGCTAGAGCAAACACTAACATGTATTACTTAGCTATGACTGATGCTGTGCCTAACATCACAGCATGAACTATCTACTAATGTCACCAAGAATTCTTGGTGTAGAAACTCCCGGGTGGCCATGACTGATCCTGAAATTTTATACATTTCTAAATTGCTCTGCCATATTGTTTTCTCTCATTTGTCTTTGCAGTGAGGCTCATTAGCATAACATCACTCTTTTGCATATCATTATACAGTCATTACCGTACAACAATGGCCATGAAAATTCACCTGACTGCATAATGGTACTACCTGAATCTCTGAATCGGGCCTGCCCTACACCACTGCTCTTTGCACACTTTTGTCTAAAAAGTTGAACTATTTGCTTCTGAATTCCATGGCTGTTTTCTTGTGAGGTGCAGGTTCCCACACCACCATTTAGAGTGCTCCATCACCTGCTCTCCAAGATTTTTGCAGTTCTAATTCCCAAGTTGCTGCAGGAACCCGTCACAGTGATGGCACTCTCATGAATGCCAAAACTCCAAATTAGATTTGCCAAAAATATTTTCAGCAAGAATGAGGTTTCCTCTTTTCTCCACTGTTGTGTGATCTCTGAGTAGGTATGCATACGTTTGACAGCACCCCCCCCATAAAGGGGTGCAGGGAGACTTCACCCCAACAAAAAATCTTTGTGCCAAAGTTTGCTAGAAGTAGTTTCAGAGACTGCAATTCAGAATTTTGGCATTCACTAGGAATGTTATTGACCTGTCAACATGAATCTGTTGCTGCATATCAGGGAAGGTGAAATTCCTGACATCATTAACACAGGAAGTAGCACTTTTCTGGAAGCACTATAGCTGATAATGTGGTATGTTATTGCATCACAATATGTTGCAGGTGAAATCTCACAGTTTGATGCTGTCAACGTTTTAGTATCTCAGAGTTTGGTATGTTGCAACTGCTGTACTTTTCTTTTTTTTTAGGTCATAGGAGTCAGAGTAGAGAAAAAAAATCACTTTCATGTTTCTTTTTCATCTTTTCACTGTCCCCCGAGTTTGTGCGACCTCAGAATTATTATACACAGAGATTAGGGGTGTGGGACAGAAGCCCACTATGGGGGTACATGAAAGCATGCCCCCCTACAAAAATCAGTCTGTCTGATAGTTTCACTTACTGTGATTTTTGTGCTTGAAACTTGTGATGTTTCACGCTGACAAAACATATGACAAGATGTGATTATTTCATAGTAAATCTATCTTGCAATCACACTGGTATCACTGAACTGAGTGTTGGTAAATCGTGTAATGATCAGTAGGACATTACTGTACAGTAATCAGCAGTTTGGCTCTTGCCTCCTGAGATTAAATCAATTCTTTGTTGTGGGGATCTACAAGTTTCTGTTCTTGGTTCCATGTTATTCACGGTGCACACACTTACACTTTATGACATTGTTACAGACATTTAAGATACCAGTCTTATGCTGGTGATATTCAGATATACCTCTCCTTACCTCAGAAGCATATTTTCCTTGTTGAGACTTGATGGAAGTTTGAATGCCATCCCAGACTGAATGTGGAATAGATACGTTTTCCCAATTTATGTAAGACTGAAGCCATGACTATTTATGGCACACTGTGACCATCTACACCTCCATAACTTACCCATATGGTTAACTACTTGGATAATAGGTGGAGTCTGTCTTTCAGGTTCAAAATATGACCTTGATTATAGACAATTTAGGACTAGACATCGGCTGTTAAATCTTCACATTACCTACATGTTGTGTCTTTTGGCTTTTCCCAGTTAGGGGTCGCCACAGCGGAATTCCGGTCTGCTAATGATTGCTAGTTGATTTTTACGTGCCGAGTTACCAACCCTGATGCACAACCTTCAACGAAGGGATGCCCATTCACGCATGTTTCCACACAGAAGACGCTCTAGCTGAGAATCGAACAGGACAACATCTTACTGGGAGGCGACAATGCTACCGCAGCACCACCACCGCAGTATTCACATCACCTATATAATAGCAATAATTTACAAATGAATCAATTATTTTAGAGGATCTTTTAGTTGTACTTGTTTTAGCCACTTCTCATCTGAACTACTGCACTGATCTCTGCCTATGGCTTCACGACTGTGGTATGACTAAAGCTAGAGCTACAAGCCATGCAGAATGTAGCCAATTTTAAAGATTAATCAACACTTTCAATTTTTCCACTGAAGCTCTATTTCTCACTGTGCACCTAGCTCTGTAGAGAGATGAACCCCTGACTGTAACCTAGACAACCAAACTTTGAATAGGGTCTCAAGCACTGCAACAGCCAGGCAGGGGGAGAATGGGAGTGGGCAGGAGATGCTGGCTCAACCATCCTGGAGGAAAGAACAGTGGTTTTGGTTGACAGATCAAAACTAATCAAACAAGGACATGTGAGGCCCTGAAAATGGCTAAGACCAAGGACATGAGCTTGACACTCCTGAGCCAGTAGCAGTCGCTGTCATTGTATTTGGGTGGTAGCACACATGCACACACATGCGCACTCACACACACACACACACACACACACACACACACACACACACACACACACACACACACACACACACACACACACACACACAGAGCACAGCATGCCCCATGGTAATAGGGGGTACTGTCAGTCATCAGGGGGTGGGGTTAGAGCCTAACTAGAAATACCCTCACTGCCAGGTTACTTGTGGGGGCATAAACAACTACCTTAGCTGCTTGGCTGAAAACTGCTCCAGGTGAGTCTTGCTCTTGTGGCAGTGACTCTCCAAGAGCAGGGGATGAATGGTCTCAAGATCTATTGGGGGAGGCTTGATGGTCAGCAGAAGTGGCGGCAATAATAACCAAGGAAAGAACTTGTGGTTCTCACTTATCAAGCACTACAACAAGAAAGACCAAGCCTCCATAATTTCTTTCTCTCATCATGCTCTCTACTTGTAGAACTCCATATCCTGCTAGTGAAGAACTATGCCCTTCCTGAACCACTTCAAGAGGCTACTAAATACCTTCTTATTCTATAGATCACACTTATCATTAATATATAACCAATTACTAGCTACTTCTGTGTTCATATAATTTTAATACCGGTTTATAACTTTTGCCACATTCAATAAGCCAATGTTGCATTGTGTTATTTGTTTTTAGGTACTTCAATACTTTGAATGCTACTGTCTTGTAATGACCACAAGGTTAAGCTCATTCAATGTATTGTTTTATAGACTTTTAGCTTTACCGAAAATTAATTTGGGTTAAAAGCACATAGGCCAATTGCCAACCATTTAAGTAGAATGCCAGTTAAGAACTGCATCCCATGAAGCCAATCTACTGGTAAATTGAAAGGGTCTATATTAGTTCATCGAAGGGTCTCTTCAATGAACCTCCATTCATCAAATAAAAAACAACAAAAGTTCACTTCAGCGAACATTCACATTAGTGAAGGATTTACACAGGGAAAGGAATTAGTTGGCCAACATAAGAAAATTTGCCCTTTTCCCCACTGTAGTAAGATCTCAGAGTTGGTATATATTAGTTGAGGGTTCTTCCCCAAATTATTCTAATTCTATCAGGTTGGTAAGTGACTGGCAGTAAAATTTTAAGTGTCCTTGATAAGGGGCTTTTGTATCTCACTGTTTTTTTAGCTTTATTATGGCAGATTCATGATTGCAAAACTGAGGACAGTTCACGTTTCAAAAAAAAAAAACACATACACAAATATGTAAGAATAACAGAATGACAAAAGAAATGTCATTAATAACAGAATATAATAAAATATTACAAACTAAATATTAACAGTCTACAAAAATAAAATGATGGCTGCAGCATTCAACACTGCATAGTTTATCTGAGGTTTGCAAATTCCTTCGATATTTTTAAGTTTAAGTTTTCCTTAATATTGCAATAAACTGTGACACTAAATAAAGGGCTACCTAATGGGAAAAACATAAAATAAATTCTTCAAAAAAAAACCCTCTACTTTATAAATAAGGTGAAAATAAGGTGATATTGAAGATGGTTAACCCACCAGATGCACAGTAGCAAGCCCCGCCTAAACTCCGTCTGACACGTTGCAATGTAATTAATATTCAGCATCTATGCTGAAAGCAACCCAATGTTTTATTGTAGACATTCACTACCAAAAAAGAAATGTTTTACTAAGAACATAGAACTAAAATGCCTGTTGTACATCACATTTCAGTCAGTCAATTGGGCAGAGTTTACACTTACACCACAAAACTGTTTCTCTAAACAATACTGTTATTAATGGCTGAAATTGCCTGCAGTACCAGCACTGTTGCACAACACTTGCTCAGCGAGGTGGGGGTGGGGGGCCCGCGGGGGGCTTGCCCCCCTGAAAAAGGAGAAAAAGTAATAATTTCAACAAGGATGGAGTTCACTGTGTGCATGAATATTTTGTAAGGGGCTGTGTCTGTCAAAGGAACCTGCCAAAATATTACACACCTAAAAACATGCTGGTTATGCCCTTGCAGCTCCCACTCTAATATCACCCACCCCATCCAAACACTACCTTTCTTTCCACTCCACTAACTACCTTGATTATAGCAAGCTCAGAAACTCATAAGCCAGTACTTATTATACAGCAGGAACTTCTTCTTGTAACATTTGTTAATGTCTGTTATGTACTTCACAGATAAAGATTCTAGTTGTCTACTGATGTACTATGTTCTTCATCTGTAAATATGTTGTAAGTAATTGCTATGTAAATTGTTAATCGCTATGTAATCCAATGTAACTACTGTTTATTTTAACTGTGGAGCTTTTGTCCCCGGGCCTCCGCTGAAAATGGACCTATGTCCAGTCGGACACTCCCGGTCAATAAATATAAATAAATAAATAAAATAAATTACAGAATAATTTCAAACCCGCTGCTTCTTTTACAGTAAAAGGCATTGCTGATGTCTTGCTCTTTAAAGAACTGTTTTTTGAAGCCCTGAATACTACATTACATTGCAAGCTGCTGCTCATATCTTTCAAGTGTACCTCATTATGAGGAATGTACCTCATTTGGGGTCTTAAAAAGTTCCTGTTCCTCGAAGTTCTACATTGAAAGGCTCTGTCACATATTCAGTGTTAGGGATTTTTAACTGATATCCATGGTAAATAGAAATGAATCATATCAGTTCATTAAAAGATCTTTTTTATAAGTAAAATCGTCATGTTTTAACCATCCTATAACCTTCCCAGATGGAAGTTTTAAGTAAGCCATTATAGTATGTGTTCCACAGTATGCCTTTTTGTTCCAAATTACGAGAGCTAGTGTTCCTCATTTTGGGAATGAAAGGTTGAGAGCTATGCTGCTTCTGCTGCACTTTAAAGAAGTTTTTTGAAGCCCTGAATACATTACAATGCATTCCGTGTCAATCATGGTGCATTTACATATTGAAACTCTGCCTGCCCACCGCCTTGTCAATCAAGTAGGACACGCCCATTCCTGTGCAAACTTAAGGGTGGGTTAACCGGTTATATAACAGTGTAGTGCCTCACGGGCGGTACTGCGCAGCTTGGGGCGTGGCATACATGATTGACACAGAACATGCAACACAGAAGTAAAAAGACATTTTAATTTGGGAAGTTAAATCATTGTACTTCAAAGGAAAAATAAAGAGAAAGCATTTCGCAGGATGCGCAGTAGCAAATCCCGCCCCGATAATTACTAATAATTTATAATAATTACTGTACAGAAAACAACGCAAAACAGTTTGCAGCCCTCTACTTAAATATACCAACTTCGAGACGTCTCAACATTGTGTTAAAGTAGATATTTACTTTACCTTTGGCTTTGTATGAGCGGTATGCCCCATATCTTTTAAATAAATATTTACTGTCAACAAGGACGGTAAACAAGAAACGTGAAACAGTCTTATGCATGTTATTGCAGGGGGGACACCCCCCCCCCCCCCCCGACTTATATATACCAACTCCGAGACCATATTCCGTTTTACAATACTGATGCAGGGCATGTTGACAAACAGCTGTCAGTCAAAACTGCCAATCATGACAGACACGCCCAAAGTTGTTATAATAATCTAGGATGCTTTTAAAATATTAATACTTTTGAGATACAAGTTAGTTATAAGTAAGAGGGTTGCGCCTCTAATTATCGTCTGACTTCCTCAGACTTCCCATAGAAATGGAATGGAATATGTCAGTGCAGTTATGGGCGGTCAGGGGCGGGGTTTGCTACTGCGCATCCTGCGAGGCACTACACAGTTATATAACCGGTTAACCATCTTCAGTATCGCCGAAAATAATTTTTATACCCTTTTGAGTCACGACAACTGTAAAATCTCTATTACACTACCACACCGGCATTTCTGCGCAGAAATGGGCGTGGTGAAATTGATTGGCAGGTGAAGGCCGTGTGGCATAGCACAGTAATCATGTCCGATTGACAATACATGCAGATTTCAGATTGAGTAATCAGTTATGAATATACTGAAGAAAACTGTCATTGTCAGAGAGTTATTCTGTGGTATTATTTCTGGTTTATTAAACAGTGTTACTTGATAGCTGGGCACAAAGTCAATATTTACACAGTCAAGAAGTTAACGTTTTTCTGCTGCAGTGTTCCGGAACCACAGCAACTTGTTTCAACCAGAGCTTGGCATAATGTTAATCGAAAAAAGAAAATCAAAGCCAATAACGTGCAGGCCCCCCCTGCACCACCGCAAATACTCTTTAGTATTGTCTTGTTGGACTCACGTCATGCTTTAATTTTATTTATTTATTTTTGTTTTGTTTTTATAATTATGTATAAACACCCCCCAGTACTCCTGACAATAGTTTTGCACCGTAATCTTTTACCCCCCATGTTTCTTTATTTCAATTGTTCACGTTTCTTTACAAATATTTAATGCATGAGTACACGCTTTTTTTCTTAGCCTTCAGCTTTAAACAATTAAGAAATGTCAATATTTTTTATATTTGCAATATTTCTCTTGAAACAGGTGTGGATGAAGATTAAAGTGTACTACTTGGAACGTACTGCTTTTTAATGTAATTAACAGCGACGACTTTTCCACTAGCTTGTTTCTCTATTTGTATGAAAATGACGTATAAACAACTAGCTTGTTTCTCTATTTGTATGAAAATGACGTATAAACAATAAAGGCGCCCTGTTGAACTTCCGAAATATATATTTCTAAACTAAGCTGCTGTACTTTGTAATCAATGTTTTTACATATTCATTTGGCCGACAGAGGTATGTCACAGTAAACGTCACGCGGATGGTGATGGGCGGTGCTCGCGCGTTTGGTGATGTAGTGTTTTAATACAAAACCCTTTTACCCTTATAGCATTAAGGGGTAAAGTGGTCAGTTTCAAGTGTCTCAAAGTTTGGGGCTAGAAGAACATTTTATGAACCATGAACTATAAATTTGTCCTGTGTTCGCCGAAATTAAATTGAACATTATTCACTCTGCAAAGTAATATTTAAAAACTCTTAAATCCACGGCTTCTCCATTGGGTGGTACCGTACGAGAAAGTGTCTTGTGTGAAATAAATCCCTTAAAGTAGCATACCTCTAAAAATACACACGGCTGCGGAAAAACAGTGAGTATACACCTACACAAACCAATATTAGCATTATTAAAAGATACGAACGTCATAAGCAACTAGTATCACGGGGAAATGAATGCGTAAGAGGGGGCATCCCTAACTTTCAGCTTCTGCATCAATCCTGGAAAGCTGACATCTCTAACGCTTTAAAGTGACACTACTAACAGTGTGTTTATTTAGTTCTGATCTCTTTCGTTGTGAGTCATTTTCTGTCGGATTTGAAGATCAGCGAGAAATTCCAGCTGATCTGTGCGAAAATAAAGCAGTAGTTTACTAAAACAAACAAACAAAATATCTCGCTCCTTTCCATCATTAATTTACCTGCTACCAGGTAAGCGTATTTGCCGTCCAATCGGAGCTATACAGGTGATCAGCTGTTCTTACACTTAACATATAGTCACACGAAGTTCCTTACTTATAATGAAGAACAGATTCCACTTTCAGTGAAAATAAAGCTCTGATATGCGAGATTATTACCTTCAATGAAACAGTTGTCCTCAGTCTTACCCGGAATTCACTAGCATTAAAAAATGCAAATTACCCACTAAGTAAGACACACCCACCAGGTATTGCTGCCGGCAGACAAGTAATGCTCACCTCCCCTCTGCCGGCCAGAAGGAAGCATCTCCTTGTTGGTCACTGGACTTTGTTATCACAGCCTGTCTAGTTACCTCACGTCATACCTCATTTGGGGTCTTAAAAAGTTCATGTTCCTCGAAGTTCCTCAAAGTTCCACATTGAAAGAGTCTGTCACACATTCAGTGTTAGGAATTTTATGGAAAATATAAATTAATCATATTAATTCATTAAAGGATCTTCTTTATAAGTAAAACCAGCATATTTTAACCATCATATGACCTTCCTAGCTGAACTTGTTAGTAAGCCATTAGTCCATGTTCCAGATTTTGCCCAATTTTTCCACATTATGAAGGTGAGTGTTCCTCATTTTGGAGATGGAAGGTTGAGAGCTATGCCTCACGTCATTTCTTGCAAGCAAACATTACAGCATATGTGAACAGAAGCTTTTGATTACTTATTTTTAATCACCTTATGGTTAAAAGTGGATATGAGGAGAAGCAGAACAACAAGCCTTATGCATCCGATACAGGCTTACAGCCACCAATTACTTCAGAGGAGGATTATACCCAGGAAACCCAGCATCCCCCTAAGCCCTATATACCAATTAACCTGTGAGCATACTCAAGCCAAGTATTCATAGGATCATAGGAGGTTACTAGGCTATTGGCCCTGTGGCCATTATAAGCCTAGCCAAGAGTTCAGCCCATGTTTAGACAAGTTAGCACCCAGAGCCCCTGTCCAGCAGGGACACAGGTGGAATCCCAGGAGTGTATTTTCTGTTTCCCATCCAATTATCCAGGTTCCGCTTAATGATTAAAGAGGTACTCTGCTTAATGTGGAGAGGGAGTCTATTCCACAGGTGGGGGAGTCTCTTGACACAAATCTGTCCGGCCAACAAGTCCTATTGATGTCACAGACCAGGTTGAGGTTGCGCATACGAGTTGCCCGAGTGGAGCTTGACTTGCGGGTATGCAGCAATCCCATCAACGCGGGGTCTGAGATTGCTTGTATTGTCAAAATGATACCTATTACATAAATAATATAATAAGTAATGGCATAGTTTCCTAACTGTTACTCTATAACAAATCTGATTTATATATTACAGAATTAATTACTTTTATCCTATGTATTGTATCTGTAGCAGTGCTTTAGCTTGTTTAATGTAACAGTTTTTTTGTATGTATGTATGGAGCTTTTCTTCCTGGGCCTCTGCTGAAAATGGACAAGTATCCAGTCGGACTATCCCGGTCAACAAATGTCTTCTTCTTTTTCGGCTGTTCCTGTTAGGTGTTGCCATAGTGGACCATCTGTTTCCATTTCTTCCTGTTCTCTACATCTTGCTCTGTCACACCAACCACCTGCATGTCCTCTCTCACCATATCCATAAACCTTATCTTAGGCCTTCCTCTTTTCCTCTTATCTGGCAGCTCCATCCTTAGCATCCTTTTCCCAATATACCCAGCATCCCTCTTCAGCACATGTCTAAACCAACGCAATCTCGCCTGTCTGACTTTGTCTCCAAACTGTCCAACCTGAGCTGACCCTCTAATATACTGATTCCTAATCCTGTCCATCCTTGTCACACCCAGTACAAATCTTAACATTTTTAACTCTGCCACTTCCAGCTGTGACTCCTGCCTTTTTGTCAATGCCAATGTCTCCAACTCATACAACATAGCTGGTTTCACTACCCTCTTGTAGACCTTCCCTTTCATTCTTACTAGTACCTGTCTATCACAAATCACTCCTGACACTCTTCTCCACCCATTCCACCCTGCCTGTACGCTCTTCTTCACCTCTTCCACACTCCACACTAACCGTTCCCCCACCCCACCCTCATTTCTCTACTACTTTGGCCATAGCTCCCTATATCCTGTGTTGTTGGTCCCTCTGTACCAAAAAAAAAGTTTTTCATACTAAGTCAGTGGTTCCCAAATGTTTTCGATTCTCGGCTCCCTTGCTGAATCCAGGCTTTCCCAAGGTGACCCCCCACAGCGCTCATAAAGTGCATATTTCATTTATTTCTTTATTTGACATTTGCTTAATGAGGCTGCCTGACTGGACTAGGAGACCTGGGGAGAAAAGCTCAAAAGTACAATAAAAAGACAATTACAAAAAAAAGTGTACATTCTGGTTAACAGCATAACACTGATCTACTATGGTTCAGAGGTAAGCAAACCTAATGGCAACCTTATTAACTTTAAGTTTATAAGAGTAATATTTAAAATCTGTCCCTATTATTTGGCTCTGTCCAGCATACCTCTGAACTGTATAGGTTTTTACAGAATGTCCAGATTTTTGCCTTATATTTTTGGTTTCTTTCCTTATAAAATTGTTTTCTGGCAAATCACTGGCAGATCATTGAGATTGAAGTCAGAAAATAATGACAGACAGTTGAGGTTCATACTTCATATCCTTCAGAAAATGTATGCTAATGCAAAACCTGCATTTCTATCAACTTTCTAAGTTTGTGAGAGCAGTACTTAAAAGTGTCCCTGTTTTGTGCCTTTGTACTCCCACTATTTTTGGCTTGGTCCAGATTTCTTGATCTAAGAGGGTGAAAGGTATGTGTCCAGTGGTATGGTCCAGACTTACATAGACCTCATTGCTGCTGCTGCTAGGGATCACAAACTCTTCACCCCCCCCGACACACACACACACACGCACACACACACACACACACACACACACACACACACACACACACACACACACACACACACACACACACACACACACACACACACACACACACACAGTTTCTTTTGCATTCATGCACTCATTCACTCACACATATCTCTCTCACTCTTTTACAGTCTCTCACAGTCATAGTCACTCCCTCATTCATACCTGCATTCACTCACACATCACTCTTACTCTCCCAATCACACACACACACACACACACACACACACACACACACACACACACACACACACACACACACACTTCCTCATTCATACCTGCATTCACTCACACATCGCTGTCACTCTCCCGATCTCACACACACACACACACACACACACACACACACACACACACACACACACACACACACACACACACACACACAGCCACTTTTTCATTCATTCACACATCGCTCCCACTCTCCCGATCTCACACACACACAAACAGCCACTTCTTCATTAATTCCTGCACTCAATCACACATCGCTCTCACTCTCCCATAGGTTCATAGGTTGGTACTAGGCTATCAGCCCTAGGGCCTATACAAGCCTAGCCATAACAATTCCCTGGCTATTTCTTCCCACACTATTTACTTCCCTGGACCCCTGTCTAGCAGGGTGACTGACGTGATCCCTGGCGTGAATTTCCTTTCTTCCATCCAATCATCAAGTTTCCTTTTGAAAAGGGCCAAAGAGGCGCTCTGCTTGACATATATGGGCAATCTATTCCAGAGTCTATCCCAATCTCTCTCACGCACACAGACTCTTTTGCTTTCATGCACGCATTCACTCACACATGCAGACAGACACACGCGCACTCATACAGGCATTCACTTACCTGATGGCCTGGTTCCAAGTGCTCCACAGCCCTGTATTGGTCTGCAGCCTGGTGGTTGGGGACTGCTGCTATACTTGATGCCAGTTCTGCTAAAAAGCTACAGTGTAGCCCCGAACTAATAAGCTTAGCTGCAAAATAAACCACGAACTGTCCGAGGTTTATTTTGCAGCTAAGCTTATTAGTTCACTGTGCCCCTCTGAGGAAGTCGCGGCTCCCCAGGGCTCTGCGGCACACACTTTGGGAACTCCTGTACTAAGTTAAATGTTGATATATTTAGTGCATGCTTTTCACTATTGTCTTCCCACCTATGTGCTATGTTTTTTTACATTTATTACTGACTTATTATATAATACCTGTATTTCTTTGCATACCTGACTCAGTTTATGCTATTATATACTATGATCATTGGAGCTTTTCTCCCCGGGTCTCCACTGAAAAAGGACTTCTTTCCCAGTGGACATTACCCAGTAAACAAATGTAAATAAATAAATACCAAGCCTTTGCACTCCTCAACCCTAAGCCACCTGTATGTATATGCCTGATGTGTGATTGTGAGGGAAGTGAAAAAATAATGACTACAGTGATGTATTACACTTTGTTGCAATTAGACAGTACAGTGCAACTACACAAGCTATATTAACCTTCTTTGTACAACTCTGAGGCCTGTGAGAAAAGTAAAAGAAACAAATCACACTATCCCCAGGATCAAAGCAAACTATAGCAAATCACTAAGATTTGATTGCGAAGAAAATTAAAGTAATGACCGCATCATCCCCAACCCCTACACAATCTGCAGCAACCTTCTTATTACACCTCTGAGCAGGACTAATTTAGGAGTGGTGCAGTTGAGGGCAGAGACCATCACTAAGTCCATGATAAAATCCATTTAGAGTCCTGGTAGTGGGTGTGACCAGATTTCTGGAAGCTGTAAATGTCAAAATGTTCTGTGATGTATTATATGCTTTATTTCTGAAATATAATTACTTGTATAATTACTTAACTGCATTTTTTAACTGCTACCCAGAAGAGCTATGTGTGTGATCAAAATTATGGTGTGTGTGTGTGTGTGTGTGTGTGTGTGTGTGTGTGTGTGCAGGTAAAAATCATTATTTTTTTTACACACACACACACACACACACACACACACACACACACACACACACACACACACACACACACACTGCACATTCACCTTTAATGAAGCTGGAAGAATTAAATTTCACCTGCTGCATGTTTTTGAGCTGCTAGGGTTAACAAGAGTACATGGACAGATGCACACACAGACAGAGAAGGCATGCAGACTCCACATATAAAAACATAGCCAATAACTCAGCCAGAGCAAAGTACTTTGAAATGGCAATAACACTCACTGTGCCACAGTAGCAATGTACAGTTGCTTTTACACACATCCTCCTGCCAAACCAGCAAAGATAGTCATGTATCATCTGTAAAGCCTATGTTTTATGATGTAGGTGAAAGAAAAAATAGAAAGCATGTTACTCTTAAATGCACTGCAGCCATGCCCCCCCATACACAAGCGTAATGGCAATGTTGATGATGTTTGTGCTAGAAAGTGAAACAAATTATAGCCAGCTTGATACTCCTACACTGCAACACACACACACAGACACACACACACACACACACACACACACACACACACACACACACACACACACACACATGCACACACATGCACACACACACACACACACACACACACACACACACACACACACACACACAGACATGCACGCAAACACATGTACACTTACATAAGCTTTAGCAATACTAGTTTTGCACTTATTTCAGCAAATAATACATTATACAACTCTGGTACTCGCACACCAGGTCAGTGAGTGTTATTAAGCAGTCATCAAACAACTGCGAGGGTAAGTCACTTTTATTTATCTCATTGAAGTGCAATGCAAATCTGTCACTGTGCCTAATTTGACAGAATGTCCATGATTTTGCCTCATAATTTTATTCAATCCCTCATAAAAGGTTTGACTTGCTGCTAATTCATTCAGGATTGCAAATTGTTAGTAAATCCAAACATCAGAGTTTCATAGTTCTTATTGTCCAAAAAAATGCATGTTGATGCAAAATATGTTACTCTATTAACTTTTATAAGTGAATTAGAGAAATATTTAAAACATGTTCCTGATTTTTAAGCCATTATTTTGCTATTATTTTTGGCTTTGTGCAGAATTCCTGAACAAAGAAGTTGAGAGTTCTAGTATCTAGTATTCTGCCAGCATTTATAAAACTCCCTAAAAGAAAAAATATCCCTGAAGATCATAAGCATTAGCTCTTCTTTAAATCCAAGGCAAGCACTGAGATCAGTCACTCTGGGCTGCTGATCTCTAGTGCTTACTTTTCTTATGTTCATTCACTAATTGCCAGCTTTATCCTAACAAGGACAAACCACAACCCTGTTTTGGATAAAGCGTGTAATTGGAAATGAATAATCTCTTTTTTTCTCCGCATTTCTCCCAACACCAGAAGCATTTTTCATGGGTCCCCCACATAGTCAAGGATGATTAGGGCCCACCCTACAGCCACGGGTATTGCAGGTGCCTAAAGCAGGATATGATGTTAGTTTTAGTGGAAAGAATGCCCACCATCAGAGTTTAGCTAAGTTAAGGGAACCATGCCAGTGGTAAAATATTTAATGAAATTATGAAGCCTGTTGCTTGACAAAACGCTATTACTATAACTAGAGATATCTTTGAATTTAAAAGGTGATATAAATAACATTTATTATTACCTACTTGGTTTATTAAGTACACAGTATTGCTGCACTGGCTTTTCTTGGTTTGACAAACATATCACAAAATTTCAAAATAAGATAACTTGCTGTGGCTGGGGGCCCCCAATTTCCAGGGATATGGATATAGCAGTTAGACCTCAAATCACAATTATAAACATACTGCATGCACATGGAGATGGCCCAAAAATCATCTAGACCTAAGTGCAACCAATGTTCAAAATGCACTCCTTTCTCAAGCTGGTATTTTTGATTCAAAATATATTTCTATCATTACTTAGTTACCTTTGCCATAAAACAAACATGCATAAAGACAAAAGCCAACCAAATACATTTGAAACAAAATGTATGGGCAAGAAAACCCTGCAAGCAGTATGACTCCAGATTCAAACTAAACCCCTTCCAAAAGAGAAAACATTCTTGAATTTCCTGGCATTATAGTAGGTACTAGGCTATTGGCCCAAGAGCCTACATAAGCCTAGCCAACAAGGTTCCCTGGCTTACGCCACCCAAGAATGTGAATGTCGATCAGGGTAGAGTCACTTAAGAAATGAAGTAGCAGGAGCTCAGTAGAAGGAAAGTACGGTAGAACATCACAACACCAAGCATTGTTATACATACCGATATTGCAGTTATAATGAAGTTGTCATACTTACTATAGAACTCTGGCCTGCTCTCCTGAACTTCTTCCACCCACTGGGCAAGATGGTCCATGTGACAGGTTGTTATACCAGTGCCTGCATTATTTACCACATCTGGAGATCTCTGCCAGATCACTCAATCCATCCTATATTTCTATCCATATGTCAATTTTTTTTTAAATGGGCCTGATATTACATAGTCCAACCTGGCCTGTTATGATATTTCATACAAGAATAACAATATTTTAGTCTACTTAAGGCACCAGCTTGGACATCGCCCCTGATCATGCACAGAAGAAGTCATTTCTATAGCCAGGTTCAATAAAAAATGAGTGAGCCGCATCCACTACCATGTATTATCAGCAGTTTAGGCAGCTAATACTATGAGCTTGTACCTACTTTGGACCTAAATGTTCATACATAATCAGTGCAAATCCATGTGCATGCAGTGGTCATGGCTTGTTCATGCTGGTACAATGTTATTTACAATGTTTGCTATACTTGCACATATATGCTGCAGTGTGATTCATAGATCTATGCACCAAGCCTCGTTTACATAAGACCTTTGAAACTTGAATGAAACCCTTTTGAGTTCCTCCATTTTGTGTGCCACTGGTTACTATGTTTATGTGAAGATTGAGGGAAAGCCAGAATTACAGCCAGTAGTTTAAAACAAGTACAGCTAAGATCAAGATGGAATGACTAGGTTCATAACATTGATGTTTATTGAGAAATCTTCAGGAATAGCTTGTATAACTGGTAAGGTGAAACCCTGTGCCTGAAACTGTTTAAGTATTAGGTGTAGAGATATTACCGGGTGAAGGTCCCTTTTCCAAATACTGTGCTTACAGATTAATCCACTTATTTGTAAAGTTTCTGGTATGTGGCAATGGCAATACATAGGACCAAGCTGCATACATATTTATTTAATTTCATAAAATGAACCATCCCCCTTCCATGCTACACCCTTACAGGCCTGCAATGGAATCACACATTTTGATGCATCTATCCTAGACCAATAAATAGTAATGAAGAGAGAGAAACAATGTATTAATGTAAATTGTGAAACATGACAAATATCAGCTACAGTAATAGTTTCCTCTACTGCTTAATGCTGTTATTGCTTAACATATATTTAACACTCTGCTTCATCTGAACTGGGGGCAGGGTTACAGTAATAATTCCTAAAATTGCTATTTTTAGGGAAATTGTATTACAGCACCAGGGAGCAAGACAGAGGAGAGAGAACTTCACTGCTGAGGAAATTGGTTCTACTTCACGATGTTGAAAGCCGACAATATTGAAGCTGATATTGTCGGTACCACAACATCGAAAGCACAGAACATTGTGCAGGTGCAGGGGGAGATTTCCATTTACCTCAATATAGTGTGGTCTCGGAGTTGGAATATTTAAGTAGGGGGTGTGGGGTTTTTTTTTTTTTTTTTAAACGTTATTCGTTGTTTTACTACATCTGTCACTAGAGGTCGACCTTTAGTGATTCGATGTAGTAAGATTTCGATAACGTGATATAGACACAAGAAATCTGTATTCTCATGGATAGACTTAAGACTTTAGAAAAGAGGGTTCAAAACAGACAGATCAAGCTAAGGTGTGGAATCAAGTGCTGGCTGCCATAAATGTAACAGAGAAGGAATCATACCTTATCACAGAACAGTAAGAGAGCTAATGATATGTTATCCAACGCCAGGAATAAAGCAAGGCAGAATGCAATTTCTCACAGTCCCATAGGCAGTGGACCTTCCAGTCTCTGAAGTTTAACACCTGATGAGGAGTACCTGCTGTCCCTATGAGGAAATGAGTGTAACACAGAGGATGAGGGCATTGGGTTCTTTTAATAAGGCACAGATACTGGCCGTACAGTACACAGGTGATACAGAAGGTCAGTGCTGCCATGCAGTTTGTTGTATTTGGACATGTATACCTTAATAAAGTAAATAATTACATATAAATTTGAAATGTTTCTTCATCAGGAACTTCATCATTATCAGCAAAAGCCACAGGAACAGACAGCACATGGTATGTATGGACATCATTAATTCCAACATGTATTAGAATTTCAGATGTTTTAAACAGGGCAGATTATTCAAATACATATTTATTTCTTCACAGGGACAGCACCAGAAACATCAACAAGCTGTAGTTCACCACAACACACTGATGCTGAGAGCAGAATGGCTGTCAGTGACAATGTCATTAATCTCATATTCAAAATACAGCCTCAGGACAGTGACACATGGTCACAAATTATATTGTAGAGCTCCCTCCCCCAAAAAGGCTGATTACACCATAATCAGTAATACAGATTCACACATAGTACATCATGAAGAAATTATATTATGAGAAAGGGGTGGCCTGTCACATTGCTATGCATGTACAGATTGGTGAATCCAGGGGCCATCACGGTGGTTGCACACATGCAGCTGTGGTAGATTAGGGTGGCACATACATATATGTATAGACAGGCCTGAGTGATAAAAGTATGGATTCAGATGATAGTAGAGGACCCTTCATTGACAACAGACATAGTTCATGTTCATGTCTGATGTAATATACACCCCCAAAGGGCAGAAACAAGCTCACAAAGTTCATCCAGACAGAGGCAGGCATACTATTGGTGATCCTCCATGTCCATGGCCAGCAGATCCTCTTGGCTGATAAGCAAGATTGGGCCTTCTGTGATCATGTATAGAGGGATCTTGTTGTGGACGGCAACACTGTCAGTGACCAAAAGCACTCTGTATGGAAGGTATAACATGATCAATCATGCAAGCAGCAAAGCAATTGACCTTGCAAAGGAGATGATGGCCACAGGAGGGTGTTCACCTTCTCAGATCACCCTGATGAAACATTGAGGAACTCCTGTTTACGCTGCCTGCAGTATATGATCATACACTAACACTTGGTGTAAGATTCAATGCTGAGCAGAGCTTCACTATCCTCCATGTGTGTCTGTGGGGCATGCACCAAGTAGGTACCTCATATATAAGTTTACTTTATTCAACCCTGCCATGGGTATGACATCTGATATGTTCATTATAGCATTATCTTCTCTACAAGCACTTTGGTTATTTAGCACCCTTAGCATACTTCATAAGGTATATATGTTTACTTTCATAGGCTGCCATATTATTTGCCTGCTGTAGTAGTATTGGGGAGTGTAAGCTGTCATTAACAACCAGGGATGCTTTCATTTCCTTTAATAGATGAATCATTGTATGGGTCTTCCACTTTGGATTTTGGTTTACTTGAAGTCAGTGAGTCATCTGTGTCTGACGATGATGACAGACATATTATGGCACATTCAATTGCCACAATCCCAGAGTTGGCTATGGGCACTGTGGGGCCCAGCTCACCTCCACCTCTCACAGATTCAGCTCCACTGCCTGTGCAACCCCTCCCCCCGTCCTATTTGTCCATGTAAGAGCAGGAGAAGACAGGCGCAGTGACCTAGGTTAAGATCTTGTCCCCTGCTCATGATGTCTTACTAGGTTCTGGTAGCTGCACCAAGTGTCTGGATAACAGTATGGAGTATCACACTGTTGGACATTAATGCCATGGAACACACACCCTGCCTGATCTAAGTGCCTCCATGGTCATTACCCAACAGAAATTCAAGGCTGCCTTCTGGGCATCCAAAAACTGGCCAGAGCCATTGCTACCACCACAAGGCTGACTGGTGTAGGTTATGGGCTGTGTGATGACATCTGTGAAGCATATGCTTACTTAGGTGGCATCCTGGACATGATCCAGTGCGACATATCATCTTACCTGAACATGTACGTTAACCCACTACTCTGTGGCAATCATATGAATGACTACCCTCTTCCTTCAGTGTGGGACCCCTCTGTGGGTCAGGAAGATCACAGTGACTGTAGAGTTCTGATACAGCCTCCACATCTACTACTAGTGTTAATGATGGTGTGCCCCACCATGGCCACCCCTGCACCAGTATCAAATGACACATTGATTCCCTTGCTATGGGCCACCACTCACACTCATGCAGTACACCATCCTCTGTTAGCACATGTTGGTGCTTCAGACACCACTTGGAGATGGCATACCCACAGGCAGGGATGTTCACAGTCTGCACCACTGCTTTAAAAAGGAACACTAGAACTTTCACAGACATGCCCACACAGTACAGTGCTATATGCAGGGGCTGTGTTCACATCACCACTCAGTGGAGAGCAGCCATAACCCACTGCAAACACATGCACAGGGTGATGAAATGCCCATCACAGATATGTACATGCACACAGAGCCAGTATTCACAGCTCAATAAATTCACCATGCATCACTCACACACACATCAACAGCAGCAGCCCCCTCATATTCTGTCCATTACTAACCTCTGTAACTGTGTTGTTCCTATATGTGCATATGAGGACAACTGTGCACTGCCATCAGTGTTATCAAGTTAGCCATTGGTTGATGCTCAGTGTGGCCAGTTCATGCACTGCATTGTACTGTGTAGTATAGTCTGACTGCACTAGTACAGTTATCAATGTTAATGCTTGTTATGCCTACTCTTGCCCATAACTGTGAACCAGAGGCTGACTCATAGGCAGTATCACTGTGTATTGTGCCTGCCTCTACCTTACGTGGTCATCCCCTACAGTCAGTACCTCCATCAACTCCTCAACAAACCTCTCCACTGCTACAAGCGTTGGTGCATTCTATACTCCGAGGACAATAATCTGATATATCTGTCTACATACCAGCATGCTGTGTAGCAAGGCATACATGGCAAATATCTTGCTGCATGTGTCTGAAACATATGGAAACATGCCACTGGATGCATCTAGGCAGTGGAATCTGGACTTCATCAATTAGAACATATGATCAGAGATGTTCCAGGTCTGCAACATTGTGGTGTTGTAGGCATTCTCAACACATACTGAAGATTATGTATTGGAGTAATTAGCCATGACTCCAGGGCATATCCAGTGTTGCCAATGAGATCCTCATTTAGGAAGTCATCCAGCGCAAATTATTAGTATAAGTCAGATGTGTGCCAGATGTGGGAATTGGCACTGCCTATATGGTACTTTGACACACAGTATATTATACCATGTGTATTGCAGATCATCAGGCAGCTGACAGAGTGGAATCCCTTCCAGTTACCATACTGGTGTCCCTATGACTGGGGTGGGGCATTAATGGTGATATGGGTGAAATTAAAAGCCCCCAGTACCTTGAGGAAGGAGGAAATGTCACATAATGCCCATATAGTGCTGTTTCTCTCCAATGCAATACATTGGAACCACATATGCTCCTCCACGTGCTGCAGCATGTCATTGAAGAAATTGTGTAGTACCCTTGAGGCAGATACCAGGATACATCTACTGTATCCCCCTGATGGTTGATGGAATGTTTCTGTTGCAAGAAATGTCAAAGATATACATACCTGGATGTCCACAGGAACTGGTATTCCATGCATCCTATGAGCCTGTAGATGAGGTCAGCACATATATACTATCTTGTGTATGGTGTTTCTGTCCATATAGTAGTGGTCCACTGTGTCGATGTCATGGAGGTGATGGCATGCTAGGTGTGGTCAGAGCCATGGTGAGGCAGAGGGTGATGAAATGCCCATCACAGATACTAGCTGTGACGTAAGCTTGTAATATATACATTTCAGAGAATCCCTAGCTATCCCACACATTGTTGCATGGTCTGTCTCTATGTACACCAAACATTTGTGAGGTCATGAGTACTGGCAGTCACTGCTCATGACACAAGTTTTATGCATTTCTGAATAATTGTGAAATGTTGTTTACCCTTATTTGCATTCACCATGTCTCTCATTATCATAGTGATGTTTATTTACATCTCACTATTCAATCATTTGCACTTCATGATGGCTGTGGCATTCCATGGTCTACTAACCATGATCATACTGTGTATGTCTTTGAATCACACACATGTCGGCACTCACTGTGCAAACTTGCCTTATTCTTTCAGCTCTTTGTTTCTACACCTTGGTCAATATATTAAAATGCTCCTAAAAAGTTTGCAATAACATTTGATTTGTTCACTGTGATAGCTCCACCATTTGCTTACTTAACGAGTAATATTGAAATGAAACTAAGAAAAGATGGCAGTAACTTATAACTTGTTCTCTGTTAAAGTTGCATCTTGTATAGTCAGTAATTAATTTACTCAGTCTTGATACCCTGAAAATTGCATTTTAGAGTTTATCTTGGGTAGCTAAACTTTATATATTACTGATTAATTTAAATACACTAAACAATAAAACGAATCATATGCTTTGAGCAATGACACTTGATTGACGGTGACTGCAAAGGAACAAGTAAGTGGAAACCACAGTAACACAATGATTGTTCAAACAAAACAAAAGATAAGGTTCTAAATGACTCATTATTCCATCTATTTTCCAAACTGCTTGTTGTATTGAGGGTTGTAGTATCAAGCAGGCTGGGTAGGGCAGACCTGGGCATGTCTATCTCTTCTCCACAACATGTAATCAATATAGATGTACCACAAAGCTTTGTACTACTACAACTTTTGTTATAGAGTCTCCACTAGTGCTGTGTCTACAATAATACCAGTGCTAAATGTTGTAATGTGCACTGTTGATACTGTCATTTGGCAGCAATTAACAATAAAAAACAGAAATTAGAAAAGATTTATAACCATTAACCAAAGGGTTTTAATGCAGAAAGTTTCTTATAAATACATAGAAAACTTAAGTGAATGCTTTTTGAAGCACACGAAAAGCTAAGAAATGTTCTCAGTGTTGTGTGTATGAGGACTTAAAAAGTATGACACATCCTTGCTTTCACTATAATGAAGATGGCACAGCATATCACTCACACTGGCAGTAATTACTAAGGGAGTCAATGGTGTATGCATTTGGGCACGACCCAGATGGGCATAGCTTTTTGTAGGCATATTAATAAATTGTGCAGGCCAGGACAGGTTCAGACAAATGGAGTCCACTTTCTTAAATAGGTGACAAGACAACATGTAACTTCAACTAGGTCAGTGATTTACAGGAGTACAATTAGCATAATGAATAATTCATTTCTCTCTACTTCTGCATTCTTATTTCCTGATTTCATCCATCCGTGCTTATGTTCACATGGTCAGCTCTTATAGTGACCATGTGAACAGTCATCATTCATGGAGTTTACTACACAAGGAAGGGAAATGGAAGTAAACTGTCAGACCTTTCTTCCATATCACACATAGATGTACACACACCTATGGACAATACAGAGGTCATTAATTGACCTACTGTATGTCTTTGAAATGTAGGATGAAACTGAAGCACCAAGATAAAACACTCATAGATACAGCAATGATATGCAGACTCCATACAGAAGGCATATCAGCTGACAGCCAAACCAGGTTGCCTCATTCTGAAACAAAAATGCCACTGTGTCACCTACTTCTGGATTTACCCCTAGCCAGTGGCCATCTCCACCCTGAGTCCATCAGGAGTCTACAGTGCATTTTAGTAGAGATATTGGAAATTATTTGTGTGACGTCAACTGCATATAAATGTTTGGCCACTAGATCTCTTGGCAAGAAAGTGACATTTATGATTTAAGTCTACTGGATGACTTTCTGAGTCTTCTTCAACTTATTTATATATACGTCAGAGTTTTCAGGAGAAAGTTACAGTTTAGCAGTAGGATGCCTAGGACCAATCTTTTTAGTCAGAATACAAATTTATTTCCCACCACATATTTCTATTACATGAACATTGATGTTGTAGGTATATCATTCAAAGCATACAGCATGTTGCTTTTACATCCATGTGACTATCTATAGTCCTTTAATAATATTTATTATATGCTATGGTAGGTTTACTATGGGAATTGCAAATTGGCTTCGGTCAACCATTAAAAATGTTGACCCAAAATGTGGAATTCTGAATTCTGAATACTAAACTAAAGCAAAAATGAATACATCAACCACCGTGGTTCGATGTATTCAACATAGCAGGAGGTGATGTCACTCACCTCCTTCTATGCATATTAATGTACCATTGAACTCTACAGTCAACAGTACATTAATTCTACTATTTTGCAGGGGGACTACTACCCCCTGAATCCCCCACATCCCCTGCACATTAAATATACCAATTCTGAGATTGCACTTCAGTGAGGAAATGGGCTAATTCCCTGTTCCTCACTGAAGCACCACCTCCCTTCCCAATCTCAGTACATCGCTTGTCAGATGATCAAGTGCACAAGTCATCTCGATCATTTGTGCTCGACCTCTGATGGTTTGCTTATATGCCCCTTGGAAAACCTGATTTCAACCTTCCGAACTTCTAGTGGCTGCACTTTGTTTAACTCATAGTAAACCCTAATGTACTATATTTTTATTTATAGGTCTACTGTTGTTGCTAAGGCATTACATGAAAATCACTCCCAGATATCATCATGTAGAAAAATACACATAATAATATTAATAATGATAATAAAAGCTCACATATATGGGTATGCTCTCCATGTAAAAAAAAGTACTTATTTTGTCACAGCTTCAAGGGAAATAAATTTGTTAAATGAAAATTTTTAATGACAAGTATATTTATGCATAGACATTTTTACAGTATTTGGCATTCTGGGTAAAACTGTGTGACTGTCAGAGAACATCCCAAAAGAAATGTCACTTGCTGCAGAATGTTTAAACTTGGGTTAAAGTCATAACTATTTTCTTCTCCACCACCACTAGTGTCATGGCCAGGGCTTTAGAAATAAACCATATCTGATGATATTATATCTCCAGTTTGTTACAACAATCACTACGCCTGTTGTTTCATTAAATCAGTAAAGCTCTTGGCTGAATAATTTATTACATTTTGTTCTGTGTAAAATGATTGCTCCTTGGTCCTTTTTCTAGTATTAACATATGTTCCAGTGGTTTACTATCAAAATATGGAACAGCACTTATACAAAAATGGAATGGACGAATGCGTCTTTTCCAGTTTCTGTAATGTTCCGAAAATATTGGAATGCACATTAGCGAATGATAGTGTACATTCGCTAATGTGCATTCAACATTCAGTTAACAGATCGCACTACAGTGGGGATTGGGAAATTGACCCTTTTCCAAACTATATATATTTCAGAGATGGAATACATAATTTTCAGGGGCGTGGGGGCACAGTCCCCAAATGGGGGGTGCAGGGGGGCTTGCCGCACTTCAACACTGTAAACACTTGTGCTGTAGATGTACAATTTATATGGCAACTTCAGTACAAATGCCTGAGGGTCTGAAGTTGCCTACTGAAATGCCAAATTCGGTCGAATGCGGATATCGTGGAGATGATCTTCAACATTCCGTTTAAGAGACATTGCCAAATTCAGAATGTCAGTTTGATCAAGTAAGTAGATTTTTTTTTTCAAATTTTTGATAGTAAACCTGTTCCAATAACTGTCTTTCTTCCTTCTATCTCCCACGACTTATTTTTATAAGAATTTTTTTTTTATTAATTTAACATATTTACAATATATACACAGAAAAGGAAGAAAAGCAACATCAGATATTGCTATACAATGACAGAAATACAGTAAATCATCAAGGTACTTTTATAGAATTAACACATTAAGAGTCTTGGTATTTCAATAGCAACATTTCAAGGTTATCCCAACCTCTAAAAGTCTTAATATGATTTATAGATCTTATTCTAATCACTTCTATTTCAGTTTTACATAGTATATTGTTGTTAAATTGAAAAGCTCTTTGACTTTAGAAATTGAGTTCAGTTTCCAGTTTTTTGTAATAACTTTTCTAGAAACTGCCAAGAGAGCCCAAAACATTTTTTGCTTAATGGTGTTTACAGATATAGGAAGTGGAACATTCATTAGTATTACTGATCTAGTTAAAAATAATTATCAGACCATAACCCCTTAAAAAACATACTTATCTCTTCCCAATATACATTTAATTTTTCACAACTCATACGTGTGTATCCAATCAGCTTTTACATCTTTACTACATCTCAAACAAACTGAATAAGTCATTCTGCTAAACTTAGAGATTTTATAGGGGGTAACAAACATTCTATGCACATTTTTTCACATAAAAACTTTCCAGTATAAACTTGAAGAAGTTTGACTAACTGATTTAAGTAACAAAGTTTAATTATTACTATACACTGAGTCACTCAATCCACTACTATCTAAAAAAAACTGCATCAAAATTATTATTATTATTTATAACTAACTTATATAACTTGTACAAGCTTCCTTTGTAGGCAAATCTACCTTCAATAATACCATTCAAATATTCTTATAATGGGGGAATAGTGTTCTGTACCTCTTCACTCATATTAACTACAAATTCATTTAATTTCTTACTGATGGATAAAATAAACTGGTTATCACATTCATCCAACTTATATTATTTCATTAAATATTCTGAAGACTTAGCTTTTCCTTTTTCAAAGCAATCAAACCATAATACTAATCTTATCCTGTGTAGTAAATTTATTTTAACATTGCTCTGAGTTTCCTTAAATCTAGAGGTGTGTTCAATAGGAAAGCACAACATTTTCCATTTTGATATTAATTGAGTTTTAAAAATATATTTCTTAACTGTTTTATGAATTGATTTCATATATATAGAGTCTAAAAACTGAAATTAATTTTCTTTTAAAGTAATCTTTGTTAACCAGATGAAAGGATTGTTACTTACATGAATTTAGTATAATCTGCTACTGGATGGTTTTCCTTTGACTAGTGTAAGTTGAATCTATCCAGAGTATAATAGAGTTAAAATTTGCAGCAATAGAATAAGATTATATATCTGGGAAGCTAATACCACCATAATCCCATAATCTTATATGAATTCTATAAGCAATTCTCAGCTTTTTAGGATACCATAAGAATGAAGTTAACATTTTTTTCCATTTTCTTTATTTTTTTTGCCAGGTATTAAAGCTAGGCTATATAGAGTAGAGGTGGCGAAGGTGGATGAGTTTAAATACTTAGGGTCAGTAGTTCAGAGTAATGGTGAGTGTGGAAGAGAGATGAAGAAGAGAATACAGGCAGGATGGAGTGGGTGGAGAAGAGTGTCAGGAGTGATTTGTGACAGACGAGTACCTGTAAGAGTAAAAGGGAAGGTCTACAAGAGAGTAGTGAGACCAGCTATGTTATATGGGTTGGAGACAGTGGCATTGACAAAAAGGCAGGAGTTTGAGCTGGATGTGGCAGAGTTAAAGATGTTAAGATTTGCACTGGGTGAGATGAGGGTGGACAGGATTAGGAATAAGTATATTAGAGGGTCAGCCCAGGTTGGAAGGTTTGGAGACAAAGCCAAAGAGGCAAGATTACATTGGTTTGGACATGTGCTGAGGAGGGATGCTGAGTATATTGGGAAAAAGATGCTAAGGATGAAGCTACCAGGTAACAGGAAAAGAGGAAGACCTAAGATGAGGTTTATGGATGTGGTGAGAGAGGACATGCAGGTGGTTGGTGTGACAGAGCAATATGCAGAGGACAGGAAGAAATGGAAACAGGTGATCCGCTTATATATATATATATATATATATATATATATATATCTAACATTTGGGGTAGTATAAAAATTTTAATAAATACTAAGGTATCCTTAAAAGTAAAAAAAAAATGCTCATTCAATTTTTTTTAGTAAAAAGTAACACTTTTTCAATTATTTTTCAAAATTATTATTAATAATTTTACTCACATCTCGATAGATTGTCATTCCTAAATATTTTAGTTCTATTTCTTCCCAATTACATTAATATTTATCTTTAAACTTGCTGTCATTTGATTTAACACTAATGTTTCAGTTTTATTATTATTAAATTGCAGCAGCAATGTTTCTTGAAAGTTTTCAATTTCCTCATCTATTTCTTTGACTGAATAATTTAAATCTTCTATAGTTAGTAAAATATCATCTGCAAAAAGCTGCATTTTAGATTGACAATCACTGTTAATTGAGAATCCATCAATTTTTTCATTGCTTCTTATACTATTGGCTAAGGGTTTGATAACTAATGCAAGTAGCAGAGGAGACAAGGGACACCCTTGCTTTCTACCTTTGTTTAAAGTAAATTCTTGAGAATTGTAAGATCCAATTTAAACATATGCTTTGGAGTCTCTATACAGGTTTTTTTAATATTCCATTAAACTGTTCAAGAAATGCAAATGCTTCTAAAGTTTTAAATAAGTAGTTCTAATCTACAGAATCAAAATCTCCCTCAATATTTAAGCTAATTGAGGCAAATTTCTTGTTCATTCCTTTTGCTAAATCTAAGATAGTTACTACCCTTTTTATATTAGTATATGCTAATCTATTGAGTATAAATTCTGTTTGCTTTTTATTAATTAATCAACTATATCTCTTAATCTTGTAGCCCAAATGGAAGTAAATATTTTATAGTCTACATTTAATAATGAAATAGGTCTAAATGAGAAAACTACTTATTATACTTTTCTTGTTTAAATATAGGTGAGATTACAGAAAAAAAGAGGGAAGAATTATTTTGTCACTCTGAATTATCCTGAAAATGTCACAGATCCCCTTTCCCTTTGGGAAAAACCTAGTTCCCATGAATTACCACATCGATGTTAGTCCACTTTACACAGAAGGCATCATAAGAGATCTGGGAACACAGGTTGACCGCAACCTCTCTTTTGACCACCACATTGCCACTGTGGTCAGAAAGTCCTTCTGTGCGGCACATCTCATTACTAAGGGTTTTGCATCCAGGAAGAAAGAGGTCATTGTCTCCCTCTACTCTTCCTTCATTAGGCCAATCATTGAGTACAATGCCCCATTTGGCATGTACCTCACTAGACACCTGCAACAACTGGAGAAGCCACAAAAGAACCTCACAAAGAGGATCCTAGGCCTTACCTCACAAAGAGGATCCTAGGCTGTAAACACTTGTCTTATATGGACAAACTCAAAAAACTCCAACTATTCTCTGTCTCATATCACCTACTTAGAGGCAATCTCTGTTTGACTTGCAAAGCCATGTCTGACCCAGCTCTGTTAGAAATGCTACAGCTTACGAAATCCCAATCTTTCCACACTACATGCTCCAGAGACCCCAACCTCATTACCACAATCAACAGAACAAGCTGGAGGGACAGGTTCATAACCCAGAGACTGCCCATGCTATAGAACAGACTTCCCATACATGTCAAGCAGAGTGCTTCACTGGCCTCTTCAAGAGAAATCTTGACGGGTGGATGGAAAATAGAAACTTCACCTCAGGGATCACTCCAGTGGCTCTACTCGACAGAGGCACTGGGAACTAAGGTCGGGTGGCATGATGCCAGGGTAATCCTATGGGTTAGGCTTGTAAAGGCTCCAGGGCCATTCCTAGTATACACCTATGAACCTATAAAATATTTAATGGAAGCAGACTATATAATTCTCTACATAAACCATCTAACCCTGGAGCTTTACCATTTCCTTTTTTAAAGCACCTTTAACTTCTACCAGGGTAATAGGCTTATTCAAGAGAGATATTTGTTGGTCATTAAGTTTATTGTAACAAGTTATGAAAATACTTTTTAATTTTGTAATCATCAAGATTATTATTTTTTTAACTTTATTAAAGATCCTCATGGATTTAAAAAAAATATTAAGCATTCCTCTATGTCTGAAGTAAGCTTATTAGTGTGAGAATTTCAGATATTATTTGTTTTTTTTTTTTGCTTAATAGCTTACTTCTATTAGTTAATCCATGTAGTCACTGGATAACTGTGCAATTTTATATTTTCTAAAGTTATCTCTACTTTATGCAATAAAACTGATATTTTGCCATTATTTTATAATGACTTCAGTATTATCTAATTTCTTTGCTTGTTGTACAAATCTTGCTTTATGTATTTCATCTTGTATTTCTAACAACTCGTTATCCCACTGTTTCATTTTATTACTAGTCCATCGCCCCAGTCTATCTTTAATATGCAATTTCTGAGAGACTTGGATGGCTACAATCACCTGCATTAGAAGCTGAAATTAAGTGCAAACTTGCAGTACTGCATTTTAGTCTTCTGTTAAGTACAAACGTGCAGTTTTAAAAGTACTGTATTTTACTTTTTTCTGTTACCTAATTGTTTCACTGAATACTGTGCTGTGTGTCTCTCTGCTGTAAGAGGGGGTGGTGGTCTTCTCACTTCTTTGTTATCTGATATTTAACTGTTAGCCTAGAGGGCTTCCTCTGTACTTTAAGTGCTAGCCACAATGTTTGAAAATTCATTTTAAGCTCAATTTCTGAGTGACTTGGTTGGCTGCAATCACTTGCATTAGAGGCTGAAGTTAAGTGCAAACTTGCAGTACTATATTTTAGTCTTCTGTTAAGTGCAAACTTGCAGTTTTAAAAATACTGTATTTTATTTTTTTTCTGTTACCTAATTGTTTCACTGAACAGTGTGCTGTGTGTCTCTCTGCAGTTAGTTTCCCACCCACCCTCACTGTTCTTGTCTTGGTGTTAGTGTTGGTGGCTCTGGAATTACCCACCCCTCCTGTAAATCTGTATTTGAACACTCCTCCTGGGTCCATCTTATTTGCTCACTTAACCGAGTACAGTGAGATCATATTCTGAGTCTAGTGTTCACTCTACTTAATACAGAGCGAGGATTTGAGAAGGCCAACCCACTTAGGTTCTTCCTTCTTCTCTCCTTGCACTTTACTAACAAAAAATGCACTTTATTCATCTGCTTTTACTGTATCTGTGTTTCCTCCTACTTTAATTTGCTTTTGCCTCTTCTTAAAAATACTCAGTTTTATTTTTTCTGCTGCATTTATTACTGCTTGGTAGTAGCCTGATTAAATTGTAACTGGTATTCTTAGTCTTCTGGTTTAACACTTGGGCTTCATACCAGTTGTTTTACATTAAGAAAGTTTGTGATCTGCACTGTTGTGGCAGGACAGGTAGCTTACATCCTTCTAAGCTGGGAAGTGCTGATTGAAGAGTCAGCGCCTGCTATTCTAAAAGTGTATTAGTTCTGGTTTAAGCACTTGGGCTTCAGGCCAATTCTTCTACATTAAGAAGGTTTGTGGTCTGCACTTGTGTGGGAGGAGAGGCTGGATTCTGGGAATTTCTGGTCACAGGCTTATTGTGCCTGCTTATATGAACTGTTTCTTACTGAAATTGGTGCGCCTTGTTGCTGTAGCATAGACCAGATTCAGGCCTGCTGAATCTAGCTTTGTCTGAGCATGGATCCGGGCCATCTTTTTTTGGAGAAGGTTCCTCTGCACCCTAGTGGCAGGAGTGTGCAGTTAAAACTTGTCTAATTGCAGACTGCTGGAACAGGGCTCAGTTTTGAGCTTTTTCTGGTTAATTGGCTAACTTGTCTAAATCAGTTTGTTCGTTTTCTATTGTTTTATAAATAAATATATATATATATATATATATATAGTGTGTGTGTGTGTGTGTGTATATATATATATATATATATATATATATATATATATATATATATATATATATATATATATATAAAACAGTTGCACTTGATTCATCTGCTTTTACTGTATTTGCGTTTCTTCCTACTTTATTAACTACAACTTTGATCTGAGATATGTAACAATAAGTATCCTTTTCTGTGCATTTAAAGTGTTTTTTTTTATTGTATCTGCTTTATTTTCTGAAAAAAAATATACTTGTTTCCCACCTTTCTAAGCTAGTATAGTCCAGTTTTCAGGTTAGTGCTGAATTCAGGGCTGTGTTACAAATCTCTGTGTTTGCCCATACCTTACTTGGATAGAAAGAAGTTTCTCTGTTCACCTGTGAGAGAGGGGAGCTTTGAGCAGCCTATCTGTCCTTGGAGGAGTGGTTTCAGCCCAGAAATTAGTAGTTTATTGGCCATTTTGAGCTAAGTCCTATCTCTTTCATTTCCCTGCTATAAAAACTGCATTTGCCCGGTTTTGCACACTGGGCAGCGACGGTTAGCAGGGATATAACTATTTCCAGCTCTACAAAGTCTCCTCTTCAAATTTTCTCTTGGAACTAGACAAACTTTCAACTTAAGCACTCAAGCCATTAATTTCTCAGCCCAGCACTTGCTCAAAACTCTTAGCAAGCACTTATAAACCCTAGCACTAGACTCCCCTATACTGTACAGAAGGACAAGGCTCTCTATTTGACCTTACCAGCCAATCAGTAAAACAGTTCACTTTACCTATCCAGGCATGTCCAAATGGCAGTTCCAGGTATACTTTCCAGTCCAACTGGTGAATCCGGGCATTTTGAGGCAATGTTACAACTGCCTCATGTACACAGACAGCCCTCTCCTCCTACCACCAAACACTAACACATGCAAGAGATGAAATTATACAGCCAAACTGGAGGCTAAGATCTTTCAACCCAAGACTGGATCAGACAGTCAAGAAGAGAAGGGAAACACTTGCATCACACCACCAGTCTCACATAGACCCATTAAACCAGCACCGGCAAAAAACACACATAAATACATGAAAACGTACTCGGAGGCTCTAAATACAAATCTTCAAAAGCAACAGAGCCCTCCAAAGCAAACATCCAAGCAACCTCCACTGCCCAATACAAACCATGAAACACATACTTCACAAAACCAGTGTGCCATGCAATCACAGCCCTTAAGGCAAAAAAAAATACCCAACACACTAGTAATAGGTGACTCTATAGTTGGGCACACTGAAGTCCCACTCACTAGGCTGAATAAGGAGAAGGTTACTGTTAGCTGCCTGTTGGGTGCCAGGATCCACCACATAACACAAGCACTCAGGTCACTCCAGAACAAGTACAAATACAACTCTGTCATTGTCCATGTTGGTGTGAATGACCTGAGCCATACCTCACTGGACTACATGAAAAGAGACATGGAAGAGCTCTCTGTTCACATAGCCCAGGCTGGTATGACCCTGACCCTGAGTAGCATCCTGCCCTCACCAAGAATGATACCACGGTATAAAGAAAAAATTATCAATTTCAACAACTGGCTAAGTTTCTGGTGTCATTCAAAGGGGATACAGTGTCTGTCTGCCTGGGATGACATGCTCACCAAGCCACTCTGCTTTGCTAGAGATGGCTTGCACCTGTCACCCTTAGGATTTGGAATACTGGCCAAGGCTCTTGCCACCCCCATAGTGCCTTTTTTAGGCAAGACTCAAAAGACAAACCCACTGCTGTAAATAGCACAAGTAACAAAAAACTGAGGGTAATGCTACTCAATGCTAAATGTCTAAACCTCAAAATGCACGCACTCAAAGCACTCCTCAGTATGGAGAAAATCAATATATGTGCAGTAACAGAAACCTGGTTTAAGGGTCCAGAGAGCACCCCAGCACTACCAGGCTACAACTCATACCATACATTTCGGCCACAGAACCCGGACCCAAATACAAAAGGTGGGGGCATATCCATATTCATCAAGGATACCCACACCTCCAGGTTAGTGGCACAGCACGATGCTTCAGAGATCATCCACGTGCAACTAACAATGGGCAAAACTGTAATTCAAATTTTAGCTTGCTACAGATCAGCCACCATGTCCCAGGACCCCCATTCTGCATTTGTGGAAACACTGAGAAACATAAAGGTCCTACCAAACACCCTAATATTGGGTGATTTCAGTTATCCAAACATAAACTGAGAGAACTACTCAAGTACTAACTCCCTTGCACAACATTTCCTAGAATTTATAAACTCAAACGCCCTGGATCAACTGGTCAACACTCCCACCAAATGTGACAACATGGGTGACCAGTTTTCTACACCAGAGGTCAACCCCTCGCTGGTTAGATCTGACCATAAACAAATCACTCTGGATATCCACATTGCGCCCCCACCCCCGGCCAAGGAAACCACTGTGAAAAACTTTTCAAAAGCAAACCACGTTACTTAAGACCGAGGTGGAAAGTTTCAAAGCCCCCATGCTAAAGGATAATGCTGTCCAAGCTGCAAAATCCTTTCCTAATGCAGTCTACAGGCACCTACAAGAATGCATGGATCGTGCTATCCCAAGCAAAACCAAGACTTACTCCTCCAGGAAATGGAAACCAGTCTGGTGGACCCCTGCCATAAAAAAGCTATATAATAGAAGGAAACTAGTACAGAAAAGAGTAAAATCCCAAGAAGGGAAGATATCCCTGATCAGTATCAGCAAGAAACTACGATCCCTCATAAAATCATCCAAGGCGAGCTTCAAAAGAAAAATTGTCAAGGACTCCAAAGATAACCACAAGGCATTCTTTAGCTATGTCAAGCATCTAAGTGGCAATGCTCAGATCTGCTCGGAGTTAGTGCAGAATGGCACAAAATACACTGAACTGACCGATATCGCCAACATCCTGGCAGACAGGTTCAGTGCAAACTTCACCCCACTCTCACCCCCAAAAAGGCCCATTATCATATCAGAAGAATGTAGAGCCCCTGAAATCACAGACACTCAGGTTAAAACAGCCCTCTCCAAAGCCAAAAACACAGCATCAATGGGACCAGACGGTGTCCCAGGCTGAGTCCTACACAAGTTCAAAGACGAACTAACCCATCACCTAAGCACACTGTACAAACTCAGCCTCTCCACAGGCTACGTACCCATAGAGTGGCACACAGCAATGGTTACGCCACTCCACAAAGGTGGAGCCAAAACAGACCCCAGGAACTATTGCCCTATAAGCCTGACTAGCTTGGTCTGCAAGACTATGGATTGCATCATCATGGAACTCATTAACAGAGACATTAGGAACCTCCAAACACTGGATCCTACCCAGTTCAGCTTTGTTAAGGGCAGATCATGCCTCCTAAACCTGGTGGACTTCTTTGAGACAGTTACCAAGGCTATAGACCAGGGAAAGGTGGTGCACACAGCCTACCTAGACCTTGCAAAGGCCTTCAACACCATTTCACATTCTGGTATTATAGACCAGCTCACCAGCATGAACATAAACCTCTACATCACAAGATGGGTTGCCAACTGGCTCACAGACAGAACCCACATGGTGAGAGTTGCAGGAGCTAGGTCCGACTCTAAACCAGTTACAAGTGGCATTCCCCAGAGCGCAGTCTTAGGACCCCTCCTGTTTGGCATATACTTCTCAGAGATACAGGTAAGCACAGGAGGACTATGGCTGACCAAGTTCACAGACGACTGCAAACTAGGGGCTATAATTGACTCTCTGGCTGACACAGACATCCTCCAAAAGGGTCACACTGAGACAGATACCTGGTGTTAAAATCATGGCCTCAAGCTAAATGCCAAAAAGTGCATAGTCATCCCCTTTGGAAAAAAACAAAGTACCCACAAACTACCATGTAGGTGGTAGTCCCCTAAATACCGAAGACGTAATAAGGGATCTGGGGACCCAAGTAGATAGTAATCTCTCCTTTGATAATCACATTGCCAAAGTGGTTAGAAAATCCTTCTGTGTGGCCCACCTAATCACAAAAGGGTCCTCATCCAGATCAAAAGAGGTCATTGTGCCCCTCTACTCATCACTCATCAGACCCATCATAGAGTACAATGCCCCATTTTGGATGTACCTTACAAGACACCTGCAACAGCTGGAAAGACCACAGAAGTACCTCACCAAGAGGATCACTGGCCTCAAACAGATGCCCTATGCAGCTTGACTGAAGAAACTCCAGCTGTACTCGGTTGCATACCGCCTACTCAGAGGTGATTTCTGCCTGACATACAAGCCCATGTCCAACCCAGAATTGATGGACATGCTCCACCTAAAGAAAACCATATTCCCTCGAGCCACACTCTCTAGGGATCTAAACCTCACCACAACAATATATAGGACATGCTGGAGGGATAGATTCCTGTCCCAGAGACTTCCCATGCTTTGGAAGAAGATTCCAATCTACATTAGGCAGAGCTCCTCGCTAACACTCTTCAAGAGAAACCTTGACAAGTGGATGGGAAACAGAAAGTTTACCCCGGGGATCACTTCAGTGGCTCTGCTGCTGGCTAGGCTTATAAATGCCTTCGGGCAGATAGCCTTGTACCTACCTATGAACCTATGAATAGTTTTAAAATAATCTACTTTATTAAGTAAATGTACAGAGGCATACATCCTATCAATTTTAGTTTGTGTTTTGACTTTCTGGACTTCTGTGATCCACCACCAGCTTTCTTTATATACCTCATTTCCATACCTGATAGGCCATACATCTGTTCTGTAGTCCCCACGCATGCTGTTTTGAGGTGCTGCCATCCTTTTTCATCTCCAACAATTTCATCTTCTTCTTGAGGTGCTAGACCCCCAGGTAATTCCTTGAACTGTTGTATGTTCTCTACAGTCAACTTCCAGGTCTTCAGTCTGGTCTCTATTGACCTTAGAACCTTCTTGGATGAACACTGTGGCAACCACAGGTTTATGCCTGCACTGACTGTTTCACTGGAGATGACTTTGCAATCACCGATTCTACCCCAGTGCCCTTTCCTTACTAAGAAGAAGTCTACTTGAGTTGCATGTTAACCACTCTTCTATGTGATCTTATGGCTATCTCTCTTTCTGAACCATGTGTTGGTTACTATCAAGCCATTTGCCACACAGAAGTCTAGAATAACCTTTCTTCTTTACTCCTGTTGCCACACCCATGTGGACCCAGACAGTCTTCATATCCAGTTCTGCCTGTCCCAGTATATGCATTCAAGTCACTCATTATCAATACCAATTCCTGTTGTCCTACTTTATCTATTAGGTTCTGCAACTGCTGTCTGAATGCACTCTTTTCCTCACTATCACAATCCTGCTGTGGAGTATAGGCTAAGATTATTAATACTGCCCTGTCATTAGGTTGTAGTTCAATTATCATGAATCTGTCACTAATTCTGATGACATCCCTAAATGCTTTCGGAAGCCACTCCCTGACCTCGGTTCCCACAGAATTACTAGCTTGTCCTCCTACTGAGTAGTAGATTCTGGATCCAAAGCCAAGTGCCTTTGCTGCACTGCCCTTCCATCTCTTCACCAGTCTTTCAAATATCATCAGAAGATGATGTCACTTTCATAAGCCCCAAAATGGTAGCCTGTGAGTATGATTTCTGAATGAAGGTAGCACAGTACAAAGCTACAAAGGTACAGAGTGCATGTAGTCATAGCAGGTCTGCATCCTCAAGCTCACAGAGGTGTATCTATGCTGCAGCCTATTTTGATTGTCATACTTTTGTAATTAATCTGCCCTTTGTTTCATGCATTTTCTTTTGCACTGGATTTTCATCCATGGTTCTCTAGCACCAGTTATATGTCTGTGTCAGACCCTTCTGGAGGATATCTACATCTTTGGGGGATTCAGTGACTACACCCAGCATGTAGTTGTCAGCAAATTTGGTCAGCCAAAGGCACTCTATATTTGTCTAGACTTCAGAGGTATGTTCCAAACAGGAGAGGTCCCCAGTACTGAGCAATTGTAGGACACCACTAGTAACAGGCCTCTTGGTGGAGGAGGATTTCCCCACATTAACTTCATGTGTCCAAACTGTGAGCCATTTGGCTATCCATTTGGTAACATAGGGATTTATGCCTAAATTTGTGAGTTTGTCTATAATACGCCAGTGAAATGTTGTGTCAGATGCCTTTGCCAGTTCACAGTAAGCCTATGTACCGTTTTGGGCTTGACCTTGGCTCTAGTGACCTTCTTGAAGAAATCCACCACATTTAGTAGGGATGATCTGCCATTAAGGAAACCAAACTGGGATGGGTCCAGTGTTTGAAGATTGCCTTTGTTTTTGTTTATCAAGCCCATGATAATTCTTTCCATGGTCTTGTATATAAGACTAATCAAACTTATGGGACTGTAGTTTCTTGGGTATGTTCGTGGTTTGCCTTTGTGTATGACTATTGTAGCCCTCCATTTCCTATGGATGAAACCTGTTGGAGGATGTGGCTGAATAGAGATTCTAGTGGGCCTGACATGTCATGTGTCAAGCTATTTAGGAGGCATCCTGGGATATTATTAGGGCCCATTGATGCAGTGTTTTTAGCCCTGGAGAGTGCAGTAAGGACCTGCTCTTTAGTGACAGTTGGGAAGAAATGGAAGAGGGTATATCCTGGGGGGGGGATAACTAGGGGTGATAGGGAAGTAAATTGGAGCTAAGTTTATGAGCCATCAAATTTGATATATCCCCATGTTTGGTATAGGGAGTTCCATTTACTATTAGTTTAGCACACTTTTGTTTGGTCCCTTTAAGGTTGTGTACATTACTGAAAAGTGCTTAGTATGGAAGGCTATTTTTGCCTTGAAGTTGGCTTTGGTGGACTTGATTAGTCCAGAGTTGCTTGATGAGACTTATGAGCTAGATTTTTGTCTTTTGGCCGTAGCACTTCATATTTTTGGACATGATTTTCTTTATTTTGTTGTAGTATTTGTATTGTGGGTCCACTAAGAGGACTTGTTTTTGGAGTTTACCCTAAGTTTATTTTGCTTTGCTACTGCTGTTTCTATGCAGTTATTTACATGCTTGTACAGGGTTTCTATAAACACTTCCACACAGGACACAGTGTTCTCTGACTTTTGGGGGGGGGGGGCAGGGAATTTATATATGCCATTATTTAATAGGAGGTAGTTAGCCTTGGAAAAGTTCTTAACAGCTCTGTGGTTTGATGGAAGTTTGGTCTTTATATTTATTTCAGGAGTGACCACTTGATGATCTGATCTGACCAGTGAGGACATTACACAAGGGGGTGCAACACTCCCTCATATTTATGAGTACCTGATCTAGGATATTTGTACCCCTGTAGGTGTGCAGAATAGTTGTTTGAGTGTCTGCACTGACAAAATCTAGGAATCTTTGAGCCTGCGTTAGTGGATATGTATGTATCCAAGTTTAAGGTGAGATAGTCGAAATCACCCATTAGTATGGTGTTGAGCTGAACTGTGAGTGACTTCACTACATTCAAGTATGTGGTATTGTTATACTGGGTTATAGATGGCGACCTATAGCTAGCAACAATATGGTAAGGGACCTTTACCAAAGTTTAGTTGAACATGGAATAGCTCAAGTGTTTCATATTGTTTTATCAGTCTTGAGGTGTGCTTACTTTTTATGTAGATTCATACAACTCCACCTCTTGTCTCTTCTTGTGCAGTAGTTGGTCTAAATATGTGGAAGGTATTATAGCCTTGTACTGCTGTGGGTGCCCTCTGTGGTTTTAAATCATGTCTAATTAACAGTATGTATGTCAACACTCTCCAGGGTGAGGAGCACTTCCAGGGAGTGGAGCTTCTTGTTGTGACTCCTAGCATTGAGCAGTAATACCTTTAGTTTACATTGCATAGAATTTACTAAGTTGGATGGGTTAACAGATTGGCGTTGCCTAAAAAAGGCACTATAGGAGTGAATAATGTTTTGGCCAATATCCAAAAGCCTAGTGCGGATAGGTGCAGACCATCCCTGGCAAAATATTGTGGTCTGTCAATTATGTCCTCCCAAGCTGAGAAATATTGGACCCCCCCCCCCTTAGAATGACACCAGTAACTAAGCCAATTGTTAAAATCAATTATCTTTGGTTTATATTGTAGTATCATCCTTGGAGAAGGTAGAATGCCGTTCAGTGCTATGCTCATACCTGCCTGGGACACACAAGCTTTATCATGTCTCTCTTCATATAGTCCAGGGAAGTACACCTGAGGTCATTAGCACCCACATGAACTAAGACAGAGTTATACTGGTAATTGTAGTTCAATGTTCTGAGTGCATGTGATCTGGCAGATTCTTGTCCCTTATATGCAGCTGACCGTGACTGACTCCTTGCTCAGCCTGGTGAAGAGGGCATCAGTGTGTCTTACAATAGAGTCTCCAATGACCAATATATTGAGTTGTATGGCAGTTTTCCTTATGGGTGTAGAGGATGAGACATTGTGAGATGGTGTTGCATGTGTCCTGGGGTATTTTGTCAATGTAAAGTGTTTAGGAGGTTGCTGAGGTCAGCTTATGCAAGGTCTTTGAGGTTTGGATAAATTGCATTTAAGAGTCACAGTATATATGAGCTTGTGGTTGATCTATAGTAGCTGTAGTGTGTGTCTTACTGACAGCCTGTTTGGAGATATCAGTGTCTGTATGCAAGAGCTTTGCCTCCAATGATATACTGTAGTTACATCTCTCACATATTGTGCCAGTCTTATTAAGAATAAGGTGGTTGTCAGAAAACAGGAGACACTTATTACATTGTCTCAGGATGCCCACTTCCACCAGGTTGACTACAGAAACAGTAGGAAAGTGCTCATTCATGGCTGTGGACCCTCTTTTTGTGATCTATACAGGGTGGTGCAATCAGGGTTTGAATTTGGGCTTGGAAAAGAGGTCTGGGATTGATCTAAAACAATACTCCTGGGGTAATGCTTCTCAGCAGGCAAACTTGTTGCTCTACACTCAGATTGATACTTGAGAAAATAGCAGAGGAAGTTTTGTATGGAAAAGTACAACTCTAGGTGCCTGCATCTATACAGGGTACTGCAAACCACTGCTGCACAGCTCAGCTCAGCTCAGGTTACAGGAGATGAGCTACAAAATAATCCAATTAGTACTCAGTAAAAATGCAGTACAGTTGTATATATAAGGCTCATATCCTGCAGTAATTTTACAATTGTCTCACTATTGGGAGTGATACTACAAGACTAAGATCTCAGACCAAGTGACATGCAACTGGAAAGTAAAATTCAGTGGAAATGTATTAAATGAGGCTCAGATCTTTCAACAGCTCTCAATTCTCCAACTACTGTGAGGGGTGTGATGACCCACCACTGGACCAGTAATCAAGGAGCCTCAATTCTCACCACTGGCAACAGTGGGGATGTACACCGGGAGGATGACAAGTTAGACACACAGTATTTCCAGATGCATCTCTCTGTATCAAGTGCAATTTCCCTTAAGAGTACACAGAGATGGCAGTTAGTCCGGGGCTGGTTACTCCCTCTTTCTCGATCGCCAGTAAGACTCACCACTGGTACAGTTAGAGAGTTGAATCCATAGCCAGGGTTCCAAGCCAAGTCCTCCAACACTCTCTCTCTCTGTCTAACCAGTGTTTTGTGTCCCCACCCAAGTAGCTGACACACACTCTTGGAGACTTGTTTTACACACACACACACACACACACACACACACACACACACACACACACACACACACACACACACACACACACCTGGGGAAGGTTGGCACACGTTTACTAGCTATACCCCCTTCTGCCCAGACTATAAGGTAGTTATCATTGCCACCAGAACCCCTTATCAGTCACTTTAAGGTCCCTAACAAAAGGTGTCCAATTTTACTGTGTAATATTAATACTAATACAAATGGTAGTTTGACCAAGAGCAAGGCTATTAGGAGTGGCCCACACAGTGTCACCAAATAACTATGCAAGTACTCTCAAAACTTATATATCTCTACACAGATCAGCCCCAATGAAAAGTTTAAATATATTTAATAATAAATAAAAGAACAAGACAATACTAACTGTATATATTCACAGTGACATCAGAGTTCAAAACCACAGGAAATATTTAAAACAACATTGCAGGACAATCTCAAATAAATAAAGCAAACTATGTAAACTAAGCTTCACTATATTCCTGACTACATCTAAGAGAATTATACTATTCCCTGGAAACTTACTTCATACAGAGCAAGGGAAATGTTGTGGTGAATGAATCTAGTCAGGTCCAGAACAGAATACAGAATGCCCTGTCTCTCTAAGAGACTTTTCAAATTAATATCTCAAATATTACTGCTGGGATAGCTTGCAGAATGACATCATTTCTTGTCATCTGACTTTGTCCCCGCCAAAACAACCCCCACTGCTAGAAGCTAGCAGTATTTAGCATCTGTCTGTAAAAATACACAGACCTCAGATCTTTGGCAGATGATGGATATCATAAAACAAATACATTCCTCCACATTTCAAGACTAGTAATTATTTCACCCTAAAAACAATATAGAGAGCTCCCTAGTACAGACATTATGTATGTTGCTGTATGGAAAACTGTAAGATACCATATTTTATGGCCTATCCATAAAGTAATTTAATTTCAGTTCTTTTTCTGAAGTTAACCTCCTGTAAACCAGTTTTCAGTGTTAAAATATATAATTTAATCAGTTACAATAATGCATGTACATTTCTGTTAATTTTCAGTATGGCACACTGTGGTTATATTTTAAGCACAAGCACTTTATAAAATACCTTTTTAACACGTCTGTACAGACCAGTTTGATATACACAACACATGACATATAGTTCTAATACAGGTGTAACACAAGCTTCTTATATAAATCATGTTGATATTCACAAATAACATATAATTATTTACAAAATTCCAGATAGCTGTGCTGGCAGTATCCTCCTTTGTCAGAAAGGGTATTACAAGATGGAATTCCCAGGCCAAGTTAAAAATGCAAACTTTTGGTTAAAACAATGAAACATTCAGATAATAATAATACGATTTTCAGATTAACACTCTGAATATTGTATTGTGCACTAACTGAAATGGGATGATAAGAAACAGAGGTTAACTCAAGCTTTAAGAGTCTAATGGGAATGTCTTATCAGTCTGAGTTATCAGTGTGCAGTAGAAATAGCACTGGGAGAGGTTTGCAAACTCTAATTTGCAGTAGGGATGGGCAGTTAAAAACCCATCAAGTTTAAAAGCACAAGTATTGGGCACTTGGGTAGGGAAAAATCCAGAAATCAATGCAAACAGCAATTTTAAACTCAAGAGTTCTTGTAGCTGAAGAGGAATATAGGTGATTACCTTAAATAAGAAAATGTTTCTCAGCTTCTCCCACTAAATAACTGGATTTTATTCCCATTTAGTCAATGAATGTTTCCTAAATGACCCAAGCCAACAACTTTTTAAACTTCAAGAAAAAACTTTGGAGTAAAACAAAATTTAAAATACAACAAACTGCAATATAAAGCCAAAATAAAAAAAGAAATTGAAATATCCAGATGTTAAATGTAGAAAAATCCAAAAAGCAATGCAGTCAAACAGCAGTTTCAAACTCAGAGCTCTTGTAGCTGACTCAGATGACTTTGCCTGTAGTTGTCATCCTACCTTTCCCAGTAGCATTCATTCTGACATAGCTCTATGTCATGTGTTCAAAGGTGTTTGCATGTCCAGAAGATGGGGGTGGATGGTACAGGCTGGACAGTTTCAGCTTTGCTAAAAATGTTGTCCTGCTACAGGCAATTCAGAGAGTGGCAGTACCGAATATCCTTTATGAACGCAGGTATGGCAGACAGTGGTGAATGATGTAAATGATGCACTATTCCATGCCAAGGCAAGGGCATGTTCCCCTGCAGCAAAGCGGTTAGCCACTGGGGAAGACCCCCAGGACCAGCAGGTTAACAGAGCCACAAGAGGATTTGATGTCCTTGCAGTAGGACAGTGTACTGTTATTATTCCTGGAGGAATAGTCACTGACATTAAGGACCCACCCTCTCGCATTTCAGTAGAAGATGTATCAGGTTTGTACCATATGCAGTTTTATTCTATACAGCAGTGCTGCACATACAGACTAATTACTGACTACTGTGTATGCTTCCTGTGTTTAGTTTTAGGGACATTGGGAATCCAGACACTTCAGGATGGTAGTTAAGGCAGGTTAGGACTGTATGTTATGTGTTGCATAGGACAAATTTATTATATCAGTTCCCCATGTTTACTTGTGTGTCTTTTGCTGTGAATTCACAGGGCAAATCAATACTACACTGGCATTTTTAAAGATTGTGGAAGCATAACAGACTGACATTGGCACTCATGCATGGGCTGATGATGATGAGACACAGATATGTGAGTGACAGATGACACAGTGACACTGTTTGTCAACATCCTGGATGAACAACCACCCACGTTACAGGGTGGAGGCACATTCTTATACAAAGATGAATCTACTGCTTGCCATCCTCACCGGGAGAGGGGTCTCACATGACTGAGAGCATCATCATTGCTCCTTTTGCTGCTACAACAGCTGTAGATGAGCATGTTACATCTAATGGAAGTATATGCAATATTCTGCAGCCTTGCAGGTCTGTCTAAGGAGATTTTTTATCAAAGATAGCCCCTGACATACAGGCATCGCTTAGGATCAATTATCAGATGTCCCCAACCATCATTTGTGCACAGTCTGTTGAACCAATCCATGAAGGAGCTGAGTATTTTGTTGCATAGCCTTATTGAGGATCTCATCCAGCTCAGCAAACAGCTCTGTGAGGATTGGGAGTTCATAGGTTCATAGGTTGGTACTAGGCTATCGGCCCTAGGGCTTATACAAGCCTAGCCATAACAATTCCCTGGCTATTTCTTCCCACAGTATTTACTTCCTTGTTCAGTGGCACAGTACTGATAGACCTCATGAAATCTGTAGTGGCACCCACTGCTTCAGTCTCCACCTCCAACAGAGGTGACACCATCACTGACCTGTTTATCAGTTTTGTCCAAGGTCAAGGCAGGGTACATAAATGGTGTGGCCATGTAGATGCTATTGCAGGGTACACAGTCCTCACCTGCATCTAGAGGTGTACAGCACTCTGCCATCCCTTGTTGATGGTGGTCACAATATGCACTGTTCATTGATGCTTCAACACCTCAATCCAGCTAAATAGTGTTCCCACAGTACCACACCAACACACTTGAAGGGACTCCCAACTACCAGTGGTCATGATCATGTAACAGCACCCCTATTCTATCACATGAAAACATAGTCTGTCACATAAGCTACCCAAAACTGTCACCTTGCATCTACTTTATTGCAAGACCATCTCCATGTCTTGTGACATACTCCCCTAAGTGTGTGTGTGTGTGTGTGTGTGTGTGTGTGTGTGTGTGTGTGTGTGTGTGTGTGTGTGTGTGTGTGAGTGAGTGTGTGAGCATGTGTGTTGACAACCATGTCTCATTCTATTCCTATCCACCTGCGTACATGCTGATTGTGAACTCCTCCTCCATTCATCATGTGTGGTATAGGTGTGAATGTCTGAGGCACAATTTGGTCAGACCAAGCTACTGACCAGCAAAGCTTGATATTGATATTGCATTCATTAGCATTGTTCTGTGTGACAATGCATTGTCATTGTGTGATCATTAGAGCCCACAGTCCCTGACTAGACATTTGCTGCTTTACCTGTACTGCTATGTAATGTACTTGTTGCTCTGGGGAGTGCCATGCACAGAAGGTTGCTGCTGTTTGACCTCATTATCATCAAGTGATGGAGTTGAAGCTCCACTCCTGCTCTCTGTGTGTCTATAGAGTTTGATCACAACAGTATCTTGGGTCCTTTTCCCTCAAAAGCAGAGTATGAAGCACACAGCAGGCTAGGAAAGCCCTGCAGTCTGGGTTAGGGTCACGTTGGAATCCTTCTAAGACATAGCAAGGTAGCAGATGTGGACTTTGAGCAAGCCAAACAAGCACAGTGATGTTATGGGTTTTGTTTGTATCATGCTATACTGGAGTTTGACATGCTTTGTGAATTCCACACAGGTGCCATAAGCCAGGGTTCTAGTAAGTATCTAGCATCACTTCCAACAGAGGGTCAACATATGGGGGTGGTTACTACATTTGGACACACTATATACATGGTGTACATCTTAATGTTAGCCACAGCGTCTGCACTTACCAACTACATGGCCTGTGGAATTACAGTATGCAGAAAGTAGCAATATAACTGACATGTGTCATTTATATGAATCATGTGTACTTGAGGTGCTGGGCAGACATAGTTACAATCCCAAGTGTATTGCATGCATGCAGTATATGGTATTCAGTACCTCAGGGAGGTGCATGATGTCATAGAAAGCATGCTTGATATAGGCTCTCTCCTATGGTGTAGTAGGCAAACATACATACTCATGCACATGTAGAAAGATTATGCTGAGAAAAGTACAGTTGTGCAAGTAAAAGTACCATAACATCAGATGTTCTAATAGGTTACTGCTGTAGCCTAAGCTAAGTGGGACCTAACCCTGACAGCCACCCAGCTTTTTAAAATAAAGGGTGGCTTTTGTGCACTCCAACTGTTAGGAACTAGAAAAGTGCACCATATAAATACAGGTGGAATGCAAAAATCTTCAGAACATTTTTTCCCCAAGAAAGAGGTAACAGCCCTGACAGAACAAATGCTAGGAAACATACCCAACAGTAAACTATGTAAAAAGGGTGAATCCACCCCCAGTCAACACAAAAGAGAAAATAAGCAAAAGGGGAGGGGGGTTAGGAGGGAGGGAAGGTTTACTGCAAGAGTAATCTATTAAAGCATCCCCTGTTAAAGCAAGTTTACATACACAACTGTATAACATTTTGTCATAGATCACTCTTGCAGCAGCCTAAGGTAAATGGGTAGATTACCATAGCTTAGAAAACTAATAATCGAAGGAGGCCAATAAGGTGAGATTCTAGGAGCCCCTAGAGAATGTTGCTAGCAAAGCCTGTTCTGGACCTAGAAAAGGAATCCACTTTGTAGTGCTTTGTAAAAGTATGCTGCCACCAGCATACTTCTAGAGTCCATCCCTTTCCAGAAAGTCACCAAAGAAGCCAAAGCCTTTGTGGAATGGCCCCTAACTTTGCCTGTAAGTGTCTTATTATGGTGACTGTAACAAAAAGCAATACACTAGCACAAAACAACAAGGAAAACATATATATTCATGTACACACAGAAGCATTATGCTGAGAAAAGTACAGTTGTACAAGTAAACTTGCAGTAGATGTTCTAATAGAAAATGATCAGCTTTGACCCTGCTTATCCTTTTCCCTTATCCTCGTAGAAGATCAGCTTCCCTGAAGGTTCGTGTTTTGTTTAGGTAGTATCTGCGTGATCTATGCACATCCAAAGTGTAAAGAATTTTTTCTCCCTTTTTCTTTGTTTCAGGAAAGAAGACCAGGATATTAATAGTTTGTCTTCCAATAAATTCTGAGACTATTTTAGGAACAATTACTAATAAAATGGAAATCAAAGTCTAAACTAATTGTATCTGAAGTACTGAATATGATAAAAGAACTGGAAGACTGATCTTTAGAAAAGGGAACAAGCAAATTACATCGAAATAAATTGGAACTGTGGGAGCAATTCACACAGAATAATATTTGGGAGGAGGAGAAGTGATGTTTAAGGGAAGGCAGGAATTGAGAAAATTATGTAATGCTGGACTGATCATAGTTGCAAAGAAAGAAAAGATATGTGATGTATAGTATATGTAAATGTAAAAAAACTAACATGGCTTTTTCTTTTCTGCTAATGTATGGTAGTGGTGGTGCGGTAGCATTGTCGCCTCACAGCAAGACGTTGTCACGTTCGATTCTCAGCTAGAGCGTCTTCTATGTTGAGGCATGTGTGAATGGGCGTGCCTTCGTTGAAGGTTGTGCATCAGGGCTGGTAACTCGGCACGTAAAAATCCACTACCAAACATTAGCGGACGGGCGTTCCGCTGTGGCGACCCCTAACTGGGATAAGCCGAAAGACACAACAACAACATGTTTGCTTAAGTTACAATTTAATAAAGGTGTTTAAAAAAGAATACTTAGTTCTCAAAGAAACTCTGTGTGAAAACGAGGTATGCTGACTCATCATACTCTCCTAGCAGATGTCAGAGTAATAAGCAAAACAGTCTTCCATATTAAGAACCTCAGTTCAGCCTGATGATGTGGCTCAGATGGAGAGAATGTAAACTTTTCAAGTACAAAGTTGTGATCTCAAGAAGGAGACGCATGCTTCCTAAGTGGATGGATGGGCAACGTACCTTTCTAAAACTGTCTCACTTGAGCATGGTTATAAAGGGGAAAATCAAAGGGCAGACAAGCAGAATTGGCCAACAAATATACCATGATAGAGGACAAGGAAAGGCCAGAGGACAGTAACTCATAGAAATAATCAAGAACCAGAGGACTGAAAAAGGTTCTGGTTCTTGAACCAGCGCCAACTAGAAAATCTTTTCCAATTGTACATATATGACTTCTTAGCAGCAATGTTCCCCCTCCTTTAGTACCCACTGTACATTCTCAGAAAACAAGTGCCTAAAAGGTATTAAAATGCTATAATCTAGGAAGTTAGCTGAATATTTTTCAGGTCAAGGTATATCAAACAAAACCGTGCCTTGTCTGAGCAAATCCAGTTTGTGGGAAAACTTGTGACAATTGCCCTTGGCCAAATTGAAAAGAAGGGAGAATCACTGTTGCTTGGACTAAAACAGAATCACCACAATTTTTTGAAAGACCACTCAGATCTTCAGAAGAACTCTAGACATCAAAGAAAAGGATGTAAAAGCATACAGAAACATTCCCATCCATGGGAACAAGAAGACATTTGTCTTCCAGGCCTGTTTGTAAGGAGTCCTGGAACAGAATGTCATTAACTTTCTGATCTGAAAGGAGGCAAACATATCAATTTGATGTGTTCCACACAGTTGAATCAATTCTTGGAAGACCCTAAGATGAAGTTTCCATTTGTGGGAATTTGTCCTGGTCCTGCTGAGCTTGCCTGCAATTAGGTTTTGCTCTGATGGAATGTATAAAGTCTTCAGGGTGCAAATTAAGCTGAGCTGTTATCTCCCAGGCTGTTATGGCTAGTCTGCAAAGATGGTAGGATCTGGTACCCTCTTTTTTATTTATGTACCACATCACTGTATTGTCTGTGAATATTTACAGAGGTCCTTTTGACAAGAGATTATTTAAGGCTTTCAAAGCATTGGTCACTGTCAACATCTCCCTAACATTTCTGTGCTTCTATCTGAAGGGTTCCACAGAGCTTGCACTTTTACTCCTTTAGAAACTACATCATACACCATATCTGATGCATCTGTTATTACAAGTGTCATGATGGTAGGAAGGGAAGGTGGGTGACCTGGATTGCAAGAGATTGAGTCTATCCACTGAAGACTCTCCCTTTTTAGAAATCTCAGAACTGGGATCTGAAAAGACAGACGGTGCAGCTGCTGAATCCATAGTGATCTGAGGTACTATTGTATTTTCCCCATGTGGAGCCTAACCAGAGAAGCATGGGAATCACAGCTTCCATGTATTGTAAAATCCTGAAAAATTCCATTGCAGATGCATGGCTTTGGAAACACTCAGAAATAACTACTGGAACATCTCTACTTTGTTTGGAGGAAGAACAGCTCTTCCTGGGGTAGAATCCATTAGGTATCTCAGGAATGCAATTCTCTGAGAAGGGATGAGGGAACATTCCTGAAGGTTGGTTTGAAAACCCAAGCTCAAAAGATGATTCTGGACAGTTTGTAAAGACTCCTGACAGCTAGAAAAAGTCTGCAAAGATAAAAGAAAAATCCAAATATGGAAAGATATGAATACCTTGAAGCCTGTAATAAGCAATGTTTGGAGCAAGACACTTTGTGAATACTATTTGTGCTGTGGAAAGACCAAAAGATAAGACAGAGAACTGAATGTAATCCAGACACAATAAACCTTAAAAAATGCCTGAACTGTTTGCCAGTGTGTACTTTAGATCTAGCTTTACAATAAGAGCTACAGTGGGGGTGGAGGTTATAGAAGGAAGAAAGGATTGAAGGCATAACATTTTAAACTTGGGGAATCTTGACCAAAAAATAGAATAGGTCCAGTACAGGCCTCCAGGAGCCTTCTCTTCTGGTACCCCTGAATGAAAACCTTTGCCCTAGTTCATTAACTATCTAGGTCAGCATCTGGTGCAGAATGGGCAGAAAGAGAGAAACCTGATTAATTGGGCAAGTCCCCTAGGAAGTGGGGGGGCGGGGCTTCCCATTGCCTTATATAACCTTCCTGGATTACCTTCAGAACCCATTTGTAACAATCTGGGAAGATGAAGTCTCAGAGTGATGGAGAGGTTGTCAGGTTGGGAAAAGACCCTGAACAGACAGATAGTCATGCTGACCAAGAGGGATGTTGCTGACATTTTGAGACTTTTCTTTCTTTTTAAAGCCTTGTCATTGCGTTTAAAAAATTTGTTTGCTGGCACCATGCTGTTTAAACGGCATTGAAAGGGGGAGCTGGGGTAGAAGAGAAATTTTTATTTCCTTTTTAAATGGAGGGTTGAAAAAGCTGAGTCACTCTTTGTATTAAGTTTCCCCTCTCATCAGGCCTATGCTGCAGAAGGGCCAAACAGAAATTCCTTATCTACAGGAGAATTTAAAATTTCAGTTATAACACCTTCAGGAAGATTTTGAGAAAGAAGTCAAGTTGCTCTTCTCAACACTGACAGAAGTAATTGCTTTGAGGAAGAATCAATAGCGTCATAGGCACACTTTAAAATGTGCATAGTTATTTGAAATGTAGATGCAATAGAGACATTCAAGGTTTTTTAACCTCAGAAGTGGGAAGGCTGAGTACTGACTTGTACATGTTTTCAAAAGATAACAGTAAAAACTTTAGCACATAAACGTGATAGTTACAATCCTGAAAGTCAAAGTACTAGAGGCATACATTGTCTTTATTAACTTCTCTACTGTCTTCCTAATCCATGTCAGACGGAATGGGGTTGGAAGCAGTAAACTGTTTTGCAAAAGCAGTTTTGGATAAAGAAATTGCAGATGAATCGCTTTAAGATTTGAAAACAAAGGCTTATGGGACTGAGGTAACGTATATAATCTGTTAGACTTCCTAGGAGCAGAAGGCTGGCTATCAGGTAAGTTAAAAACTATGAAAAAAACACATTATCTAAAACAGGCAATACAGGAGACAGGAGGAATAGCTGTAGAATTTGGCATTTCTAATTGTAACAAATTATACATTTTCTGTGCTACATGAATTTCATTATGCTTCCAGTGAGAAACTACTTTCATTCTAGATAAAGTTTCTGAAAAAGATAAATCTTCAGAAGGGAAATCTGAAACCGTACTTTCATCAGAATCAGAATGTTCAAACTGTGAAGAAATTCCTGAGGTATGGCTCTCTTCCTGTAATGTCTGCTCTTCTGACTAAACAGCATAGGCCTGATGAGAGGGGAAAGTTAATACAAGTAAGTTCCTTAACAAATCCCAGTAAATCCACTCTGCTCATAGAGATAGTACCAGAAGACTTGAAAGATCCCTCACTAGGCTCCCCTTTCCTCAGCAACTCCCCGGAAAAAGACCAACTATCTGCGGACATACTAGTACCAGAAACAGGTCTCTCTCCTATTCTGGCTAAGTGAACAACTTTCAAAAGCCTCTTCAGCTGAGACCAAAAAGAGTAGTTCTCCCTTGCCTGCCAAAGGCATATCTAAAGCTACTGAGGCTATGACTATCCCATAATCTTTGGTGTCTGCATATACTATACCAAGAGGTCAGGGGTCAAAAGATGAGTGGTCTGAAGAAAAAGAAGTGGCCACAGCACAGTCACCCACAAGCAAATGGGGGCAACAGGAGCTAGACTAACATCCAAAGACTCCCTGACAGCTTTACTGTTCTTCTGGGCAGGGAAAGATGGAACTGTGGAGTGCAAAATCTACTCCATCGGAAAGCTGAGAAGTAGACCTCAAAAGCTGGTGGCAGAGCCTGGATGAGTCAGTGTAGTGTACAGTAGAGGACAAATGGATCTGAGATAAGTAAACCACTGACAGTACCTCACAAGCACACTATCCTATCTTCAATACACAAAACTTGAGTATAAATCCTGTCAAAAAATGGAATTTCTCTCAAAAAATGTTCACATGAGCAGTCACACATACATTCCCTTTGAAATGCAATGACAGGCCAAAAAAGCAATACATTTCCTAGCAAAACCATATATTTCTGTCAGAAACCCACGTTTTCTTCACTAAAATAAAATTAGTGGAAGGTTTTCCCCAACAGGGAGCTTATCTACCCAGCATTGAAGGACAGTTACATGGGGCCCACTGAAAAAACACTCTTCCACTGCAAAAATGCTCTGAAGCTTTTTGCACTCCAACTGTCCTTGTATGGAGCTCAGCTCAAGATCCTGATAGTGAGGGAGGGTGGAAAGGCACCCTTCAGCTTTGAACGTTTTCCAGTCTTCAGGGGTAGGGCCCATTAGGCTTAAGCTACAACAACAGCCATCTACAACTGAGCATCTTATTAAATATTCTGAAGGCAGAGGTCTATGAAAAACCTAGTATGTTCCCTGTGAGTTTCTGAAATGTCCTTCTAGCTAGAACAGAAAAAGTTTTACATAGCTTGGTCTCTACACATATGTGAAGGCCATTCATTCCTACAGCATCTGTGTGTGGGTGGCACATGTCCACAAAAGTCTACAATATGTTTAGATCTCCTCTAAAGTTAAGCTAAGATATGTTACCTGCAGACTGCAACATCTCTGTTGGTTGTAGATGCTACCTCATGCATATTAGTGGCAAACCGTAGCACTAACAGTTGATGTATGCTACAACATGATGGACTGGCACTACTTCTAGCATTCTGGCTGTCCACAACTCCAATAATGTTGATGTCCTTTATCCTCAAATAGTCATGTGTACAGAGTTGCACAACTGCTCTCCTTACAGTTATAAATTGCAGCTATGTTCACCTCGCATACACTGGCATATCATTAGGACCTTATTTTACTACCCCAATTTTATTTGTATACCATCTTGTGGTCATATGTGTATTTCTTTTGCAGTGCACTAGTGCTCCCTGTACTCTAGCATAGTGTTGTACTATGAATCACTGCCAGCCTATGCCTAGCTGCACACTGACATTTCCACTGTAGGTGTTCACTATGTAGCACACAACATATCTATGCATCCCACCCTTTGCAGTTGCCTTATGAGGAAAGTGAAAAAGCCTTAAAAACTTTTGTACATAAAATTTTCAGATATCAAGAACTACCAATAAAATAACAGCATCACTGTCCCACACAATAAACGCAGAGTGTTTGCTAGTAATATAAAGTGTTGTCCACCAAATGCACAATTTAATGTACAAATAAAAATGCATGGATTATTGTCCAACTCAGCCAGTAAATGGAAAAGGAATAAAACGTAGCACATATTATGACTGTGTCAAGAAAGAAGTAAAGCATTTACAGTACTCAAAAAGGGTCAGACGTGATGCAACCTTCTCAGTCCCTCTCACCAAACTTAGTTTAAGCTGTCATCAAATACAGACAATAAATTAAACTACACCTAAACAATGTAGCCACACTGAGATGTAACTTCCTAAACATATAGATGTATGTCCTGAGTATCCAAATGAAAGCATAAGCAACAAAATAATGATCACTTAGAAACACGGAGAAAGTATGAAGTAAAACACTTTATTTCTGCTGGCATGAACACAACCATGCCTTTGACTTCATTGTTACATGAACGATCCCTTATATTCCTTGAGGAGGAATGATTTTATGAAGGAATTAATCAGATAATATGTAGATAATTTACTTCCACTCTTGTTTTAATAAATATCATATTTCAATTACTGTCTCAGCTATGCTTGCTATGATTTGTGTTGCAATTATTTTATGTTTGTCTCTGGAACAGTGACCAGTTATTATGTGTGCATTACATAACAAAATCACTTTCATGAAGGATTTTTATAAGCCAAGGTGCTGGAATGTTCAAAAAATAGCATTGGTAGTGGCACACACAGCATTTTGCAGCCAATTTCTACCTTAAGCGAGTGCTGTTATACTATTATAACTGGACATACACTCTCTCATACAACAACACATAACCCTGTGAAAAAATATAGCATGTAAGTTCCACTAGACTGGGTACGCAAATGAAAAGCCTGAATCAAACAGAATGACAGAATTTTTATTAAATGCTTGTTAGCAAAGCAATGCAAACCCACTTCAGCCAAAAAATATTATACTGTATACAAACATTTTGCAAATTATATACATTAATCTGTACTATATTTTTTATCAATGGTCTTATATTGTGAATTCTGAAATTAGCTCTTTAGAAAACATTCTGATCACCTGCCATTTTTAATAGTTGTTACTATTGTCAACCTAGTCCATAAATTAGCTGATGTATCCATTCCATGTTATACACAGTAAAACACAGTTAATTACAAATTTACTTAACAATAGTGGCAACTTTGTTATAACTTTATCCTCTGCACTGGCATGCTTCAACAATGCCATTGTCATAAGCATAAAAATTCATTAAACTAGAATGTTATTCAGAGTACAACCAGAATTCAATTGGCTTTACTTCATAGAGAGAGAGAATAACCTTTATTACAAAAGGAAACCTACAACTTGGAAGTAACTACTGGCTTTGTGTGAGAGTTAAATGCTACTCAAAACCATCTGTCTTTGTGTCTTCCATACTAAGTATGGAATGAAAATGTATTTTTTTCCATCCTTGAAATTCGCTGTTCTTGTTTACTAAACTTAGCTTCTGTGATGACAAAACAATCCTGATGTCCAGATGGCAGCTTTTGCAGAGTGATGTTTTCAATTCTGATCTTATTATCTGAAAATTACAGAAAATAATGTTTAACTTATAATCTACAACAGTATATAGTATCTTCAATAATTAATATTGAGGTTCAGCCTTGTTTTTCTGCAAATTTGTTTTATTCCATTTTCCTTAACACAATAGGTCAAACTGGTCAAAAACTTTCTAAGTGATAGACTATGGCAACACAGCTCTGACAAATGAAAGTACAGATGGATATATAGGTGATTTCAGTTATACTTAGGGCAAACATAACATGCTAACAAATACAGATAATTACAGTCACAAGAATCACAGAATACCAGAAAATCCACAGTTAAAGCAGTTTAACCTATAAGTATAGAATGAGACAGTGAGGTCAATGATAAATGTAGAAAGTAAGTGTGTGTTACAAATACATGTACATATTGCGCATGCTTATTTGATATATTTGTGTGCAACAGAATAGTGTGATGGATCTTGCCAAATGGTATGATACAGTACAATGCAACAGACCCATAAAATTATAAAAGACTGCAAATATTGATGCAAATTTTGTATACAGAGAACTATTATGGTGAACTGCTGTATTATGACTTTAAATTAACATGTTTAAACAGAGAGAGAAAAGTATAGTTGTGTAAGCAAACTTAGCATAACAGTAGATGTTCAACTGATCATTGCTGCAGTAGCCATAGCTATATGAGTTATATTTTACCATGGATATAACAGATGTCCAGGTTCCAAAGCTTCAGGGCACCTTCCACATGCCCAAACTGTCAGATAGGTTAAGGGGAGCTGACTAAAATACAAGTTTGGGTGTCAAGCCCTCCAAAGCTTTCCTGACAACAGAGAGAGGGAAGCTAAGCCCTGAAAGGGCAATGCTAGGAAGAACAAAAATAAATAACCACAACCTGGTATAAACAACATACCAAAAACAAAGGGGATGGAGGGAGGGAGCAGCTACTGCAGCACTGTTCACTCAAACATCTACTGTTAGGGTAAGTTTACTTACATAACTGCATTATGTTTATCATATTGATTAATGCTGTAATAGCCTTAGCTATAAAGGTAGTTTATCCTAACTCAGTACATTTGGGATGTGGAAGGAAAGGTGTTCAGGAGCTATTGGAGAATGGTCCTTGCAAAGCCTGATTTAGACCTAGAAAGGGAATCAGGCATATAGTGCTTTGTAAGAGTATGTAAAGATGACCAAATTGCTGTTGCTAGAATGCTTCTAGAATCCAGCCCTTTCCAAAATGCCATAGATGAAGCCAAGGCCTTGATAGAGTGGGCCTTGATCCTGCCTGGAATAGTTTTGTCATGGTGAGTACAACAAAAGGTAATATATTCTTAGACAACCATCTGGTAATAGTCTGTTTTGACACAGGTTGTCTGTTCTTTTGCATTCACAAGAAATTAATAATTCAGCCAAAGATATAAAAGATTTGTTTCCTTCAAGATAATACCCAAATTGTATGTGGACACCCAAAATATGGAGTATCATTTCTCCTTCATTTTTTGGTTCAGCAAAGAAAACAGGTAGATGGATAGTTTGGCTTAAAGTAAACTTGGATACCACATTAGGCATAAAAGAAGGATTAGTTTTCAAAGAAACCCTGTCCCTGTGGAAAATTAGGTTTGCTGACAAACCATAAAAGTTTGCACCTCAGATACTCTTCTAGCAGAGGTCAGAACAACCAGCAAAATTGTTTTTCATGTTAAGAACCTCAAGTCAGCCAGGTTAACTGTTTGAAATGAAGCAAGTGTTAGCTTCTCTAACACAAAATTAAGATCCCAAGGAGGGATCACCAGTTTTCTTGAAGGCCTCTTTAGTAAAACTTCTTTCAAAAACATTTTGACATTACACTGCACTGTGGTGGTGGTGCTGCGGTAGTGTTGTCGCCTCACAGTAAGACTTCCTGTTCGATTCTCAGCTAAAGCGTCTTCTGTGTGGAGATATGCATGAATGGGCGTGCCTTCGTTGAAGGTTGTACGTCAGAGCTGGCAAGTCGGTACGTAAAAATCTACTGCCAATCATTAACTGTATTGAAATAGGAGGATCCATGGGCAGACACTGAAATGGCCAGTAAACGAACCTTTTTTTTAAACAATAAAAAGAAACATCTTTATTAAATTATCACTTATGACACAGGCAATCATACATTTATATAAATGAAAACAAACCACACTGACATATTTTTAGTTGCAGACATTATACATCACTTATAATCTGTCTAGTCATTGTCAGTCAAACCTTACAAAGCTCATTCAAATTCTGCCTTCTTTTAAACTTCATTCCTCCTCCAAAACATTATTCTGCATGTACAGTACCCATAATTCCCATTTTTCTATGTAATTTGCTCCTACCCTTTTCTAAAGATCCCATTTCCAGTTGTTTTATCTCTTTATAATCACTACTTATAGTACAGTTGGTTTAGACTTTGATTTCCATTTTCTAGTAACTGCTTTTTTCGGCAGCCATCATAATTAGATTCAGCGAAGCCCTATTATGTCTAGGGAATTCCAATTCTGTATCACATCTCAAAAATTCATTTTCTTAGTTAGACCAATTTGCTCACCTAGTGTTTCTGATACAGCAGTCTACAGAAAATTGTTAACGTCTGCCAGCTCATTACACTCCCAAAAATATGGTCATAATTACCTCTTTCTTCCCCATCACACCTCCAACACTTGCTATCTAACTGAAGAAAAAGTCTACTTGTGGTATAAAAATACCTAGGTAAATACTTCCAAGAAAGATCCTAAATCTTCTAGACTTTGTTACATATTTGGGAGTCATATCTCCCATTGTTTCTTTCTGAATTGCTTATCAAATCTCTCTCCCCAATCCTTTTTAAACTCATCTGATTGATTCTTATAGTTATCATGCAATATTGTATCCGTTCTACTAATCATACCTTTTTAACAGCAACTTCTGTTCTATATTCTACTAAAAACTCTACCATTGCTGGTCTTTCGCTTAGGATCCCCCTATTTCTTTCTCTCTGACTATACTCTATCAGTCCTTAATAGGGAAGGCAACCTCTAGCCTGCAGTCTAAATAAATTCTTGGCCTCTCCCCAGTGTATTACCTCTCCCTGTTTGCTCCCAATACCTTGGTTAATTTGCCAGTTTTCTCCAGTAATTTCCAGACCCCTCTAGCCTACTCTCTGTATCCCTAATCGAGTCATCTCTATTGGCAGAATCTCCTTTCTCCATTCCCATGTTGGCTTAGTTCTTAGAATACTTTTTGCTAGTTTATGAAGTTAATATTCTGCATGGTTGTTGTTATTCTCCTTAAGGATCTGTATCCAAATTCCAGTCTTGTTTCTTGAGCTCCCCATGTTTTGTCATCATGCCTTTCCACTTTGAATTATAGCTTTCTGCTTGTGGTATATGTAGGGGCCTTAACTGTAACTCTGAAATACCCATCCAAATCAGGTGATCCCAAACCATCTTGTTCTATTGGAATCATCAGCTTATCCCACTTGACTCTTGCCATCTTCCCCTTTCAGATAAAATCCTTCAATTTATTAATTGCTGTCCACAACCTCCCTTCTGGTTAATAAAAATATGCCTGACCTGTGCATAAAACTAAGGGTATTAAAACATTTTTGACTGCTTGTATGTTGTTATCTATATCCATAAAACACAGCTTCCAGTTTCTCAGTTTTTGTATTCTTTTGTTTAGCCTCATCCCACATATCTTAGCTGCCATAACAGAATCTTTTTTAACAGATACTCCTAAGTACTTAATTGTATCATGTCCCCATAAATATGGGTATTGCTGAACCAATTTGTGTGTGGGTACACAGTTTACTGCTATTGCCTTTGTTTTAGCTTCATTAACTTTGTATTCCAAAAAGACTTTAAACTGTCTCAAAATGTTCCACAAAACTGAAATGTCCTTGTAGGGTTTTATCAGGTATAAAATAATACCATCTGGAAATAAAGCCATCTTTTTCTCGACTGCCATACCAATTATATCCTTGAATTTCTGAGTCCCTTATTTTCTTTTCCAATGGTTCTAAATATAACTCAACTAACAAAAAGTAAATAGGACAATCCTGCCTGGTTCCTCTGTTCAAACAGAACTTATCAGAGAGGAATCCACACACTTTAATTTTCACCTCCAATCCTTCATATATCCTCCTAATCAACCCTATAATTGTATCACGGAATGAAAATTCTTCCATTGTAAGGCTCATAAAATACCAGCTTACTCTGTCAAATGCTTTCTCTGCATCAAGACTTACCAACAACACTGGCATTTTCTTCCATTCTACTTCCCTCTGGATCATCAGTGTTCTATTAATTTTGTCAAGTGTTTGCCTCCACTCCACAAAACTACACCAATCCACATCTATCAATTTTGGCATCACCTCTGCCACTCTTTTAGCTTTAGTTTTAGATGGAATATAAATACATGCCAGTGGACTCCTCCTCCATTTCCAGTAGCCCCTTAGTACTACAAATCTACCATTATTATTTTTTTCCTCTTCTATCACTACTGGAGCTCCTCTTGCAAGTAATATAAGTAATTTCCTTTTCCTCTGTCTCAGACATTCCACTGAATAACCATATTGAAATCCTTTCTTTATCAAATTCACAGGGTTTATATTAAATTCTCGATATCCGACAATGTCGAATCTGACACTGATGACACGAGAATAGTGAAACTGCAGAACATCGAGCAAGTAAACGGAAATCTCCTTAAGGGGAGATTTCCATTTACTTCAATGTAGTGCGGTCTCGGAGTTGGTATATTTAAGTAGCGGTTGGTGTGGGGGGGTGCAGGGGGGCTTGCCCCCTCCTATACCGTTTACTTTTTTTTGTTGTTTTTATTTTTTTTTTGAACATTCGATGTTTTAACAGTTTGATCACTAAAGGTCAACCTTTAGTGATTCAAACTGTTAAATATTCAATGTTCTAATATAGACCCAAATTCACATGCTCAGTTCTTTCCAAATGTGTTTCCTGTAGCATAGATATTTGCACTCTGCACTTCTTAATATAGTCCAGTACTGTTTCTTTTTTGTATATATCTGTGAGAACATTCAGTTTTAAAGATAATATAGAAAGCGTAATTATGATAAAAAGTTATTTCCACCTTTTATGTGTAACAAGTTTTTTATATGTCAAGTTCTGGCTTTTGTGATGAATGCATACATTAATGTTTGGCAGGTTGATCTTTTATCATCGTCATCATCTTCTTTCGGCTGTTCCCATTAGGGGTCGCCACAGCGGATCACCTGTTTCCATTTCTTCCTGTCCTCTGCATCTTGCTCTGTCACACGAACCACCTGCATGTCCTCTCTCACCACATCCATAAACCTTATCTTAGGCCTTCCTCTTTTCCTGTTATCTGGTAGCTTCATCCTTAGCATCTTTTTCCCAATATACTCAGCATCCCTCCTCAGCACATGTCCAAACCAACGTAATCTTGCCTCTCTGGCTTTGTCTCCAAGCCTTCCAACCTGGGCTGACCCTCTAATATACTTATTCCTAATCCTGTCCACCCTCGTCACACCCAATGCAAATCTTAACATCTTTAACTCTGCCATATCCAGCTCAAACTCCTGCCTTTTTGTCAGTGCCACTGTCTCCAACCCATATAACATAGCTGGTCTCACTACCCTCTTGTAGAACTTCCCTTTCACTCTTACAGGTACTCATCTGTCACAAATCACTCCTGACACTCTTCTCCACCCACCCCATCCTGCCTGTACTCTCTTCTTCACCTCTTTTCCACACTCACCGTTGCTCTGAACTATTGACCCCAAGTATTTAAACTCATCTACCTTTGCCACCTCTACTCCTTGCATCCTCATCATTCCTCTATCCACCCTCTCATTCACACACATATATTCTGTCTTAGTCCTGCTGACCTTCATTCCTCTTCTCTCTAGATCACATCTCTATCTCTCCAGGGTCTCCTCCACCTGTTCCCTACTCTCACTACAGATCACAATGTCATCTGCAAACATCATAGTCCATAGGGACTCCTGTCTGATCTCTTCTGTCAACCTGTCCATCACCATTGCAAATAAGAAAGGGCTCAGAGCTGATCCTTGATGTAACCCCACCTCCACCTTAAATGCATCCGTCACTCCCACAGCAGAACTCACCGCTGTCACAGGTTGATCTTTTATACAGTTGTTTATTGTCATATCCATTTCAGCCTATGCCATATCTTTCAAAACTTTCTGTTTTAGTGTAAACCCTCACACACAAAAAACAAACACGCCCCAATAACACTCCTAAAATCTATTAACTTAATACTAACATCCACAGCTATGTACATGTTCAAATATTGAAGTTCAACCCTTCTTGTAGGAACAGTTGTCCCAGACTGACCGCCACACTCACAAACTTGGATTAACCAAGAAGAAAGGTTATCCATGCTTAGAAGCATAGTACAACCTGTGCTTCTACTTCCACTAAGTGCTGTCTGTTTTTGTATTATCTTTATACCTCTTGCAGATTAGAAAAAATATGAATGCTTTCAGATACATTATATCACACCCATTGAAAGAATGATGCATTCTGCTTTTATCGGCCCTTATCAGATTGTCTCCATTGATATGTGAGAAACAGATACATAGTTGCCTCCAATACAAGCACTCATTTATTTGCCAGAGAAAATTTTGTAATTATATTCAGTGTTCTTTTTTATTTGCTTTTCCTTAAAACTTGTTACTAGATCAAGCCAAGGGCCTTAATCTAGTCATTCCCCTATGCATACTCTTTTGTTCAGACTTTTTTTCTCTTTTTACATTGCAGCGATTATATTTCCTACAAATGAACAAGGAGAAGAAAGAAAAATGAAAAAAAAAACAGGGGCAGCTGTTTACTTTAGTATCTCTATCAAACTCAAAATTAACTGAGTAAGCTTTACTTTAGAGTATGTGGGTTATGTCATGCATTATAAAAATTCTACTGTTAAGAACAAATTTGTGTTTTACTTATAGTTAGCTATTTCCTTCCTCTTCTACTCTCCTAAATATTCTTCCAAATATTAAAGACATGAAGTAGAGCATATGCTTTGGATTCCTTTACAAGTTTAATTAAGTCAAAGAAGCCTAATATTTCCAGGTTTTCTTGTTCTGTCATGTTTCACAAATACAATTAAGGCTTTGTAATCCCACATTTATTTATCAGCTTTCGAGTTGCTGGTTTTATTCTTGTTGATCTCCGTCTCCCAAATCCAGTTCTATTGTAGTTCTTCTAATCAAGTCTTGTGATTTTTTTCTGTCTCTCAAGCATTTGCCTTTGAAATATTGGAAAATGTTTCACTGGCACAGTCTCTTTATGGGCTTTATTACCAGAATAACAACAAGCAGAATCTCCTTCTGTTCAATAGCTCACTTTTTGTTGAAAAACACTTGTATTTCCTCCTTAGCATGTTCTGCAGCAAAAACAAAAAAAAAAAAATGATTTTGACCCCCCCCCCCAAGAAAGAATATTCTGAAAATAGCTGGAAAAGGCAGCTTGAATCTCACTCCTGCTTCTCGACATTCCCGGATTATTGTAATAAATTTGCTTCTCTTCTGCCTGGTGTATAGTGAGTAATCATTTTCTACACTCTACTGTCTCCCACTTATAGTACTTTGCCCTTCTGCAACAGTTTTGTCAGAATCAACACTTTCGGCTGGTAGGATTGCATCTTTATTATTAAAGGTCTAGGTTGGTTTCTCAATGCAAGGTTTGGAGCATACCCACAATGTGCCCTTTCAATTAACAATTCTTGCTGTGGAATACCAGTCCAGTTGCTTATTTGTGCTTTCATAAATTAATTTAGTCTGTTCCTTCAAGCTTCTCTGGTACAGCAGCAAATCTCAGGTTTTCCCTACATGCTCCACTCTCTAATTGTATTACTTTTTGACACATCTCTTCCTGAGCAGTCTCACATTAAGCCAGTCTTTTCTTCATTTCAACCTCTGATTTATGCAGTTTTTTCACCTCATTTGAATATCTGTTTAAAGCTTCTTCCATTTTTTCCAGCCTTTTATTATTTGAGCTGATGTGTTCCTTCACTGTTTCATTTATTTTAATCAGCTTTTTCCTCTAGATTACTGGAAGTCATGTCTTGCACCAAAGTTGGAGCTTGCACTGCTTTTTGATGAAAAGCTGCAGACTTTTTCCCATTCAGTGTTTTCTCTTTATTTTTGTGACTGATTTTATTTCAGGTTCTCTGAATTTCTTTTTTTTTTTTTTGCTGGCATCCAGGCACTGCACTAACTAGCTAGTTACTCAAATTTACCCAAAAAGGCAAGTTCACTGATGCTCTTTTCTGAGTTTCTCTTTTCTCACAAGGAGAGATGAAATTAAGCTGTTACTCAGACTGCAGCCATCTGGGAATTCTCACCAATAAATTAACCTTGATGAAAAAGTAAGAAAGACCATAGGACAGTAACTCACACAAATATTGTAAAATCAGAGAACAACCAGCCCTGAATGTGTGCTGGTTATGTTGTTGGCACCAACAAGAAAAACTTTTCCATTTGCTAATATATGATTTTTCTAGCAGCAGGTTTTCTTACCTCCATTACTGCTGCTGCATGTCATCAGTAAAGAAGTGCCTAAAAAATTTAAGACCCTATCATCCAGGCAGCTGATTGAAGTTGATTGGTGTTGGTGTGTACCAAACACTTTTGTTCTGTGGGTGTAGACCCAGTCTGTGGGGAAGCTTGTATTAAATTCCTCTGGCCATTGACAAAAGAAAGGAAAACCATGGTTGCCTGGGCCAGATGGGAGTCACCACAATGATCTTCGTAAGTACCCTGGATATTAATTAGTAGACAGAGTGGGAAAAAAAGGAAAAGGTATTTGTTTTCCAGGCCTTTTTGCATTCAGTCCTGGAGCAGAATCTTGTCATCTGATTATTCAGAGAGAAGGTAAAGAGGTCTACTTCAGGAACTCTCCACAGACAGAACAAACCTTGGAAGACCCCAGACCTAGTTTCCATTTGCAAGGGTCTGCCCTTGACCTATCAGCTTGTCTGCCACACACTTATTCTCTGACAGAATGTAGGATGCCTGTAGAGTGAGATTGTGCTGTGAAACTATATCCCAAGCTGACATAGCTAACCAGCAAAGGAGGGGTAAGACTTGGTACCCCCATGCTTGCTCATGTACCATATGACTGGTATTGTCTGCAGCAACTTGAAGAGGTCCTGGTGACTGAAGATGATTTATAGAGTGAGTGCCTTGACCAGGGCAAGCATCTCTTTTATATTTATGTGCTTGCATCTGTCATTGGTGTCCCACACACCTTGCACTTTTATCCCTCCTTAAATTTCTCCCCAAGTAAACTCTCATGAGTCTGTGGTAAGTGACTATTTTGTAACAAGGAGGACGATGGGAGTCCTGGATTTAGAGATATCTGTTGTCTCTACCAACAAATTATCCTCTGATAAACCCCACTACTGGGATTTGAAAAGACAAACGGTGTTGATGCTGGCACCAAAGAGACTTCAGATATCATTGTATCTTTCTCACATGGAGTCTTGACAGGGGAATCATGAGAAACATAGAAGCCATGAGAGCCAAAATCCTGAGGTATCCCCTCACAGTCACTGAGGTCTGAGTGAAAAACAGTAAAAATACACCTAGATATAGATCTAGTTTTCTTGCAGAAGAAAAGCTCTTTAAGCTGTGGTGCCTAGTTGATACTCCAGAAACACAATCCTGTGAGATGAGAAGGATTCAAGAAAGACATCTAAATGTTGTCTTGGAATCACAGCTTGTGTATGAGATCTCTCATCCAAGAGAGAGATTTCTGACACTTTGAAAAAGACAGCAAAGATAAGCAAGTCATCTAAATATGAAAAAATATGTGTATATCCTGTAGCCTGCAATGAGCTATAACTGGATCTAGACAATTTGAGAACACTTTTGGTGCAGTGGATACTTCAAATAGTACGGCAAAAAACTGATAATGTAATCCGAACACAAAACTTTAAGAAATACCTACAATTTGGATGAACAGGGATGTGATGATAAGCATCTTTTAAATCTACTGTTACAAGGAAACTTGTATGAGGAAGAAGAGGTGACAGGTTATGAAGAGACATCATTTTGAACTTGGGAACTATCACAAGGTAGTTTAGGAAAGAAAGATCCAGAACTGGTCTCAAAGCATTTTCTTTCTTTGTCACTACAAACATCCTTGAATAAAAACCCCTTCCCACCTGGGAAGGGAGAACTAGTTCTAGCACTCCCTGGAACAGGATGTGATGAAGGACAGCTGGAAATAAAAGAGTCTGGTCTGAAGGATGAGGAATTATCCCCTGGAAAGAAGTAATTTCATCTCACTGCCATCTGTAACCTTGATGAATGATGTTAAGACCCCATTTATCTGAAACTGGCTATTGCCAAAGAGACAAATGGATATTCAGATTTTCTGTAAGGCAAAATGAGGTGCCAGGGTGGGAGGAGCGAACAAATCTCTGAAACAGTCATTCTGACTTATTGTACTGTCCTTGGTTTTGGATGTTTCCATAATTCTTCTTGGAAACCCTTGCCATTTCTTCTTAAACATCTGTTTACCTGCAATTTTTGAGACAGTTTATTTTGTTTCTTGCCAAAATTGGAAGAAGAGTAAGAGAATCCCTTGGAAAATTTGTAAAATGAGGGCTGAAAAATCTTTAAGAGACTCCCTGCATTAGCTTATGCCTTTCATAGGTTCATAGGTTGATACTAGGCTATCTGCCTTAGGGCATTTATAAGCCTAGCCAGAGTGTGTTTGGCTTTCGCCACCCTTTTAGATTAGTTGACTGTGCCACTGTATAGTAGGTCAGAGAAGATGGCCCTTTTAAGGTTAGTTTACGGTGCCTCTGTCTTGTAGAGACACAGAAGAGATCCCAGGGGTAAACCTACGATCTCCCATTCACTCGTCAAGATTTCTCTTGAAGAGGGTCATTGAGGGGCTCTGCCTAACATGGATTGGGATTTTTTTCCAGAGTGAGGGGAGCCTCTGGGATATGAATCTGTCTCTCCAGCATGTCCTATTTATTTCTGTGCTGAGGTTTAAGTCCCTGGAGCATGTAGCTCTAAGGGGATATGGATTTCCTAAGGTGGAGCATGTCCCATTAATTCTGGGTTGGACATGGCTTTATACGTCAGGCACAGATCGCCTCTGAGTAGGCGGTAAGCAACTGAGTAGAGCTGGAGTTTCTTTAGCCTAACTGCGTAGGGCATCTGTTTGAGTGCCTTTATCCTCTTGGTGAGGTACTTTTGGGGTCTTTCCAGTTGCTGCAGGTGTCGGGTAAGGTACATCCCAAATGGGGCACTGTATTCAATTATGGGCCTGATGAGTGATGAGTAGAGGGGCACAATGACCTCTCTTAATCTAGATGCGAACACTTTCGTGATAAGGCGGGCTATATAGAAGGTCTTTCTAACCACTTTGGCAACGTGATTGTCAAAGGAGAGATTGCTGTCTACTTGGGTCACCAAATCCCTAATTACTTCTTCCATACTTAATGGATTACCACCTATGTGGTAATTTGTGGGCACTTTGTTTTTCTCAAAGGGGATGACTATGCACTTTTTGGCATTTAGCTTTAGGCCATGGCTCTGGCACCAGTTATCCGTCTCTGTGAGACCCTTTAGGAGGATGCTTGTGTCAGTCGGCGAGTCGATTATGGCACCCAGTTTGCAGTCATCTGCGAACTTGGTCAGCCATAGTCCTCCCGTGTTAGCCTGTACCTCAGAGAAATATATACCGAACAAGAGAGGTCCCAGGACTGAGCCTTGTGGGACACCACTTGTAACTGGTTTAGAGTCTGACATGGCACCTGCAATTCTGACCATGTGGGTTCTATCCCTGAGCCAGTTTGCAACCTATCTCGTGACATAGGGGTTGCTATTTAAACTGGTGAGCTTATTTATGATGCCCAAGTGGGGTATTGTGTCGAAGGCTTTTGTGAGGTCCAGGTAGGCTGTGTGGACTACCTTCCCTTCATCTATGGCTTTGGTGACTGTTTCAAAGAAGTCAACCAGGTTCAAGAGGCAAGATCTGCCCTTAACAAATCCGAATTGGGTAGGATCCAGTGTTTGGAGGTTCCCAATGTCTTTGTTTATGAGTTCCATGACGATACGCTCCATAGCTTTGCAGACCAGGCTAGTCAGGCTTATAAGGCGATAGTTTCCGGGGTCTGTTGTGGCACTACCTTTGTGGAGTGGGATCACTGTTGCTGTACGCCATTTCTTGGGTACATATCCTGTAGTAAGGCTGAGACCATCACACCTTTTGATCCCCTTTGAAACAGAGGGTCCAGAAACTAAATTTATATCCAAAGGAGAATTTAAAATCTCATTTTTATCATCATTTGAGAGGTTCTGAGAATGCAGCCATGCAAATCTCCTCAAAACAGTACCAGTGACCATAGCCCTTGAAGAAATACCAACAGAGTCATACATGAACTGTATACAATGAGTAAATTATTTAAAACAGAGTTGTTCCCAAGAAGAATGTGCAGACAAAACTTTCCTCATACTTTCATAATTAGTAAGGACAAACCTTAACATATGAGCCAAACAATTTGAAATTCTGAAGATCACAGTTGTAGAAGAATACACCTTTTGCCATATTTATCTATAGTCTTCTCATCCTTATTAGAAACAGTAGAACTGGAATTCACTACATGTTTAACACCATAAGGATTAACTAAAGCCATAGCTGCTGGATCAGGTTTGGGAAGAGTGCATAAAAACTTAAAAGACTGAGGATCTCTATACATTCTATCTGCCGTTTTAGAAACAACTGGATGACTATCAGGAAAATTGCAGGCAGTAGCACACACATCCTCCAAGGCAGAGAAAACTGGAGAAATGGGTGCAGGTTTTGGAAATTCCTTCTGTAACTGCTCATAGTAGTTAATGAGGCACTGAGAAACCTGTGTTCTCCCAATGAAAACACTGCTACATTCTAGAAAATGTCTGAGAAAGAGAGAGAAACCCCCCCACAGGGAGAATCAGAAACTGAGTTATCCTCTGAGTCTGAATCAGAAATCTGAGTAGAAAACCCTGTATCTGTCCCTTCATCCTCCTGCCTAGATTCAAAATTTTGAATATCTCCAGGAAAGGAAGTATTCTTTCTTCTTTCTTTTATCAGAAACTACATTACAAAAAGGATCAACAGCCTGAATTAAACCTTGAGCCTGACCCAGTAAACTTCTTCTGTCTAAGGAAATTGGAGAAGCAGTAGATACATGCTTAGTTTTCTGCTTATTTTTGAGAGGAAAAATGGGATCAACTGCTTATTAGTGACAGCAACAGCTTCCCTAGGGAATGGACACAACATTCTGACAAAACAGGAAAAACTTCCCTGTTTCCTCTCCCAGGAATAACAAGAATGGCTCTCCCTTACTCACTGAGAAGACCCTAACAGGTGCAGAGGACATGGCTAACCCCTGGTCCATAGTGGCTGAAGGTGCTACAATAGAGGGATTTGGCATTAAAATATGAGTGGTCTGAGGTACAACAAATGGCCACAGTGGAGTCAGCCTCCTGTGGCTGAGGCAAACTGCCCGCCTGCTAGGGTTGTAAAAACTGCTTAACTTTTTCTTTTTGTGGCTGGAAGAAGGATCAATCATGACACTGGCAGTTTGTTGCATGGTCAAGCTGAAAATGGTGCCTCTTTCGCCAAGGAAAACAAGCAGTAATTGCTAATAAAAATAAAAAGTCTTTAAAAAGTCACTTTAACCACTATGCCAGCCTGATAAAGTAAAATAAACACACCTTCTCCACAGAAAAATTGTTTTCAGTTACTTTAAACAACTTTTAAACTAACAGAAAAAAAAAACATTTATTTTTAAAAGTACAGTACAGTCTCTTGACAGTCCATTAAAATACAAACACAAACTCCTAGCTTTAAAATAACTTTCCTAAAGAGGGCAGGACAAATAATAAGCAAAATTATTAAATGGAAGTTTTTTCCCACAAAGGGAACTTATCTGCCCAGCAAAGAAACAATACAAGCTAACTGTCAATATTCAACAGCCTCAGAGGAGTGTACTCTTTGGGGGCAGTAAAGCTCTAAAGGGCTTGGCACCAAATAAAGAAGTTATGTACTTGCCATAACATTCCATGTTTGTAGTCCATCTTTCCTACATTCTTGCTGGATGGGTTCGGAGCCAATATTCAGCTCCGACTTGGCCGATACTAAAGCTCGAGAGCTTTTACTGGCTCAAGGCTAACCCCTTTCCTATGGTGCCTCATGGCAATTCCCCAGATCTTGTTTGCAAGAAAGCAATAAGTACCTAATAGTTATGAAGCTATCAATAACTGTGTACATACAGACAGAACATTGTGTAACATTATCCATGCCAGGTGGACAACAACTACAACCAGGTCAGACATCATAAGTATAGTCCACCATATCCTCCAGGAACAGGAAGGGGGCAGGAGAGAGGGACGCAAGAATGTAGGTGAGATGGACTGCAAACATGGAATGTTATGGTAAGTACAGAACTTCTTTATGTTATGTAGTCCTATCTCGCCGTAATTCTTACTGGATGAGACAGCATCCCTAGCACCTTTATCCCAGGTGGCTCAAGTGAAGAGACTCTTCAGCACAGTGGACCTAAAGGATGACCTGTCCCAGGAGGCCAAGTCCAATTTGTAATGAGTGACAAATGTATGTGGTCTTGCCCAAGTAGCAGCTACACAAATGGTATCAATTGGGAGCCTAGATCTAAAGGCACATGAAGTTGATACTGCCCTTGTTGAATGGCCTTTTACTTTGTTGGGTAACTGTTTGCCAGCAGTCTGATAAGCAAAGGAAATGCAGTCTGAAAGCTATTTTGAGAGGGTAACCTTAGAAACCGGCAAGCCTTTATTTTTATCCGAAAAGGAGACAAATAATTGATCTGATTTTCTATATACTTTAGTCCTGTGTAGGTAAAACCTGAGAATTCTGTGAACGTCTAACTGGTGTAGCCTGTATTCAGATTTATTAGAATGATTTGGAAAAAACACTGGTAGCTCAATAATATTGTTAAGATTATATTCTGAACATACCTTTGGAAGAAAGGAAGGGTTAGTTCTAAGTGAGACTCTATCCTTGTGGAAAACAATGTAAGGAGGTCAAATAGAAAGAGCTTGCAATTTTGGGACTCTCCTAGCAGAAGTTATAGCTACTAAAAATAGTGTTTTCCAAGATAATAATTTCAGAGTTGATGAAGAAGAGGGTTCAAAGGGGGAAGAAATTAAGGATGTGAGAACTGAGTTTAGGTCCCACGGTTCTGGTGGCTATTTGAGTGGAGGCCTGAGAAGGAGAACTCCCTTCAAAAAGGTTTTGCACAAAGAGTGGGACATGATGGGATTTCCTATGTAGCCAAAATGATAATTAGAGATGGCAGCTAACTGAACTCTAACCGCAGCAGCTGCAGCTCCTTCATGAAAAATGCAGACAAGTAGGACAAAATGGATTCTACAGAAGCTTTATAGGGCTCTAAGCCTTGGTTTGCAGCCCAAATATAGAACCTTTTCCATTTGCTGGAATATAATTTCCTAGCGGAAGACTTGTGGGAAGAAATCAGAATGTGTTTGACTGAAGGTGAGAGGGAAACACACCTGGCTATTCGTGGAACAGGAGCAGCCATGCTGTCAATTTCAGGGTCTGGATAGTAGGATGAAACTGCCCCAATTGATGGATCAGGAGGTCTGGATATGCTTCTAGAATCCATAGTTCCTCCAAGAGGTAGGGCCACAGGAAGGGAAACCAGACTTGGCGAGGCCAGTAAGGAGCAATGAGGATCAGGGTATTCTTCAACTGTTTTGCTTTCTGCATCACTTTTGGAATGAGAGGAAAAGGATGGAAGGCATAAAGGAGTCCCAGAGGCCAATCATGGACTAGAGCATCCCTGGGTCACATCCCGGATGGGGAATTATGGCAAAGTAGCTGCTGCATATGGTGTTCAGGTGCATGGCGAATAGGTTGCAGCAAGGCTGGCCCCATCTGTGAAAGATCTCTTTCACAACTTCTGAATTCAGGGACCACTCGTGAGGCATGATAATTGCTCAACTGAGTTTGTCTGCTATCACATTGGACTTCCCTGGGATGTGCGTTGCTACCAGAAAGCATTGAGTGTCCATCGCCCATTTCCAAACTCTTAAGGCCTTTTGACAAAGGGGGTAAGATTTGGTTCCCCCTTGCTTGTTTATGTACCACATGACAGACATGTTGTCTAACTGAATTGCAATTGTCCCAGTGGGAAGAGAACTGTGAAGTGCTTGCAACGCATATAGTACTGCTCATATCTCCAGAACATTGATGTGCAAGTGGTTCTCATGGTTCTGCCAAGTACCTTGGACAGTCATTCCCAGATAATGCCCCCTCCACCCTATCTGGGAGGTGTCCATGGTCAAAACTGCATTTTCTTGAGGAGGAACAAGTGGATGACCTAAAAGAAGTTGTTCTGTATGCAACCACCATGTCAGATTATTCTTGCAGGTGTTTGTGATGAGAATCTGATGTGACAGGGGAAGATCCTGCATTGACCATTGGGCAAATAGTAGCCACTGACGTACTCTCCTGTGCAGATGGGCTAGGGGAACTAAGAGAATGGAGGAAGCCATAGTCCCTAGGACTTGAAGGACTACCCTGGCCTGAACTTTATGACTGTTTAGCAAGGATATGACTTGGTTGCACAATGATTCTACTCTTTCTGGTGTTTGTCTTGCTGTCATAGTGGTTGAGTCTATTTCTGAGCCTAAGAATACAATGTGCTGCAATGGATATAAGGCTGATTTTTTTAGGTTTACTGTGATGCCTAATCTGGCGCACAAGGACAGAGTCTCGTCGCTGGTTCTGATTAGTTAATGCTTGGTGGTAGCAGTGAGGAGCCAGTCATCTAGGTAAGGAAACACCTGGAATCCTTGATGTCTCAGGTGAGCTGTTACCACTGCCGTGCATTTGGTGAATACTCTGGGGGCTGTAGTGAGGCCAAAGGGAAGTGTTCAAAACTGAAAATGACTGGCTCCCAGCCAAAAGCGTAAGTGCCTTCTGGATTGCCTGTCGATTTTGATGTGGTAGTACGCATCCTGAAGATCTATTGAGCACATCTAATTGTCTTTCCTGATAAAGGGAAATATCGACTGCAGAGTGATCATTCGGAACTTCGATTTCTTTGCAGACTTGTTGAGTTTGCTGAGAACTAGAAATGATCTCCAATCTCCTGTCTTTTTTGGAAATAAAAAGAATCTTAAGTTCCGGATCCTATTTGCTCTGTGGGGACTTCTTGGATGACTCTTTTTTGCAGCAACGGGATGACCTCTGATGTTGCACGTTCTAGATGAATGGGTGGCACGTTGGTAGAGACTGGTTTACCGGGGGATCGGAAACAAAGAGAATCAGATAACCACTGGATATTATGGTTTGTACCCAATAATCTTGTGAAATGTTTAGCCAGGCACTTGGGTACAGTGATAGACAACCCCCGACTGCCTCCAGAGACAGCCAGTCAGGCTACGCCTGAGGGGCGATAGAAGGGACGATCAGAGAAAGTTTCTCTATCTCCGTGGTGTTGCGGAACTCCTCTACCGTGAGGACGGCGTCTTCCATTATATTCTCCCCCTCTGACCCTAGGGGAAGGTTGAACTTGTGCTTGAGGGAAACCTTTTTGGGATTTAAGGAACCACATTTTCCCTCCTGTTTGACCTTTGGGATAGGGTCTAGAAGAAAGGGAGAAATGGACTCCAACAGCAGATAAGGTTTTTCCTTCCTGCCCACACCTGGTCAAGGTCTCTTTCACCTGAGGCCCAAAAAGAGTTGAACCATCAAAGGGGACATTGTTGAAGGAAGACTTAAAGGATTCCGTGAAGTTACAGAGATACATCCAAGAATGTCTCCTAAGAGAGATTCCTGCTGCGGCTGCCCTGCTTGCTCCATCCACTGCATAGGAAATCAGCCTCATGGAGGAGTTAGCTATCGATGTAAGGTTGGAGAGCTGTGCAGAAACCTTATCTGCGACTGCCAAAGCTACTGAACTCTGAAGGGTATCTCCCAACTCTTTCAGGAGATCCCTCTGAAGTCGAGTAAAATGGGAAAGGCAATTCAGAGATCTTAAGGTAAATGCCGCTGAAGAGAAGGTACCCTTTTCATATCTATCCATCATCCTGGAGTCCTTGTTAGGAGGATGGATATTGGAAGATGTCTCCGACAACTCCTTCTTGGTGGCCGCTGCTACCACCATAGACTTATCTTCTGATGCAGTCATAAATTTGTTTGGCCTTCCCGGAACAGGCTCCACCGTGTCTCAGGAGGTCCAGGTTTTCCGTGATATAACCACTAAGAGCTGGTCATAAGGCGGTGTCAACCAGGAGGTGGAAGGTCGGGAACCAAAAGCCTCAAGATACACTGATTCATCCTCAGTAGGGTTAGAGGTCTTCCAATCACCCCTCTGTCTAAGGATTTCCAGGATGTCAGAAAAGGAGACATCCTCAGAGGGGATCTAGGGGACCCTTCTGACGCCTCCAAATCAGTGTCAGATGTGACAGACTCAGTTGAGTCAACATGCTTCCTCTTACAATGACTCTTCCGAGGGAGCTCTCCAGTGGGATAATCTGGGATAATCTGGGGAGGTCTCAGAAGAGGGGGTACCTCCAATGGGGCTGCTTGAGTCTCTGGTTCCCTACACTGTGGGGGTGATGGGGGAGAAGAGGTTGCTGCTGGTGGGATATTGGGTCCAAAGGTATGGCTTTTGCAGAAGACAAAGCCTTCTCTATTGCTTCGAAGGTCTCCCCCCCCCCTCCGAAGACGACCTCCACGCAGAGGAGATGGATGGTCGGCGCTGAGCAAATGGGAATGGCTCCGAAGCAGATGTGGGAACCAAGCTGATTTGAGTCAAAGCACCGAGAGGGAGGGTCGGTTCCAAAGAAAACCCAGGGTGACTATCCCCCTCAGAGTCAACTCGAGAGCGTCGGCTCCCAGATCCCTCGGCTCCAGACTGAGCCACTGAGGATAGAGTTATCAGTTCTGAGGAAGTAGGAAGAATTCTCGGAACCAAAGGATCCAACATCAAGGAACCCAAAGTGATTGGCTCCGAGAGCGAAGCAGTTGGATGAGGAACAGTGGATTGCAAAAAGGTTGGCTCCGAAGCCATTGGGTCCAGAGGGGCCAATTTTCTTTCCAGAGCCGGGTTAGACGGCAACCTTTTCACCACCCACTCGATGTCCTCATCTGAGAGTGTCCTGAAGGATTGGGTGGAGACAGAAGGAGATCTCCTTCTCTCCAAAATAGGAGATCTCAAAGTAGGTGAAACAGGGTCAATATCAGGTAACTGTCTCGGTGCCGAAGGATGCCTTGGCACTGAAGAGACCGACGGTACTGAGACAGAAGAAGTGGAATTGGAGCCAGAACTCCTTGGCTCCATCACTTTGGACTTTTTCGATGGTTCCGAAGCTGGAGCTGAAGATTTTCATTTAGTAGTCTTGGCAGCTGTCTGACCAAGTTCCAGCTGTTCCAGGAAGGAACTGGTCATAAGCCCCCTATCTATTAATTTGCATTTCCTCTCAATAAGAACCCTAGTAATGAAGGCATAGCAAAAGGTACAGGGTTCTTGTAAGTGGGCTTCGCCTAAGCAGTACACACAGCTAGTGTGACTGTCTGTCAATGACATCTTCTCTGAGCATTAATCACATTTTCTGAATCCCAAAGGGAGATGGTCTTTGTGTTCTCTGTCTTTTTCCTTAGACATGCTAACAAAAAGCTACCAGGAAAAAATACAACAACGCTAACTATACTAACAGTACTATACTCCTGGAATAACAATACCAGCAAACAGTAACGATAGAAAATTGGAAAAGATTTTTTTTCCTTTTTTTTTTTAAGTAAGAAACACTCAGGGAAGAAAGGCCCTCTAATTTAAATGGGCCTAATTTACCTAGTTGTGATGTAAGGAATTTCACTGAAAGGAATGAAACAAAATGGATAATTAAACTTCAAGCACACTTATTTCCTGGTTTAAATGAAAAGATACCCATTAAGCCGGCACTTAAAAATAGGAGACTTACTTATAAATAATTATATACAGCTATATACATTTTTATGTATGTGTTTAAATGCTCACATTGTGTGTTTAATATGTTGTGTCTTGCATGTCCTTGCTTGTTTAGAGTGAGCGTTTTTTATGAATTAGTTTTTAAACTATGCATTTTGAGGCTTTTTAAAATGTTAAGTATGTATATCTATTTATTTACTTAACTGATGTGATTTTTATTCAATAATTAAGTAATCATGATTGAGCAGGTTGATTGCTTTATGTATAAATAGTGCCAGTACTTATCAGTGTAACATCATAGAGGTCTGAAGAAGCCACTTTGGTGAAAGCGCTTACCTGTTTCATATTTGTCGAATAAAGGAACTTTGTTTTACTCAAGGATTTAGTTTACTGTTCTTTCCTTTATATGGAACTACGAGTATGGTTTTTGGTCTGAATAGACATTTTCATGGTAAATACTACTAACTGCCAGAGGTTGTCACTGAGCCGGTTTTACTATTGTTGTCTGACAGTTTTCATTTTATCAGTGCTCAGTGCCATTCATTTCTCAGCGGTGTTGGATATCTGTTTTATTTTATTGTCCTATTTCTTTTATCACTGCTGTGAGACCATGGCAGACGCAGAAGGTAAGATTGTGGAGTTGCCTTATAATCCGGATAAGCCATCTAGAGAAAAAACATCTCGTTCTCGTGTTATGGACTGCGTAACTAACAATGTTAACCCTCTGTTTGGCTATACTGGAGAGAGTATCGGAAGTGAAGAGCTATATAGGAACGTTGACTTTGAGGCTTTAAATGAAGCAGTTACAGTTTTAGAAACTAACATTTTGAACTTGAAATGACTTAAACTTCAACGTTTTCACTTTGAAGTATGCTTAAAAAGAAAGGTGATTCCGCGGGGTCTTCGAGTCCTGAAAATGCCGACCACCGGGGAAACATATCCGGAATTGCTGTATTGGTGGCAGCAACTGAATATAGAGGTGAGCATTAGTTATATGTCCCTCTTGAATTAATTTTTCACCCCAGAGGAGAAAAATTTGGTAGACTTAATTAATAAACAACAAACTGACTTGTATGCGTGTTTTCCAGAGACCTCAGTTGAACCGTTGATGGAACGTTTGTTGGATAGTGTCTCTCTGTATGAGAGACGTTTGTTAGAGCAGAAGAAGCACAAGCTTCAAAGGGACTTATATGACTTTTCACACGGCCAAGTCTTTACTTGGCCGAAAAATAATAACTACTCGACCCACAATAAACGGCCGAGTTATAATGGCACAACCAATGGTTTAATGGTTGAATCTGTATCGAACTCTTTGAGTTCCTCGCCTAATTGTAAAAATGTCTCAGTTTCTAAAAATGTTGCAATGATTCTGGATGTTGATGGTAATAATGCTAATGATGACAGTGATAGCTTAAGTATTAACAGTAGTGATGAAATCATTTCCAGTGTTAGTTTTGGGAATGAATATTCATGTACTACTACCCATACTGGGGTTAACCATATTCCTGTTGAACCCAATGAAAAAGGTATAGCGAATGTAGAAGGTATAATGAGGCCTAATTTGAACCACATTTTGCCCTCAGATTCACATCATGCTGTTGAACCTGTAGTTCGCAGAAAAACTATTAATAGTAATACTGGTCACACACATCCAACCCCTTTTCCAATTTCCAGTATACACAGTCGAGGCAGAAGCCGCTCAATGAGCAGAGGGAGGCAAAAAAGAAAAGCCCCAGTAGGAGATTTAAGGGGACCCACCCTGAAGAAGATGTAGGAGAAGGCAGTAACAACCTAGTGTGGAATCTTTCACACAGACCGCTAGATAAATATGAGGTGGAAGTACTGAATAAAGGGCTCTCTTTCATACCGACAACTTATAGTAACATCCCAGACACTATTTTAGATGTTTAATTGTTTGCACGCAATGTTCAACTTAAATTGATATTTAACAATGCAGAAAGTAATACACATATTCCAAAGTTTAGGAAACCTAGTGTTCTTGTTCCGAATTTACACCCATTAGTGGATGCTTTCTGTAAAACTGTAGAAGAAGATTTATACACTAGTTATAGAGATATGCGACCCAGTAATAGGAAGCAAAATTTATCTTTCCAGCAGAAGAGGGCTTTGACTAATCTGAGGAAAGATAATATTTCAATTAGACCAGCAGATAAAAGGTGGCCCAATAGTTATCTTAGATAATATAGATTATAAATACTACATGCGTGAGATGTTGAGTGATACTAATTTCTATACACCTGTCAGAAAAAGTGATATTCAGAAACATCTATCTATGGTTTCTAATACCTTGTATGACTTGTCCAGGAGTGGTGCCACCACTATTGATATGTTGAATTTTTTGCTTGCTGAATACCCTTTAATTCCGATTATACAAGGGCTTCCAAAAATACATAAAGACCCCATAAAACCGCCCATGAGACCTATAGTGGCAGGCAGGGGGTGGGTTACTGAACCCCTTTCTGTGTTAGTTGAGAAAATGTTGAGACCTCTGGTCAACTTAAACCCAGTTATTTTGAGAGATAACGAAACAATGTTTACTTGATTTATAAAATCAAACAGTTACTATACCTGATGACTTGTCATATATTTTAGTAACTATGGATGTCAAGTCCCTCTTTATGATGATACCTAATCAACATGGTATACAAAGTATACATTGGTATCTAACTAACTACACTGATTTTTTTGGATACAAAAATTAATCTCATTTGTAAATTACTTAGATTAGTGTTGGAGAATAATGTGTTCTTATTTGACAATGAATTATTTCTCCAGAAGGATGGCGTGGTTATGGGCACTTCGTGTGCCAATAGCTATGCCAACCTGGTGATGGCAGCATGGGAGAAGGATAAACTACTCCATTTATCTAGTTATAAACAATTTGTTATATTTTATAGGCGCTTTGTAGATGATTTGTTTTTTTTCTTTGGAAGGGAAGTGAGGTTGATTTGAATAGATTTTTTGAAGAAGTGAATTCCCTCGCTGATTATTTAAAATTTACAATTTCTGTGTCTCGAGATAGTATCCCTTACTTAGATGTATATATTGAATGTCTTACTAATGGTAAATTGAATACAGTGGTTTATAGGAAATCATGCTATAGGAACACATTATTACATAGATTTAGTATGCATCCTGGATTTATTTTTAATAATATAGTAAAGGGACAGGCTATTAGAGCCTCTAGATTGAACCCACTCCAGTCTAATTTCGAGAAAGAACTAGTTGAACTTAATGATAGACTGGTTGCTAGGAAATATAATGACAGTGAGATAAGTTATAGTTTCCGAAGTATAGAGAATATGAGGTCGAGTAGAGCATGTCCTTATTACTCAGAACAAGGGAATAATCAGTATTTAGTATCTAGAGAGTTTGATAGTAGTAATACCTCCACACAGAAATTATCTTTGTTTTTTACTCATGATTTTTGCCGCATCAAAGATATAATACACAAACATTGGAATTTATTAACTATAGATCCCCTGATTAAAAATATTGTTGGTGACCAACCACAGTTCTTATTTAAGAACAAGAAAAATCTATTCAGACTTTTATGTCATCCCTCTAGTAATTTGTATTCTTTTCAAGCTGATTTGCATCTAGGAACCAGGCCGTGCCATAGTTGTAACTTCTGTCCTTTTATTTCTAACTCTATACATTTTATATACCCTATAACTTTGCAAGTACATAGATTTGATGTAACAGCTGATTGCAACACTGAACATGTTGTTTACCTTGCTATGTGTTCTTCATGTTCTGTTTTTTATGTTGGAAAAACTGAGAGGAGACACAGAGACAGAGTGAGAGAGCATTTGTACCAGATACACATTAAATCTGGCATCAATGCACTCTCTAAACACATTTTAGCCACAGATGCTTCACATACATTCAGATTTATGGTAATATATATAAATAGACCTAATTTACGTGGTGGTGATGTAAGGAATTTCACTGAAAGGAATGAAACTAAATGGATGATTAAACTTCAAGCACACTTATTTCCTGGTTTAAATGAAAAGATACCCATTAAGCCAGCACTTAAAAATAGGAGGCTTACTTATAAATAATTATATACAGCTATATACATTTTTATGTATGTGTTTAAATGTTCACATTGTGTGTTTAATATGTTGTATCTTGCATGTCCTTGTTTGTTTAGAGTGAGTGTTTTTTATGAATTAGTTTTTAAACTATGCATTTTGAGGCTTTTTAAAATGTTAAGTATGTATATCTATTTATTTACTTAATTGATGTGATTTTTATTCAATAATTAAGTAATCATGAATGAGCAGGTTGATTGCTTTATGTATAAATAGAACCCATACTTATCAGTGTAACATCATAGAGGTCTGAAGAAGCCACTTTGGTGAAAGCACTTACCTGTTTCATATTTGTCGAATAAAGGAACTTTATTTTACTCAAGGATTTAGTTTACTGTTCTTTCCTTTATATGGAACTACGAGCATGGTTTTTGGTCTGAATAGACATTTTCATGGTAAATACTACTAAGTGCCAGAGGTTGTCACTGAGACGGTTTTACTATTGTTGTCTGACAGTTTTTATTTTATCAGTGCTCAGTGCCATTCATTTCTCAGCGGTGTTGGATATCTGTTTTATATTATGTAATAATCACAGTTCTCATAGCTATCTTTAAACCCTATCATAACACCTCCACCTGATTTTTTATTAGAATGTCTGTTACACTAAAAACACTTATACCCTGACAGAACTGGTTTCCAGTCATTGTTCTTTAACCATGTTTTATAAACAATAACAACATCAATCTTGGGGGAACATAGCAAATTTTCCAATAAAAAAACTTTATTATTAAGGCTCCTAGCATTAACAATGATTAGAGATGCAGCAAATGTTGCTATCTATAGGTTGTTGAATTTTCGACATGGCAAAAATCCTACCTAGTGTTTTTCAAATATTGCAAAATATCTGCTGCAAAAATTCTCTTCCCTGATCTGGACAAATGCATACCATCCTGTCAACAAGTGTACCCAAAACAAGGCTTGGATGTTCTACACATTTCCATTTTTTAAAACAGGACATTTTTCTATGTAGGTATTTACCCAAAAAATCTTTTCATTCACAGTGACCTGACTATCCTTTCTAAATGTGATTTGTGAAAAATATGTCATAACACCAGTGCAAGCAATAAAATCTGAGAGGGCTGTCAGTTCCCTACTAACAGTCAGAGAGTCCTTGTGGGTGACATCATTTGTACCAACATGAATAAACAGATCCATACTTCCTTACATTAAGGAATTTCAAGGCTTGTCTCACATCTTCTATTTTCACTCCTGGCAAGCATAACACCATTCAATGTTCATTATCATCTCTGCAAATATACGTATCAGTTCCTCTAATAATTGAATCTCCAATTTCAAGAATATCTTTGCTGGCCAGCTCTGAAAAACATCTTCAGCTTCTAATGTAGTAATGTCTGCTCTATCAATTGTTACAAAGGATAGATCTTCATCACTATTAGTCTTATTAATCCTACTGTTTTCATTGTGTATTTAATTCTCATCCAGCTGATGTTGTAAACCCACAGCTTGAGTCATGTAGTCAACATCTGTCTTTCTCCTCTTTTTTTCTTACAGTAATGTTCTTCAATCCTTCCACATTCAATTTTGATTTCTTCCTTTTCACCTGCCCCTTGCCTCTTTTTTCTACCTTTTCCATTGGAAAGTTGATGGCTTTTTCTGTAGACTGAAGGTTTTCTGATATAAAAATATCATAATTACCTGTAACCTGTTTGTTACATAACAAAGCAGTGTCCTTTTTACTACGTATTCTCCTTCCTTTACAGTCATTAATCAATTTCTTTTTCTTCCTTGTTATTTGTTGTGAACTTCTTCCTTTCTTTCTTTTTTTTTGTTTCCTTTTAAACAAACTGAATCCTCAGACTGCTGAATGCTTGCATCCAGAATTCCAGAGTTGTCAGCAGCATCATCTTGTTTCACAGTGGTTGAATGATCTTTGCAGAAAATAGATGCATCATTTCCTAAATGTGTTCTATTTGTTCTATGCATAACATAATTTAGTTCATCAGTCCAGTCAATAATATATGAAACAACAGTTCTCCAAGCCATGCCAATTGCACAAGTACAATCATCATCATTAAGTCTAGATTTACTTCTAACAACAGTAAGCAAATCATCCAACTTTTGACATGAGGAACACAGATCAGCAGTGTTACCAGCTGTTACCTTTAAATATGCATAGCATTTATTACACTGTACAAGATATTTGTGCATTAGCAAATCATTAATTGCATACTCATTTAAGGAATCCATATTCAGCTTCACATGAATATAGTATTACAAAAGAAAAAAATCTAAATCAGCAAACATAATTCAAAGAGAACTTAAATCAACTTCTATGACAAAAAAAAATCACACCAGCAATATACAACTAAATAAAGTACAGTAAATTCTGACCATACAATAGTCATATTATTGTAAGGCTTACATAATCAATTAAGGTTAAAATTTTAATATTATCATAAGTGTTTCTGCTCTTTATTTATTTTATTTTACATTTGTTAACCGGGGGTGTCTGACTGAGCCGAAAAGGCCCTTTTTCAGCAGAGGCCCGGGGAGAAAAGCTCCACAAAGAAAAATTACAGACACATTTAGTTATTTAGACATAATCAGTATACACACAAATTACAAGAGACATGTTTTTACAGTGGTGTGCGGCACAAACAGTTACAGTGGAGAGAACAATCAAAAAATATTAATTTTAAAAATAAAGGTAAGCAATAGATTTGTGGTGTACGGCTGAACTTTGGAACGTAGGTAGAATACATACATAGTACACAGGTACAATACATACATTGTAGATTAGCCAGTGTTTGTGAGTAAGATTGAAAAACTATTATCAATTGCTCTAGATTTAGTATGTATATGTTATCCGCTTTCACTAGCCTGGGGAGCAATCATGGCACTGCCAACTTTGCTTGAGATGTTGCCTGATGAGGTCTTTAAAGGAGGCTTTGGATGATGTGTTTTGAATGCTAGTAGGGAGAGAGTTCCATTTTTTAGCCACCGAACTACTATATAGTGCATCTCCAAAGCTATTGTAGCTGTTGGTGACTTCTAGTAGTAGTTTGGTTGATGATCTAAGAGGCCTTTTGGCTGAGTGATGTTGTACTAGGTTTTTGAGGGCAGGACACTTATTGGGGAGGTAATAGCATGACAGAGGCAGAGCTGATTGTAGGTTAGGAGGTTGGGCAGTTCAAGCCAGTGGAGCTGTCTCAAAGCAGTACAGTGATGAGTTCTATATGAGCAATTTGCAGCAAAGCAGGCAATTCTGTTATAGCAAACTTCCATTTTGCTTAGTTCAGTTTTGTTGAGATTAGTCAGAATGGGAGATGCATAGAGTAGGGTGGATAGAAGTTGGGAGCGAGCAATGGCTGATCTTGTGTTGTTGGTAAGAAATGGTTTGATACGGTAGAGTGACCCCAGTTTGGCATTTACTTTTTTAATAGTTAAGTTCAGATGATTATCAAATTTTAGGTGCGAGTCTATGGTTATTCCTAATAGCTTAGCCTGTGCCACTGGAGCAATTGGAGTAGCATTTGTGGAGTAGATAGTGAATTGACTGTTAGTGTTTTTGTTAGAACTGGTTATAATCATAAGCTGAGTTTTCTTTGGATTGAGGATGAGTTGGGCTTTGGTAAGGTAGTTTTCAACATCAGAGAATGCTAGTTGAGTTGTTTGCAGGAGGGTGGGAATGTTTTGTGCAGCACAGATTAAGGTAGTGTCATCTGCATACTGAATTATAGATGCATGCTGTGTGGAGGTGTGGAGGTCATTTGTGAAGACTGTGAACAGTAGTGGTCCTAAGATAGAACCCTGTGGGACTCCTATAGTTATGGGCAGCTGAGGAGAGAGAGAATTTTCCCATTTCACAGCTTGGTACCTGTCAGTTAAGTAGCTTTGGAACCAGGTAAGAGTGGAATTAGATAGATGATATTGGTTTACTTTGTTTGGCAGGATTTGGTGTGAGACTGTGTCAAATGCTTTGGACATATCCAAAAAAAGAGTTGACACTTGCAGACCTTCATTTTTGAGACGGTTTACTGTGTCTGTGAAGCAGAGGAGAGCTGTAGTGGTACTATGGGCAGGTCTGAAACCATGCTGAGTAGGTGACAGGATGTTGCAGTCTAGGAGATAGTTTAGCATCTGGGTATGGATGCATTTTTCTAGGATTCTGGCCAGGGGGGAGAGTAAAGCAATGGGTCTGTAGTAATTAAGTTCAGTGGAGGTCCCGCCTTTATGTATGGGTGTAACATAGGATATTTTCCAGAGTTTGGGCACATAGTTTTCAACAATTGATCTGTTTATGAGAGCGGAGACTGGGATAGCAATAGCATCTGCTGTGAGTTTCAAGAAATAGCTGGGGAGTAAGTCGGCTGCTGTTGATGAGGTTTTTAGTTTGGAGAGCATGCTTTTGATTGAAGTGGTGGAAACTGTTTTGAGGGTAAAGCTTGTATTAGTGTTATTTGTGTTGGGGGGGATAGTGATGAAGGAATTGTCCTGTGATACTAAGAATAGAATTGAGTTCACAAAGTGGGAGTTGAATTGTGTTTCGATGGGAACTTTATTGTCAGGGGTGGTTGGTTTGGGGGTAGCCTTTTGGGTGGATTTTAGTAGCTGGTTTACATTTTTCCAAAATTTTTGCGGGTTGTGTTGGTATTTAGTTTGTAATGTTGTGTAGTACGATTTTTTGTCCAGCCTAATGCATTTTTTTTGTACGGTTGCGCAGTTCTTGGTACTTAGTTAGGCTTTGTGTTTCTTTGTTTTTTTGATAGTAACGCCAGGCAGTGTCTCTGGACTTGAGGATTTGTTTGGTTTCTTTACTGAGCCAGGGGTTTGTAGAGGTTCTAACCTTGATTTTGTGCAATGGAGCGACAGTGTCTAGGTGTTGTAGAAATGTTTTGTTGAAATATGCTACAGCCTGGTCAAGTGGGAGGGTTTTTAGGAGGGTGCAGTCACAGTTACACAGTAAAGTGTTGAGGACCTCAAGAGAGAATTCTTTTGTGTTTCTAGTGGATATATAGTTAGTGGTTTTGCATATGCTTGTTCTACTACGTATAAAGTATATTATGTTGTGGTCACTTAAGGTGTCTGGGAGACTGCCAGTGTGAGGGTACAATGTGGGGTTGCTAGTTAGGACCCAGTCAAGGATGGATTCCCTTTTAGATTTTTTATCACACCTAGTTGGAATTTGGACTAGCTGCTGGTAGCCATGGAGATTTATTAGATTACTTGGTGGTTCTGATATACAGGTGAACCAATCTAGGTTGAAGTCCCCCAGAATAAGGGTTTCTTGTGAGTATGTGGAAGAACACCAGGATAAGAAGTCTTCAAGGCTAGCAGGTGTATTACCAGGTGGAATATAGATCACAATTGTGGTGATGACCTTTTTAGGGTGAAGTTAAAGTTGTGAGATAAGTATGTCCCAATTATTGGGGGAGGGGTAGGAGTTTGCTAATTGATGGACAGTTAAGTTGGACTTGTAGAGTAAGGCAGTTCCACCCCCTTTACGAAGTGGTCTGTCTTGTCTAATGATATTGTAGCCGGTAGGGAGAACTTCTGAGTTAGCTATGTTTTTATTTAGCCAGGTTCCTGTTAAAGCAACTATGTCTGGGGAGTAGTGTGCTATTGTGGCCTGGGGTTCAGGTATTTTATTTTTGATACTTCTAATATTAATATTTAGCATTAAAAGATGGTTGGTTATAAAACTAGTTTGGTCTTCTTCCACTAGCAATGGGAGTAATTGCTTAATTCTAGTTGCATGTGTTGCCATGAACATCTTGTAATCTTATTTTTAATAAAGATATTGGTCCGTAGGATGAACATTCACTTGCATTCTTATCTGGCCTCAGAACAGGAGATAATACTGCGTTTTTACAAGAAGGTGGAATATCTTTACCATCTTTTACTAAAGTGAACATTTTTAACAATAATGTTAATGCTTCTCTAGTTAATAATTTAAACATTTCTGGAATATTATTATCTATACTCAGGGCTTTATTTGCCTTTATTTTATTAATTTGTGATTTAAGTTTAGTCATTGTGATTTGTTTATCTATTAATTTTATATGATCCTCCAACAATTTAGTTTTTATATGTCTTCTAAGAAAAGATTTTAATATGTTTTGTGATTCTATTTTTTCACTTTGCATGTTAATGTTATGAAAGTATAATCTGAAGGCTTCTAATACTCCTTCTAAATGTAATACTTTCTTTTTAGTATCTGGAATACACATTTCCTTTATCTGATTTGCTTTTATAATTTTTTTAGTTCTGTTTGCTATTACTTTCTGATTTCTAGGGTTCATTGAGTTAGAACAGTTTAATCTTCTCTAGATTGATCGCTGTCTTATGATGTAGCTTCTCTGAATATTTTTTATTAATTTCATCTAGTTCACTTTTTAAATGCTTGTTCCCTTTCTAAATATCAAGTTATCAATCTTTGTTTGTAAGTCTAGTAAGTCTTTGCTCCTTTTTGTATTTTTAAACCATACCAGAGCTTTACCATATAAAAACGACTTTAAAGAGTTCCATACATATATCTCAGATATATCATTGGTTAGATTTATGTATAAAAATGTTTGTATCTCCTTAACATACAATTCCTTAAAATTCTTTAAGTTCTTTATGCATGAAGGTATTCTAGTTGCAGTTATTCTCTGTTTTATATTCATGTCTACGTCAAAAGTAATTGCATTATGATCTGACAATAGACACATGATTACTTTATCTAGTTTTGTAGTTAGATATCTTGATATGTATACCCTATCTAGTCTTGATGGTGTACTGTGCCAATGTGAATAGTGTGTAAAAATATTGTATTAGAATCAGCATATTCATTTATGTCTACAGTATTAAAAGTTTCAATAAACTCAGCTAATACCTTAGTTGTTGTTGCCTTCTTACGTGTGTTTTTTGTGTTACTGTCACATTCATTCATTATACAGTTGAAGTCACCTGTTATGATTACATCTCCTTTACAGTGATGTACAATATCTTCTAAATGTTGTTTGGCCACCTAGACTCCCAGTCCAAGTATCCAATAAATATTTATTAATGTATATATCTTCCCATTTAATGATTTTGTTACTAAACAAAATATCTCTGATTTATCTTGATATGTATTTATGATTTTGGGTACTAATATTGAATTTTTCCATAAAATTTCTACCCCTCCTTTTTTGTTTATAATGAGAACTTGCTAAAAACTGTATACTTATTTGAGTTGAGCTTGTTTCTATCCTCTTGCACAAGGTGTCTCCCCTGTAGGAAGACAAATTGAGCACTGAACATTTTCAAGTATTTTAAAAGACTTCCCCTTTTATAGCTGTTATTCAAGCCATTTACATTAATAGAAATACATTTCATTGTAAGATTGCTACTGACAAAATTGTTAGCCATGTGTAAGTATTATTGCTAGAAAGCAAACATATTTTACTAAGTAAAATGCCTTAAACTATTCTTTAATGGCAGAATAATTATAAATCATAGATGCCCAATGAAAAAAGTTAAATAAAACATCAATAAAAATTGAGATTAAAAACAATCCAACCCTCCTATGAGGAAACAAACCCCAATCTTGAATAGCTTAGCCATTCAAGCGTATCTTCTAATACCCTACCAAGGTTAATTTCGTATTGTAACTATCTAATCAAGTTTGCTTTAATAGAAAAGAGCTTGCTATATCTCTTTATTTTTTGTGTAATACATTTTCCCTCAAAAATATACATGTTTAAACGCAAGTTAATATATTGATCCCATTCATATGAATACAATAATCATATCAGTTTATATTAAAACAATGTAATTTATATAGAACTTTAACATTTGCTTATTATTTTTCAAAGGTTGCCAATTAATGAAACTTTATCTATTAAAAATGTAATAATACTTATCATTTAGTTTTATCTGTTTAAACTATATATAGGCATAGACTCGGGTATATACACTTGCATGATCATTGAATAGGCACTGTTCTATCAGCAACCAGTATACTGTAAGAATTGAAAATTGTCAGTAAGTGATAATACATCTACTTGTAACAGGATAATATAAGATGTAACACTGACATCTAGTCTACTAGCTTTTTTGTAGATAGTAATTACTTTACTTTTTAAATACTCTATTATACTTAATACAGTTCCCAAAAAAGTATGACTAGATTTATTTTCTTTACTTGAATCTGGTAAAAGTTGAAATATAGCACTATTTGCTTTGCACCATTTATTCTATCATATTTCCTGTATTTGTATTAATATTAAAGTGTTTTTTTTTAAATCTATATATGTTGTATTATTATTATTTATACAGTTACTGACTTTTTTGTTAATTCACTTATTAGTCTTTAATCTTCTTCAACAATACAGTTCTTATGTAACCAAAGTAAATATTTCTTTAAGAAGTTTCTTTAAAAAGCTTAAAAAATACAAACAGCTCATATTTGACCTTTAACCCAACTGCTTACATCACTTCTGAGCCATTTGTTTTCATTTGGTGCTATTTACACATTCGCACAGAGGTTTTAAGCTTCTGGATAGATTTAACATGAAATTTCCACTCTAAAAACAAACAAAAAAGAAGCTCATAATCTTGGCAGGAAGCTGAGAAATAAGTAAGTGCATATTATGAACACTTCTTGATGTGTCTCAAGTTTGTAGAATGTTTAACAGCTCTTCTTCACTCTATATGGTTGTTTAAGTAACCCAGACAAGCTTTGAACAGTTTGCTTTAAACAGTTTAACATTAATTGAAACCATAAACAGCTTCTAAGAATATTTTAAATCCTCCCTTCTTTATTTCAACTCCACATATATAAAAAAAAATCTTCTTCTCACATTTTAAATATATATTAGTAACCACAGCATTTCAAACCATGAAACAAGTAAAGTGATGCATTTTTAAGAAGCTGAGAATATTTTAAGACTTCTAAGTTAGTTCAGTATGTTAACATTAAATATAATAAATAAACAGCTGTTAAGTAGTATTTTTTCTTTTTTAAGAGTATTGTAATTTCTTATATCAGTACTATGTAAAAAAATAAACAGTATAATATGTACAAAGAAAGCTACTCATTCACTTTAATCTCTTTCTATTCTTTTTGTAGAGCAGAAAGAGATTCCAGCACTATAACATAGAAATGCTAAAGATAAGTAGTATGTTATTTTGTTATTATGAATTTTACATTATTACTGTTGGTTTTTCTTTAAGAATTTTTATATGTAAAATACTACTTCAAGCTTTATCAGAATGTTAAATTAGTGACACCAAAAAAGGAAACAAGAATAAAATGTATTTAACTTTTTTTCCCTTTAGCATTAACTTCTTTTGATCAAAAGGTTTCACTTTATTACTATAATGATGCTTTGAAATTATCATTTGAGATAATCATAGCTCCCTTTAAGTGAAATGTGAGTGCTATAAAAATGAAATAATACAGAAAAAAGCAGTGTTTCAAAAGTTACTTGTCTTTTAGCCTCTTCTTTTTCTTGTCCAGTATTTTCCAGTCATTTTTTCCTTGGCAAATAAAGGAAAAGACAGACCAGTCTATTTCTTCTGTTTGGTCTAAAATTTTATTAATAGATAAATAGGATGTAGCTGCATCCAGTGTATCAAATGTTTTAGCACCTTCAGAAAAGAAGATTTTAAGTCTTGCAGGAAATAAGTGAACTTTAAATTGTCTCTTCTTCAGTTATTTTATTAAGGATAGATATTCTTTTCTTTTAGAAATTACTGTTGATGAGTAGTCATTACCAAATCTTATGATACTGTCATTAAATTTAACAGGTGAATTTGACCATGCAGTTTTCAATACTAGCTTTTTATCCCGAGAAGAAAGAAACCTCACTATTATTGATCATGGATTTTTATTCATTTTGTTAGGAGATGACAGACCTGCCAGTGACCTATGGGCTCTTTCAATTCCATAAGCAAAAGACCATAAGCAAATTTAAAATACTTGGTAGCCAGAAAGTAAGGAAATTTACCACATTGTCCCCTTCAGTCTTTTCTGGTAAGCCATAGATGCTCAAATTATTCCCTCTGGATCTATTTTCTAGTTCACCAATTTTGTTTAATACAAGTATTTTGTTTTGAGAGGAAATTTAACTGAAGTTCGTGTTCAGCAATTCTACCTTCCATGCCATTTAATGTCTCTTCCATGCCAGCAATCTGTGTTTTATGTTTTATACATTTCTCTTTAAAGAAGTCCAGTTTATTGTCCCAACTTATCAAATTTCAAAGATAAATCCTGCATAGTAGACAATAAGGATTGTAGTTCCTTCTTCATTGACTGGTCCTGTGAACTGGTCTTTGAATAACTCATCTTGAGGAGAACTTGGAGCCCTTTCTGACTAGATTTTGACAGAAAATCCAATGAATTAAGATAAAATAATCCAATATAGACTTCCAAGAACTATATTAGATGTAGATCTATTGAATTAGTAAGTCCACAGATCCAGGTTTTGAAATTTTCTGTCATAAACATAACTTAGATAGCAGTGCTAGGAAAATGTGCTGTCAACCTGTCAGCATTCTGACCACACCCACACACGTCTTTTTCTGAGGGACCTGAGGTTGAACATTGACCAAAAGATTGGAATTGGACCAAAGGATTGGAATTGGACTGGACATTCAGGCTGAGTATATCTGTTGAAGCCCATGACATTGACTGTCCAAACTGACCTGTATGAAGGGAGAGAAATGCAGATGAATTCAGAGGTTGGGACGCATCTGGTCTAGAGAGAGCCTCTCAGTGTACATGAATAGAGAATGCGTTCCTGTCACCAGCAGGTCCAGAGTCTAAGGCTGATGGCAAAGCCAAACTGTTGAAGGCCGAGGCACCTAGAGGAAGGGATGGATCTGAACATTTATAGGTCAGCCTCTCCTCCAGGACCTTGAACCCGACACTTCAGCTCCATATCTCATCTCAGTCTGAAGCTGAGAGAGACAAGGGTACAGATGGGAGTTGAAACCACTAGGGGTTTCAGATCCAAAGGCACCATTCCAGGGGTGATCGAATCCACATGCTGTCCATCTGACATGGTGGTCAACAATGGAATTGAAGCTGGCTGGGTAGTAGGAACCATTCTTGCATCCAACTTGCAAGATGAATGCTGGATGACCCCCAACTGTATCTGCTGTCTCAGAAACCTCCTTATTATATTGTTGACTTCTTGTTCAATATGGTGACCTTGAGAAGGCTATTGAAGAAGGTGTGGAATGGCTAGATTCCCTTAAAATTGGCAAATGAAGATGATAGCTGATTGGCTCTGGAGAAAATCTCAGAGCTGGAGAAGGTGCATGACACCAAGGAACTGTTACTGTCCACTACTTCTCTTGTGGTAAAATGCTCAATGGTTGGATCTAAGGAAGTGTCGGATCTGATGACTTACTTAGTTTGGCTGCTAGACCCAAGGAGGCTGAAGGATCAGGAGACTGCTTTCAAATAGATACTTTAATCTTTATGGAGCCTGGCTTGACTCTCTCTCTCTCTCTCTGTGTCTCTAGTTTTTTTTAGAAGACTTAGAAGAAGGGCTGACCTTAGATGACTGCATGAGAAAAATCCTTTCAGAATTAGCTTGTCGTGACAACTTTTGAGTGCCTTGGACCCAAAGGATTTGTAAATATCACACTCTAAGTCTAAATGGGCTACCCCCAGGCAATAAACACATAACTGGCGTGGATCCTGGGGGGATTTTTGTGTCCACATTGGGCACATTTCTTAAAACTTTTTTCTGACATTGTAAAAAAGTAAGATAAATTGCTTTACCAAGATCAAGAACAACTATAACAGCAGCTACTATAATGACTGTAAATAAATTTAAATCTATTAAGAAAGTATGAAGAAGGAGACTAAACCACAAAACCAGAAAAAGTGAAGTGTAGGTCCTACTGAGCAAACTCTAACTAGAAACTGTCATATTACTTATAACATCCAACTACAGGGTAGGGGAAATAGAAAGATAGAATAAAATCCTACTTATCATTGAAGTTTTGAAAAAGGAGAACAGAGTACCGAGATTCACTTGCATCCTCAATAGTGGCAAATGAGATCTGAAGAAGTAGGATAACATGGCATTATGGGTAAGTTGTAGAGGTAGAGTCCCGGTTCCACTCATTTGGAAGTGCCAAGACTGGATCCAAGACCCATCTGTTGAACATGATAAAACTGAACAGTGAATCAATGTGTTTTCCATCACTGATAAAGAGAAAAAAGATATAAATTATTCAAACTTTTAGTTCAGAAAAATTGAGGAGAAAGCCACTATGACTTAAACATGAAAAGATGAAATATAAAGCAAGATATCAAGTCTGCAGGATGTGTGGTGTAATGGGCTATTATATGAGATGTAATTTAAAAGAAAAATTTTACAAAAATAGAAAATGTATGTGTTACAAAACTACTGGGTGAAGAGCTCTATAGACAAACTGCTTTAGGCATCTGCTGTGGTGCATAGTATCCTTTAGATAGAAGACAGATCCTAGACTGTGTGCTGTATAAGGGCAAGCCATTTGATGGTGTAAAGTTCTCTCTAGGGAATTTAGTCACATTGACTAATATTGCCAAAAGTGAACAAGGGCATTTGCCTGTGATAAGTGAGCTGAGGACCCAGCCTACTCTGACCTACTCCAGGGACCCATGTAAAAAATGGGAGAGGTCTATATGCCACTACTGGTCAGTTTGTGCTCACCATAAAGCCCATCAGCATTAGTTAATAAACCACTGGCTGACTAGTGTCCAGTTGCCCAGCTTGGGATACCTGGGATAGCTCTGTTGAGCAAAAGACGTACGTAAAACCAATCAACATACCAACCATGAATTAAGTATTGTTACACTCAATATAAGTTAACTGACAGAACACAGCTTGGAAATGGATAGCATTATGGTAAGGAGGGGGCTGGACATCCTCTGTATCCAGGAGACAAAATGAAAGACAGTGCAGCAAAGCCACTTGGCTGAGAATTGAAGTCTACTACTTAGGGGAAGGACAAGTTAGAAATAGTGTAGGAATTGTGGTGAGGGAGAGGCTTCACAAACCAGTGAGGATTGTCATCAGAATTGCAGACTTGTGGCAATCAAACTCCAGAGTAAGGATATGGTAGTATTAATAATTTCAGCCTAGTTATCACAGCACAGAAAAAGAGTGCATTCACACAGTAGTTGCAGGACCTACTAGATAAAGCAAGACAAAATAAATTGATGTTGATAATAGGCAACCTGAATGTTCATACAGGAACAAACAGAAAAGGATATGAGAACTGCCTGGGTCCACCTGTGTGGTGCATCAGGAATAAAGAAGGAGGAGAATTTCTAGACTTCTGGCTTAATGGCAGCCAAAATATTGTTCTACAAGGCAGTCTCAAGATCACATACAAGAGTGGCCAAAATGCAATACAGATAGACTTCTCCTAGGAAGAAAAAGGTACTGGGATAGAATCTGTGATTGAAAAGTCATCCCCATTGATAAAACTGGCCCTGGTGGCCACAACCAGCTGTAAGCAGTGGTCAGAGAAGGCTATAAGGTCAACAAAGACAAGGATGAAGACCTGGAAGTCAGCCGGAGTGAAAGCAGAAGAGTTTGAGGAAATACTTAGTGTGTGTAGTGCTCTACACCCATGCTGAGTCTACGAGTCATCCCCCCTACCCCACCATTCAGACTATTCTGACATTTGTTGGGGCCAGTTGTGGATCCTATGGATGTCCTGGGGGATTAACCACCTGTGGTTCTGACCAGGGGGTTTAATTTTTATATGCAGTACCCATCTATCTTTTCCCCACCACCCACATTTGTCGACTATGTCAGAGGCTAACCTCCCTCTATGGAATATGGCTCCCATTAGGGAGCATCATTGAATCCTGACCCCCCCCCCCTCCCAGGATGGATACACCCATCCCTCCATGCAGCTCAATCAGCTGCCCAGTCCATTAATAGAACCCATGTCAGTTGTGATGCAGTTAGGACTTTATCCTCCCTATACCATCAGAGCACCTAGGAAATAGAGTTGATGAAGAACAGCAGCTTCGCAAAACAGCATGTTTGAGGACTATACAACAGATATGCAGCTAAGCTAATTATAGAGATAAGAGAAATGGTTCCTGAGGGTACTTATAGCGGTATAGAGAGAAAGGTTTATCCCAGATGACTTGAAAATAAGCACTGTAGTGCCAGTGTACAAGAACAAAGAAGGCATTCACAACTGTGGGTAGTGCAGAGGTATCACACTCCTTTCAAATTGCACAAAAGTGCTTGAGAAAGCGATCAATGAATGAATACACAGAGCAGCAGAGAATAATATGAGCGATGACTTGTTTGGATTGAGATTAGGATGCAATGCAACTAACATGGTGTTTACAGTAAGACATTTAGTTGAGTGGAAGCTAGAAGTGAGGAGAATTCAGCTAAGCATTAATAGACTTGAAGAACGCATATGACAAGATCCCAAGAAAGCTTGACTCAGGCAGTTCTGTTATGGTTCAAAGTCTAAGAAACACTGGTCAAATTAGTACAGGCTATGTACAAGGACCCAACTGCACAAGTACAAATAATGTTTGGACTCACAGAGGGTTCCCAGTGGTGGTAGTGGTGGGGTCAGTGTACATCAGGGTTCAATTTTCAGTTCACTACTGTTCATAAGAGTGATGGACTACATTAGCAAACAGGTCAGATGGAAGAGATCAATAAAGGTGCTATATTCAAATAATGTGACATTACAAGTACACTCTGAACAAATAAATGATAGGGAATGGAATGCAAAACTGAAGGTACATGGGGTGAAACTGACAGTTGGCATGGCAGTAAATGGGGAAATAAGAAGAAAATTAGATAGACGGGAGAATGGTGGAACAGGTTAACAGTTTCAGGTACTTGTGAGGGTTAACTGAGGAGAAGAGAAGTCTGAACAAGGATGCCAAGGGCTGCAGCCAATTGGCACAGTGTGTCAGAAGTAGTGTAGTGTATGACAGAAAAATGCCAAAGAAGCTGAAAAGTAAAGTATACATAACAGTGGGGCAGAAACCTGGGAAGTAAAGGCAGAGTAGCTGAGGAAGCTACACATGACGACGTTAACATGCATGAGATGGGTGGCAGGATAGACAGTGTAGAGTAGATGAAGAAAAGAGGACATCACAGCAGAGACCAAAGTAGTTTTGATTGCAGAAAAGGTCAAAGAGAAGAGATTATGATGTTTATTGACATGAGTACGAAAACAAAGTCAATCTAGTAAAGAAAACAAGAAGGCAGAAGAAACAAGGGTATCAAGACCACTGTTTTTTGTTCGTAAGTTGCACCTTAAGGTTTCCTATGCTAACAGTGATGTTAACTTACCATGTGCTGATGTTTCTATGGAAGAAAGTTTTTATTCTTGTTTTTCAGATTTGAATATGTCTATGGAATATGTGGAAAATAATGCTTATTGCTCTATTGACACTTCTGTTCTGCCTATGAAAAGAAAATATATCCCCCTCTAGTCTAATGAAAAAAATATACATTTTAATTCAATGTTAAAATTTGCCATGAATGAAATGTTTGATAAGTTGTTATATAATATAAACAATATCTGTTATAATTTGACATTAAAAGAGTGGAAAGCCCTAAAAGAACTACAAGAAAGAAGGGGTTTAATTATAAAGCCATCGGATAAGGGAAATAAAATAGTAGTAATGCATTTTCACCAGTATCACAAAATGTGGTTGGAATATTTACTGAAAAAGATATATATGAAAATAGTGACATGAAAAGTTATAAGCAAGCTAAAACTAAGTTTCAAGAATTGCTACAAAAAGGTGTGAGGCTAGAGTATTTTACAGATGATCAAGTATGTAAAAAATGTAATAGTGAAGGTTGTGTTCTAGCTACATTTTTTTGTTTGCCTAAACTGCACAAAGACATGAATAGTCCACCAGGATATCCCATTATTTCTGCTTGCAAATATTTCTTACATGGAGTTGGGCTTTTGTTACATAGTATATTTTTACCATATGTTTTGAAATTTCCATCCTATATTAAGGATAGTTTTGATTTTTTGGATAAGATTTCTGATGTTAAGTGGAATAAAAACATGTATTGGATAACAATGGATGTTAAAAGTTTATATACATCAATCCAACACAAGGATGGACTTCTTGCTATAATGTATTTTTGGGGGGATAGCCCCTTAATAAATTATTTGGTTGATTTATAATTTTTTTCCATATAATAATGAAATTTTTAGGAAAAAAACAGGGAACGGCCATGGGGGCACCATTTGCCCCATGTATGCAAACTTATTATTGGCTTACTTTGAATTAGTATATGTGTATAAATGTATTTTTGTTAAGAATTATGTAAAATATTATTTTCGTTTTATAGATGATTTAATTTTTGTATGTGAAAGGGGCAAGAGTGAAATTTTCAGTTTGTTGCTGATTTACAACAAAATACATTCAATTTGTCTTTTGATGGGCTACAATATGGAATCCAGATCTCTTATCTAGATCTGACACTTAAGGATTTGAATAATGGCAAAATTTGTACTGGGTACATAGGAAATTTGTAGATGGAAGCTAGCACTTGTATACCACTAGTTGTCATCCCCCCCATGTTCTGTTATGTTTGCCATATGGTGAATATTTAAGATTATCTAGAATATGCAATGTTGAGACAAATTTGTTGGAATAAATATACAATACTTCCATTATGTTTTATAATAGAGGATATAGTAGGAAATCAATACAAGAAGCTAAGCAAAAACCTTTTGTGCTAAAATCAAGAAATAATGTTGGTGATAGGTTGTGAGTCAATGGAGGGGGGTAGACAGAATGGTAAAAACAAGAATGAACAAATGTATTTTGTTAACACATACAACATTCAAAATGAAGAAGTTAGTAGTATTGTGAGATATTATTGGAATTTTCTTTGCAAGGATGGGGATTTGAATAAAATTTTAAGTAAGCACCTTAAGATGTCATACAAATGGGGAAGAAGTTTAAAGGACATGCTTGTTCATGGAAATTTTGTCTTACCAAAAATGACTTGCGTTCCTTTGAATATGTGAATAAAATCAAACAGGTACCAAGAGGACGTTTTTCATGTAACAGCAAGGGGGTTATTTATGCCTTAAGATGCCTACGTGGTTTCTTTTATATTGGTGAAAGAAAAGAATTTTTAAAGTGAGGTTAAGGGAACATATCAGGGGCATAAAAAATCAAAACAAAGACAAGATTCTGGCATGTCATTTTAGAGATGTACATGGCAGTGATTTTTCTATGCTGCAAGGTTGTATTTTAGAGCAAGTATTTGTTGAAAATTATAATGAAATTCTTTTGAAAGAAAAACTGTTATATAAAGAGTCTGTCTTTATTCTTAAATATGATATTTTGGTCCCTATGGGACTGAATGGAGAGGTTAATTGGAAGTATTTTATTTAATTGTTTGATTTCATTATTGATTGATTCAGTTTGTGTTTTTTGTATAAAATGTTGCATATTTTTAGCTGCATTTTGTAACTCTTGGAAGGTTTTGTACCGAAGTGCTAGAGAATAAAATACTTTTGGGTCTGAACCAGTGGTCTTGATTTTCTTATTGTTGCTAGTTGTATGGAGAAGAAACAAGGGTGTCCACCCAAGAGATGGATGTGTTGCATGAGAGAAGACATTTAACAATCAGGCATGACCACTGAAGGAAGGAAAGTCACATTTGAATTGAGAGACAGTTAACACAACACCCTGAACCCATGAAAATGGGAAAAACGGAGTTGACGACAACGCTAATGATGATGATTAATAATTTCTGTAAGTGCATTCACCTATTCTATGTGTAATTAAATGGTTCATTTCAGTCATTCTTTGGATGAGACATTAAACGGAGGCCTCATCTGCTTGAGTTGGTGTTAGCATAGGTAGAGGTAAAAGATCACATGGCACCTAAAAAAAAGATTATGGGCTTTACTTTATACACACATTTTTTATATACACATTTCCTTATATTCTTACCAAATTTAGAAGTTCCATACAAAAATATTTTGACAATGAAAATTAAAGCATCAAAAAATTCTGAAAAATAATAATACTAAAAAATCTATCCCATTATCCCATATCTATTTTATTTTATGTACAGCATTCCATATATGATTATACAACTCCTTACACATCATATCCCATGTGATCCAAATAATGCTTATTATTAAAGTATCTCAATTCTTTGTTTCCCTGTCTACTCTTTCATAATATCAGTAAACCATTTTATCCATACTTATAATCTCACACTCTCCTTTAAATGCTTTACCACATAAGACCCATATCTTTTACCCTGCCACATTCTTCATGCTTCTAACATTTCTCTATACATTACATTTATTACAAATATGATCCAAAACTTCCTTGCACTTCATAATTGCCTTAACTGGCAGATTTTCTAACATTAATCTACAAATAAACTCTAAGTTCCAAATCTTCCTTAAACTTTTCCAATCTTTCTTTTATAACTTTTTAAAACTCTCTCTTATTTTTCCATAGCTTTACATAGTAGTACTTTCCATTAGATCTTCTTTCCAGTTTAAATTCCATCTCTTCATTGCATGAAAATAGTCTAAATCATATATACTATCATATCTCCTTTTTTGATTCCCATAACTCTATATATTTTAACCATAATAAATTACCAATACAATCCTTCCCCTCACAGCTTATTTTTAAAAATATCCAAAACATGTGCAAAGTTGCTAAAAAAATTAACTGGATTCATCACACCTAAACATCACTTCTTTTACTTTATAATAAACCACCTATATCTTAATACAATTTTACCACCAACTCCATGAAACTAAAAATGAGCTCTAATAATTATTTCTCTATCAACTGGTAAGATAAAAACCCATCCAAAATATCACAATTTCCCCAAAATATAAGAAAGAATTAGACATCTAAGATGATTGCACACTGAATAACAACTTAACATCAGTGCTCCCAGTGCGGAAACATAAATGGAGAAACAGCCAGCTTCAGCAAAATTCACTTAGTAAGTACACTGCCTGGATGCCAGCAAAGAAGAAATTTAGAGATCCTACAAGAAAATCAACCAGAAATGGTAAAGAAAAAAACACTGCCTGAGAAGAATCCTGCAGATGTTCAGCAAAAAGCATTTCAAGCTCCAAGAGATGGCTTCCAGTAAATTAGAGGAAAAATAAATAAAATGTGCTCAGAATTGATTAAAATAAATGAAACACTGAAGGAGTATAACAGCTCAAATAAAAAATGGTGCAAAATGGAAAAAGCTTTAAAGAGCTGTTCACAGGAACTGACAAAATTACAAAAATCAGAAATTGACATAAAGAAAATGATGGCTGAGTATGAGACTGCTTAAGAACAGCCATTTTAAAAAAATGGTAGAATTAAAGGACAGAACACACAGAGAAACCCTGAGATTTTTCTGCTGTAGCAGAGAAAGTGAAAGAAATATACTGTATTAATTCTATGAAAGCACAAATAATTAAAAGAACTGATATTCCAAAGCTCCATATTGTTAAATGAAAGGACCTATTGCTTGTATGCTCCAAACCTGCCCATGAAAAAGCATCCAAGACTAGAATTAGTAAAGATGCAATCATACCAGCAGAAAGAATTGATCCTGACAAAACTGTAACAGAATGGCAAACTATTAAAAATTGGAAACAGTAGAATGTTTGTGGAAAATGATTATGCAATCTATGCCACACAGAAGAGAAGCAAATTTATCTCAGCCATCAATGAATGTCAAGAGGCAGATACGAGATTCAAGCTGCTGTAGCCAGCTGTCTTTAGAATTTTTTTCTAGAGGAAAAAGTCATTTTTTATGCAGAACAGGCTAAGATAGAAATACAAAGGTTTATCCAACAAGGGACAAACCATCGGACAAAAGGGGACTCCATTTCTCATTCTCCTTATGATAAAGCTCACAGAGAGACTTTGCCAGTGAAATATTTTCCAATGTTCCAAAGAAAAATGCTTGAGACAAAAAAGAAAAAAACTGAAGTTAACTAGAAGAACTGGGAGTGTCTTGGACTTGAACTGGACTCTGGGGCTGGGAGATGAAGATGAACAAGAAGATGACCAGCAACACTGAAATTAATGAATATATGTGAAACTATAAAGCATCAACTACATTCCTGATATAAGGCTTTACAAGAAGTGGCTAAGGAAGACTGGATTTTTGTTGACTTTGTTAAACTTGCTGGGGGGACTGACAAGCATATGCCCCATTTCATGTCACTAATTTTTGGAAGGACACTGAAAGGAAAAGAAAGATGAAGAAGAAGGGAAAAATAAACTAAGTAAAACAATGCTTGTTCTTAACAGTGTTTGTATAAAACATTTAATGATATATAGTTCATGTCATACAGTAAAATATTTTAATGATTGTTTTATGTGATAAAGATACTGAAGTAAACAGGAGTTTTATTTCCTCCTCTCTTCTTTTTAGTTTTAAGAAATGTAGTCATTATAATCTAAAACAGAAGAAAAGTTGGACAAATGCACATTTAAGTCAATAGGTTTTAATCTTGGGTTATTGGGATGGGTGGGGTATAAAAGTGCACTGATTTTATATATATATATATATATATATATATATATATATATATATATATATATATATACACATGTGTGTGTGTAGAATTTAAAAGTTTACTTTTGCATAGGTGAATGTCTGCATTAATGCCCTTCGCTTATCTAATAACAAGTGTTTCTGTGAATGTACGGGGGTTTAAAAAAAATGAGAGACTACAATGTCATAAATACTTTTTTTTTTTTTTTTTTTTACAAACAAATGAACTTTCAGTGCCAGTTGAGAAATCTGGAGCTGATGGCAGCTATACATTCTGTTTTTGTTTCCATGGAAACAAGCAGAATAAAAGTGAAGGCAATAAAGGCATTTACTATAACTGCTTATAATTATACTTTATTTAAAGATAGTCACTGCACTTCTTCTCAAGGCTAAAAGATAATGTTAAAAAATAAATTAAAAAAGTTAACATTTTCGGAAAACACACAAGTTAGTTTTCACATCTGTGTGGAGAATAAAGATGAGATACAAACTGAGAGTAATTACTGTAAGGAGCAGCACAAGATGTAACATGCATCTTAGCAAGGATAACCTTAATTTTAATTTAGGTTTGCCTGTGTGTGCAGCTGTTGATTTGTGACAACTGTTCCTATCAGGAGAGTAAAATCCATTATTTGAAGATGTACACAGGTTTGGATTTTTGTTTTAAGTTAATAGGTTATGGGGGCGTTCTGAGGGTGTGTCTGATTTTCTGCTTGAGAGTTTTCATTAAAACAAAAAGTGTTATACAATGTGGCATGGAATCAAATGGAGATGACAAAAAGGCAATTGTATAAAAGACAACCTGCCAACTATCAGTGGGTGCATGTAACACAAAAACTGGAAACAGTTAAAAAAGCTGTCTTGTATAATAGGTGTGAATAAAAACTTATAATATCTACACTAATCATATTACCTTGGAATGTGAATGGCTTCACTGGTATACAGAAAAAGGAAAGATTAATAAATGCAGAGTACAAATAGAAATGTTACAGCAGACACACATGGAATGAAATGAGCATATGAGTTTTATAAAGAAAGGATTTCAGGAGGGATATTTAGCAGAGTATTGGGGACAAAGGAAAAGGGGAGTGCTAGATGAGCTCCAATGGTGATAGAAGAGGGAAAAAACGGTAATGATAGATTTGTGGTAGGAAGGTGCTAGTGGCAAGGGAAGAGGATTATGCTGGCATATATTTATGCTCCAAGTAAAACTGCTAATATGGAGCTTAAGAAAACTTTGGAAGAAATAATCAGCCTTCACCAGCAAATATTACTTATAGGTGGGGACTGGAACTTGATTTGCAACATCAAGGATGTATCTAGGTGATCTAGAAGGGAAAATATAACAAAAAGGATAGATTTCTGAAGAAATTTATGAAAATATTTGGTATGGAAGACATGAATTCAGTAGTAGGAACTCACGAGATAACTTATATATTATTCCCCAAGGTACAACAACTGGGTGGAGATTAGGCAGAAATTATATTTCACGGGAACATATGCATTTCATTGAAAGCTTTGACACACATCCAGTAACTATTTCAGATCCCAACAACTAAGATAAAAATGCAAGGTAATGAAGTACAAATGAGACAAGTGGTGCTTCCCTACCTACCTGTTAAAAAAGTGGAATTAAGGAAAGGGTAGTAGAAATTATTTGAGAGTTATTACAAAAGATAGAAATTTCTTTAGCAATTATAGCTAGTGAGTGGGATAAAACAAAAGTGGAGTTTAAAAATACGGTAGAAATAAAGAAAATAGATATGGTTAAGAAGTAGCAAGAATTATTTAGAGGGGCTGACAAAGGTTAAAGCATTGTAGAGTAAGAGGGAGTTCACAGTACAAGAAGAGGCACAACTCCAGAATACCAAAGTGAAAATAAGGGTGTATCTGGATAATATGAACGAGTTTAGAAAGATTGCTGGAAGCAACAGTTTTTTAATACTTTTACTGGATTATCACTTGGGACATTGGCAAACTTACTATATAAAAGTAATCAAACCATATTAACAAGTTCACCTTTACAAACATTGTACATTACATATATTGTTCTCTCTCTCTCTCTCTCTATATATATATATATATATATATATCAAATAATTTAAGCAACAATACATAAATTATTCAATTCCTGCCTTCTCTTAAACCTCATTCCTCCTCCAAAACATGTATCTTTTGCATTGTCCATTTTATTCTATGTATTTTGCTCCTACCATTTCTAAAGATCCAACTTCCAGTTATTTTATCCCTGTTACAATATTCAGTTCTTCAAATATTGTTAGTTTAGATACTGAGTTCCATTTTACAGTAATTTTGGTTTTGGCAGCTACCAGAATTAAACTTAACAAGGCCTTACTGTGTCTAGGCAATTTAGATCTTGTATCCCAGTTCAAAAATCATTTTCTTAGTTATACCCATTTGCCAAATTTTCTGACAGAGTACTCTCTAAGGAATTTTGAAAGTCTGCCAGTGTATTACATTCCCAAAACATATTTTCCCAGTTACTTTTTTCTTCCACATCACATCTCCAACATTTGACATCTACTTGAAACATTCTTTGGAGTTTGCTTGGGGTATAAAATACTTATGCACACAATTTCAAGCAACATTCCTAAATCTTCAATATTTTGTTGCATATTTGGGAGGCATACATATGTCCTCCCATTGTTTATTTGTGAGTTGCATATCTAATCTTTTTTCCTAAACTTTTCTGACCTCTTCTGATTTATTTCTAGAGTTATTGTGCAATACATTATATGCCCTGCTAATTATCCCATTTTTAAAATCAGCTTCTGTTCTAGCTTGAATTGAAAACTCAACCAGTACAGGTCTTTCATTTAGGATTCCTCTATCCTTTTTCTCTTTGTGTATACTCTAATATCAATCACTGATAAGGAAGGCAATTAGTAGCCTGCAATCCAGATGTCTTCTTGCCTCCTCCTATTCTATTCCCTTTCTTCTCTAATTATTTTTCCTAATACCGTGGATCCTTTGCCATCTTTCTCCAGTAAATTCCAGCCCCCTCTTGTCTATTCTCTGTATGCCTAATTGCAGTCATCCCTATTGGCAGAATCTCCTTTCTCCATTACAGTGATGGCTTATTTCTTAGTATACTTTCTGAATATAGTATTCTGTATAGTTGTTGATATTCTCATAAAGGATCTACATCCAAAATCTCATTATTTCCTTATTTCTTGACTTACTCCCCTGCTTCATCATCATCACTTTCAACTTTGAATTGTAGCTTTCTGATAGTGTTATGTATAAAAATCCTAACTGTGTAGCTGTAAAATATCCCATCAAATCAGGTAATCCTAAACTTCCTCGGAGGATCATTTTATCCCACTTGACTCTTGCCTTTTTCCCCTCACAAATAAAATCCTTTACCTCCTTATTAATTACAATCCACAACTTCTACTCTGATTTATACAAATATGCCTGACCTGTGTAGAAAACTAAAGGGACTAAAAACTATTTTATTCCTTGTATCATGCTATTTATATCCATATGCAAGAGCATCCAGTTTTCACTTTTGTACTATTCTTTTGTTTAGTCTCTTCCCACATACCCTTGGCTGCCATAATAGAAACATTTTTAACCCATACTCTTAAATATTTCATTTATCATGTCCCAATAAATATGGGAATTGGTAAATCAGTTAATATGTAGGTGCACAGTTTATAGCTACTGCCTTTGCAACATAAAAAAAATACAAGAATTAATTAAATAAACCATTTTAAAATAAGAATATGATAACCTAACATTTCTCCACACATTTATTTCTCCCATTGTTCTCTGATTAACCTACAGTCTCCTAATCTGATTCTTAATAATTTTATTTTTGTCACTGAAAAAAATAAATGCCTACAATTTTTACTATGTTCCAAACCCCTTCCATTTTCCCTTATTTGTCAATAAACTTACCATATCTATACTCTCCTCAAGTTTAATAATACTCTCTTTTATCTATCCTCCTTCCTTTCTCATACTTACCAAATCTTCTGCATAAGACATGTGCATGGGACTATTAAACCCACATTACAAATGAAACCCCCCTTCATTCACTTGCATCCTTGCCATTTCTATTATCACATTCATAAATACAACAAATAAAGCACTGCTTAAAGGACACCCTCTGTTTTAACCACCTGTTAATTTAAATTTCATTACTAAAGTACCTATTAACATTTATCCTAGCATAAGAGTTCTCATAAATTTTATCAGTAAACTCACTGTATCATATGCCCTTTCTATATCACATACAGCTACGTTACCACCACTCCTCTTCTCTTATAGGTTCATAGATAGATTATTAATAGGCTAACTGCCCTTGTGGACCATTTTAAGCCTAGACAATTAGCCCATGTGAGAATCAAACCCTGCACCTTGTGTCTGTAAGGTAAACACCTTAACCATTATGCCAACCTCCCGCCCCCAAAATTTAAATCAACTTTATCAAATAGGTTCATAGGTTCATAGATTAGTACTAGGCTAACTGCCCTTGCGAGCCATTATAAGCCTAGCCAATTATCCCTTGTGAGACTCAAACCCTGCACCTTGTGTTGGTAAGGCAAACACCTTAACCATTAGGCCACCCTCCCAATGATTCACAACTTCCTTCACAATTAATAATGTATTCCTTCCTTCAACTCGATATGCTTCATCGTCCACCAGCTGTAATATCATCCTACTCATTCTTTTTGCTAAATTCTATAACATTTTATCCTCTGAGTTATTAAGTGTTAATGGTCTCTAATTTCTTATCTCAAATCTTTTTTTATTTTTTTACACATAAACTTAATTATTCCCTCATACATTTTATTTATTTTAAAAACTGCTCTCAAACCAACCATTTATTACTTTTAACACCACTTTTTTCCCTTTCTTAACTCATCTCTTTGAAAAACTCATACCCTATCCCACGTGGATCAGGTTAAGTCATTTTCTTTATACTCTGCAGAATATTTTCATAGTCCAGCATTTCTATCCTTTTACACATTTCTTTCTTCAATTGCTCACTCACTTTCCTAACTTTTTATAATACATTCCCCATCTATATTTGCTTCCCTATATAGCCCTGTGACATAATTTTCCATTTCCCTTAAATTTTCTCCCACATTTTCACACACCCTTCCTTTATGACTCCTAATACCTGTTATCCTCCATACATTTCTTTTAACCCTCTTCCCCCAAAAAGGAGAAACTTCCTCACTTCCCCTTGTAACAAACATTTTTGCTTATAGATCACTGAACTTTTCTTTTCCTATTTTCCCTAAATAACTCTTCTTCTTCTTTCACAATCCTTTGTTTCTCACTTTTATCCAATATTCCTCATATTCATGTATCAATTTTTATACTTCCGTTTCTTCACAAACCGATATTTCATTTCTAAACTCACATTCCCCTTCTAAGACTTATTTGTGAATGCACCTCACAAACTATTCAACTCTTCATCAATGTCTATCATCATTAAATGCTTCTCTCATAAATTATTCATACATTATCCATCTCAGTCTTAAACCACTCTTCTTTCATCTCTTCCCCAAATAATCTCTTATTTCACCTCCACTCCCTTGTTACCTCCTCACTAATAGATAATTTGGATATTATAGCACAATTATCAGAAAAAAAAACTTCACTGGCTTCCAAACCTATTCCCTGCACCCTTCAAAAAATAATTTTCTGTCAGTCTTATCCCTCTTGTATGTATAATCACTTTTCCTTCCTATTTTTAACTCCCCATCCTTTACCACTCATCTACAAGATACATCTATTCAAGATATCCTTATTTTCCCCACCTCTTTTCTAATGTTGCATTTGAAATCACCTATAATCATCACATCTTTACTAATCATTATACATTTCCTAATTTCTTCAAATAATCACTCCCCTTTTCTCATTTGTGTGGAAGTATATAAAGTGAAAGCCTTACAAAAATTGTTGCAACATCTAATGTCATAAACAGCACACCTACCTGGCTCGATGAAAAAAATCCAATACTTTAATATCAGATTTTCTTATAATTACTTATCTTCCCCAAAACTCCACAAAACATTCCCCCAAATGGATTTAGCTTGCTCCCCAGTGTTCTTTATTCAATAATCTAATATTCAATAAACATATTACATCATTAAATCACCTTTTTTTGCAGTTTATATTTAATTTGCATTACTTTCCTAATCTTAACTCTTTTCTCTATGGCACTTTTTTCAACTTCATCATTTTGTTCCAGCCCCCTTCCTGATTTAAATACTTAAATAAATTCATAATTTCAGTATTTTCCTCACCTTCCATTTTTTCTAACATTACTGTTTCTATTTCATCATTCGTCCTCTACTCACACCATCCCTCTCACTTAATGAGACTGCATCATCATTTATTTCACACCCCTCCTCAAGATCAATTTGTTCTTTATTACAATATAACCACAAATGTCCTGTTTCATTATATTTTCTACACTTCCGTGTACATTCTCTTTTTCCAGGCCCTATTTCCCCTAGTTCATCTGTACTTTGGACATTAATTAATTAAGCAATCACATAGACCATACTAAAAACATGTTATAGGTTGATCAACATATCCTATCATATCCTTCTTCTAATTAATCAAAGAGCTGAGCTAGTGCATTACTTTCTCCTTCCTTAACATGTAAATATACCATAATTCCCCATCATCCATTCCATAATTTACAGATCACTGAAATTTTTTTAATATCATATACAGATTTAGATTGCTGTTCAAAAAACATTCTTATTTCACTATCAGTCTGAGACAGTAAATGTAATTTTCTTCTTAACATCCTATCAGTTTCTCTGACCAAATAATTATTCCAAGGAAAACAAAAAGAATTGTGATCAAACAAAGTCACATATCTTTCTGCAGTCTCAAAATTGTTAAATGTAACTTCACAAAAACATTTCTATGCCAATATGAATGAATGCCCTTACATCCTCAGCTTAATGCCTAAAGGACTAGTAACATTATCCTACACACAGTATCTGTTAATTAGTCCCCCTTTTTGATCCTCATAACAGGTCTTAGTCTTTGACAATTCAGCAGAACATGCACACTACTGGTTCCTTTTGCTGCAATAACAGCATACAATATATTGGAATTTTCCCTTCCAATCTATTACTTCAGACAGTATCGTTTTGAAAGTCCATATCTACTAGCTTCTCCTTTTCATTATCCCTCACATCTCTCTCATTCACTCGACCAAAGGAAAAAAATATCTTGAGATTCAACATCGTCATTTAAGTGTGCAATGTCCAACCATGAAACGGCCATATCATCAGAAGGCTTTGCTTCATTAATCGTGTGACATTTCTGCTCTGCGCCAGTAATCAAGAAGCCTTAATTCTCACCGCTTGGAACAAAAATAGATACACACAGTATTTCCAGATGCAGCTCTCTGCACCAAGTACAATTACACTTAACAGCACACAGGGAACACCATCAGGCCTGGGACTGGGTTTTTCTCTCTCTCTTCAGGTCCCAAATAAGACTCCCTACTGATACAGTTGTAGGGATGAGTCCTCAGCTAAGTGTTCCAAGCCAAGTCCTCTACCACCCTCTCTGTGAAACCACTGCTCTGTGTCCCTGCTCCAAGTAGCTGACACACACACTCTTTGAGATTTGATTTTCACACATACACACACCAGGAAAAGGCTGCCACAGATTTACCAGTTATGGCCCCTCTGCTCAGACTACAAGTCACAAGAACACTTCAAAAGCAGCTACTCTAAATTAATGCTAATAAAAATGGTAGTGTTGGACCAATACAGCAAAGCTTTCAGGAGTGGCAACAGTGTCACCAAATAAATATAAGTATGCTCAAAAATTAAAATATTCTCTAAAAAACAGCCACAATGAAAAATTTAAATATTTTTAATAATAAAAGAACATGAAAATAATAAATATCTGTTTACAAAAAACACCAGAGTGTAAATCACAGGAAATTTTAAAAATAACACAGTTAGAAAGATTCACATAGATACAGAAAAACAGTACTTAACTAATCTCATAATATTTTCCTGACTAATCTAAGGAATTACTATTCCCTGGTTACTTACTAAAGGCTAGGTGAAGTCAGTGAGTGGTCTTCCTTCTTTGTCAGGTTTCAAAAACAGACTGCCCTGAGACTTCTGTCTCATCTTGTATTAAAACATCAATTCAGTACTGGATTACAGAATGACATCACATATGTCTAGTCACCTGACTTTGATTCTCACAGTATCCCCTTTACTAGAAACTGAACCAGAATCTAGCACATATGTGTCATAATACACACACATAGAGATTTGCTAAGATCTGTTACAGCATTTGGAAGCTATAAAACCATTTCAAAAACTTACACCCTTCCCGGGTAACAATTAGTTCACCCTTAAGGACAATACAGTAGGATTCCTAGTCCTGGTCTTCACAGACATTTTATCTCTGGCTGCACTCAGAACTGTAAGATACAATCTTTATGTCCTAAACCAGGTAATTTAATTTCAGACTATTTTTCAAAGTTAGCTGGACTGAGATTAACCTCTTCTCTTCCAGTACACTCTGTTATAATATATTCATTTCAACAGTTACAGTACAGGCTGACATAGCAGGTACATTTCCTTTCTGTCCAGTAGGGCCCACTGTTGGTACATTTTTTAACACAGCAGCTTTACAAATACCTTTTCAACACAAGCACCTGTACAAATCAGTTTGATATGCAAATAACATATACTTCTTTACAAAACTCCAGCTAGTTATGCTGGCATATGTTAGACATCCACTCCCCACTTCTCCTGGCATATGTGGCACTACCTCACATCGTCACAAATCATATCACACAAGATTTTATTTTCAAGGCCTCCTTGTTGCATTTCTGTTATAATTACATGCAATACTCCACTTTTTTACCATTTGTACCCACATCTCCCTTTGCCATCAAATTTGTCTGATGCAACCTGGAACTAAGTGTACTCTCTCCACAGATAAATAAAAATTAAAAAAAAAATCAATCTGCTGCTATTAGTTACTTACACAGCAAAGCAATTTGTTTTATCATTTCAGGTAAGACAAGCTTATCACACAGCTCTTTTATAGTACTCTGAAAGTAGCGTGGTTCCTTGTGTGTGAAGTGGGTATCAAGCCAAATGCAATTTCCTTATCAAGTAAAGTCCAATTATCATATTTAAGGGATGGAACTATACCATTATTGTAAAGATCTGAAGAAGCTAGTCATTAGTGAAAGCGCTCATCTGTTTTTATCCTGTTCATTCGAATAAACTAACTTGCTTGGATAATACATTTATGTTTTGCTGTTTATCTGGGGAACTTGGACTTTACTTGATAAGGAAATTGCATTTGGCTTGATACCCACTTCACACACAAGGAACCACGCTACTTTCAGGTTACTTGGCATTTTTCTGTGGTAACTGTGTGCTAATCCGACGGGAAGTTAACCCACACGTAAGCAATGTTTTATAGTACTGTTGACAGCAGCTGTTAAAGCACTGTAATTATCATTTTATATCTGCTTCACTACTTATTACTTTTCAGTACTGACTAGTCACGAATGAATAAAATAACATGGTCCCCTGTCCTTTCCAGAAAAGCTGCATAATTAGCTGGATCATTTTAAAGTCAATCTGCTGTTCTTTCCCAAATGCCTATTACTTTATTCTGTCAGGTATCAGAGAACAGATAAATGAATGGTGTAGACCACTCTATATGACGTGTTGTTTCTCAAAAGCACCCCCTTCTCTTACCCTCACCAGCCCATCACTCCATTACTGTCTAACACAATACCATTGCAACATTCAAGAAAGACAAATTGCTTGTTCTTCTTTACATGCTGTTTCTTATAAGGAGCAGTCCATCTTCTCTTTCTACATACTTGTATGAAGTTTAAAAAGTAACAGACTGTATTACTTAGTTAAAAAACAGATGTGTTATAACACAAACATTGTACACTGATAGAAAATTAAACTATAAACGTACGATTTTAAGGAGCATTTTACAGACGGATCTTTAAAGTGTTTATATGAATGCTGTTTCAAACGAGTTCCACAGATCCAGCAGAAGGAAGTTCCACAACGAGCACAGGTCATTTTATTGCATCCACCTTCTTTCTGTAAATTAAAATATATCTGATTACAAATAGTACATTGCGGTAGTAAAATAACTGTGAGACAAAGCACTGCTGATGGTATGAAAACATTAGGCTGTGCTCAGCACTCACCCAGGAATCTCATGATTTTCAGCAGTTCAGAAATAAAATTCTTAATAGATAATGCCGACATTTACTTTAGTCACATATCACCCTGTAGTTAGTTAAACTTAATAATTTACAGCCACAATATTATGAAGCAGATTATTTCACTTTAGCTAGTATCTGCAACATAATATAATTTATAACACCCTTTGTTTCAGTTCAGCTATTTAATATCTGCCGTCAAATACACTGAAGCTATACAACTGGAACAGCATGTTTTTAAATAAACCTAGTATAAGAATTAGATAAGCTTAACATGTTAAAAAATCAGGCAAACAGATGATTTACCAAATATACTTTACCATTTAATGAAACAAACTCCTGTAATGTCTAATTATGCATTTTATAAAAGTACACTTTGAAATGAATGTTTCTTTTTCATCTGTTAACCAGGTGGATGACTTTATCAGATGTGGCACAGGTAGAAGCCATTAGATGCAAACATATGTATTTTCTTGAAGTAAATGTTGAGCTAGCCATGAAAGATGGCAGAAGTAAAGATAGCCAGGAAACATTCTACCTATTTCAATTAGCACAAGTGAAAAGAATTACAAAAATGATTCAGAAAACACAGAAACACATGAATAATCACATTATATGCACAATGCTAGATATGTGTTTAGATACTTATGATCCTTGAGGCACTGCTGAATAGTAAGATTGTCAGCATTCAAGACGGCTAAGATATCTTTCATTTTCAGTACTAGGCTATAGTGAAAAACAAAGATGATAAGATACCTTTTTGTTGGACTGACAGATATTTTACACTAAAGCTATTCAGTGGGAGGTATTCAATGTCAACTACACGTGTGCAGCGTGCACTTATGCAAGTTACAGACATCTGCAAATGAAGTACTGCACATATATGCAACCCTCAAAAAGTCACAGAAACTCTCATATGCAAAGGAATGTATAATGACATTTAAAAGAGCAGATCCATATAAGTGCAAAAATGATGGTATGGTAATGGGACACCTTTTACAATTTAGTAACATTTTGCAATGGAAGTGCACATTGTATAAACAAGTTATAAAAAGGCATGCACTGCTATTTCTAGTTACTTTGCAATCAGTAAACATGGTTGGTTTGACTGTGAGTCTTACTGTTTCTCATTTTGAGATATATATTTCTGTGGTAACGCAACCCACTGCTCTAAGCTGTACTCAGTGTCCAACGTAGAAGCATTACAGAAAATTGCTAATATATCACGGTTTTAAGGATAAGAGGTTCCTGAACATTTTCAAGTGGGCAGACATGTTATTAGGGCTTTGGTCAACTCGTATGTCCTAAAAACTGGAACTGGGAGAATGTGTGGCCTTCCTATTCCTGTGAATGCCAGAGTATTTATATACTTCACATAGTTTGTCATAGGACCTTTCACAGACAGACTGGGCTCACATTTGGTATCTCCCGGGCTTCTTCCTCAAGAATACCGCAGCAGTACTTACATGCCAAAGATAAGGGCTTCTTTAGAGATACATCACATGAAAATATTTAAAAATAAATCAGAGGTGTAACTAAAACAGGATGGAGGCAAACAGCTAAGGAGCCAGCTTATTCTCATCCTTAATATAGGAGCGATATAAATTGAGTCATTAAGACCTGGTAGATTAAGTATTACCATTTAAAGTGATCTACCAGAACAATTTCCTGCATAGCAGAACAGTTGCCGAGTCACTACCCCTAAAGTCTTTTATTACCTTTTCCGAAATAAAAAAGTGAATTTCTTAAAATTGGTGCAACATATAGAATGCTTAAATAGTGTATTTTTCATGCCCCCCCTTATGAATGCTTGAATAATGTTTCTAAATTATTTTCTGTACGGGATGTTTTTTTCCAGGTAAAATAAGGGGCGGGTGCTGCAGATGGCAAAATAAACATCTGCCGTTTTACAGTTATACTTCCTAGTACAGGGGATAACCCTCAAATAATTGTTTATAACAATGCTCAGCCCTTCAAAAAATAAAATGACAACTGGAACAACCACCAAATTTGTTCACAGATCCATTTGAAACATCTTCATCTTTTTGTTCAAAACTCTCCTCAGTGCTCAAAAATAACATAAAAATTTCACTGTGAGGAATACACAGCAGGCACTGTATATCAGATAGCGCTTTTGTTCCTTTAACAGTGATAATGGACCTTAATCAGATAACACACAATAAAACATTTCGTTTTAATACAGAAAATGCACCAATTAAAATCATGTATACTTAATTAAAATCTCAGTTGAGACAAGGTACCCTCCTTTTCACCAATTATATATTTAAAATTGAAATACATATATGTATTGTGTAAAATCTTGCCATAACCATAGATGTCCTTCTCTTCCATGTTGCAGTAGTCTACATATGGGTTTACTCCTCTTGTCTTGTACACGTCTGGCCAGTATACATAAGTTTTCAGTCCCTCTGAGGTGTGTGGGGCATCTGACATGGCTGGGAGTAACGTGGGCCATAAAAGTGACGTCTTCAACCACCAGCCCTCAGACCTGAAAGGCCCAGTTGGAGCCAGTCCTAATAAAGGCAATGCCAGTCCTGTGCCACCCAGAGAGGGAAATGCAGCCTAACAGGAGAGTGGGAAGGAATACTGCAACATGGAACATTTTTTTTTGGGGGGTGATTATTTATTTAATAAGTTAATTTGTGTGTTTGAATTTTTAATTGGATTATTGGTGTTTATATATATCTAATATATATATATATATATATATATATATATATATATATATACACATATATATATATATACACACATATATATATATATATATATATATATATATATAGATACACACACACACACACACACACACACACACACACATATATATATATATATATATATATATATATATATATATATATATATATATATATATATATATAGGTGCACTTCAGATTCTCAAAATACTGAAATCTTGAATTTCAGTATCTCAAGACTAAAATATCGAAAGCCAGTTGTGCGAAAGTCCACATAACTGAATCCTGAAATGTCGAATTAGCAGTTGTAGTAGTGCGCTGTGTTAATGGATAGCTGGAGATTCAGGTAAGTGTTTATATGTTAAGGGTTTTGGGTAGGGATTTTAGTGTACATTAGTGTGTTGGGAAGTTGTAGGTGTAGGTTACGGTATGTAGGTAAGAGTGTGAGTGTGTAAGTGTTGAGAAGAGTGGTGTTTGTACATATATGATGTGTGTTTGAGCTAGGGTAATGTAGAGTGTGTAGTGGTGGGTTTAGTGTCTTTGTCTTTTTAGTGTGATCTCAGAGTTAGTATATATAAGTAGTGGGGCTGTGGGGGGCACAGCCCCCCACATGGGGGGTGCAGGGGGCTTGGCCCCCTGCTTATATGTAGGGTAGGTTTGTGTATGTGTGTTGTTGTGTTTGTGTGTGTTTTGTTTGTTTGTTGTAGTGTGGGGAGGAAGGTGTATCTGTGTTGGGGCTATATTAGAACACTGAACATTTGAAATGTCGGGTGTTCTAATATCGACCTGTTTTCAGCGAACGCTGAAAAAATTGAAGAAACAGGAAACCAAATTCTTTCCTAGGGAAAACATTTGGTTGTCTGTTTCTGTTGCTTCGATAGTTTCAGCGCTCTGGTGGAAAGTTACGGGTCGGGTTCAGGTAAGTGTGTGATTGTGTGGATGTGTGGGTTAGGGCGGGTTAGGTGAGTTAGGGTTAGGGCGCGGGTCAGGTAAGTGTGCGATTGTGTGGATGTGTGGGTTAGGGCGGGTTAGGTGAGTTAGGGTTAGGGCGCAGGTGAGGTGACTGTGCGATAGTGACGGACCTTAAGGTTAGGGTTAAGGTAAATGGATAGTTAGTGGTGTATGTATAGTTTAGTGTAGGGTTAGGTGTACGAGTTTAGTTGTATGAGTGTGGATTGCTGTTTGTTTGGTGTGCTTGTGTTGTGTGTATGTGTTTTGGAACAGCAATTTTTTTCCTAGGAAAAAATTAGTTGTTCCGAATGTTCGATGTTTTTTTTTCGATTGCTAGGGTTTGATACTAGAACACTCAACATTTTGAATGTTGTGTGTTCTAATATAGACCCTGTGTGTTTGTGTGGTGGACGGTGTATTTAAAAGTTGCCATTTTGAATTTCGCGCTTTTGGGGTTTTGTTATTTTGAATTTTCGGCTTTATAGTTTTGAGATACTGAAATTCGAGATTCAGTATTTCTAGATTATAAAGTGAATCTATATATATATATATATATATATATATATATATATATATATATATATATATATATATATATATCTATCTATAAGGTGTTGTGACTACGTGTATTTGTCTGAAGAAGGTTGGGAAGTCCGACCGAAAGCGCTTACCAATAACTAGCATTTATTAGTCTGAGTACTGTGCGTTTTTTATTTTTATTTGTTGGAGTTGGAGTTGTGCTGTTTGATGGAAGTGAGGGACATCTATGGTTATGGTAAGATTTTACACAACTTTTCTATGTCCTTCTATTCCAATGTTGCAGTATTCTGCATATGGGTGAGTGCCAAAGCTCACTGTGACTGGTGAGGTGATCTAGAGGCAGACTCCAGGAATCTGTGAAGGATAGCCCTGGCAAACCCTGCCCTGGATCTAGAAATGTGGTTAAAGTTATAGTGTTTTCTGAAAGTGTGAACTGAAGACCAAGTAGCTGCTTTAATGGTAGAGGTATTCAGGTCCTTAAAGAAGGCTCCTGCAGAGATTTACCATGGAGTTGGTAGCAAAAGATTATGGCCTTGGAGATCCAGGCAGATATGATCTGTTTTGATACTGCCTTCCCCAGGGCTCTAGGGTGGAAGGATATAAAAAGCTGGTCAGCCTTTCTGATGGACTTGGTTTTATGCAGGTAAAACCTGAGTTGGTGCACATCCAGGGAGTGAAGTACTCTCTCACTGTCCCCCTGTGGGTTGGGGAAGAAGGCAGGTAGGTGTATGGCCTAGTTAAGGGACAGGTCATTCACCACCTTGGGCATGAAGGAGGGGTTAGTTCTAAGAGTAACCCTGTCCTTGTGGAAGACTAGAAAAGGAGGAATAGCCATAAGGGCTTGTAGCTCTGATACTCTTCTGGCTGAGGTCAAGGCCACTAGTAGTACAGTTTTCCATGTGCAATGTTTTAGAGAAGCTTTGTCTGCTGGCTCAAAGGGAGGGAGTGTAAGTTTTTCAAGAACATAGTTAAGATCCCAAGGAGGAGGGGACGGTTTCCTGGGAGGTCTGAGGTGAAATACCCCCTTAAGGAGGCATGCGGGTCCAGCTGTCTTTTGTGACATGATAAAGTGAATATTTTTCACTCTGAAAGGTAGGATTTTCTTGTATTTCATTTCCTGGCCTCCTGCAGGACATTGAGCATGTACTTGTTGTAAAGATGTCTGAAGGAGATCAGAATCCTATCAACCACAGGGTAAGGTTGCAGAAGCTGCCACTGTGGGTGAATCTGAGATCCCTTGTGTTGGGTGAGAAAGGACACTTTTTCTGTCTTTTACAATTTAGCAACATTTTGCTATGGAAGTGCACATTGTATAAACAGGTTATAAAAAGGCATGCATTGCTATTTCTAGTTACTTTGCAATAATACTTGTGGTGATTGCCCTTGGACAATTGTAGAAGTAGGGGGAACCAGTGCTGTCTAGGCCAGTAGAGAGTCACCAGCAAGATTTTTGATGTGTCCTGCTGGATTTTCAGCAGGACCTTCTGAATGAGCGGGAAGGGAGGGAAGCATATAGATATTTCCCCTTCCAGGAGATTGAAAAGGCATCAGTTGCCAGTGCCTGTGGGTCTGGTATCCTGGTTCAAAAGCCAGGAAGCTGCCTGTTGATGGAGGAGGTAAACAGGTCTATTTGAGATGTACCCCACCTGTGGACCAGATCCAAGAAGACATTTCTGTGAAGCATCCATTTGTTGTTGTTTGTGGTGGTTCTGCTCAGATAGTCTGCCTGAGAGTTGTGCAGAGAGGGAATGTAGACTGCCCACAGGGTAATTCCCTGTGAGGTGGCTAGTTCCCATACCAGAAGGGCTAGTCTGCAGAGTAGGTATGACTGGGTCCCTCCCTGTTTGTTGAGATACCATGGCACAGTGGTGTTGTCTGTGTAAATCTTCAAGGGACCTTGCTGGAGGAAAGGCAGAAAGGCTCAAAGGGCCAGAAGCATTGCTCTCATCTCTTGAACATTGATGTGTTCTAGTTTGTGAGGCTTTGGCCACAAGCCCTGCACCCTTTGATGGCCCAGAGTTGCTCCCCAGCTCAAGTTTGAGGCATCTGTGTGCATGATCTGTGTGGGTAGAGGTGGTTGGAGGGGAAGACCTGGACTGCGGTTCACCTGTGCCAACCACCACAGTATTTTCCTTTTCAGGCAAGGGAGAAGGGGGACCCTGTACTCCAGAGGATGAGAGTGCTGTGTCCAGACTGACCAAAGATACTATTGTAACTTTCTCATATGCAGTCTTGCTAAAGGTAGCATGGGGATGGTGGCTGCCATGTAGCCCAAGAGTCTGAGGAACTGCCTTGATGTCAAATCTGTAGATTGGAGGATCAGAAGTAGATGTCCTGTCAATGTTTCCACTTTTTGGGGTGGAAGGTATGATTTTGTGAGGTCTGAGCGTATTCTGCACCCAAGGAAGAGAATGCCTTGGGTTGGCTGAGATGTGATTTTGGGAAGTTTAACTGAAATCCCAGGGACTATAGAAGAGACACTACAATGTGGATGTGGAGCTCAAGGGTCTCCTTGCTGCCTGCCTGGATCAACAGGTTATACAGGTAAGGGAATATCTGTATTCCCTTTGTCCTGCAATAAGCAATCACTGGAGCCAAGCATTTTGTGAAAACTCTGGGTGCAGTGGAAAGCCCAAATTGCAAGGCAGGGAACTGAAAGTGAGAAGAGCCACCAAGAACCTCAGGCATTTCCTGAAAGTTGGTTTTATGGAGATGTGGAGATAAGCATCCTTTACATCTAATGTGGCCATGAACCCCTGTGGGAGCAGGAGAGGAAAGAGGGTTGGTAGGGTCAACATCCTGAAGGCAGGGACCTTTAGGAATAGGTTGATATGGGAGAGGTCTAGACTAGGTCTCCAGGGTACGTATTTCTTGGGGACCAGGAAGATCCTGGAGTAGAAGCCTATTCCTTTTGCCACTGTGGAAACTGATGATGCCCTAAGCCAGCAGAGTTTGCAACACCAGTTGCATGAGGTGCAATTGTTGTTTAGGGGGCTGTGAGGTGCCCTTTCATTTTGGAGGGGAGAGGCAAGACATGAAATAACCATTCTGGAGGACTGACAGGACCCAACTGTCTGAAGCAATGTGGGTCCACACAGGGAGGTAGTGAGAGAGGCGGGCTGACAGAGGTAAGGAAGGAGGAGAAGGAGACAAGGATGGCAGGTAGTCAGATGTTACCTGCCCTGTCCTGAAAGGGTGGTCTCTGGCTAGAGGAGGGAGATGGTCGAGCTGGAGAAGGTTTTTGTCTGCAGAGTTGAGATTGTGGCTGGGTCAGCAGGTGGGCACTTAAGCAGATGCTTAGCAGTGTCAGGCACCTTATAAAGTCTGTCAGGTGTGCATGGAGCAGGTAGTTGGGAATCTGGATTAAGTGATGCTGAGGAAAAGGCATCCAGAAATGCAGGTAGGATAGGTGGGACAGCAGATAGGCTTGGGAACTCCATCTGAATGAGGTCATAGTATCTTTTTTGGACCTCAGTCATTTCAGGGGATTCTCACTTGAAATGATCTTTCATCTTGGAAGCAGTTTCCCCAAAAGTCAAGTCCTCAGGTGGGGAGTCAGGATTGACAGATTCTTCCTCTAGGGAGCTATACCCCAAGGGGGAAGAAATCTGGAAGGTGTAGGATAAAGATTCCTCAGAGGAGGAATCAGAAAGGTCTTCCTGTTTCCTCGTGGTAGGGTGTGAGGTCTGAGGCCTAGGGCCCAGGAGCTGTGGAGATATGTTAGCAGTCACTGTAGAGGTGGGACACAAGGCCATGAAAGCATTAAACAGGCTTTGGCTGAAAACCTGCCAATCAGGCATGCTTTCAGAAGATGGACAGAGATGCTTTCTTTTTAAGGGGCCTAGCAGGTGTCTGAAGAGGCCTAGAGTCTGGAGACTTCAAAGGACTGGAGAGATCTGATGGGCCTTCTGAAAATGCTGGTCCCCCCCCACCGGCGTCAGAGACCAATGTCGGTAAAGCCTCAACAGACATGCTCTCACCGTGGGATTGTGCAGCATCCGTGGAGGTACCCACTATATCCATTGTGGCAGATCTGGATCCTTCTACCAAGCTGTCAGCCACAGGCTGAGGATCGGACATATAGGCCCAATGGAAGAGGTAGGCTGTAAGGTCTTGGCCTTCTTTTTTGGCAGTTTTGAAGGAACATCAGAGGAGCCCTCCATCCCTAATGTAATCTGCTTAAGGCGTTGATTTTCCAAGTAGAGGGTTAAAGCATGCAGGTGACTATGTAGGGTCTTGGGTACAAATGCCTTTCAAATGGAGTAGGCTTTGCAGTCGTGCAATCATCCCAAGCAGAAAAGGCACTGATCATGGGCGTCCTTGTGGGGAATCTGCCGACCCCACTTATACTTGCCCTTTCTGGATTACATGAACAGGCAATAAAAGTAAAAAGGATTGACAGGGTCCCCAATGGGGTACTTATCTTATTTTTTGAATCTGACGTCAGCGATAGCAGGAATACCTGGCGTACGATTGGCAGCTGAGAAGTTCTGAGGGCTGGTGCATGCAGATATCACTTTTATGGCTCTCGTTATCCTCAGCCATGTCAGACATCCCACGCACCTTAGAGGGACTGAAAACTTTTGTATACTGGCCAGACATACGCAAGACAGGAGGAGTAAACCCATATGTAGAATATTACAACATTGGAATAGAAGGACATCTACTTCACACGAAAACTCAAAATACTGAATTTCATTTGACTGAGACCACAATACCTAATTTTCAAAATACTGAAAACTCATTTGACTGAGTCTCATTATGCTGAAAGCTTACAATGCTGAATTTCAAAATACTGAATTTTAAGCCATAGACATGCACACTTAGAACACCGATAACTAACTCTTTTCAAAACTTAAAAAATACTTACTTATCCGCTTAACAGAAGCAGGACGATATAAAACCAAACTAGGTTTTATATCGTCCTGTTTAACTGCAGGATCACACTACACTGGGGAAAAGAGGCATACATCTTTTACTTACCTTAAAGTACTGTACACACTGCCACTACTGTTGGGTGTACACAAAATGTCCGGCATATTACTTTAGATACTTGCTATAAAAATGTAAAGAGACATACCCACATTTAGAAACACTACAACCCTTCTTTCTACACTACTACTGGTATTCTGACAGTCGGCACTTTAAGTTACACTAATTTTTTTTATATCAAGCAAGTCACAGGTGAAGGGAAATACGCATCACATCTACGGCTTACAATTCAGTATTTTGAAATTAGAAATCAGCATTGTGAACTTTCAGTATAATAAGACTCAGTCAAATGAGTTTTCAGTATTTTGAAAATTGGGTATTGCAGTCTCTATCAAATAAAATTCAGTATTTTGAGTTTTCAGTCATGTGAAGTAGACCCACATACATACAAACACACACACGCACACACACACACACACACACACACACACATATATATATATATATATATATATATATATATATATATATATACACACATATATATATATATGTAGATATTTGTATATGGGAGCGCTACAGAATCCTGAAAGCCCAAAATCCTGAAGACCAAAATCCTGAAAGTTAAAAATCCTGAAAACACACAGGATACCAACACTTACTATATTCCAGCACAAGTACATACAGAAACAAATAAAACACAAACCTTATTACTCTTCCCCAAGTATAAGCAGGGGTGCAAGCCCACCTGCACCTCCCTTGTGGGGGGCTGGACCCCCACACCCCCTGCTACTTAAATATATCTACTCCAAGACTGCACTTAGTGTACTGAAGTGCAATCTCGGAGTTGTCATATTTAAGTAGCAGGGGGTGTGGGGGGGTGCAGGGGGGCTTGCCCCCCTGCCTATAGTTGAAGGGTAATATGTTTCTGTATGTACTTGTGCTGGAATATAGTAAGTGTTGGTATCCTGTGTGTTTTCAAGATTTTGGTCTCAGGATTTTGATCTTCAGGATTTTGGGCTTTCAGGATTCTGTGGCGCTCCTATATATATATATATATATATATATATATATATATATATATGTATATATATATATATATATATATATATATATATATATATATATATATATATATATATATATATATAAAATGTGTGTGTGTGTGTGTATATGTGTATATATATATATATATATATATATATATATATATATATATATATATATATATATATATATATATATATATATATATATATATATATATATATATATATATATATATATTCCTATTACAAGAACGAAAGTTCACTACTTCGAACTTGTAATAGGAAGCCTCACTTCTGAAAGTTCACTTTAGAAAGTGAACTTTTGCGTAAGTGCACTTCACGAAAACACTGCAGCACAGTGGAGGACATAAAAACAAGCTATGTCCTCCACTATGGTGCGATAGTCATGGACCTTAGGGTTAGGGCATGGGTTAGGGTAAGGTGATACTTAGTAAAGCTATCCCCTTACCCTAACTCATGCCCTAACCCTAAGGTTCGTGACTATCGCACCATAGTGGAGGACATTGCTATGTCCTTCACTGTGCTGCGGTCAACACGGACCTTAGGGTTAGGGCATGGGTCATGGTAAGAGGATAGCCCTTACTATGACACATGCCCTAACCCTAAGGTCCGTGAGTACTGCACGGAAGTTCAGTACAACACCCGTTCATTGTACTGAACTTTGCGTAAGTGCACTTTCGATTAAGTGCACTTTTGCTGCAGTGAGCATTCCATGCACTATTTCGAATTAGTGAAAATTTGATCTAATGCATGGAACCCATATATATATATATATATATATATATATATATATACACATAAAATATATATGTATGCAAAATCTGAAAAATGTTAAAAATCGTACACTTTTTCAGGTTAGTGCTGAATTCAGGGCTGTGTTACAAGTTTCTGTGTTTGCCCATACCTTACTTGGATAGAAGGAAGTTTCTCTGTTCATTGTGAGAGAGGGAGCTTTGAGCAGCCAATCTGTCCCATGGAGGAGTGTTTTCAGCCCAGAAATTAGTAGTTTATTGGCCATTTTGGGCTAATTTCTATCTCTTTCATTTCCCTGCTATAAAACCCACATTTGCAAGGTTTTTGTGCTAGTATACAGCTCAGCAAGAGAGACTTTGGAGTGATTAAGTATCATTTTTCTGCATTTTCTTGCTGCCTTTAGCTAATTCCGCCTAAAACACCGATTTTCTAGAGTTTCTGTGATTTAAAAAGCTTTTTTTCAGCTACATATTGTATTTATTTTACTGCCTGCACTTTAACAAAGTAGTTTTTGTGTTTAAATTACCTGTTTAACTATTGTAGGCAACACACTCAAGTGTGATAGCCATTTCTGTGCATTTAAAGTGTTTTTTTGATTGTATCTGCTTTATTTTCTGAAAAAAAAAAAACAGAAAATACTTGTTTTCCCACCTTTCTAGGCTAGTTTAGTCCAGTTTTCAGGTTAGTGCTGAATTCAGGACTGTGTTACAAGTTTCTGTGTTTGCCCATACCTTACTTGGACAGAAGGAGGTTTCTCTGTTCACTGTGAGAGAGGGAGCTTTGAGCAGCTTATCTGTCCCTAGAGGAGTGGTTTCAGCCCAGACATTAGTAGTTTATTGGCCATTTTGGGCTTATTTCTATCTCTATCATTTCCCTGCTATAAAACCCGCATTTGCGCTGTTTTGCACGCCGGGCAGTGCCGGTTAGCTAGGGTATAACTATTCCCGGCTCCACAAAGTCTACTCCTCAATTTTTCCCTTTGAACTAGACAAACTTTCAACTTAAGCACTCACATCATTCACTTCTCATCCTGGCATTTGCCCAAAACTAATAGCAAGCACTAATAAACCTTAGCACTAGACACCCCCCCTACACTGTAGAGAAGGACAAGGCTCTCTATTCGACCTTACCAGCCAGTCAGTAAAACAGTTCACTGTACCTATCCAGGCATGTCCAAAGGGCAGTTTCAGGTGTACTATCCAGTCCAACTGGTGAATCTGGGCATTTTGAGGCAATGTTACAATTGCCTCATGTACACAGACAACCCTCTCCTCCTCCCACCAAACACTAATACATGCGAGAGATGCAATTATACAGCCAAACTGGAGGCTAAGCTCTCTCAACCCAAGACTGGGCCAGGCAGACAAGAGGAGAAGGGAATTACTTGCATCACACCACCAGTCTCACATAGACCTATGAAACCAGCACTGGCAAAAAACACACATAAATACACAAAAACATACTCGGAGCCTCTAAATAAAAATCTGAAAAAAGCAACAGAGACCTCCAAAGCAGACATCCAATCAACCTCCAGCCCCCAACACAAACCATGAAACACATACTTCACAAAACCAGTGTGCCACACAATCACAGCCCTTAAGGCAAAATAACACAGTAGTAATAGTTGACTCTGTAGTCAAGCACACTGACGTCCCACTCACTAGGCTGAATAAGGAGAGGGTTACTGTTAGTTGCCTGTCAGGTGCCAGGATCCACCACATAACACAAGCACTCAGGTCACTCCAGAACAAGTACAAATATGACTCTGTCATTGTCCATGTTGGTGTGAATGACCTGAGCCATACCTCCCTGGACTACATGAAAAGAGACAAGGAGGAGTTCTCTGATCTTGTAGCCCAGGCTGGTATGACCCTGACCCTGAGTAGCATCCTGCCCTCACCAAGAATGATACCACGATACAGAGAAAAAATTATCAATTTCAACAACTGGCTAAGCTTCTGGTGTCATTCAAAGGGGATCCAGTGTCTGTCAGCCTGGGATGACATGTTCAACAAGCCACGCTCCTTTGCTAGAGACGGCTTGCACCTGTCACCCTTAGGCTTTTGAATACTGGCCAAAACTCTTGCCACCCCCATAGTGCCTTTTTTAGGCAAGGCTCAAAAGACAAACCCACTGCCATAAATAGCACAAGTAACAAAAAACTGAGGGTAATGCTGCTCAATGCTAGAAGTCTAAACCTCAAAATGCATGCACTTGAGGCACTCCTCAGTATGGAGAAAATCAATATATGTGCAGTAACAGAAACCTGGTTTAAGGCTCCAGAGAGCACCCCAGCACTACCAGGCTACAACTCATACCATACATTTCGGCCACAAAACCCGGACCGAAATACAAAAGGCGGTGGAGTATCCATATTCATCAAGGATACCCACACCTCCAGGTTAGTGGCACAGCATGATGCTTCAGAGATCATCCACATGCAACTAACAATGGGCAAAACTGCTATTCAAATTATAGCTTGCTACAGATCACCCACCATAGGTTCATAGGTTCATAGTTTAGTACTAAGCTAACTGCCTTTGCGAGCCATTTTAAGCCTAGCCAATTATCCTTTGTGAGTCTCAAACCCTGCACCTTGTGTTTGTAAGGCAAACACCTTAGCCATTAAGCCACCCTCCCAGAACCCCCACTCTGCATTCCTGGAAACACTGGGAAACATAAAGGTCCTACCAAACACCCTGATATTGGGTGATTTCAATTACCCAAACATTAACTGGGAGAACTACTCAAATACGAACTCCCTTGCCCAGCATTTCCTAGAATTTATAAACCCAAATGCCCTGGATCAGCTAGTCAACACCCCCACCAGAGGTGACGACATATTGGACCTGGTCATCACCAACATGGGTGACCATTGTTCCACACCAGAGGTCAACCCTTCGCTGGGTAGATCTGACCATAAACTAATCACTCTGGATATCCACATTCCACCACCACCCCCAGTCAAAGAAACCACCATGAAAAACTTTTCAAAAGCAAACTTCACATTACAGAAGTTTCAAATCCCCCATGCTAAAGGATAACGCTGTCCAAGCTGCAAAATCCTTTACTAATGCACTCTACGGGCACCTACAAGAATGCATGGATCATGCTATCCCAAACAAAACCAAGACTCACTCCTCCAAGAAAAGGAAACCAGTCTGGTGGACCCCTGCCATGAACAAACTATACAATAGAAGGAGGAAACTAGTACAGAAAAGAGTAAAATCCCAAGAAGAGAAGATATCCCTGATCAGTATCAGCAAGAAACTACGTTCCCTCATAAAATCATCCAAGGCTAGCTTCGAAAGAAAAATTGCCATGGACTCCAAAGATAACCACAAGGCATTCTTTAGCTATGTCAAGAATCTAAGTGGCAATTCTCACATCTGCTCGGAGTTGTGCAGAATGGCACAAAATACACTGAACAGACTGATATAGCCAACATCCTGGCAGACAGGTTCAGTGCAAACTTCACTCCCCTCTCAGCCCCAAAAGGGCCAATAACTATACCAGAAGAATGTAGTGCCCCTGAAATCACAGACACTCAGGTTAAAACATCCCTCTCCAAAGCCAAAAACACAGCATCAATGGGATCGGACGGTATCCCAGGCTGCATCCTACATGAGCTCAAAGATGAACTAACCCCTCACCTAAACACACTGTTTAAACTCAGCCTCTCCACAGGCTATGTGCCCACAGAGTGGTGCACAGCAATGATTATTCTGCTCCACAAAGGTGGAGCCACAACGGACCCCAGGAACTATCGCCCTATAAGCCTGACTAGCTTGGTCTGCAAAGCTATGGAGCGCATCATCATGGATCTCATTAACAGAGACACTGGAAACCTCCAAACACTGGACCCTTCCCAGTATGGCTTTGTTAAGGGCAGATCATGCCTCCTAAACCTGGTGGCCTTCTTTGTGACAGTTACCAAGGCTATAGATGAGGGAAAGGTGGTCCACACAGCCTACCTAGACCTCGCAAAGGCCTTTGACACCATTCCCCACTCGGGTATTATAGACAAGCTCACCAGCCTGAACATAAACCCCTACGTCATGAGATGGGTTGCCAACTGGCTCACAGACAGAGCCCACATGGTAAGAGTTGCAGAAGCTAGATCTGACTCTAAACTGGTTACAAGTGGCATTCCCCAGGGCTCAGTCCTAGCACACCTCATGTTCGGCATAAACGTCTCAGAGGTACATGCAAGCACAGGAGGACTATGGCTGATCAAGTTCACAGATAACTGCAAACTAGGGGCTATAATTGACTCTCTGGCTGACACAGACATCCTCCGAAAGGGTCTCACTGAGACAGATACCTGGTGTCAAAACCATGGCCTCAAGCTAAATGCCAAAAAGTGCAAAGTCATCCCCTTTGGAAAAAACAACGTACCCACAAACTACCACATAGATGGTAGCCCCCTAAATACGGAAGACGTAATAAGGGATCTGGGGACCCAAGTAGATAGTAACCTCTCCTTTGATAATCACATTGCCAAAGTGGTTAGAAAATCCTTCTATGTGGCCCACTTAATCACAAAAGGGTTTGCATCCAGATCGAAAGAGGTCATTGGGCCCCTCTACACATCACTTATCAGACCCATCATAGAGTACAATGCCCCATTTGGGATGTACCTTACAAGACACCTGCAACAACTGGAAAGACCACAGAAGTTCCTCACCAAGAGGATCACTGGCCTCAAGCAGATGCCCTATGCAGCTCGACTGAAGAAACTCCAGCTGTACTCAGTTGCATATCGCCTACTCAGAGGTGATCTCTGCCTGACATACAAGGCCATGTCCAACCCAGAATTGATGGACATGCTCCACCTAAAGAAAACCATATCCCCTCGAGCCACATGCTCCAGGGATCTAAACCTCACCACAACAATAAATAGGATGTCCTGGAGGGATAGATTCCTGTCCCAGAGACTTCCCATGCTCTGGAACAAGATTCCAATCTACATTAGGCAGAGCTCTTCACTAACCCTCTTCAAGAGAAACCTTGATGAGTGGATGGGAAACAGAAAGTTTACCCCAGGGATCACTTCAATGGCTCTGCTGGACAGAGGCACAAGGGGGTGGCGAAAGCCAACACATTCCGGCTAGGCTTATAAATGCCTTCGGGCAGATAGCCTAGTACCTACCTATGAACCTATACTATCTAAACTGGTAAAAGGTTTGACTATAGACAATGATTTCAAATTATGTCTGCTTTCAGAGATAATAAACTACTGATAAATATACTACCATTAAGTCTTGGACTCTGTGTAGCATTCAAAAATACATGCCAATAGGTTTCCCTATATTCTCGAAAAAGGAGAGCCAGTTTCCTCCTTTATCATTCATTGCTACTACTTCCAGGATGCAAAACATTTTTTTTTTAATTAAAACAATTTGCAGAATGCCTAAATAGAGCATTAGTACTGTCTTTTTTCTTATGTACATGATGAACAAAGTGCAATATATATCAACCCCTTAGTGTTGTATTCAAATGATCCTGATATGGAGAAAATTCTATTGATATTCCCTATTGCCACATATGTAGTCTCGTATATGTATCTGCACTCTTTGCAGGCACCACACTTTTTCATTTTAACTCGTTAGCTCCCAATAAAACTTTGATTTTTTTTTTTTTTGAACATATTCTTAATGCTCTTGCCTTTTCTGAAGACAGTCTTAGCTGTTGGTCCCAACTTTTCCAAAAGTTCAAATATCCCAAATACCCCCTTCCAGTTTTTTCCACTATACGTCTTGTAATAAAAGAACACTGATCATATGTTAAAACATAAACATTGTTTCTCTAAAGTCCTGTGGCTGTTGTAAACTGGGGAGCTGGGTTCCTCAATAAAGGGGCATAAATGGACATTCTGTCTTTCAAAACCAATGCTTCCTCATCTTCTAACATTTGTAATGGATAATTCCTTTCTCTAAACATTTGTTGTAAAGTGGAAAACTCCTCATACAGACATTTGTCTTCAGCAGCCAACCGCGGCAATCTTATTATCTGGTCTTTAACCGAATTTCTTTTTTACCAGTATGGATAGTTGTTTTCATAATGAAGAAAACTGTTTGAATAGGCTGGTTTCCTATAAATGGACGACTCATATTGTTTTTTTCTCCTTGTTTTTATAAAGATGTATATCTAAGTAATTACAGTTTTCTGTTTCTATTGTGTGGGCAAAGGACAAAAAGTTAGTTGCAGAGTTGATATAGTCCAAACATTATGGTGTTTTCTGTGCATCATCGTCCCAAAGGATAAGTATATCATCCAGGAATCTGAAATACTTGAAAATGGAATTCGGAAACACAGATCCAAAAATGAACTTGGTTTCCCATAACCACAGGACTATATTCACAAACATGGGCTGAAGAAGCCCCCATAGCCACTCCTCTTATCTGTTTGAAATATTAGCCATGAAACCACACAAAGTTGTTCTTCAAGACCAAGGCCGTAAGTGTTGACAGAACACAGATTGAGTCCTGTGACATTTTAGTGGCCAATGTTAATGCTTCAATGAAATAATTCATTCCTTCTTCATGAGGAATAGAAAGGAATAAATCTTTCAAGTCTACACTGAGAAAAATAACATTCTCCTTACATTCACATTTAGCTAATGCGTTTAGTAAATGCCACAAGTCTTTCAAGACATGTGTTTTGTCTTCAAAAAATTATTTTAAATGATGGTCCACAAACTTTGCTAAGGACTCTGTTTTTGAACCCCTCGCTACCACTACTGGTCTCATGGGGGGGTGGTCAAAAACCGATTTGTGGACCATGGGAATTCCAAATTCGGATGGTAGTAAGAGCTTTTGTACTTCATATATTTAGCTTCTTCTGGGATGAATTGGTACTCCAAGAAAAGTTCATATAGAAACAAATCTAGTCTATAATTTGAAATGTTAACTTCAATCAGTGACACTGCAAGAAAGTATTCATTGCCGTGCAAGAATTCTAGCATTTTGCCTGTGTACAAATGCTGATCCATTATAACTATCCCTCCCCTTTATCCGGTTTCATAATTCTTATGGTGTTGTTAGTAAGTTCAGTTAATACTCTATGCTCTTTGTCACTGAGATTGTTCTCAAGAACCTTAGTATTCTCTGTATGAGCTGCTTTTATATGCATTTTACAAAGCTTTTCAAATAATGCTACCAGTGGTAGTAAAGGGGGATTGTAGGGGCTACTTCTATGTAAAACTGGTAAAACATCACCAGTTATATCTTTGCTGTTCTCTAACAACAATTTTAAATTTAAATTTCTTGCATACATTTTAATATCCAAAATTGTATCCACTACATTGCTATGAAATTAAAATCCCTTGCAAGCAATGATCCATACTGTTCTGTTATTTCAATGTCAGTGTAATTATATATTTTAAGTCCTTTGACTTCTGAGATATCATGACTTTCAATAAAATTCCTTAGCAATGGTAGTATGAGAGGTTTCTCCCCTTCTGTCTCCATTGGTTCTTCTGGTTGCATTAGGTGGTCTGCTGTTGATTCCCTTTGTCGGCTGCTGAAAGTGTTGCTGCATGTTGGTTTTGTCCCTCAGTCTCACCGACTTCCTGGGAAGGGGGGATAAAATCGCTTTGAAAATTTTGTCTACTCTGTCCTCGAATACATCCTGCTCAACCTCTTCCCTTGGGGCCTGAAGCTCCACCAGTCATCAGTTTCAACAAAGGAAGCTGTACTAACCCGCACTCTTTGGCAAGGGGTATGCCCATTTTTGCTAATATTTCACACTGTCTCTGACCAGCTCTTTACTTTTCTTTTTCTCACATTAATAACATCCTGATCTACCCTCCTAAAAACCCCATTGTAGAATTCACTGTAATCTGCAAAAAGTGTACCCTCATTAATTTCATACTCTAATAATATAATCTCTTCACATAAAGTGTTGATGGTCTGCTGATTGTCTCTCATTAAAAGTTACATGAACTCAAACTCCACAAGGTCAAACAATTCTAGCAGCTCATGGTGTAACAGGGAACCATGTGTAACATTGTTAGGAAATTTGTAAATTCTTAAACCCTTAGGTACATGCTTCGCTCTAATAATACAGTCTTCAAAGAAGACACTGTCTAAATGTAATTCTCTGTATTTTGTAATCAATTTTTGAAGCTTATACATTTTTTGCTCGAGATCCCTCACTATATCATCTCCTCCAATTAAAATTTTCCCTTGCTTGCCATTAACCAATGAAAAGTCTTTATTTAACCAAGCCAAAAATTCTCCATTATTGGTGTGATGGCCAGATAAGCCCACCAAACTGGTATTCTCATGGCTAGGTCACTGTCCTATAGCATTCACTCCTCATATGCTGACGAGGTCATAACAAGGCTGAAATATGCATATCCATAGCTAGTGGGGTTTGGCTTTATTGGCCTGATATTGTCTATTAAAACGACTTCAAATGTAAAAGTCATGGGCAATCAGAATTGCCATATAGCTGAAACACCTGATGTCCATAAGGGTCATTCATATATCCCATGTGCCTCTGTTACAGGAGGTTTGGGAGGTCACTCATTGGAAGTTCTAGCTTGGCTGGAGTTTTCATTTAGTTTTTTCTGATTGTTTTTTCAGTGTGACCTTCCAACTCTTAGTTTTTATCATGTAACCACCTTGGAAAAAGTAGGTGCAGAATGAGACATTTTAGCTTTGATGCTTGAATTTACCTTAGAAAAATTGTTCTTACCTTCTGCTCTGTTCATACCACTCACTTCCAAAGCAGCATCTTTATTCATTTTGGCATTTATCTGGGCTAGAAGTGCCATAAACTACATTAAGCTCACATTGTCTTCATCAATAAACTTCGTTGACTCGATGGCTCTTTCCATATCTAAACTGGAATATAGATTTCCCAACAAGTGCCATGTGAAATAACCTCAAAATGAAATATAAATACTAATAACCCCCCAAAAAATGAAAGATACTCAAAATAACACAGAAATTTCACTGCGAGGAATACACAACAGGCCCTTATATCAGGTAAGAGCTTTCATTCATTTAATAGTAATAATGGAACTTCATCAGATAACACAGAATAAAACCATTTCCTTTTAATACAGAAAACGTACCAATCAAAATTGTGTATACTTAATTAAAATATCAATTGAAGATTGACATATAGTGGAAAAAACTGGAAGGGGGCATTTGAGCCATTTGAACTTTTGGAAAAGTTGGGACCAACACCTAAGACTGACTTCAGAAAAGGCAAGAACATAAAGAACATGTTTGAAAAAAATAAAAATCAAAGTTTTGTTGTGAGCTAACAAAGTAAAATGAAGAAGTGTGGTGCCTGCAAAGAGTGCAGATACATATATGAGACTACATATGTGATGATAGGGAATATCAACAGAATTTTTATAATATCAGGATCATCTGATTGCAACACTAAGAGGGTGCTATATGTTGCACTTTGTCATGTACATCCTTTTATATAGGAAAGACGAAAAATGCTATTAAAAAAAAAGAATCTCAACACAACTATGCAATTAAGAAAATAAAACAGTACTAATGCTCTTTTTAGGCATTCTGCTAATTGTTCTAATTTAAAAACAAGAAGTAATGTACTCACCATAACATTCGATGTATGTAGTCCATCTCGCCTCACATTCTTACCCTTGGGCTCGGAGCCGAACCTCGGCTCCGACTCGGCAATACTCTAGCTCGAAGTCTTCAATTGGCTCATAGCTAAGAAGTATCCCACACTGCAACGCGTCCATCCCAGATCTTGTTTGCTGCAAGCTCACATACACACACACACACACACACACACACACACACACACACACACACACACAAACATGCTGAAAGGAAGAACCAACCCAACAAAAAAGGATACTAAAACCAGAGACTAAACCTCTAGGTCCTCCTGGAGGGGGTAGGTGGGTGGGTTAGTAAGAATGTGAAGGGAGATGAACTACATACATCGAACGTTATGGTGAGTACATAACTTCTTGATGTTATGTAGTCCAATCTTGCCTACATTCTTACCCTTGGGACAGCGTCCCTAGCAACTAAACCTTGGGTGGCTCATTGAAAAATACTCCTGAGCACTGGAACCAAAGGAAGATCTGCCTCTAGATATCAGATCCAATTTGCAGTGACTAATAAAGGTGTGAGGCGATGCCCATGTGGCTGCAGCACAAATATCATCCATAGACATCCTAGCCTGAAAAGCAGTAGAGGTAGACACCGATTGTGTAGAATGAGCCTTCACTTTAAAGGGTAATTCCTCGCCATTTGAAGTATAAATGAAGGAAATGCAACTAGAAATCCATCTGGACAGAGTTACTTTAGAAACTGGAGCCCCAAGTCTATTATCTGAGAACGAGACAAAGAGTTGATCTGATTTCCTAATATCTTTAGTTCTATGTAAACAGAAACGCAATTGTCTGTGAACATCTAGCTGATGAAACTTAAATTCTGCCCTGAAAATTCAGGGAAAAATATAGGCAGCTCAAGGGAATGGTTGAGGTTGACAACCGAAGCAACCTTTTGCATAAAGGAAGGATTAGGTCTTAGAGAAACCCTATCCTTGTGAAATACCAAGTAAGGGGGCCGAACCAATAAAACTTGGAGTTCAGAGACCTGCCTAGCCGAAGTGATGGCTATCAAAAAGATTGTTTTCCAAGACAAAATTTAATGTCACAAGTTGCTGCGGGCTCAAAGGGAGGAGAGGTAAGCTACTGTAACACAAAATTGAGGTCCCATGGCATTACAGGATCAAAAACTTGAGGTCGAGGTAGCATAGTCCCTTTCAGAAAAGCCCTACAAAGCCTGTGCGCCATTAGATTGGGTTCATTAGCAACATGAAAAGTAGAAATGGCTGCCAACTGCACTTTGATAGTTGCCGCAGCTGATCCCTGGCTGAACAGTTGAGAAAGAAATTCTAAAACTGATGAAATGGGAGCTGTATAGGGATCCATCTGCCTTTCATGAACCCAAATGGAGAATCTCTTCCACTTACTGGAATAAAAGAAGAAGACAGAATATGAACCACCTCCGGGGAAAAATCATGAAGCCTGACTAGGGATGGAATTGGAGCAGCCATGCTGTCAACTTGAGGGTCTGAATGGAGGGATGGAACTGCTCTGACATATGAGTCAGCAGATCTGGCTCTGGGTCCAGAATCCACGGATTGTCCATTAGATAAGGGTGGAGAAAAGGGAACCAAATCTGACGAAGTCAGTGTGGTGCAATCAGTATCATCTTGCTTCCCAAGGATTGTGCTTTCTGAATAACCTTCGTTATCAGGGGGACTGGCGGGAAGACATAGAGAAGACTGGAGGGACAATCATGAACTAGAGCATTCCTGGGTGCCTTCCCCTTCAGGGGATAAGGGTGAAGTAGCTGCTGCATTTGGCATTGAGGTGGCTGGCAAATAGGTTGCAGCAAAGCTGACCGCATCTGTGGAAAATCTGCTCCGCCACTTGTTTGTTCAGGGACCACTCGTGAGGCATCAGAATAGCTCTGCTCAGCCTGTCGGCAATCACATTGGACTTCCCTGGTATGTGCATTGCCACTAGAAAGTGTAGGGAAGAAACTGCCCACTGCCGCACTCGAAGTGCCTCTCTGCAAAGGGGATATGACCTGGTTCCTCCCTGTTTGTTCAGATGCCATACCACTGACATGTTGTCTGAGTGGATTGCAATTGTCCCATGAGGAAGAAAGCCCTGAAGTGCATGCAATGCTAATAGCACTACTCTCATCTCCAAGACATTGATATGCAAATGGGTCTCGTGCTCTTGCCACGTGCCTTGGACTGTCCTGCCAAGATAATGCCCCCCACCCAATCTGGGAGGCATCCATGGTCACCGTGGCAACTGGAGAAGGAAGAACGAAAGGCATGCCCGCGTTGAGATTGCTGGTCTGAAGCCACCAGTGCAGATCCTGCTTGCACTTGTCTGTAATAAGAATAAGATAAGAGAGTGGGAGATGCTGTAGAGACCATTGGGCAAAAAGTAGCCATTGAAGTCTCATGTGTGGTCTCGCAAGAGGAACTAGCATAATCGTGGCAGCCATGGTCCCTAATTACTTGAGGACCACTTTTGCCTTGACCTTCTTTAATGGAAGCAAAGCGTAGACCTGCTGCTGTAAAACCTGAATTCTCTCTTCTGGTAGGAAGGCCCTCATAAGCACCGTGTCTAATTCGGCACTGATAAATGTAACATGCTGTGAGGGCAACAAGGCAGACTTTTCCCAATTCAGAGTCATTTCCAGACTTTTGCACAGAGCAACAGCAGCGTCCCTAGTCTGTAGCAGTAGATGCCTGGTGGTGGCAAACAGGAGCCAGTCATCCAGGTACGGAAACACTTGGAATCCCTGATGTCTCAAGTGAGCCGTTACCACTGCCATGCATTTGGTGAACACCCTGGGGGCTGTGGTGAGACCAAAGGGCATGGAGCGAAACTGAAAATGACTGGCTCCCAGCCAGAAGTGTAAGTGACTTCTGGATGCCCTGTCCATCTTGATATGGTAGTAAGCATCCTTGAGGTCGATGGAGCACATCCACATATCTTTCCCTAATAAGGGGAGAATTGACTGTAACGTGACCGTGTGGAACTTGGACTTCTCTACATGAAGGTTCAAATGGCTGAGATCCAAGATGGGTCTCAGGTCTCCTGTTCTTTTTGGCACCAAAAAGAATCTGGAGTAAGTCCCTAATCCTACTTGGTCTGCGGGGACAGGCTGGATGGCTCCCTTTGACAACAACTTTTGTACTTCTAAAATTGCGGAATCCCTGTGAATGGGTGGGCTGGGATTCTTTTGTTTGGAGGGGGATAAGAAAGAAGGGGAATATGATAACCTCTGGAAATTATCTCTAATACCCACTTGTCTTGGGTGATGTCTCGCCAGGCTTCTGGGTATAGAGAAATGTGACCCCCGACTGGCTCCAGAGAAGCACAGTTGGGCCTCCCCTCAGGTGCGCTGGTAGGGAGAACCACAAAAGGAATCATGGTCCCCCTGGTTACCCTCTGCCTCTAGTATGGCATCTACCTGGATATCCATCCCCTCCTCTGCCTCTGGAGGGTGAATCACTCTGTGCGTCTTGAAAAAACCTCTGCGACTTTCTGAACCACATTTTTCCACCCTTCTGGCCCTTGGGGTAAGGTCTAGAAGGCATGGAAAAATGGACTCCCACGGCAGACAGGGTTTTTCCTTCCTGCTCGCGCCTAGTGAGAGTGTCCTTCACCTTGGTTCCAAATAAGGATGAACCGTCAAAGGGGGCGCTGGTGAAAGTAGGCTTGAAAGCCTCCACGAAGGAGTGTCTCCTAAGAGAGACTCCAGAACCTGCAGCCCTGCTCGCTCCATCAGCTGCATGCGAGATCAGCCTCATGGAGGAGTTGGTAATGGAATTTAGGGTAGACATCTGAGCATTGACCTTTTGAACCACAGCATCAGAAACGTTACCCTGTAGAGAATCTCCCAGCTCTTTTAGAAGATCTCTGGAGCTGTGTAAAATGCAACAAATAGTTCAGCGACCGCAGTGCAAAGGCCGCTGAGGAAAACACATGCTTCCCATACCTGTCCATGGCCCTAGACTCCTTGTTAGGGGGATGGACAGTAGATGAAGTTTCAGCAAGTTCCTTTTTGGTGGCTGCTGCCACCACCATGACATCTACTGGAATGCTTTTCGTAAGAAAATCCTTGTCTGGAGGAGCGGACAAAAACTTGTTGGGTCTCCTAGGGACCGGTTCCACAGTGTCTGGAGTTTCCCACACCTTCCGACAAATGAGATCCAGTAGCTCGTAGAACGAGGGAGAAACCCAAGAGGGGGGGGCGGAGGGTTGAGACCCAAAGGCCTTCAGGAACACCGACTCCTCCTCAGTAGGGGATTTGGAGGGCCAGTCGCCTCTCTGCCTCAAGATTTCCAGGATATCTGAGAAAGAGATATCTTCAGAAGACGACTTGGGGGACCCTTTTGACTCATCGAGGTTGGTGTCAGACATGAGAAACTCATCTTGGGAGTCAACGTGCTTCCTCTTTCACACTCTCTTTCTGCGGGGGCTCCTCAGGCAAAAACTCCGGGGAGACCTTAAAAAGTTGGGGACCACTCATGGAGGTATCCTGAGGCCTTGGGTCTCCACTGTCCATGGATAGAGGGTGATTCAAGACTGATACCGGTGCTAGAGGGGGCAGAGTGTTGGTGCCGTAAGATGCAGCTGATGACCTGGCCAGCACGTTCCTCATGAACTCTAAAGCTGAACCCCCTGGCTCTGAAGATTGACTGACCGTGGAAGATATGGTAGTAGCCCACGGAGCTGAAAAGATGAGGTCCGAGGCTGATGTCGGACTCAAGCTCACCCGAGCCAAAGCACCGACAGGAAGGCTAGGAGCCAAAGAAGATCGATCCGAGACCTCCCTCTTGGGTCCAACCGGTGAACCAAGAATCCTGGACCCCGTGGACAGTGCCGATGGGGTCGGAGTGGAGATTGGAGCCGAGATGCCAGAGGGGGATACTGGAACTGACCTCACAGCATCCAACGGAACCGACAGCTCTGGCTCCAAAAGCCGAGAAAGGCTCGGAGGAGGAACAGCCAAAGAGGAGGGGAGGATGGGCTCCCGGGCCAACTGGGCCGGAACCGAAAACAATTTAGCCAGCACCGATGACTGGAGCCATTTCTGCACCACTCTATTGACATTATTATCAGAGAGGGTCCGACAGGACCTAGAGGATAAGGTCGGAGATCTGGATCTCCATACATAGGGAGACCTATGAGAGGGAGAAACCGGTCAAGGAACTAGAATATCTGTCACCGGCTCCGAGATGCTGCGAGCTGATGTTGACATAGTTGGTGTACTGCCTTCTGTCAGCCCCGAAGACAATGGTGCCGAAGAAGTAACAGTAGTTTTAGCAATTTTCTCTGGTGGCTCCTAGGAAACTGACGGAGCCGGAGAGTGCTTTTTTGAAGATTTTTTCCCTGATTTCTTGTCCGGTTTGGAAGGAGAGGATCTGGAACTAGAAGACCTCTCCAAGTCTTCTTCAAAGGAAGGTTTCAGTAGTCCTTTTAAGATAAGCTTGTTCTTCCTCTCTTGCAGTACATGGGGGCTGAAAGCATGGCAGAACAAGCAGGATTCTTGGAGATGAATAGCACCTAAGCAGTACATGCGCACTGAGTGCCCATCAGTTAATGACAAGTTGTTACTACATTCTATACACTTTTTAAAGCCGGAAGGCCTGTGTTCTTTGGGATCTTTAGACATGCTGACAAGAAAACTCCACACACCACACAGGGGAACACAGGAACATCTTTGCACCAAAAATCAAACACAGAAGAGTGCGGGAAACTAGAGCCTCTAACTGAAATGGCCTAGACCGTGGACAACCACAAGGAGGATTAGTTCCTCTAATTTAAATGGGCCTAGCCCAGGAAACAAAAGACTAATATCACAGAAACAACAAAACACCAACAAAAAAGAAAAACTACAACTGGACAGTAGGGAAAACAAGGTCCTCTGACTGAAAAAATGGGACTAGCCCATGGAGACAAGGGGCGAACGGGATACCAAAAGGCCAACGGAACCAGCCACACAACCAACAGAACAACACACATCAGGTAGCTATGAAAATAGTTTTTTGGTCAACAAATCATTTGAATTTAAAAGAAAAATTATACTTAGCCACGGCCAAGAGCGAGACAACATCTGAGCGTAATGAGCGGCAAACGAGATCTGGGATGGGCACATTGCAGCATGGGATATCTCTTAGCCATGAGCCACTTGAAGACTTCGAGCTAGAGTATGGCCGAATCGGAGCCGAGGTTCGGCTCCGAACCCAAGGGTAAGAATGTAGGCGAGATTGGACTACATAACATCAGTTGATTTCTGTCCTGGAAAAAGTAGCAACGAGCAAGACAGGAGGAAATTGGCTTTCCTTTTTGGAATACAGGGAAACCTAATGGCAGATTCATTTGAATGCTACACAGACTCCAGGACTTAATGATCGTATCTCTATTAATACTTTATTATTTCTGAAAGCAGACATAATTTAAAATCATTTTCTATGTATATATAATCAAACCTCTTCAACAGTTCAGATAGCATATTTTATTATACAATTTTTATCATTTTTCATATTTTGCACACACACACACACACACACACACACACACACACACACACACACACACACATTTACATATTTTATATGGTTTACTATTGAAATGTCGAAATAAAAAAAAAACGGTACTAATCAGCGAATTGTTTTGCTGAAAGTACAAATAATCTATTGTCGAAAAATAGCTGTTAATGCCGAAAATGTCAACAACGACATTTTACGGCATTAACAACATTTCCACCCTTGCCCTAACTCCGTAACCTCTACACCTAACATCCCACTTATGAAGAGGGGCAAGCCCCCCTGCACCCCCCCTATGGGGGGGCTGTGCCCCCACACCCCCCAACTTAATATTCCAACACCGAGATTTCACTACAGTGAGGAAAGTGATGTAGTTCCCTAACCGCACTATACTGCGATCCCTGTACATAATCGAACGTTATATTTACGAATGCACAGTCCATTCACAAATATAACGTTTGCTCATGTAACCTGCACACATATGAAGTATTCGAACATCTGTAGTTGGAATACTTCATAGCCGTGCAATTGCATGGGGAAATTTCAATGGTGAACCATTTTATATATATATATATATATATATATATATATATATTGAAAATATGTGTGTGTGTATGTGTATGTGTGTGTATATATATATATATATATATATATATATATATATATTTTTTTTTTTTTTTACAACTATATATATATATATATATATATATATATATATTTGTTTCAATTGTAAATATATAATTGTTGAGATGGGGCATGGTACATTGTCTCAATTAAAATTCTAATTAAGTATGCACAATTCTGATTGGTACATTTTCTGTATTAAAAGGAAATGGTTTTACTGTGTGTTATCTGATGCAGTTCTGTTATCAGTATTAAAGGAACAAAAGCACTTATCTGCCTGCTGTGTATTCCTCGCAGTGAAATTTCTGAGTTATTTTGAGGATCTCCCAATTGCTCTTGATGGATTTGAAAATAAATTGGGTAAAAGGACCCAATTTTTAAAATTCAGGCCAGATGTCTTGCATACGTTTTCAGTTCTTGATGAGGATGTCCTGTAGATCATATGTTTCACATGAATAATACAAAGTCATAGAACAACAGAAACTGATAATTTACTCTGGGGGGTCTGAATCACTGGTTTAACTAAAATAGGTACATAGCTGATATGTCATTTTAGCTTTGTAAAATTCACAATGACATCAATCATGAACTCATGGTAATTAAGAACAGCACAGAATTTACGACAAAACACTCTTCTGAGATGATCCTAGACAGCCTGATAAATTGTCCCTTGACTATGCCCTTTTCTGCTTCAAAGTATGGGCACTGTAAAAATGCAAAAAACAATTTAAGTATGTGAGCTTCCCACAAATATTGGAACAATAATGGTATGTATCCTTATATACCAAAATGTCAAAGAACAGAATTTGCTAAGTGTTTGTATGAAAGTTAAAATCCATAAAATTTATAATACCCCAAGATACACACACACACACACACACACACACACACACACACACACACACACACACACACACACACACACACACACACACCATTAAGAGTATCCTGATCCCTTCTTCCATGTGAAAAAAAATATTGTCCAATACTTAGAAGAAATACTGAGATTTTTATAATAAGGACAACCCATGACAAACTTCTCCTTTTTAATTTCTCCATATCTTTTGGGTTTCTAATATCATGATGGAAATGGACCCCATTACTAAGTCAGGATATAATTAAAGTTCATAAAATTAGTACTGTCTCAATCTTTAATGTTAATCAGAAGTACTCCTTGCAGCACAAGCAATGTGCCCAGCATTGACTCCTGCAATTCATATGGAGTTACATATATAGGTATCACATCTAAATATGACCGTAGATACTTTTTTATTAAACCCATTGCTCCTACTACTATTGGAACTGTCTTGTGTACCTTTCTTCCACATTACTCTCTTTTCTGCCTGCAAATCTTAACATTTTATTACTTTGTGAATCTCTATACATGAGATACTGTAATCACTTGGTATAGCAATTTCAATGATCAATGCTACATTTGTCTTTTTTCATGGACAACTATATCTGGTTTTCTCACATTTATTTTTTGAACTGTTGTTAATGGATGATTCCAGTGAGATGTGCACTTCATCATTCTCTATAATGCTTTGTGATTAATGTTTCCAATGTTTCTTAGCTACTTCTATACTGTATTGTTTGCACAATCCCCAGTGCAACAGTTTTACTACATTATTGTGTCTTTCAGTTTAGTGGCCCTCTGCCATAAGTATATTAAACCCAACAACAAGGTATAACTGTTTCCAGGTCTCTTTTGCAGAACTTACATTTGTTTGTTTGTTCCACATGTTCAATGGACTTTCAAGCCAACATGCATGTTATCCGCTATCATGGGCTACCGGTTAATATTTTATTTTTTTGGTTTCAATTCACCTCTCCTTAAGCATTCCTGCATGAAATCCTGATCAACATGAGGTTGTTTAAGGAGATCTCTATACTTTCCACTATATTTATGGCTTCTCCACATTTCTTTCCTTTTCATCTGATTCTTCTTATATTCTTTCTTTTGTTTTTGGCACATTCAGTTGCTGTCTGATTTTTGTCTACTTCTGGTTTGATTTCCATTCCTGCTTCACACAGGAATGCTTCTGCTAAACTAAGCAGAGGGGCCATCTTAGACTTTCTCTCCTCATGTTTTAAAACTTTCACTGTGTTTTGATCTGATAAGGTCAGCAGATACATATGCAGTCCCGCAACTACAGATCTATACATGTATTCAATTTCAAGCAGGACCATACCTCCTTCGGAGTGTGGAATATATAATCTTGGTATACACTGATTTTTATATATCATTTTGATAATTATGGGGCATTTTTCTTGTTTTTCTTTCCCACTAATCCAATACCATTTGAGGCCAGTCAATCACCTACGAACTGTAAGTCAGAACAGGGAAAGCAAATTATTTTATAGCTTGGACTTTATTTCTAGATGCCAAGACTGTTTTCAGTATTCATTTTAGTCTTCTGAAATATTCCTTACTGAGTTTTATTCACATTTGTTCATGATTTATTGCCGCTCTTTCATAATTTCCCAAATATTTATACACTCATTCCTGCTCAAGTTCATTTATATTACATTCTTGTATCAGAGTGATATTTTCTTGGTACTGCAACTTTCCTGCTTTAAACGTTGGGCAGGATTCACGAAGCCTCCGTGTAAGAGTTAGCAAGTCTTACACAGAGGCTGCAGTTAAACGGGATGATGTCAGCATGCCATGCATATTCATGAGGGCATGCTGAATCACACCCTAGGCTAACACGGTCCGTGTAGCAAAGTAGGGGGCGTGTCCGCATGGCGAGATCTGCAAAGGGACACGCCCCCAGAAGAATCACAGTCCCAACAGGAAACTCCCACGAGCGAGTCCGCGGAAATGTCATGAAACACAACAGCACACATGTCCCTACAGACTAGTAACCCAACTGAAAAGTAAAACGTAAAATTAACAGTTTAATTTTATTTTTATTTCAGAAATGTTTGCCCATAATTGCGCTCGTTTGCGCGGGTGTGCCCTTTGCTCAGCCACAGTTAGCAGTCACTGAAAAAGTATATAAGCTCTAAATATGCAAAATAAGCCAAGTAGTAACAGCATAGCGGTAGAAACGTCGGCCAAAGAGGAGGCAGTCACGGTTCGAGCACCAGCAACATAATTTTTTTATTTTTAGTGAAATAAGCACGAAACAATCCCCTGACATATATGTATATATACATAATTATAATTTAAGTAAAATGCAATGAAATGGGCCATGTTTTATGAAGAACTCTGACACAATAAAAAAATAAAATATTTTATAAGTGCCCATAGCTGAGCAGTGCTCTAACAAGCTGAGTATGTATGCCTGCAGGTGAGCAGTGGTTTAACAGGTGTAATAGGAGTGCCCGGAGTTGAGCAGTGCTTTAACACGCTGAAAGTGTGTGCCCGTAGTTGCGCAGCATTTCTCACAGCCTAATATGCGTGCTCATAGCCAAATAATGTGTTAACCAGCGTAACCCGTTTGCGCGGAGCTGCCCAGCGCGCCAACTGGCTTACCGGCGGGCAATGTTGAGCAACCTGTATCAAAGCCGCCTTTAAACAGACACACCTCCTAGCCTGTCTAGACAGTAGTAAAATAAAAAAAGAAGCAATGCCCAGGCTCGAACCCAGGATACTGTGCATCATAGTCAAAGTACTGAACCACTAAGCCATGACAGCTGTACTGAAAACTGCAGTATTAGCATATATATAGGAATGAATGGAAATAGAAGCATGACAAAGCAGGTTTTGTGAAGCTGATACCAATCCAAAATGGCCAATCACAGATAAGTGCGGGAAAAATGGCATATATAAGCCCCATAGGCGGGAATACACAGCATAACTGATTGTGGAACCTATTTGCAGTCAGCATGGCAGGTGTAGGAGAGGGCAGTTGCTTTCGAGCACAGAGGTGGGGTGTTGAGGAGTCCAAATACATGGTTTGGCTCCTAGTCCACGATCATGAGGCTCAACTCATGCAGGGCCAGGTTCTGTGGGGTGCATATAGGGCAGAGGCGTGGGACCGGTTGGCACATGATCTCACCAGTGCCACAGGCATACCAAGGACTGGTGAACAGGTCCGTCACCACCATGCGGACCTGAAGACACGGAAGCAGGACCAACTGAACCACTGGATCCAGGAGGCCCAGCAAATGCCCAATGCCCCACTACTGAGTAAGTATCCATGTAATTATGTATGCAAGGAATTATCCTAGCTGATATTATGGAGATGTATGTTCCAATATTACTTCATTTATATTACAGTTGCAGGTGTGCATTCTGCGAATAGGCAAGCCTATGGTGATAGGCTGGAGCGGTTGCGCCACCAGGCAGGTTAGTATTTATATTCCTGTACTTGTTATACAATATAGATGAGACAGCTTGTAAAAGAGGTCAGTGTAGTCACATATTAATAAAGTTCAAATAACACTAGAAGAAAGATTCTGCTAGCACTGTATGATTAGATAAGTGATGCAGCCTGTAATCCAGAAATAAAAAGTAAACAAGTCTGAAATAGTGATTAGCCACCTGAAGTGTAATATCAGATAACCTGCAGCAGCCTGAAAATCACTGGTAAACAAGCCAAAGATAATAGACATGTGTGAAATACATCCCCTTAGAAAATCTGCCATATGAAACAAGTGAGTCTGTTGGAAAGGATTGCTGTATGTTAATAATGCCTACAATAAAGTACCAACTTGAATTGTAAAAATAAAACAAGTGAGTGAGAGAAAGATGTATGAATCGACCAAGAAAGCTGTTATAACTTCTGAATAAAGTATACTGAAGTCAGTACATAATGAAATGAATGAGACAGCCACAACCAAAAAGTGAAATGTATGAAATAAAGTACTGAAGCTGGAATGTGTCTGTCCCACAATTTGTATATGTTGCTGTACCCTTGCAATATGGAGATAGTATGGTTGTATGAAATAATGAACATCCACAGTTGTCTAGAGCCATATAAATGAAATGTAGCAGGATGCTGTACCTGAACACAGCCAGATATGAAATGTGTAGGAATAAAAATGCAATGGATATTAATGTATCAGTAACAGTCCCATCAACAACAATCCTAAGGTTACATATAGCAAACTGTAGTAAGACCTGTAGGGTATATATATCTGCAGCTATTAGAGATGTACAGCATATGTATATGTAGTTGAAGTTGTTAATGAAATATTTCTTCACCCTACCCTATATTCACAAATAATGCCATTCCACAACAAACTGGGTATGTGTATTCACAATCAATTCCTATGGACATTTGTCCTGTTGGTTCAAACATATTTGCATGTACGTTGCTGCATGTGCCCTGTTCACATATCCAAACCCGATGGCCTGTTGCTATCAATCAACCCTGTATGCTGTTGGATTGTGCACTGTTGTTCAAAATATGCATGTGTCATGCTTGCTGTTCAATGTTTGGAATTCATGGGTGTTTGGTTAATGGGAATACTGATGCATGCTGTTACAACTAATTTTGAATGGTATTGTTTCTTACTAACCCAAAATGTCATAAAATATGTCTAAACATAGGACAACAGGGAAGGCGGGTTCCAGCGGACCCACCTCTCCCCCCTCAGCTAACGAGTGCACCTGGCACTAGTTCCCAGGCCGGAACCTCCTCCGGTGGCCCTGTGCCACCTTCGGGTGGAAGCGCTGCAGGGGATGGGGCTCGTTCCCCCTTTGCAAGCGTGGCCGGAGGAGACCGTCCACTCACCCTCCAAAGTGTCCGGTCTGTGGTGCGTAGCGAGATCAGGCAGTCTGTGCTTGAACCCCTATGCCAGCTTGTGGCTCGGGGTGGCACAACTTACGGGTGTCCCTGCTGCCTGTCCTACACAGCCCATAGCACAGCCCCGTCGTGGGCTGTGAAGGCACAGTGGCAACTGCCCATGGGTGGGGATGTCAGTTCCACTGTTGCCATCTGTGGGCTCATGGGTTCGCGATATCCCAACATCTGTCCCTGTCAATTGTTCCCCCCTACATGTGTCATACTCCACCCCTGTATGCGTCTTGTTTGTCTTGTCTGTTAACCTCCCCTACCTACCTCCGCAAATATACCTACTTCCTGTACCTCACATTCCACTCTCACCTGAAAAAAAAAAAAAAAAAAGGGCACTCTGTTCCCTCAAAAAAATTACGCCCCATACATAGCTGGCCATTTTGCAGACATGTCTGTTGGACATGTGAAGTGGTAATTACAATTGGCTGTACAACATACTTTGTTGTCCTCACCCCTCTCTCAGAGGTGGAAGGTTTCAAATTTCACACCAAATTACAGAGATATGCACAGCTGTTGCTGATAAAGAAATGGGCAGCTATGGGCCTTTCCTACATCCTTCCTGCAAATCCCAAGCTTGTTTTCCTACTGTCCTACCCTCTTTGTGCCCCCTTTTTCACCACTGTCCTATCACCATATTTTCTTTTCTTTCAAAGAAATTAGCGCAGGTGTGCGCAAGAGTAAGCACTTTTAAGCAGTTGTAAGCGGGTGTGCGCTTGTGTGCGCGAAGCCAAGCGACAGTGCGCATGCATGAGCTCCGCGCAAACCAGCGCTAACCCGCTTACAACTACTTAAAAGTGCCTTAGTCACTCTGAATGACAAGGCCTGTAGTCTGCTCAGCAGCAAAATAAAATTCCTCTGTCAGTCTCGAACCCAGGACCTTGGAAACACTAGTCTGCATGACTTACCACTAAGCCATGACTGATATACAAGGACTTTGTGCTGAAAGCAATATATCATGAAATAGTAGGACTGAATGTAAAGGGAATATAGGAAGGCTATTACACAAAGCTTGTCCTGTATCTCTACTGGCAATTCTTGTGGATTTGTATAACATTAGTGTGAGAAGAGAAACAGTCATGCTAGTCGGTAGCTAGTAGATAATAATGTGACAGTAGCACCTTGCAAACCACACACACTATCACAGCAGGATAAACACTGCCATATTTGAACAGGTAAGAGGCCAGACCTCACAAATGGGACTGAATTACAGTGATGTCCCTGATTAGAAAACAATTGTTAACTGTGCCCCACTGGCTCCCTGTGAAATGTACTAATAGTAGGCAGAAAGGTGTTTTGTCCCACGTAATGGTAACTGTCAACTACTGAAAGTATGCACTACGTGCATGTCAGAAATGGTGTATTCACAAGCACACCCACATGTAGGTGTACAACCCACAAATATCAAAGGAGGTATCCAACTAATAACAGAAGGACAGTATAGCTGGTTACAAGCACTGCATGTGCCTGCTATCCATAACTGTTAGGACAAAGTAGAAGGTGCCACTACTGCTCAGGAGCAAAATAAAATACCCTTGTAGGTGGCAAGCCCCACACCCTGGCCAGACCAGACTGCATGCAGTACCACCAAACCACAACAAACATATAAGGAACTGCTGCTGAAAGAAATATAGCAAGCATTACAAGGCGTGAATGTGAATGGAAAATAGGAAAGTCATAGCAACACATTCCAGTAAAGACACCTAGCAGGCCTCCAAGGAGTTTATGTAAAGGCTAAATAGTGAAGCCATAGCAACAAATTGCAAGAGCCACTGCAGTAAACCAGTTACTCCACAAGTCCCACAGGAAAGCACATACTCCCATTAAAACAGTATTAGTATTATTAGGTGTCAGTTAACATACACACTGAGAAGAATAAACTGGAGGAAGCAATAGTCAGGTGTCAGTACAACATGCATGTCTGTGCCTACAACACAGCCTGAGATATGAGAGACATACCAACCTTTACGCTCACACAACAGTGTCCACAGCATACCAGCATGGTCCCCACCTTGAAAATCTGAAAGGGCTACGCCTACCTCACCTAACATTTTATAGCACTGACCTGAAATCACAGTGAGAACTGCAATTACCACACAGCAGGCTGCATGCAATTAGCAAATGCTGCCTAACAATTGGTGCAGAGGCCATCACATGCCCATCTGCATATACCTACAAAAGCAGCCTGTACTCCCAGTCCACACATGTAATACGTTCATTGCAACAGCCGGAGGGAGAGACAGAGTGAGAGAGAGAGAGAGAGAAAGAAAACATAAATAAATAAAAACAAAGAAATAAAAAATAAATAAATAAGAGACACAGACTGCTGAAACCACTACAGTACAGAACAGCAGGCTACCAAGCAGCAAGCCATCAAAATTAGCAGTGTCCAAGAAAGGTAATGTAAACTAATAGTATAATAGTCTACATACTGTGAACCCTCCATATATGTTAGCAGTCTGTATATAAATATATATGAGGATGTGCATAGGGCAGGGGACATACTGCAACTGTTAGTGAAAGCTGGACATACATATGTATGTGAAGGATGCCATGTGCACATAACAATGTAGGTTGTAGTGCAACGTACACCGTAGGTTGTACAGTACTGAATGTTTAGCAGTATGTTAGTATGTGTATTTGTATGTGTAAATAAAAAGGTATAAATATATATATTATATGTATATGTATGTATAATTATGTATGTATCTATATATAATGTGCATATATGTATACATAGATAGAGAGGGATGTAGAAATAGATAGATCCAGAATGATACCACAGTACAAGGACAAAATGATTGACCTCAACAATTGGCTAAGCTTCTGGTGTCAGTCTAAGGGGATCCAGCATCTGTCTGCCTGGGATGACATGACCGATTGCTGTGCCAGAGATGGCCTGCACCTGTTGCCTTCAGGATTCCAGATACTGGCTAAGACTCATGCCATCCCTATAGTGCCTTTGTCAGGCAAGGTTCAAATGACAAATACACCACTGTAAACGGTGACATCTGTGACAGCTGTGCAGTGACAGAGACCTGGTGCAAAGCTCCAGAGAGCACCCCTGCATTACCGGGCTTCAAGTCATACCACACCTGTTGGCCACCTAACCCAGAAGGAAGCACTAAAGGCGGAGGCGTGTCCATATTCATTACGGATATCCACACCTCCAGATTAGTTGCACAGCATAATGCATCTGAGGTATCCAATTGCAACTAACTCTGGGCAAGAACGCAATCCAAATCGTAGCTTGCTACAGACCCCCCACCATGCCCCAGGATTCACACTCCTCATGTCATGATACACTGGAAAGTATTGGGTACAACTCAGCACCCTAATAATGGCCGAATTCACCTACCCCACCATTAACTGGAAAAACTACACCCGTACCAACTCTATTGCTCAACGTTTTCTATAATTCATAAATACCAACGCCTTGGATTAACATATTCACACCACCACCAGGGGCAGCGATATCCACACTTGGTCATCACCAACATGGGAAACCGGTGTTCCACACAAGAGATCAATTCCTCGTTGGCGAGATCTGACCACAAGGTAATCAGCCTAGACATCCACATCCCACCCCCAATTAGGGGCACCATCATAACAAATGTCTGAAAAGCCAATGTCACATGTCTTAAGACAAAAGTGGCAAACTGCATGACACCCATGCAGATGGACAATAGAGGTATGACTGCTGAATCCTACACAAATGCACTGTATAAGCACTTACACTTGTGCATGGATCATGCTATCCCTAATAGAACCAAGATGTTATCCCCCAGACAAAGGAAGCCAGTCTGGTGGTCCTGTGCCATAAACAAACTCTACATCAGAAGAAAGACACTGTTGCAAAAATAAGTAATTTCCCATGACTGGAGGAACTCCCTGGTCAACCTCAGTAAGAAGCTGAGTTCCCTCATAAAATCCCCCAAAGCTAGTTATGAAAACAAAAGTGCCACTGACTCTAAAGACAACCACAAAGCATTCCATAGCTATGTCAAGAATCTAAATGGGAACACTCAGATCTGCTCTGAGGTACAGCATAATGGAACTAAATATACATAACCAACTGATATTGCCAACATCCTGGCAGATAGGTTCAGTGCTAACTTTACTCCCCCTCTCACCCCCTAGAGGGCCCATCTCTATACTGGAAGAATGCAAAGTCCCTATAATCACAGCTGCACAGGTAAAATACACACTCTCCAAAGTCAAGAACACAGCATCCATGGGACCTGACAATATCCCAGGCTGCGTTCTACATGAACCACTGAATGAACTGGCACCCTACCACAGTACCATGTTCAATCATAGCCTCATCTCAGGTTTTGTAGCCACTGAATGGCGCACCACAACACATCCCACTCCACAAAGGGGGAGCCACGATGGACCACGGTAACCACCACCCCATTAGCCTGACGAGCCTGGTCTGTAAGGCCATGGAATGTACCATCATGGAACTCATAAACAAAGACATTGGTAATCTCCAAACTCTGGACCTTACTCAGTTTGGATTTGTAAAAGGCAGATCATGTCTCCTAAACCTGATTGACTTCTTTGAAACAGTCAGCAAAGCCATAGATGATGGTGAAATGGTTCACACAGCTTATGTAGACCTCGCCAAGCCTTCCAACACAACCCCCCATTCTGGAATTATAGGTAAGCATACTAAACTAGGTATAAATCCCTATGTCATAAGATGGGATGACAACTGGCTCACGGACAGAACCCACACTGTGAAAGTAGCGTATTCCAAATCAGACATCAGACCAGTGACAAGTGTAGTACCACAGGGTTCAGACCTGGGTCCTCCCCTGTTTGGTATCTAGTTCTCCAAAGTGCAGGCCAACACAGAAGGTCTGTGGTTACAGATGACTGCAACCTAGGAGCCATAATCGCAACTCCTAATGATGTGGGCAAACTACAAAAGGCCCTTACTGAGACAGATACCTGGTGTCAAAGCCATGGTCTGAAGCTCAATGCCAAAATGTGTATTGTCATCCCCGTGGTATAAACTCTGTACCCATGGACTACCAGATAGCTGGTAGTCTACTTAATGCCGAAAATGTGATAATAGACCTTGGGACACAGGTGCACAGTAGTCTCTCCTTTGGTAATCACATTGCCACAGTGGTTGGGAAATCCATCTACATGGCTCATCTCATCACAAAAGGATTCCCATCCAGAAAAAAGAGGTCATTGTTCCCCTCAACTCATCAGTTATTAGACCCATAATAGAGCACAACGCCCCTTTTGGTATGTACCTCACAGGACAACTACAACAACTGGAAAGACCACAGAAATACCTCACAAAGAGGATTACTGGCCTCAAACAGATGCCCTATGCAGACCGTCTCAAAAAACTACAGCTTGACACCATGGCATATCGTCTACTCAGGGTGATCTCTGCCTAACATACACAGCTATGTCAAACCTACAGCTGTTGGACATGCTCCACTCAAATAAATCCCAATCCCTCTGAGCTACACACTCTAGGGACCTTAACCTTGTCACCACAATAAACAGAACATGCTGGAGGGATAGAGTCCTGTCCCAGACACTTCCCATACTCTGGAACAGACTACCTATGTATGTCAAACAGAGCTCCTCATTAGCACTCTTCAAGAAAGATCCTGATGATTGGATGGGAAATGGGAATTCACCCGGGATCACGTCTGTGGCTCTGCTCAACAGGGGCATAGGAAAATACCTTTCTTGGGTGGCGAAAGCCAGGGTACATTTATTGGCTAGGCTTGTATGGGCCCTAGGGCCAATAGCCTAGTACCTACCTATGACCATATACAGATAGATGGATAGAATATGTATATACACATATTATGTAATAGACACATACATATATAGATACATATGCATATACAGACAGATATGCATGTGTACAGATATGTATGTATATGAATATCTCTCTCTCTCTATCTCATATATATATCTCTAGATATATATATATATATATATATATATATATATATATATATATACTGAAAGAGGCACATGTGTGTAGATGTATTGCAACAGGTGCCTGTTGACAAAGGCATGTACTGAACACCAGTGTGGATACAGGAGTACCATACCCCATTCCAAAACACTTACACCACTAACCACCACATATGTGGTTGCCTGACTACTACTGGATGTGTCAGGAGGGAACATGGGAACAAGTGTACAATAGCCTCCCCTGTGATATTCACAGTGGCACACCAGTCTTGTAATACCTGTACATGGTACATGTCAGCAGAAATGGTGGGTCAGCTAGTGAAATGTAGGTCACTATACCCCTCTACACCTCACAATGTCCTACATGGTATGTACCTCCCATGACAACTACAGAAAAGGAGAAGGATACAGTCATACCTAACAAACAGTGATAATGCCCTCAAACACATTACCTATGCAGAGTGACTGACAAAACCACAGATAGAGTGCCTCTCAAACTACCGACACAGAGCATACCACTGCTGGATATACATAGTTAGTCACACCCATAACAGTTGTCCAACAACCGTGGTAACACCTCACAATATCCCCAGCATAAATGACCTATGTCTGTCATCCTTGGCACTGCAGTAAAGAGTACATGGTGGAGGTACAGGTCCCTACACACAAATAGGCCATACCCTGGAGTAAACCACCCAGCATTACGAAGCAAGGCTCCCCATTAGTAGATGTCAGACATACCCCTGTTGATTGTTATGCAGATAGGTAGTATGCCATATGAGTCACCCTGTGTAACTGTTTGACAGGAGCAAGTACAACCACATTACATGTGTCCCAAGGGGCAGGGTAGCATAACAGTATGCTGCTGTAGGCTCAGGCCCAATAGCATACTACCTGCCTATGACACAATGCACACACATGTACTCATTGCAATACCAACTATGTGAGGTGGAATGCGGTGCCACTGACTGTGTGCAAGGTCTGTAATGGTGTGATTGCTCAGCATGACTTTGTGTCTGTCATGGTAGTGTGTGTCCTTTGTGTGAGGCCAGAGAAAGATGTGTCAGGTATTGGGATACAAACATACTACATTGCCATATGTTGTGCTGTGGTTCCCTGTATGTGACTGTGGTGTAGGTATGGATATGGCAAGAAAGACTACGGTGCATTACCAGTGACATTTGTACTGTGCATTGCATGCATTGCATGGGTTGACAATGTTCCCCATACATTACCTTGATACATACCCCCAGTGTGAGGCTGTGCATTGGACCTCAAACAGTGTGCCGACTGCTGGAGTATACTTGTTTGTTGTATGGAGTGTGCCAGGCACTGTCACAGAGTTCTCAGCAGAGCACTGATATGTGGTCATTCAAATGTGTATCCCCCAATAGACAGACAGATGCTATATACGGCAGTTCAGTGATATCACTACAGTAGAGTTTTATGTGTGCCATATCACTTGCTCACATATTTTTCTTTTCCTTCCAGGGCAATGGTGCACCAGCATAATCCCACATACTCTGCTGCAGAGGAAGAGGAGATACACCAGAGCCTGGTGCGGGAGTTTGCCACACTCTTTTCCCGCACCAGCCAGAACCAGCAGGAGAGGGCTGCACTGTGGCAAAACCTTGTCCGTCGGGTAAATGATATAGGCATGCACAACCGGACATATGAGTAGGTACGCCATCACTCCAGTGATTTAATTAGAAATGTCCGTCAGCGTGGGTCTGATATCAACAGGCAACAGCTTGCCACAGGTGGTAGGGCAGCTATATACCCCAGGGCTCACCAGACTGGAGGGGCTCCTCCTAAGTGTTGTGGCTCCAGCCCAACAACTACATCCACACACATGTGTAATGATGGAGGCTGGAGCCACCCAGCAGGAGGACTTGGAGCGTGCAGGTAACATGCCATATCTATATTTGACTGTTCCCTGCACTGGTAGTTTATGCATGTGTGAGGTCTGTACTGTGTTTGTAGCTATTATCCTGGTAATTATTGTGCAAGAGTGATATTCTCAGTATCGGCAGTAGACCTATGAAAGCCAACTGTTGTACTACTGAACTGTATCATACTCACAGTATCAATGGCACAGTTGTGCCCACTGACAATGAATGTCTTATTTGTGCAGGTCCCTCTGGTGTAACAGCAAGGCAGCCAATCCATGCTGGTAAGTGTGTAATAGTATTCCTTTAATACTAATGATATTAATAGTAATAATACCCTAAAATGGTATTGCTATGTGTGTGATTGCAGGTGTGTCTATGTCTGTGTGTTTGTATCTCATGTACTGAGGAGTGTGCATGTGTGCATGTGCCCATGTGTGCATGTGCCCATGTGTGCATGTGCCCATGTGTGCATGTGTGAATGTGTGCATGTGTGGTAACATTGTGTGCACATTGTAAACTGTGTTTCCTGTCTTCTTCTCACAGGTTCTGGTGCTGCTCTGGTGGTGTGCAGCAGGGAACCTGAATCTGCTGCTGGGGATAGTGATAATGATGATACCTGTGTAATGGCACAGGGAGGTGTGCCAGGGTCCATTGTTGGTCAGCCAATTGACAGTACACAGCTGTCAACCCCATCAAAGTGCACAGTCCTCCTGCCAATACATCCATTGTCACCAATATCCCTAGGTGATGGATAGCATACAGTGGGCATTGACCAGGGTAATGTGGTATCAGTGGCACATGCATCCCCTCACAGCAGCCATGGCCAGAGTCCTGACATGGTACCACACAGGCAGATGTCCAGGGGTTCTCGTGGGAGCATCCGTGGTCGTACTGCCCTTGTCAGATGTGCCCACAGAGGTCTTTCAACCTCAGCTATGTTCCGGGCTGTAATGCAGGCACAGTCACGTATGGAACGGTACACCAGACAGGGTCTGAGGGAGCTGAGAGCACATCGCACTGCTATGAATGACACTATGCGTGACGTTGCGGCTGCCATCCGTAATTTCACCGAGGTCATTGACAGACTTGGGGGGACACATTAGATCTGTTCCACAACTACATGTCCATGAGCCAGGGCAATGCAGGGCGGTTGAGGCATCGATGTGGATGAATGCCAGCAACAGCAGCAGCTGGCAGTCGTCGCGGACGACAACAAACCCGCGGCCACTCACATAGTGCCAGTACCAGCCCCAGCAATGCTGGGTCTGTGCTGTCATCAGACCGCCCTAGGAGACCACGTGCACGTGGCTCTGGACAGTCCCAGCAGGGACATGTCTCTAGTCAACAACCACCTGCTTCTGATGACAGTACCCAGTCTGGCTTAGTACCTGATACTGTCCGTAGCACCCCTGCCAGGCACAGGTACCGTGTCCGTGGCCACAGACAGTGATCTGTACGACCTGGCAGGTACAGTCTGTGGCTGTCCACAAGCACCCGTATATGGAGGCCACAAGGTGGAACTGTGTGCATGCATACACACATGCATAATGCTAACACCTAGGGCTAACACATACACGCACACACTGCATCAACATTGCCCCATCTTCTACAGTTGTGCCTCACTAACACACACACACACACATACATGTTGATCGGTTGTATCAGTGGCAGACTCAGGCATACCAAGTACACACCCTGTGTATATGATGAAACTGTGCCACCTCCTGCAATCTGTAACATCGATGCAGGACCGGTTAACATGGTACTGATGCACAGGGTGACTACATAGATGTGTAGTAATATTATCATGTTGTCAACTGTGCAGTGTAATGATATCATTGTGTGTATATCCCAGCATGCCTGATGCATTAACAGTATGATTGTCATTGTATTGTTTGGTGCACCCCTATAAATTGCCATAGTGTAATGTCTGCACATCTTTGCATTCTGCTGGTAAGGCTGTAAACAGTAGGTCACCTACATAGGTAGCACAGGGATAAGTAAATGGAAGTTATGATACTCAATGGTGGACATGTAAACCACATGGTGCATGCAGTACAACCTCTACTCTGCATGGAGAATGTTGATATCTGTGCAGTAACAGACAACACGTTCAAGACTCACAAGAGCACCCTAGCACTACCGGGTTACACCTCATACCATGCTTGACAGCCCCAAAACACACAACTAACTATGACAGGAGGTGAGTCTCATTAAATGTTAGGGATACTGTGGTGGCAGGACAGGTAGCATACAGCCTACTAAGTTGGGGAATGCTGATTGAGGGCTCAGTGTCTGTCATTATAAATGTGTATTAGTTCTGGTTTAAGCAGTTGGGCTTCAGGCCAGTTATTTCACATTACAAAGGTTCATCGTCTGCACTCTTGTGGGAGGAGAGGCTGGACTCTGCCTGTCTGAGGTGGGAATTTCTGGCTAAAGGCTTATAGTGCCTGCATATTTGAACTGTTTCTTACTGAAATTGGTACACCTTGTTTGCTGTAGCATAGACTAGATCTATGCCTGCTGATTGTAGCTTTGTTTGTATGCTTGTTTGCTTGTTATTTCCTGAAACAGTAATGCCACCTGTAATGCAGCTTTACAGCCTGTGAGAATCCCTAGTGACATGTGCATTGCTTACTGTATGTATGTCCTTGTTTCACTTGACAGAAGGTTAGTGTTTGTCAGTTATGCAATTAAGTTACCTGTAACACATTGCATTTGAGATACCTGGCACTTGCTCACTAAAGCATTTATATATGCCAGCATTAACAAATTAAAACCACTACACCCTCACAAACTCACCTTACATACCTTGTTCCCCATTGGCCCTTTTTGTTAATTATAAAGGAATTCCCAATACCAGCCTAGCATGTTCAAAGGTCAGTTGTCAATCTCCTCCATGGTCCAGCTGGTGAATCTGGGAATCTAGAGGCAATGTTACAACTGCCTCATTTACACAGTCAACCCTCTCCTCCTCCCAACAAATTCCTCCACATGTGAGAGATGCAACCATATATCCAAACTGCAGGCTAAGCTCTCTCAACTCAGTACTGGCAAAACCTGTCAGGAGGAGAAGGAAACCATGGTCACTACAATTCCAGTCTCACATAGACCTACCACGACAGCAATCCAAACAAATAAACACACACAACCGTACTCGGAGTCTCTAAATAAAGGTCTGCCTATGCAGCAGACACCTCCAAAGCAGACACACAAGCCACCACTACCCCAGAACAGAACACATGCAACACATAGCTCACAAAGCCAGTGTGCCGAACAGTCACAGCATGTAAGGCTAAACAACACACCTGCTACACTTGTGATGGGTGCCTCTATCGTCAGGTACACTGACGTCCCGCTCACCAGGCTGAACAAGGAGAAGGTCATGGTGAGATGCCTGTCAGGCGCTATGATATGCCACATAACACAAGCACACAGGTCACTCCAAGGCATGTACAAATATGACTCAGACAGTGTCCATGCCAGTGTGAATGACCTGAGACATACCTCCCTGGACTACATGATGAGAGACATAAAGGAGCTCTCTGAGCATGTGGCCCAGGCTGGTATGACCCTGACCTTGAGTAGCATCTTACCCTCACCAAGAATGATGCCACAATATGTAGACAAGATGATCAATTCAAACAATTGGCTTATGTTTCAGTGTCATTCAAAGGGGATCCAATGCCTGTCAGCCTGGGATGACATGCTCAACAAGCCACACTGCTATGCTAGGGACAGCTTGCACCTGTCACCCATGGGCTTTTGGTTATTGGCAAAGGCTCTTGATACACCCATAGTGCCTTTTTTAGGCAAGGCTCAACAGACAAGACCACCTCCATAGGTATCACAAGGGATAGGAAACTAATAGTAATGCTACTCAATGCCAGCAGTGTAAACGTCAAGATGCATGCACTGGAAACTGTCCTTAGCATGGAGAACATCAATATCTGTGCAGTAACAGATTCCTGGTTCACGGCCCTCAAAAGCACCCCAGCACTGGCAGGTTATACCTCATACCATGCTTATCGGCCACATAATTTGCACCAAAACAGAACTGGAGGGGGAGTATCAATATTCATCAAAGATACACACACCTCCAGGTTGGTGGCACAGCACGAAGCATCAGAGACTATACATGTACAACTAACAGTGGGTAAGACTGCCGTCCAGTTCATAGCCTGGCACATACCACACTCCCAAACTCGGGTAACACACTTGGCTTACTTAAGAAGACATGTATATCTGCAGGTGTCTCCAAACAACAATATATTGGGCAGCTTCATTTACCCACACATAGACTGTGAGCATTACTGTAGCTCCAACACCCTAGGTGTAAAGTTCCTAGAATCCATACACTCAATTGCTATGGAACTACTTGTTACCACTCCCACAAGTGGGGAATACATGCTGCACCTGTTCATCACCAACATGTGGACTATATGCTCCAGACCAGACGTGTATCCCTCACTGGTAAGATGACACCATAGACTACTCTCACTGTATATTCACATACCAAATGCAGCCCTTGCACAGAAAACCACAGTCATAAAGTTGTGTAATGCAAATTACATGTATTCACATGAGGCAGGCTTCGCACATGGGAACTATTTCAGGTCACAGGTACATATGTCTATGTGGCACACACATACCTCATGTGTGCATTGACATTACTGATATGATCTATGTCAAACAATATTAAGAGCAACACCCCACACACATGGACAAACTGTGTGACAAAAACACACATGGCATTTGTAAGATTCAAACCACTACCTAACTATGTTATGACACTTGAGACAGACGCATTAGCAGATCGCGCTATTCGCATTACTGGGAGGTTTCCCTTCTCCTGCTGTACTTATAGGGTGCTGACATCATCAGTGTTTAGAACGAGGAATGTGCATCATGCAGTGTGTTCATCTAGTTGGCAAAAGGGACATTTCTTTCACACAGAATTGCACACACACTAACCCCCTCACCCAAACTGAGCATTTGCAGGATTCAAACCCCTACCGAACTATGTTATGACACGTGAGAAAGACACATTAGCAGAGCGCGCTATTTGCATTACTGGGAGGTTTTCCTTCTCCTGCTGTACTTATAGGGTGCTGACATCATCAGTGTTTAGGCAGAGGAATGTGCATCATGCAGTGTGTTCTTCTAGTTGGCAAAAGGACATTTCTTTCAAACAGAATAGCACGCACACTAACCCCTCAAAAGCACACACTGAGCATTTGCAGGATTCAAACCCCTACCTAACTATGCTATGACACTTGTGAGAGATGCATTAGGAGCGCTATCCATTACTGGGAGGTTTCCTTTCTCCTGCTGTACTTATAGGGTGCTGGGATCATCAGTGTTTAGAAAGAGGAGTGTGCATCATGCAGTGTGTTCTTCTAGTTGGCAAAAGGGACATTTCTTTCACACAGAATTGCACACACACTAACCCCCCTCACCCAAACACACACACACACACACACACACACACACACACACACACACACTGAGCATTTGCAGGATTCAAACATGGATGTGACATTGCAAATTCAACCCCTGGGATCTCCACTGTGTCCCTGCTTGACGGAGGCACAGCACACTAGCCTTACATGGTGCCTTCTGTGACCTACTTTACAGAGGCACAGTAGCCTACTGCACTGGGAGGCAGATGCCAAGCACACTCTGGCTAAGCTTGTATTCCCTAGGGCAAACAGCCTATTATTGACCTCTACACCCATATGTTTAATTGTCAGCTGCACAATATTTGTTGCTGATAAACTGTTTGCAGGTCTTTATTGCAATAGCTTTCCCTGTTTCTATGTACAACTTGTGTATCTGTGGAAGATGTTTGAATATGTGTGGGATCCACTATTTAACTTATGTCCCTGTACTCATTTAACTGTGTGCACTGGGCAGATTGCTGTCTTGTGGTTGGTTCCTGGTTTAACACATACAAATACCACATATGTGTGGCCAACTGCTAAACTGAGACATGACCTAAGTGTGTGAGCATGCCCAGTTCAGGCATATTCCATGGCCTGACATATGTCTCATCTATCAAAGTGTGTGAGCATGCCCAGTGTGTGCTTTCCATATGTTGAGATCTTCAGTCCACCACATTTGTGGGTGTGTGTGAACTTCCACAGTATTTCACATTTATAGTTGTGTGTTGGGAGTCATGTTGTGTACATACTGCCCGACTGCTTTGTGTCTGAACCCGACAGGGATTATACTGTGCCTGCAGGGTTTCCATGGGATAGTTTGCATACAGTTGTCAACATCCTTTCATACTGACCATACACTGTAATATTGTATAGTGTACTGGTTCAGTACTTTCACTGTGGTGGACAGTATCCTGGGTTTCAGTCCTATCACTGCTTTCAATATCATAGTGAGCACACCAGACTGGTTAAGGGCCAGTTGTGCACATATGACCATGCTGCATTTTGTTCGGATACGGACTACTTACACCAGGCTTGTCCAACATTGGTAGTGTATTCCACAACTTGGGTGGACATTGACAAACACTAGCGATGTGCCCTAGGCCATTTCTACTGCTAGTCAGAGAGTGTGTTTGTCCTTCAACACACATTGTAACTGGAATTTGACATCACATATTTCAAGGTTAGTATAATGTGCCTCTGTCTGCCCGTGACATAACAGTGATACCCAGGGTAAACCTACCATCTCCCATCCACTCATCATGATTCCTGTTGAGGAGGGTCAATGAGGGACTCTCTGGCTAACCTGTACTGTTAGTTTACTCAAGAGTGGAGTGAGCTTCTGGGTTATGGATCAATCACTACAGCATGTCCTATGTATGTCAGTGCTGGGGTTCAGGTCTCTCATGTGCATAGCTCACTGGCATTCAGATTGTACAAGGTGCAGCATGTTCATTGATTCCAGCTTGGACATGGCTTTATACATCAGGCAAAGATACCCACACATCCAGGTTACTGACAATGCACGAGCTGCGGTTTGTTTAATCAGGCAACACATGGCATCTGTTTGAGTTCTTTGATCCTCCTGGTGGGGTACTTTTGGGGTCTTTCCAGTTGCTGGAGGTGTCTGCTGAGGTACATGCCACAGGGCCATTGTACTCAATTGTGAGGCTGATGAAGGATGACTGAAGAGGCACAATGACCTCCCCTGATCTAGATCTGACTACCTTCATAATTAGGTGGGTATATGGTATGTTTCTGTAACCACTACAGCCACATGGTTGTCAAATGCAAGATATCTATCACATTGTGTCCCCAGGTCTATTATTACTTCTAAAGTACTTAATGGGTTAACACCTATGTGGTAATTGGTGGGCACTTACTGTTTATTCAAAGGATGACTATACACTTTTCTGCAATTAGCTTGATGACATGGCTCTGGCACCAGTTGTCTGTTTCTATGTGGCCCTTTTGTAGGATGCTTGTGTCAGCTGGAGGGTCAGATAAGGTGCCCAGTTTATAGTCCTCTGCAAACTTGTTCAGACACAGTCCTTCCATGTTGGCCTGTACCTATGGGAAATATATACCATGCAAGGGAGGTCCCAGGACTGAACCTTGTGAGATGCCAGATGTAGCTGGTTTGTAGTCTGACATCGCTGCAGCATGTCTGACCATGCTCAGTTCTGTCCTTGGGCTGGTTTGCAACCCATCTACTGACATAGGAGTTTATATTTAAGCTGGTGAGCTTATCTATAATGAACATGTGGGGTATTGTATGGAAGGCTTTTGCAAGGTCCACATAGGCTGTGTGGACCACATTCCCACATCAATGGCCTTGATGACTGTTTCAAATGAGTCAGACATGTTTAAGGGGCAGGATCTGCCCTTAAGAAAGCCACGCTGGGTAGGGTCCAGTGTCTGTAGGTCCCCAATATCTTTATTTCTGAGGTCCATGATGATCCTTTTCATAGCTTTGCAGACCAAGCTTGTCAGGATTCTGGGGTGATAGTTTGCAGTATCCATTGAGGCACTACCTTTGTGGAGAGGGACCACTGTTGCTGTACACTGTTCTTTGGGTACATATCCTGTGGTAAGGCTGAAATTGAGCAGTAGTGTTAATTGGCATTCCATTCTTCTTGGAGTTCATGTTGGACACAGCCCAGGACACCATCTCCTACCATTGATGCTGTGTGTCTTGCTTTGAAGATGCTGCCTGTTACTTCAGCATCTGCAATGTCAGGGGGGCCAGCACTCTGCTGGGATAAATATTTGTCATTTTTTGGGGGGGGGGGGTTTGCACTGAACCTGTCAGGTTGGATGTTGGCAATGTGTGTGGGTTTGGTGTATTGTTTGTAATATTTGGTAATTCAGAGCATATCTGTGAATTCCCAACAAGGTTCCTACCATCAGTTAATACAGCCTTGTGATTATCCTTAGTGTCCTGTACAATTTGTATCTCCATAGGTTCATAGGCTCATACTGGGCTATCTGCCCTAGGGCATTTATCAGCCTAGCCAGAGTGTGTGTGGCTTTCGCCACCCCTTGCTATGTGAATATTATGGCCATTTAGGGTTTACTTTACTGTGCCTCTGTCTAGATGTGACACACTGAAGACCCCCAGTGTAAATCTACGATCTCCCATCCACTTGGCAAGATTCCTGTTGAAGAGAGTCAGTGAGGGGCTCTGCCTAACATGGAGTGGGTTCTGTTCAGAGTGTAGGAAGCCTCTGGGTTAGGAACCCGTCCCTCCAGCACATCCGATTTATTTATGTGTTGAGGTTGACATCTGTCGCTCTCACGGCTCTAATGGCTTCGGATTTTCTGAGGTGGAGCATGTCCATCACTTCTGTATTGGACATGACCTTGTACATCGGGCATACATCACCTCTGAGTATGCAGTATGTGACTGCATACAGCTGGGGTGTTGTCAGCCAGGCAGCATATGACAAATGTTTGACACCCTTTATCCTCTTGGTCAGGTACTTCGAGGTCTTTCTAACTGCTGCAAGTGTCGGGTACGGTACATCCCAAATGGGGCATTGTACTCACTTATGGGCCTGATAAGAGAAGAGTATAGGCACAATGACCTCTCTTGATGTAGATGTGAATCCTTTCATGATAAGGTGGCCAATATAGGTGGTCTTCTTAGCCATGTTGGCAAGTGAGTGTTGCATGTGGGGTTACTGTCCACTTGTGTCCCTAGGTCCCTGATTACTTCTCCCACATGTAATGGATTACCACCTATGTGGTGATTTGTGAGTACCTTGTTTGGTATTTGGGGAGACATTCATACTCTCCAGTGTCTTCAGGAGGCTGAGTGATGTTCCTGGGTCTGAGAGGGTGGTTCAGCATGCTACAAACTGTACAGCGGTTTTGCCTACAGTTAGTTGCAATGGATGGTCTCTGATGCTTCGTGCATTGTCAGTAACCTGGATGTGTGGGTATCTTTGCTGAATATGGATACTCCCTCCTTCTGTGGTTTGGTCCAGGTTTTGGGTCGAAAAGCATGATTTGAGGTATAACCTGGTAGTGCTGGGGTGCTCTTAGAGCCTTGATGCAGGTTTCCATCACTGCACAGACATCGATGTTCTCCATACTGGGAGATCCTCGAGAGCATGCATCTTGTGGTTTAGACATCTGGCATTGAGCAGCATTACCCTCATGTTTTTTCCACTTATGTTTTCTGGGGAGGTGGGTTTGTCTTTTCAGCCTTGCCTACAAAAGGCACTATGGAGGTGGCAAGAGCCTTAGCCAATATCCAGACACACAAGAGTGACAGGTGCAAGCCATCCCTGGCAAAGCAGTGTGGCTTGTCAAGCATGACATCCCAAGCAGACACACACTGTATCCTTGAATGACACCAGTAATTGAGCCAATTGTTAAAGCTGATCATTCTGTGTTTGTACTGTGGTATCATTCTTGGTGGGGGTAGGATGCTGATCAGGGTCAGAGTCATACCGGCCTGGCCTACATAATCGGAGAGCTCCTCTATGTCTCTTTACATGTAGTCCAGGGAGGTACGTCTCAGGTCATTCACACCAGCATGGACAATGACTGAGTCATATTTGTACTTGCTTTGGAGTGACCTGCATGATTGTGTTATGGCAGATTGTAGCAGCCACAGGCAGCTTACTGTACCCCTTTTCCTGTTCAGTCTGGTGTGTGGGACATCAGTGTGTCTGCCTATGGAGTCACCTATTACAAGTGTATCAGGCATGTTGTTTGTCCTTACGGGCTGTGACTGTTTGGCACATTGACTTTGTGTACTATGTGTTGCGTGTGCTATGTTTGGGGTAGTGGTTGCTTGGGTGTCTGCTTTGGAGGCCTCCTGTTGATTTGGTGTTTTTAATTATAGCCCAGGAATGTTTTGTGTGGTTATGTATTTGGTTTGCAGTTGTGATAGGTCTATGTGAGTGGGTTTGTGGTGTGTGTGGTTACCTTCTCCTCCTGACTAGTTTAGACAGTAGTGAGTTGAGTGAGCTCAGCCTCCAGTTTGGAGACGTGCTTGCATCTCTCACATATATTTGAATTTCTTGGGGGTGGAGGGGGTTGTCTGTGTACATGGGGCAGGTGTAACATTGGCCAAGATTCACAGATTCAACTTGTTGTAGCTGGCCTTAGGGATTTATATGACTGGCCATATTTTATTGCCATAATACTGATCAGAGATTACTTCCCTTTTGGGTTTGCTCTATCATGTGATGACTTCCACATTCTCTTACATGGTTTGGTAATGGCTGTGGTCCACCATGCCAGATGCCTGTGTGTATGGTATTAGGCCTTGGTTTTATTTGGGATTGCATAATCCATGCATTCCTGACTGTGTTCATAGAATGCATTTATAAAGGGTTCTGAGGTGTGGCCCATATTTTCCACAGGCACAGGGCCTTTAATGGATTCCACATCAGTTTGGAGGAGTGCAACATTTCCTTTACACATGTTTTTCACTGTGGTTTTAAGGACAGGGACTGTGGTCTAGCTGTGAATATCCAGTGTGATTACTCTATGGTCTGATCTTACCAGTGAGGAATACACTTCTCATCTGGCCATAGAGTACCCATGTTGCTGATTATCACATCCAATATGCTTACCCCTCTTGTGGGAGTGGTACATTGTTCCTAAGCATGTTGGTTTATGGATTCTAGGAACCTTTGGCCTAGGGTGTTGGTGCTGGGATAATGCTCCCAGTCTATGTTTGAGTATTTTCAGTCACCCAATATAATGTTGTTTGGAGAGCTTGATATTTCCATGTGTTCCAACGTAGGCCAAGTGCAGTTCCTGGCATTAGAGGGTAGTCTGTAGCAGGCTACAAACTGGCAGGCAGTCTTAGCCACTGTTACTTGAGCATGGATAATCCATGCTGCTTCTGTTGTGGTACCAACATGGGGTGTGGTTATCCTTGACAATTATTGCTACTCACCCTCCTTTGTAGTTTGTTCCATGTTTTGGGGCTGTAAAGCACGGTATGAGGTGTAACCTGGTAGTGTTAGGGTGCTCTTGTGAGCCTTAACCCAGTTTTCTGTTACAGGACAGATATCAACATTCTCCATGCTGAGGGAGTTTAGACTGCATGCATCTTTCAGTTTGGACATCCGGCATTGGGTAGCATTACATCTAGATTCTTATCCCTTGTGATACCTATGGAGGTGGAGCATCGTGCCTTGCTCAGCATGTCATCCCAGGCTGGCACGCATTGGATCCCTTTGACTAATGGCAATACTTACGCCAATTATTGTACTGATCATCTCGCAATGCTTCATATTGTGGCATCATGCTTGGTGAGGGTAGGATGTTAGTCGGGTCATCATGTTTGCATATACTACATGGTGTTGCATTGCTCAAAACATGGCAATCATGCCTTAGGTGGTGCTGCAGGGCTGTCTATGTTGGATGCACATACTACACTCCCTGTACATGTTTGATAACAGGTTGTGTCAACTTAGGCATCCTTTTACTATATGTGTAAGTCATAGAGAGGTATAATTTCCTGGGTTCCTACTGAGCCAGTGTATGTAACGCTATGCTTGCCGCTTTGCCAAGGCCAAGGCATACTGGGCACGCCTCCTTCTGCCTACTGGGGCAGGCTCAGGTTGTTGTCCTCTGAGTCACGCTCTGCCTGTGATTGGCTTGGCAATGGTGGGGGGCTGTTTGGGTTTTTGAGGCCAGTCAATCACCTACGAACTGTAAGTCAGAACAGGAAAGCAAATTATTTTATAGCTTGGACTTTATTTCTAGATGCCAAGACTGTTTTCAGTATTCATTTTAGTCTTCTGAAATATTCCTTACTGAGTTTTATTCACATTTTGTTCATGATTTATTGCCGCTCTTTCATAATTTCCCAAATATTTATACACTCATTCCTGCTCAAGTTCATTTATATTACATTCTTGTATCAGAGTGATATTTTCTTGGTACTGCAACTTTCCTGCTTTAAGCGTTGGGCAGGATTCCACGAAGCCTCCGTGTAAGAGTTAGCAAGTCTTACACAGAGGCTGCAGTTAAACGGGATGATGTCAGCATGCCATGCATATTCATGAGGGCATGCTGAATCACACCCTAGGCTAACATGGTCCGTGTAGCAAAGTAGAAGCGTGTCCATGGCGAGATCTGCAAAGGGACACGCCCCCAGAAGAATCACAGTCCCAACAGGAAACTCCCACGGCGAAGTCAGCGGAAATGTCATGAAACACAACAGCACACATGTCCCTACAGACTAGTAACCCAACTGAAAAGTAAAACGTAAAATTAACAGTTTAATTTTATTTTTATTTCAGAAATGTTTGCCCATAATTGCTTCGTTTGCTGTGGTGTGCCCTTTGCTCAGCCACAGTTAGCAGTCACTGAAAAGTATATAAGCTCTAAATATGCAAAATAAGCCAAGTAGTAACAGCATAAGCGGTAGAAACGTCGGCCAAAGAGGAGGCAGTCACGCAGTTCGAGCACCAGCAACATAATTTTTTATTTTTAGTGAAATAAGCACGAAACAATCCCCTGACATATATGTATATATACATAATTATAATTTAAGTAAAATGCAATGAAATGGGCCATGTTTTATGAAGAACTCTGACACAATAAAAAATAAAATATTTTATAAGTGCCCATAGCTGAGCAGTGCTCTAACAAGCTGAGTATGTATGCCTGCAGGTGAGCAGTGGTTTAACAGGTGTAATAGGAGTGCCGAGTTGAGCAGTGCTTTAACACGCTGAAAGTGTGTGCCCGTGAGTTGCGCAGCATTTCTCACAGCCTAATATGCGTGCTCATAGCCAAATAATGTGTTAACCAGCGAACCCGTTTGCAGCGGAGCTGCCCAGCCACCAACTGGCTTACCGGCGGGCAATGTTGAGCAACCTGTATCAAAGCCAGCCTTTAAACAGACACACCTCCTAGCCTGTCTAGACAGTAGTAAAATAAAAAAAGAAGCAATGCCCAGGCTCGAACCCAGGATACTGTGCATCATAGTCAAAGTACTGAACCACTAAGCCATGACAGCTGTACTGAAAACTGCAGTATTAGCATATATATAGGAATGAATGGAAATAGAAGCATGACAAAGCAGGTTTTGTGAAGCTGATACCAATCCAAAATGGCCAATCACAGATAAGTGCGGGAAAATGGCATATATAAGCCCCATAGGCGGGAATACACAGCATAACTGATTGTGGAACCTATTTGCAGTCAGCATGGCAGGTGTAGGAGAGGGCAGTTGCTTTCGAGCACAGAGGTGGGGTGTTGAGGAGTCCAAATACATGGTTTGGCTCCTAGTCCACGATCATGAGGCTCAACTCATGCAGGGCCAGGTTCTGTGGGGTGCATATAGGGCAGAGGCGTGGGACCGGTTGGCACATGATCTCACCAGTGCCACAGGCATACCAAGGACTGGTGAACAGGTCCGTCACCACCATGCGGACCTGAAGACGGAAGCAGGACCAACTGAACCACTGGATCCAGGAGGCCCAGCAAATGCCCAATGCCCCACTACTGAGTAAGTATCCATGTAATTATGTATGCAAGGAATTATCTAGCTGATATTATGGAGATGTATGTTCCAATATTACTTCATTTATATTACAGTTGCAGGTGTGCATTCTATGAATAGGCAAGCCTATGGTGATAGGCTGGAGCGGTTGCGCCACCAGGCAGGTTAGTATTTATATTCCTGTACTTGTTATACAATATAGATGAGACAGCTTGTAAAAGAGGTCAGTGTAGTCACATATTAATAAAGTTCAAATAACACTAGAAGAAAGATTCTGCTAGCACTGTATGATTAGATAAGTGATGCAGCCTGTAATCCAGAAATAAAAAGTAAACAAGTCTGAAATAGTGATTAGCCACCTGAAGTGTAATATCAGATAACCTGCAGCAGCCTGAAAATCACTGGTAAACAAGCCAAAGATAATAGACATGTGTGAAATACATCCCTTAGAAAATCTGCCATATGGAAACAAGTGAGTCTGTTGGAAAGGATTGCTGTATGTTAATAATGCCTACAATAAAAGAACCAACTTGAATTGTAAAAATAAAACAAGTGAGTGAGAGAAAGATGTATGAATCGACCAAGAAAGCTGTTATAACTTCTGAATAAAGTATACTGAAGTCAGTACATAATGAAATGAATGAGACAGCCACAACCAAAAAGTGAAATGTATGAAATAAAGTACTGAAGCTGGAATGTGTCTGTCCCACAATTTGTATATGTTGCTGTACCCTTGCAATATGGAGATAGTATGGTTGTATGAAATAATGAACATCCACAGTTGTCTAGAGCCATATAAATGAAATGTAGCAGGATGCTGTACCTGAACACAGCCAGATATGAAATGTGTAGGAATAAAAATGCAATGGATATTAATGTATCAGTAACAGTCCCATCAACAACAATCCTAAGGTTACATATAGCAAACTGTAGTAAGACCTGTAGGGTATATATATCTGCAGCTATTAGAGATGTACAGCATATGTATATGTAGTTGAAGTTGTTAATGAAATATTTCTTCACCCTACCCTATATTCACAAATAATGCCATTCCACAACAAACTGGGTATGTGTATTCACAATCAATTCCTATGGACATTTGTCCTGTTGGTTCAAACATATTTGCATGTACGTTGCTGCATGTGCCCTGTTCACATATCCAAACCCGATGGCCTGTTGCTATCAATCAACCCTGCATGCTGTTGGATTGTGCACTGTTGTTCAAAATATGCATGTGTCATGCTTGCTGTTCAATGTTTGGAATTCATGGGTGTTTGGTTAATGGGAATACTGATGCATGCTGTTACAACTAATTTTGAATGGTATTGTTTCTTACTAACCCAAAATGTCATAAAATATGTCTAAACATAGGACAACAGGGAAGGCGGGTTCCAGCGGACCCACCTCTCCCCTCAGCTAACGAGTGCACCTGGCACTAGTTCCCAGGCCGGAACCTCCTCCGGTGGCCCTGTGCCACCTTCGGGTGGAAGCGCTGCAGGGGATGGGGCTCGTTCCCCCTTTGCAAGCGTGGCGGAGGAGACCGTCCACTCACCCTCCAAAGTGTCCGGTCTGTGGTGCGTAGCGAGATCAGGCAGTCTGTGCTTGAACCCCTATGCCAGCTTGTGGCTCGGGTGGCACAACTTCTGAGTGTCCCTGCTGCCTGTCCTACACAGCCCAAAGCACAGCCCCGTCGTGGGCTGGGAAGGCACAGTGGCAACTGCCCATGGGTGGGGATGTCAGTTCCACTGTTGCCATCTGTGGGCTCATGGGTTGTGATATCCCAACATCTGTCCCTGTCAATTGTTCCCCTACATGTGTCATACTCCACCCCTGTATGCGTCTTGTTTGTCTTGTCTGTTAACCTCCCTACCTACCTCACTAAATATACCTACTTCCTGTACCTCACATTCCACTCTCACCTGAAAAAAAAAAAAAAAAAAGGGCACTCTGTTCCCTCAAAAAAATTACGCCCCATACATAGCTGGCCATTTTGCAGACATGTCTGTTGGACATGTGAAGTGGTAATTACAATTGGCTGTACAACATACTTTGTTGTCCTCACCCCTCTCTCAGAGGTGGAAGGTTTCAAATTTCACACCAAATTACAGAGATATGCACAGCTGTTGCTGATAAAGAAATGGGCAGCTATGGGCCTTTCCTACATCCTTCCTGCAAATCCCAAGCTTGTTTTCCTACTGTCCTACCCTCTTTGTGCCCCCTTTTTCACCACTGTCCTATCACCATATTTTCTTTTCTTTCAAAGAAATTAGCGCAGGTGTCGCGAGAGTAAGCACTTTTAAGCAGTTGTAGCGGGTGTGCGTGTCTTGTGAAAGCCAAGCGACAGTGCGCATGCATGAGCTCAGCAAACCAGCGCTAACCGCTTACAACTACTTAAAAGTGCCTTAGTCACTCTGAATGACAAGGCCTGTAGTCTGCTCAGCAGCAAAATAAAATTCCTCTGTCAGTCTCGAACCCAGGACCTTGGAAACACTAGTCTGCATGACTTACCACTAAGCCATGACTGATATACAAGGACTTTGTGCTGAAAGCAATATATCACGAAATAGTAGGACTGAATGTAAAGGGAATATAGGAAGGCTATTACACAAAGCTTGTCCTGTATCTCTACTGGCAATTCTTGTGGATTTGTATAACATTAGTGTGAGAAGAGAAACAGTCATGCTAGTCGGTAGCTAGTAGGTAATAATGTGACAGTAGCACCTTGCAAACCACACACACTATCACAGCAGGATAAACACTGCCATATTTGAACAGGTAAGAGGCCAGACCTCACAAATGGGACTGAATTACAGTGATGTCCCTGAATAGAAAACAATTGTTAACTGTGCCCCACTGGCTCCCTGTGAAATGTACTAATAGTAGGCAGAAAGGTGTTTTGTCCCACGTAATGGTAACTGTCAACTACTGAAAGTATGCACTACGTGCATGTCAGAAATGGTGTATTCACAAGCACACCCACATGTAGGTGTACAACCCACAAATATCAAAGGAGGTATCCAACTAATAACAGAAGGACAGTATAGCTGGTTACAAGCACTGCATGTGCCTGCTATCCATAACTGTTAGGACAAAGTAGAAGGTGCCACTACTGCTCAGGAGCAAAATAAAATACCCTTGTAGGTGGCAAGCCACACACCCTGGCCAGACCAGACTGCATGCAGTACCACCAAACCACAACAAACATATAAGGAACTGCTGCTGAAAGAAATATAGCAAGCATTACAAAGGCGTGAATGTGAATGGAAAATAGGAAAGTCATAGCAACACATTCCAGTAAAGACACCTAGCAGGCCTCCAAGGAGTTTATGTAAAGGCTAAATAGTGAAGCCATAGCAACAAATGGCAAGAGCCACTGCAGTAAACCAGTTACTCCACAAGTCCCACAGGAAAGCACATACTCCCATTAAAACAGTATTAGTATTATTAGGTGTCAGTTAACATACACACTGAGAAGAATAAACTGGAGGAAGCAATAGTCAGGTGTCAGTACAACATGCATGTCTGTGCCTACAACACAGCCTGAGATATGAGAGACATACCAACCTTTACGCTCACACAACAGTGTCCACAGCATACCAGCATGGTCCCCACCTTGAAAATCTGAAAGGGCTACGCCTACCTCACCTAACATTTTATAGCACTGACCTGAAATCACAGTGAGAACTGCAATTACCACACAGCAGGCTGCATGCAATTAGCAAATGCTGCCTAACAATTGGTGCAGAGGCCATCACATGCCCATCTGCATATACCTACAAAAGCAGCCTGTACTCCCAGTCCACACATGTAATACGTTCATTGCAACAGCCGGAGGGAGAGACAGAGTGAGAGAGAGAGAGAGAGAAAGAAAACATAAATAAATAAAAACAAAGAAATAAAAAATAAATAAATAAGAGACACAGACTGCTGAAACCACTACAGTACAGAACAGCAGGCTACCAAGCAGCAAGCCATCAAAATTAGCAGTGTCCAAGAAAGGTAATGTAAACTAATAGTATAATAGTCTACATACTGTGAACCCTCCATATATGTTAGCAGTCTGTATATAAATATATATGAGGATGTGCATAGGGCAGGGGACATACTGCAACTGTTAGTGAAAGCTGGACATACATATGTATGTGAAGGATGCTATGTGCACATAACAATGTAGGTTGTAGTGCAACGTACACCGTAGGTTGTACAGTACTGAATGTTTAGCAGTATGTTAGTATGTGTATTTGTATGTGTAAATAAAAGGTATAAATATATATATTATATGTATATGTATGTATAATTATGTATGTATCTATATATAATGTGCATATATGTATACATAGATAGAGAGGGATGTAGAAATAGATAGATCCAGAATGATACCACAGTACAAGGACAAAATGATTGACCTCAACAATTGGCTAAGCTTCTGGTGTCAGTCTAAGGGGATCCAGCATCTGTCTGCCTGGGATGACATGACCGATTGCTGTGCCAGAGATGGCCTGCACCTGTTGCCTTCAGGATTCCAGATACTGGCTAAGACTCATGCCATCCCTATAGTGCCTTTGTCAGGCAAGGTTCAAATGACAAATACACCACTGTAAACGGTGACATCTGTGACAGCTGTGCAGTGACAGAGACCTGGTGCAAAGCTCCAGAGAGCACCCCTGCATTACCGGGCTTCAAGTCATACCACACCTGTTGGCCACCTAACCCAGAAGGAAGCACTAAAGGCGGAGGCGTGTCCATATTCATTACGGATATCCACACCTCCAGATTAGTTGCACAGCATAATGCATCTGAGGTATCCAATTGCAACTAACTCTGGGCAAGAACGCAATCCAAATCGTAGCTTGCTACAGACCCCCCACCATGCCCCAGGATTCACACTCCTCATGTCATGATACACTGGAAAGTATTGGGTACAACTCAGCACCCTAATAATGGCCGAATTCACCTACCCCACCATTAACTGGAAAAACTACACCCGTACCAACTCTATTGCTCAACGTTTTCTATAATTCATAAATACCAACGCCTTGGATTAACATATTCACACCCCCACCAGGGGCAGCAATATCCCACACTTGGTCATCACCAACATGGGAAACCGGTGTTCCACACAAGAGATCAATTCCTCGTTGGCGAGATCTGACCACAAGGTAATCAGCCTAGACATCCACATCCCACCCCCAATTAGGGGCACCATCATAACAAATGTCTGAAAAGCCAATGTCACATGTCTTAAGACAAAAGTGGCAAACTGCATGACACCCATGCAGATGGACAATAGAGGTATGACTGCTGAATCCTACACAAATGCACTGTATAAGCACTTACACTTGTGCATGGATCATGCTATCCCTAATAGAACCAAGATGTTATCCCCCAGACAAAGGAAGCCAGTCTGGTGGTCCTGTGCCATAAACAAACTCTACATCAGAAGAAAGACACTGTTGCAAAATAAGTAATTTCCCATGACTGGAGGAACTCCCTGGTCAACCTCAGTAAGAAGCTGAGTTCCCTCATAAAATCCCCCAAAGCTAGTTATGAAAACAAAAGTGCCACTGACTCTAAAGACAACCACAAAGCATTCCATAGCTATGTCAAGAATCTAAATGGGAACACTCAGATCTGCTCTGAGGTACAGCATAATGGAACTAAATATACATAACCAACTGATATTGCCAACATCCTGGCAGATAGGTTCAGTGCTAACTTTACCCCCCTCTCACCCCCTAGAGGGCCCATCTCTATACTGGAAGAATGCAAAGTCCCTATAATCACAGCTGCACAGGTAAAATACACACTCTCCAAAGCCAAGAACACAGCATCCATGGGACCTGACAATATCCCAGGCTGCGTTCTACATGAACCACTGAATGAACTGGCACCCTACCACAGTACCATGTTCAATCATAGCCTCATCTCAGGTTTTGTAGCCACTGAATGGCGCACCAACACATCTCACTCCACAAAGGGGCAGCCACGATGGACCACGGTAACCACCACCCCATTAGCCTGACGAGCCTGGTCTGTAAGGCCATGGAATGTACCATCATGGAACTCATAAACAAAGACATTGGTAATCTCCAAACTCTGGACCTTACTCAGTTTGGATTTGTAAAAGGCAGATCATGTCTCCTAAACCTGATTGACTTCTTTGAAGCAGTCAGCAAAGCCATAGATGATGGTGAAATGGTTCACACAGCTTATGTAGACCTCGCCAAGCCTTCCAACACAACCCCCCATTCTGGAATTATAGGTAAGCATACTAAACTAGGTATAAATCCCTATGTCATAAGATGGGTTGACAACTGGCTCACGGACAGAACCCACACTGTGAAAGTAGCGTATTCCAAATCAGACATCAGACCAGTGACAAGTGTAGTACCACAGGGTTCAGACCTGGGTCCTCCCCTGTTTGGTATCTAGTTCTCCAAAGTGCAGGCCAACACAGAAGGTCTGTGGTTACAGATGACTGCAACCTAGGAGCCATAATCACAACTCCTAATGATGTGGGCAAACTACAAAAGGCCCTCACTGAGACAGATACCTGGTGTCAAAGCCATGGTCTGAAGCTCAATGCCAAAATGTGTATTGTCATCCCCGTGGTATAAACTCTGTACCCATGGACTACCAGATAGCTGGTAGTCTACTTAATGCCGGAAATGTGATAATAGACCTTGGGACACAGGTGCACAGTAGTCTCTCCTTTGGTAATCACATTGCCACAGTGGTTGGGAAATCCATCTACATGGCTCATCTCATCACAAAAGGATTCCCATCCAGAAAAAAGAGGTCATTGTTCCCCTCAACTCATCAGTTATTAGACCCATAATAGAGCACAACGCCCCTTTTGGTATGTACCTCACAGGACAACTACAACAACTGGAAAGACCACAGAAATACCTCACAAAGAGGATTACTGGCCTCAAACAGATGCCCTATGCAGACCGTCTCAAAAAACTACAGCTTGACACCATGGCATATCGTCTACTCAGGGGTGATCTCTGCCTAACATACACAGCTATGTCAAACCTACAGCTGTTGGACATGCTCCACTCAAATAAATCCCAATCCCTCTGAGCTACACACTCTAGGGACCTTAACCTTGTCACCACAATAAACAGAACATGCTGGAGGGATAGAGTCCTGTCCCAGACACTTCCCATACTCTGGAACAGACTACCTATGTATGTCAAACAGAGCTCCTCATTAGCACTCTTCAAGAAAGATCCTGATGATTGGATGGGAAATGGGGAATTCACCCCGGGGATCACGTCTGTGGCTCTGCTCAACAGGGGCATAGGAAAATACCTTTCTTGGGTGGCGAAAGCCAGGGTACATTTATTGGCTAGGCTTGTATGGGCCCTAGGGCCAATAGCCTAGTACCTACCTATGACCATATACAGATAGATGGATAGAATATGTATATACACATATTATGTAATAGACACATACATATATAGATACATACACATATACAGACAGATATGCATGTGTACAGATATGTATGTATATGAATATCTCTCTCTCTATCTCTCACCTCATCTCTCTCTCTCTAGATATATATATATATATATATATATATATATATATATATATATATATATATATATATATATATATATATATATATATACTGAAAGAGGCACATGTGTGTAGATGTATTGCAACAGGTGCCTGTTGACAAAGGCATGTACTGAACACCAGTGTGGATACAGGAGTACCATACCCCATTCCAAAACACTTACACCACTAACCACCACATATGTGGTTGCCTGACTACTACTGGATGTGTCAGGAGGGAACATGGGGAACAAGTGTACAATAGCCTCCCCTGTGATATTCACAGTGGCACACCAGTCTTGTAATACCTGTACATGGTACATGTCAGCAGAAATGGTGGGTCAGCTAGTGAAATGTAGGTCACTATACCCCTCTACACCTCACAATGTCCTACATGGTATGTACCTCCCATGACAACTACAGAAAAGGAGAAGGATACAGTCATACCTAACAAACAGTGATAATGCCCTCAAACACATTACCTATGCAGAGTGACTGACAAAACCACAGATAGAGTGCCTCTCAAACTACCGACACAGAGCATACCACTGCTGGATATACATAGTTAGTCACACCCATAACAGTTGTCCAACAACCGTGGTAACACCTCACAATATCCCCAGCATAAATGACCTATGTCTGTCATCCTTGGCATTGCAGTAAAGAGTACATGGTGGAGGTACAGGTCCATACACACAAATAGGCCATACCCTGGAGTAAACCACCCAGCATTACGAAGCAAGGCTCCCCATTAGTAGATGTCAGACATACCCCTGTTGATTGTTATGCAGATAGGTAGTATGCCATATGAGTCACCCTGTGTAACTGTTTGACAGGAGCAAGTACAACCACATTACATGTGTCCCAAGGGGCAGGGTAGCATAACAGTATGCTGCTGTAGGCCCAGGCCCAATAGCATACTACCTGCCTATGACACAATGCACACACATGTACTCATTGCAATACCAACTATGTGAGGTGGAATGTGTGCCACTGACTGTGTGCAAGGTCTGTAATGGTGTGATTGCTCAGCATGACTTTGTGTCTGTCATGGTAGTGTGTGTCCTTTGTGTGAGGCCAGAGAAAGATGTGTCAGGTATTGGGATACAAACATACTACATTGCCATATGTTGTGCTGTGGTTCCCTGTATGTGACTGTGGTGTAGGTATGGATATGGCAAGAAAGACTACGGTGCATTACCAGTGACATTTGTACTGTGCATTGCATGCATTGCATGGGTTGACAATGTTCCCCATACATTACCTTGATACATACCCCAGTGTGAGGCTGTGCATTGGACCTCAAACAGTGTGCCGACTGCTGGAGTATACTTGTTTGTTGTATGGAGTGTGCCAGGCACTGTCACAGAGTTCTCAGCAGAGCACTGATATGTGGTCATTCAAATGTGTATCCCCCAATAGACAGACAGATGCTATATACGGCAGTTCAGTGATATCACTACAGTAGAGTTTTATGTGTGCCATATCACTTGCTCACATATTTTTCTTTTCCTTCCAGGGCAATGGTGCACCAGCATAATCCCACATACTCTGCTGCAGAGGAAGAGGAGATACACCAGAGCCTGGTGCGGGAGTTTGCCACACTCTTTTCCCGCACCAGCCAGAACCAGCAGGAGAGGGCTGCACTGTGGCAAAACCTTGTCCGTCGGGTAAATGATATAGGCATGCACAACCGGACATATGAGTAGGTACGCCATCACTCCAGTGATTTAATTAGAAATGTCCGTCAGCGTGGGTCTGATATCAACAGGCAACAGCTTGCCACAGGTGGTAGGGCAGCTATATACCCCCCCCCTCACCAGACTGGAGGGGCTCCTCCTAAGTGTTGTGGCTCCAGCCCAACAACTACATCCACACACATGTGTAATGATGGAGGCTGGAGCCACCCAGCAGGAGGACTTGGAGCGTGCAGGTAACATGCCATATCTATATTTGACTGTTCCCTGCACTGGTAGTTTATGCATGTGTGAGGTCTGTACTGTGTTTGTAGCTATTATCCTGGTAATTATTGTGCAAGAGTGATATTCTCAGTATCGGCAGTAGACCTATGAAAGCCAACTGTTGTACTACTGAACTGTATCATACTCACAGTATCAATGGCACAGTTGTGCCCACTGACAATGAATGTCTTATTTGTGCAGGTCCCTCTGGTGTAACAGCAAGGCAGCCAATCCATGCTGGTAAGTGTGTAATAGTATTCCTTTAATACTAATGATATTAATAGTAATAATACCCTAAAATGGTATTGCTATGTGTGTGATTGCAGGTGTGTCTATGTCTGTGTGTTTGTATCTCATGTACTGAGGAGTGTGCATGTGTGCATGTGCCCATGTGTGCATGTGCCCATGTGTGCATGTGTGCATGTGCCCATGTGTGCATGTGTGAATGTGTGCATGTGTGGTAACATTGTGTGCACATTGTAAACTGTGTTTCCTGTCTTCTTCTCACAGGTTCTGGTGCTGCTCTGGTGGTGTGCAGCAGGGAACCTGAATCTGCTGCTGGGGATAGTGATAATGATGATACCTGTGTAATGGCACAGGGAGGTGTGCCAGGGTCCGTTGTTGGTCAGCCAATTGACAGTACACAGCTGTCAACCCCATCAATGTGCACAGTCCTCCTGCCAATACATCCATTGTCACCAATATCCCTAGGTGATGGATAGCATACAGTGGGCATTGACCAGGGTAATGTGGTATCAGTGGCACATGCATCCCCTCACAGCAGCCATGGCCAGAGTCCTGACATGGTACCACACAGGCAGATGTCCAGGGGTTCTCGTGGGAGCATCCGTGGTCGTACTGCCCTTGTCAGACGTGCCCACAGAGGTCTTTCAACTTCAGCTATGTTCCGGGCTGTAATGCAGGCACAGTCACGTATGGAACGGTACACCAGACAGGGTCTGAGGGAGCTGAGAGCACATCGCACTGCTATGAATGACACTATGCGTGACGTTGCGGCTGCCATCCGTAATTTCACCGAGGTCATTGACAGACTTGGGGGGACACATTAGATCTGTTCCACAACTACATGTCCATGAGCCAGGGCAATGCAGGGCGGTTGAGGCATCGATGTGGACGAATGCCAGCAACAGCAGCAGCTGGCAGTCGTTGCGGACGACAACAAACCCGCGGCCACTCACATAGTGCCAGTACCAGCCCCAGCAATGCTGGGTCTGTGCTGTCATCAGACCGCCCTAGGAGACCACGTGCACGTGGCTCTGGACAGTCCCAGCAGGGACATGTCTCTAGTCAACAACCACCTGCTTCTGATGACAGTACCCAGTCTGGCTTAGTACCTGATACTGTCCGTAGCACCCCTGCCAGGCACAGGTACCGTGTCCGTGGCCACAGACAGTGATCTGTACGACCTGGCAGGTACAGTCTGTGGCTGTCCACAAGCACCCGTATATGGAGGCCACAAGGTGGAACTGTGTGCATGCATACACACATGCATAATGCTAACACCTAGGGCTAACACATACACGCACACACTGCATCAACATTGCCCCATCTTCTACAGTTGTGCCTCACTAACACACACACACACATACATGTTGATCGGTTGTATCAGTGGCAGACTCAGGCATACCAAGTACACACCCTGTGTATATGATGAAACTGTGCCACCTCCTGCAATCTGTAACATCGATGCAGGACCGGTTAACATGGTACTGATGCACAGGGTGACTACATAGATGTGTAGTAATATTATCATGTTGTCAACTGTGCAGTGTAATGATATCATTGTGTGTATATCCCAGCATGCCTGATGCATTAACAGTATGATTGTCATTGTATTGTTTGGTGCACCCCTATAAATTGCCATAGTGTAATGTCTGCACATCTTTGCATTCTGCTGGTAAGGCTGTAAACAGTAGGTCACCTACATAGGTAGCACAGGGGATAAGTAAATGGAAGTTATGATACTCAATGGTGGACATGTAAACCACATGGTGCATGCAGTACAACCTCTACTCTGCATGGAGAATGTTGATATCTGTGCAGTAACAGACAACACGTTCAAGACTCACAAGAGCACCCTAGCACTACCGGGTTACACCTCATACCATGCTTGACAGCCCCAAAACACACAACTAACTATGACAGGAGGTGAGTCTCATTAAATGTTAGGGATACTGTGGTGGCAGGACAGGTAGCATACAGCCTACTAAGTTGGGGAATGCTGATTGAGGGCTCAGTGTCTGTCATTATAAATGTGTATTAGTTCTGGTTTAAGCAGTTGGGCTTCAGGCCAGTTATTTCACATTACAAAGGTTCATCGTCTGCACTCTTGTGGGAGGAGAGGCTGGACTCTGCCTGTCTGAGGTGGGAATTTCTGGCTAAAGGCTTATAGTGCCTGCATATTTGAACTGTTTCTTACTGAAATTGGTACACCTTGTTTGCTGTAGCATAGACTAGATCTATGCCTGCTGATTGTAGCTTTGTTTGTATGCTTGTTCGCTTGTTATTTCCCTGAAACAGTAATGCCACCTGTAATGCAGCTTTACAGCGCCTGTGAGAATCCCTAGTGACATGTGCATTGCTTACTGTATGTATGTCCTTGTTTCACTTGACAGAAGGTTAGTGTTTGTCAGTTATGCAATTAAGTTACCTGTAACACATTGCATTTGAGATACCTGGCACTTGCTCACTAAAGCATTTATATATGCCAGCATTAACAAATTAAAACCACTACACCCTCACAAACTCACCTTACATACCTTGTTCCCCATTGGCCCTTTTTGTTAATTATAAAGGAATTCCCAATACCAGCCTAGCATGTTCAAAGGTCAGTTGTCAATCTCCTCCATGGTCCAGCTGGTGAATCTGGGAATCTAGAGGCAATGTTACAACTGCCTCATTTACACAGTCATCCCTCTCCTCCTCCCAACAAATTCCACCACATGTGAGAGATGCAACCATATATCCAAACTGCAGGCTAAGCTCTCTCAACTCAGTACTGGCAAAACCTGTCAGGAGGAGAAGGAAACCATGGTCACTACAATTCCAGTCTCACATAGACCTACCACGACAGCAATCCAAACAAATAAACACACACAACCGTACTCGGAGTCTCTAAATAAAGGTCTGCCTATGCAGCAGACACCTCCAAAGCAGACACACAAGCCACCGCTACCCCAGAACAGAACACATGCAACACATAGCTCACAAAGCCAGTGTGCCGAACAGTCACAGCATGTAAGGCTAAACAACACACCTGCTACACTTGTGATGGGTGCCTCTATCGTCAGGTACACTGACGTCCCGCTCACCAGGCTGAACAAGGAGAAGGTCACGGTGAGATGCCTGTCAGGCGCTATGATATGCCACATAACACAAGCACACAGGTCACTCCAAGGCATGTACAAATATGACTCAGACAGTGTCCATGCCAGTGTGAATGACCTGAGACATACCTCCCTGGACTACATGATGAGAGACATAGAGGAGCTCTCTGAGCATGTGGCCCAGGCTGGTATGACCCTGACCTTGAGTAGCATCTTACCCTCACCAAGAATGATGCCACAATATGTAGACAAGATGATCAATTCAAACAATTGGCTTATGTTTCAGTGTCATTCAAAGGGGATCCAATGCCTGTCAGCCTGGGATGACATGCTCAACAAGCCACACTGCTATGCTAGGGACAGCTTGCACCTGTCACCCATGGGCTTTTGGTTATTGGCAAAGGCTCTTGATACACCCATAGTGCCTTTTTTAGGCAAGGCTCAACAGACAAGACCACCTCCATAGGTATCACAAGGGATAGGAAACTAATAGTAATGCTACTCAACGCCAGCAGTGTAAACGTCAAGATGCATGCACTGGAAACTGTCCTTAGCATGGAGAACATCAATATCTGTGCAGTAACAGATTCCTGGTTCACGGCCCTCAAAAGCACCCCAGCACTGGCAGGTTATACCTCATACCATGCTTGTCGGCCACATAATTTGCACCAAAACAGAACTGGAGGGGGAGTATCAATATTCATCAAAGATACACACACCTCCAGGTTGGTGGCACAGCACGAAGCATCAGAGACTATACATGTACAACTAACAGTGGGTAAGACTGCCGTCCAGTTCATAGCCTGGCACATACCACACTCCCAAACTCGGGTAACACACTTGGCCTACTTAAGAAGACATGTATATCTGCAGGTGTCTCCAAACAACAATATATTGGGCAGCTTCATTTACCCACACATAGACTGTGAGCATTACTGTAGCTCCAACACCCTAGGTGTAAAGTTCCTAGAATCCATACACTCAATTGCTATGGAACTACTTGTTACCACTCCCACAAGTGGGGAATACATGCTGCACCTGTTCATCACCAACATGTGGACTATATGCTCCAGACCAGACGTGTATCCCTCACTGGTAAGATGACACCATAGACTACTCTCACTGTATATTCACATACCAAATGCAGCCCTTGCACAGAAAACCACAGTCATAAAGTTGTGTAATGCAAATTACATGTATTCACATGAGGCAGGCTTCGCACATGGGAACTATTTCAGGTCACAGGTACATATGTCTATGTGGCACACACATACCTCATGTGTGCATTGACATTACTGATATGATCTATGTCAAACAATATTAAGAGCAACACCCCACACACATGGACAAACTGTGTGACAAAAACACACATGGCATTTGTAAGATTCAAACCACTACCTAACTATGTTATGACACTTGAGACAGACGCATTAGCAGATCGCGCTATTCGCATTACTGGGAGGTTTCCCTTCTCCTGCTGTACTTATAGGGTGCTGACATCATCAGTGTTTAGAACGAGGAATGTGCATCATGCAGTGTGTTCATCTAGTTGGCAAAAGGGACATTTCTTTCACACAGAATTGCACACACACTAACCCCCTCACCCAAACTGAGCATTTGCAGGATTCAAACCCCTACCGAACTATGTTATGACATGTGAGAAAGACACATTAGCAGAGCGCGCTATTTGCATTACTGGGAGGTTTTCCTTCTCCTGCTGTACTTATAGGGTGCTGACATCATCAGTGTTTAGACAGAGGAATGTGCATCATGCAGTGTGTTCTTCTAGTTGGCAAAAGGACATTTCATTCATACAGAATTGCACGCACACTAACCCCCCTCACCCAAACACACACTGAGCATTTGCAGGATTCAAACCCCTACCTAACTATGTTATGACACTTGTGAGAGACGCATTAGCGGAGCGCGCTATCCGAATTACTGGGAGGTTTCCCTTCTCCTGCTGTACTTATAGGGTGCTGGGATCATCAGTGTTTAGAAAGAGGAGTGTGCATCATGCAGTGTGTTCTTCTAGTTGGCAAAAGGGACATTTCTTTCACACAGAATTGCACACACACTAACCCCCTCACCCAAACACACACACACACACACACACACACACACACACACACACACACTGAGCATTTGCAGGATTCAAACATGGATGTGACATTGCAAATTCAACCCCTGGGATCTCCACTGTGTCCCTGCTTGACGGAGGCACAGCACACTAGCCTTACATGGTGCCTTCTGTGACCTACTTTACAGAGGCACAGTAGCCTACTGCACTGGGGAGGCAGATGCCAAGCACACTCTGGCTAAGCTTGTATTCCCTAGGGCAAACAGCCTATTATTGACCTCTACACCCATATGTTTAATTGTCAGCTGCACAATATTTGTTGCTGATAAACTGTTTGCAGGTCTTTATTGCAATAGCTTTCCCTGTTTCTATGTACAACTTGTGTATCTGTGGAAGATGTTTGAATATGTGTGGGATCCACTATTTAACTTATGTCCCTGTACTCATTTAACTGTGTGCACTGGGCAGATTGCTGTCTTGTGGTTGGTTCCTGGTTTAACACATACAAATACCACATATGTGTGGCCAACTGCTAAACTGAGACATGACCTAAGTGTGTGAGCATGCCCAGTTCAGGCATATTCCATGGCCTGACATATGTCTCATCTATCAAAGTGTGTGAGCATGCCCAGTGAGTGCTTTCCATATGTTGAGATCTTCAGTCCACCACATTTGTGGGTGTGTGTGAACTTCCACAGTATTTCACATTTATAGTTGTGTGTTGGGAGTCATGTTGTGTACATACTGCCCGACTGCTTTGTGTCTGAACCCGACAGGGATTATACTGTGCCTGCAGGGTTTCCATGGGATAGTTTGCATACAGTTGTCAACATCCTTTCATACTGACCATACACTGTAATATTGTATAGTGTACTGGTTCAGTACTTTCACTGTGGTGGACAGTATCCTGGGTTTCAGTCCTATCACTGCTTTCAATATCATAGTGAGCACACCAGACTGGTTAAGGGCCAGTTGTGCACATATGACCATGCTGCATTTTGTTCGGATACGGACTACTTACACCAGGCTTGTCCAACATTGGTAGTGTATTCCACAACTTGGGTGGACATTGACAAACACTAGCGATGTGCCCTAGGCCATTTCTACTGCTAGTCAGAGAGTGTGTTTGTCCTTCAACACACATTGTAACTGGAATTTGACATCACATATTTCAAGGTTAGTATAATGTGCCTCTGTCTGCCCGTGACATAACAGTGATACCCAGGGTAAACCTACCATCTCCCATCCACTCATCATGATTCCTGTTGAGGAGGGTCAATGAGGGACTCTCTGGCTAACCTGTACTGGGAGTTTACTCAAGAGTGGAGTGAGCTTCTGGGTTATGGATCAATCACTACAGCATGTCCTATGTATGTCAGTGCTGGGGTTCAGGTCTCTCATGTGCATAGCTCACTGGCATTCAGATTGTACAAGGTGCAGCATGTTCATTGATTCCAGCTTGGACATGGCTTTATACATCAGGCAAAGATACCCACACATCCAGGTTACTGACAATGCACGAGCTGCGGTTTGTTTAATCAGGCAACACATGGCATCTGTTTGAGTTCTTTGATCCTCCTGGTGGGGTACTTTTGGGGTCTTTCCAGTTGCTGGAGGTGTCTGCTGAGGTACATGCCACAGGGGCCATTGTACTCAATTGTGAGGCTGATGAAGGATGACTGAAGAGGCACAATGACCTCCCCTGATCTAGATCTGACTACCTTCATAATTAGGTGGGTATATGGTATGTTTCTGTAACCACTACAGCCACATGGTTGTCAAATGCAAGATATCTATCACATTGTGTCCCCAGGTCTATTATTACTTCTAAAGTACTTAATGGGTTAACACCTATGTGGTAATTGGTGGGCACTTACTGTTTATTCAAAGGGGATGACTATACACTTTTCTGCAATTAGCTTGATGACATGGCTCTGGCACCAGTTGTCTGTTTCTATGTGGCCCTTTTGTAGGATGCTTGTGTCAGCTGGAGGGTCAGATAAGGTGCCCAGTTTATAGTCCTCTGCAAACTTGTTCAGACACAGTCCTTCCATGTTGGCCTGTACCTATGGGAAATATATACCATGCAAGGGAGGTCCCAGGACTGAACCTTGTGGGATGCCAGTTGTAGCTGGTTTGTAGTCTGACATGGCTGCAGCATGTCTGACCATGTCAGTTCTGTCCTTGGGCTGGTTTGCAACCCATCTACTGACATAGGAGTTTATATTTAAGCTGGTGAGCTTATCTATAATGAACATGTGGGGTATTGTATGGAAGGCTTTTGCAAGGTCCACATAGGCTGTGTGGACCACATTCCCCACATCAATGGCCTTGATGACTGTTTCAAATGAGTCAGACATGTTTAAGGGGCAGGATCTGCCCTTAAGAAAGCCACGCTGGGTAGGGTCCAGTGTCTGTAGGTCCCCAATATCTTTATTTCTGAGGTCCATGATGATCCTTTTCATAGCTTTGCAGACCAAGCTTGTCAGGATTCTGGGGTGATAGTTTGCAGTATCCATTGAGGCACCACCTTTGTGGAGAGGGACCACTGTTGCTGTACACTGTTCTTTGGGTACATATCCTGTGGTAAGGCTGAAATTGAGCAGTAGTGTTAATTGGCATTCCATTCTTCTTGGAGTTCATGTTGGACACAGCCCAGGACACCATCTCCTACCATTGATGCTGTGTGTCTTGCTTTGAAGATGCTGCCTGTTACTTCAGCATCTGCAATGTCAGGGGGGCCAGCACTCTGCTGGGATAAATATTTGTCATTTTGGGGGGGGGGGGTTTGCACTGAACCTGTCAGGTTGGATGTTGGCAATGTGTGTGGGTTTGGTGTATTGTTTGTAATATTTGGTAATTCAGAGCATATCTGTGAATTCCCAACAAGGTTCCTACCATCAGTTAATACAGCCTTGTGATTATCCTTAGTGTCCTGTACAATTTGTATCTCCATAGGTTCATAGGCTCATACTGGGCTATCTGCCCTAGGGCATTTATCAGCCTAGCCAGAGTGTGTGTGGCTTTCGCCACCCCTTGCTATGTGAATATTATGGCCATTTAGGGTTTACTTTACTGTGCCTCTGTCTAGATGTGACACACTGAAGACCCCCAGTGTAAATCTACGATCTCCCATCCACTTGGCAAGATTCCTGTTGAAGAGAGTCAGTGAGGGGCTCTGCCTAACATGGAGTGGGTTCTGTTCCAGAGTGTAGGAAGCCTCTGGGTTAGGAACCTGTCCCTCCAGCACATCCGATTTATTTATGTGTTGAGGTTGACATCTGTCGCTCTCACGGCTCTAATGGCTTCGGATTTTCTGAGGTGGAGCATGTCCATCACTTCTGTATTGGACATGACCTTGTACATTGGGCATACATCACCTCTGAGTATGCAGTATGTGACTGCATACAGCTGGGGTGTTGTCAGCCAGGCAGCATATGACAAATGTTTGACACCCTTTATCCTCTTGGTCAGGTACTTCTGAGGTCTTTCTAACTGCTGCAAGTGTCGGGTACGGTACATCCCAAATGGGGCATTGTACTCACTTATGGGCCTGATAAGAGAAGAGTATAGGGGCACAATGACCTCTCTTGATGTAGATGTGAATCCTTTCATGATAAGGTGGCCAATATAGGTGGTCTTCTTAGCCATGTTGGCAAAGTGAGTGTTGCATGTGGGGTTACTGTCCACTTGTGTCCCTAGGTCCCTGATTACTTCTCCCACATGTAATGGATTACCACCTATGTGGTGATTTGTGAGTACCTTGTTTGGTATTTGGGGAGACATTCATACTCTCCAGTGTCTTCAGGGAGGCTGAGTGATGTTCCTGGGTCTGAGAGGGTGGTCTGTAGCATGCTACAAACTGTACAGCGGTTTTGCCTACAGTTAGTTGCACATGGATGGTCTCTGATGCTTCGTGCATTGTCAGTAACCTGGATGTGTGGGTATCTTTGCTGAATATGGATACTCCCCTCCTTCTGTGGTTTGGTCCAGGTTTTGGGGTCGAAAAGCATGATTTGAGGTATAACCTGGTAGTGCTGGGGTGCTCTTAGGAGCCTTGATGCAGGTTACCATCACTGCACAGACATCGATGTTCTCCATACTGGGGAGATCCTCGAGAGCATGCATCTTGTGGTTTAGACATCTGGCATTGAGCAGCATTACCCTCATGTTTTTTCCACTTATGTTTTCTGGGGAGGTGGGTTTGTCTTTTCAGCCTTGCCTACAAAAGGCACTATGGAGGTGGCAAGAGCCTTAGCCAATATCCAGACACACAAGAGTGACAGGTGCAAGCCATCCCTGGCAAAGCAGTGTGGCTTGTCAAGCATGACATCCCAAGCAGACACACACTGTATCCCCTTTGAATGACACCAGTAATTGAGCCAATTGTTAAAGCTGATCATTCTGTGTTTGTACTGTGGTATCATTCTTGGTGGGGGTAGGATGCTGATCAGGGTCAGAGTCATACCGGCCTGGCCTACATAATCGGAGAGCTCCTCTATGTCTCTTTACATGTAGTCCAGGGAGGTACGTCTCAGGTCATTCACACCAGCATGGACAATGACTGAGTCATATTTGTACTTGCTTTGGAGTGACCTGCATGATTGTGTTATGTGGCAGATTGTAGCAGCCTACAGGCAGCTTACTGTACCCTTTTCCTTGTTCAGTCTGGTGTGTGGGACATCAGTGTGTCTGCCTATGGAGTCACCTATTACAAGTGTATCAGGCATGTTGTTTGTCCTTACGGGCTGTGACTGTTTGGCACACCGACTTTGTGTACTATGTGTTGCATGTGCTATGTTTGGGGGTAGTGGTTGCTTGGGTGTCTGCTTTGGAGGCCTCTGTTGATTTGGTGTTTTTTAATTATAGCCTCCAGGAATGTTTTTGTGTGGTTATGTATTTGGTTTGCAGTTGTGATAGGTCTATGTGAGTGGGTTTGTGGTGTGTGTGGTTACCTTCTCCTCCTGACTAGTTTAGACAGTAGTGAGTTGAGTGAGCTCAGCCTCCAGTTTGGAGACGTGCTTGCATCTCTCACATATATTTGAATTTCTTGGGGGGTGGAGGGGGTTGTCTGTGTACATGGGGCAGGTGTAACATTGGCCAAGATTCACAGATTCAACTTGTTGTAGCTGGCCTTAGGGGATTTTATGACTGGCCATATTTTATTGCCATAATACTGATCAGAGATTACTTCCCTTTTTGGGTTTGCTCTATCATGTGATGACTTCCACATTCTCTTACATGGTTTGGTAATGGCTGTGGTCCACCATGCCAGATGCCTGTGTGTATGGTATTAGGCCTTGGTTTTATTTGGGATTGCATAATCCATGCATTCCTGACTGTGTTCATAGAATGCATTTATAAAGGGTTCTGAGGTGTGGCCCATATTTTCCACAGGCACAGGGCCTTTAATGGATTCCACATCAGTTTGGAGGAGTGCAACATTTCCTTTACACATGTTTTTCACTGTGGTTTTAAGGACAGGGACTGTGGTCTAGCTGTGAATATCCAGTGTGATTACTCTATGGTCTGATCTTACCAGTGAGGAATACACTTCTCATCTGGCCATAGAGTACCCATGTTGCTGATTATCACATCCAATATGCTTACCCCTCTTGTGGGAGTGGTACATTGTTCCTAAGCATGTTGGTTTATGGATTCTATGAACCTTTGGCCTAGGGTGTTGGTGCTGGGATAATGCTCCCAGTCTATGTTTGAGTATTTTCAGTCACCCAATATAATGTTGTTTGGAGAGCTTGATATTTCCATGTGTTCCAACGTAGGCCAAGTGCAGTTCCTGGCATTAGGAGGGTAGTCTGTAGCAGGCTACAAACTGGCAGGCAGTCTTAGCCACTGTTACTTGAGCATGGATAATCCATGCTGCTTCTTGTTGTGGTACCAACATGGGGGTGTGGTTATCCTTGACAATTATTGCTACTCACCCTCCTTTTGTAGTTTGTTCCATGTTTTGGGGCTGTAAAGCACGGTATGAGGTGTAACCTGGTAGTGTTAGGGTGCTCTTGTGAGCCTTAACCCAGTTTTCTGTTACAGGACAGATATCAACATTCTCCATGCTGAGGGGAGTTTAGACTGCATGCATCTTTCAGTTTGGACATCCGGCATTGGGTAGCATTACATCTAGATTCTTATCCCTTGTGATACCTATGGAGGTGGAGCATCGTGCCTTGCTCAGCATGTCATCCCAGGCTGGCACGCATTGGATCCCTTTGACTAATGGCAATACTTACGCCAATTATTGTAATTGATCATCTCGTCTTCATATTGTGGCATCATGCTTGGTGAGGGTAGGATGTTAGTCGGGGTCATCATGTTTGCATATACTACATGGTGTTGCATTGCTCAAAACATGGCAATCATGCCTTAGGTGGTGCTGCAGGGCTGTCTATGTTGGATGCACATACTACACTCCCTGTACATGTTTGATAACAGGTTGTGTCAACTTAGGCATCCCTTTTACTATATGTGTAAGTCATAGAGAGGTATAATTTCCTGGGTTCCTACTGAGCCAGTGTATGTGCTATGCTTGCCGCTTTGCCAAGGCCAAGGCATACTGGGCACGCCTCCTTCTGCCTACTGGGGCAGGCTCAGGTTGTTGTTCCTCTGAGTCACGCTCTGCCTGTGATTGGCTTGGCAATGGTGGGGGGCTGTTTGGCCCAGCCCTATACTGGTCCTGCTGCAGCTGTTTTCGCAGAATCATATTATGTAGCATAGCACATACCATGACGATTTGGGTACATGTAGTGGGTGAGTACTGCAAGGCTCCACCAGATGTGTCCAGGCACCGGAACCATGACTTGAGCAGCCCAAACACACGCTCGATTACATTTCGTGTTTATGCGTGTGCCTCATTATGGCGTTCTTGTTCAGGTGTGTGTCCATTTCTGATGGGTGTCATCACCTATGGCTCCAGTACATAGCCAGCATCCCCCACTAAGTGACCATGTGGGATGTCCCCATTGGCAAATGTCTGGTTCAGCTGCATCAGATGCCAGATATGTGAATCGTGGTAGCTTCCAGGGCAGCCAGCACACACATTCATTATTATGCCCTGGGCATCACACACGACCTGGCAGTTGATGGAGGGAAGCCCTTGCAGTTAATGTAGGCCCTACCCCGCTCACCAGCTGGTGCTTTGATGCGTATATGCGTGCAGTCTATTGCACCCACTACCTCAGGGTATTCCGCTATTTGCTGGAAAAGACGCATATTGCTGGCCAATACCTCACGGGAATTGGGGAAATATACATGCTCACCGACATGTGCTGACATGGCGTCCAGGAACTGGTGCAGTACCCTGGATGTTGATGCCTGTGATATCCCCATCATATCACCAGTTGGTCTCTGGAAGGTACCTGTTGCTAGTATTCTTAGGCCAACACATACCTTGGTTTCCACTGGGATGGGTTCCCCTCTGTTGGTTCTGTGTGTGAGGCGTGGCCTGCACAGCTCAACAATTTGCTGCAGGAGGTCTCTGTCCACTCTATAGCGCTCCACTATCTCCAGCTCATGTAACCCCTGGTAGGTGACCCTGGGCCTGTACACTCTTCTCCGTCTCCTCACTGTGGGTTGTCTGGCAGCATTTGCATAGTCACCACCCTCAGCAAGTTGCATATGTCTCCTTATAACAGCTATGGCAGCCCCTAGCATTTTTGGTCTGAGTGAAGCTTTTTCAGTATTCACTTCTAGTAGCTTACTCCTCTGTTGCAGTGTGTCTTGAGAGAAACATTCTGCACTGTTATTTGTACTGTTCTGCCTGTGTAATTGCCTGCTTCTGTTTGTTTTCACCTGCTAGCTCTGCCAGTAATTTCTGCTAGCTTCCTACTATTTCCCATGATTCCTTTTTCCCTTCTGTTTCCTCAGGGGGGAGCAATGTGCATACCAGCATAAACACGCTCACAGTGGCTAACATGTGCACACACATGCTTAGACGGACTAGAATCTGCTTATTCGGGTTAAAACACGGGCACACCAGTGCAAACAAGCTTACAAAGGTTTAAACAGGCTCCTATATGATTATTCTGCCTTAAACGCGCACACTCACGCTTACATGCGCACACTCTATCTTAGTCATGCCTACAAGCGCGCACACGCGCGCATGCACGCCCAGCAAGAAACTTTGGTGTTATCCATAGTGTACACCTTCCATTTCTTGGCTTTCCCATGCCTACTTGTTGACACTCCTCTTTCCATGATGTGTGACTGACAGCTTTCACATGCCACTGTGCTCCAATGAGCTGCATTCCTTTCATACATTCCCCCCTGTGATGTCGCCTATCTCCTACTCTGTTACTCCCCCTTATCCTACTCCTACACTGCACGGATTATGCTCATTTTCTATGTAACAGTGCGATTCACTATCCTACCACTCATTTACATAGGATTGCCTACTAATGCTTAGTTACATGCCTTACACTCCGCTTCCCCCCTTAGCAACCCCTACTCGGTGGCCATGTTGTTTTACCCTGCTATTCCCTTCCATTGTATACTCATGCTTTGCATTAACCTACATTTGTGGGTTTAATATTATTTTTTGTTTTTTTATAGCGCAGCCTGTTTGCGCGATGCTGCGCTACGTTTAAAAAAATAAAATATTTTTATTTCATGTTTGCATCAGGGTACGTTGCCAGTGGCCACATACTTGGCCATTGGCATGCTGCCTGCAACATTTGCAACCTTTATTTGGAGCTGACATGGCTCCATTGTGTTATTTGCAGAACGGTACTCAGTTATCAACTGAGTACATTTCTGCAGATAACACGGCTCTTACACGGGCAGGTTTCTGCTTCCTGGATCGCAAATTAACCTCATTTGCATGCCTTTCGGCTGCAAGTGAGGTAATTAGCATATCCACACCCTGCCCGTGTAAGAGCCGTTTTAGGTGCTCTCTTACACACACAATCTGGCTGTTCCTGGATCGCGATGGCTGCATGGAGTCTTACACTACTCTTAGACTCCGTGCAAGCCATCGTGAATCATGCCCATTGCTTTTGCACATTTATCAAGACCAAATCTTATTCTATCATCATCTGAGAATGTTTTAATCACTAGCAATTGAGCTTTCAGCTCCTTATCTGATGAACTATACATTTTTAAAAATATCCACATAAAGTAGATATGAAGTCTTTAAGCAAGGTTGTTTTCAGGGAGTCAAACTGTAACCAAGACCTAATCTGTTAAACCAACAGCTAAACGGGTTAAGGGCATGACAAAGAAACAGTAGTGACAAAGAATCACCCTGGAATATCCCCCTTTTCAATTTTTATTCCTGGGACAATAATTTGCCCTTTATCATGGCTTAATTGGAAAGTGGTTTGCTACTGTTTCATGGTCATGCTAATATAACTGATCATTGTAGGATGTATCTTATACATTTGTAAGCATTCTTTTATCCATGAGTGTGGGATGCTGTCAAATGCTTTTCTGGAGTCTATCCATGTCATACTTAGACTCCTCTGCTTTTTACAATTCTCTAAATAATGGCTTTATTTAGCAACAAATAATCTTTTGTTCCACATGACTTTCCTTTGTTAGCTTTTGATCTGTTGCCATGATTGAGTTTTCTTCTAAATGATTTTAAACTCTGTGTACGTCAGAAGGCAAGTTATTGGTCTGTAGTTTTTAAAATGGCTTACAGGTTCACTATTAAGGAGGAGGAGTACTGTTTTTCCTGTAGTTAACCAGGTTAGTGTCTGTTCTGAATGCACATATAAGTAATGCTTACTCAGGGCTAAATCTTTGTGTAAAGATGTTGATGCTTCTAACTAAAAGTTAGGTAATGTATCTGGGCCTGGGGGGGGGGGGGTTCCATTTTGGAGCTTTTCTTACTTTTGTTTCAATTTCTCTGGATGTTAGTTTAGCCAATTTCATATCCTGCACATCTGAACACATTACTGTTTCTTTTATTTTTTCCATCCATTCAGCATATTTGTGTCCACGTGGTCTTAATAAATATTTCTCCAAAATGTGTTTATTTCTTTTCTTTTTTTTTTGTTGGTGTTTCTATTCTTTTTCCTTTGTTCCCCAGTACTCTATAAAACTTTTTGGGTCATCAATGAATTGCTTATTTTGTACTTTTCCTTTATATTTATCTGCATGTCTTCTAAGCTTTTCTGCATGTCTGATATCTTTAGCTTATTATTTGCAATAGTGTATGGTAGATCTGGTCTGCTCTGATACCGTGCACTGTTTCAGCATTTTTGTTGATCTGTTCCCTCTTCTATATTCTTTCAACAGTGACATTTCTTGTCTTAATTGCTTTATACTTCTCTCTATTTGATTCTTCCATGATGGCGTTTTACTTCTTCCCTTCCTTTCCCTTACTGATCTATGTTTAAACTTTATCTGTTATTAATTTACACAGTAATTACTGCAGAGAAATATATTCTATTTACTTCTGTTATATCAAATGAATTTCTATTAATAGTCTTGGTTAGTGTTTTCATTTGTTTTATCAGACTACTAACATTTTGGGTCTTACTTTCTGTAATCTATTTCTTTCATCGATTTTATTATACAGGTTTATAGATAAGTACTAGTGTAGTAAGAATCTTTGTGTTCAACATCTTTGTATCATGCACAATAAGGGTTAAAATGTGAAACTGCATTGCGTGCAAAGAAATAAGCTAAAATAGTTTGTTTTTCTTGTCAAGAATTTGCTAACCAAAGAGGAATGCACAGATGCTACCTTGGTCCAGACACAAGCTTATCTTGTGACTGACCTCTGACCATCTACCAGGCACAAGCTTATCTTGTGACTGACCTCTGACTATCTAAGGCTCCAGTATGGGAATTTATAGCCTTGACTGAAATTCCTTGTCTAGTAACCAGGTGCCGTGTACGTGAAGAAGAGGGTATAAAAACCCATGTAATGTGTACAGAAATTAGACTGCTGACATACCATGTACGTTGTAGCATGTCTCCATGCATGTAAAATAAACTCTTTTTTGCTTACTTTTAGCTACGTGATTCTTCCAGTATATGTTAAGAGTGTTAAAATCTTTTGACATTTCTGGTGCCCAAGACCGTGGGGCCACCTCTTCACGGGGCGAATCGTATAAGAGGGACTGAAAAACCTGTACAGGAAAGGGAGAACGAATCTCGGGCTCCCTTGAATGGAAAGACCTCCGACGAAGAAGTCGTAATTAGAGGCCAGTCACTCTTAGATTCGATCCGTGGGACGGTGACGAATGAGGGCGGAAGATCCGCAGTAAGGTAAGCTTTTTTTTCATTTATAAAAGTACTTTTTTTTAAGGGACTAGTCATAAAGGAATTTTCTTTTGTTTAAATTTTACAAAAGACCGGTAGAGATCTCAGGAAAAGGAAGATAGTTTTTCTTTTAAATAAGAAAAATGGGAATAGGAAGCAGTTGTTGTGCTAGTAAGGGCTGCTCAAATAAAAGGACTGAAGATGAGGAATATATGTTTAAATTACATCCAAAAAACTTAAAGTACATAAAAAAATGGAAGACAAATTATGGTTTTAGTGGTAACTTAAATAGATCAGAATGTCAAAATTTGGCGAGAGATCTGCGTAGGGACGCAGGAGGCAAAGTTAAAAATCAAGTGAAGTTGGGATTCCCTCAAGCACAGAAATGGTTAGAAGCAGCAAATAAGAGACATAGGGAACAGTTTTTTAATAAGGAAGGTGGTGGCTCGAGTGCAAAAGACTCATTTTTCATCCAAAAGGATGATAATGAAACATCTGCCGTCTGTCGCAAGGCGACGGCCCCACCCTTATATCCAGACCTGGAAACCCTTAAAAATAGTCCACCTCAGTATCAGGAAGGTGAAGAAGTCAGACAAAGCAAAACCATATCTCCCGTAGTTTTACAAAAGCAGGTGGATGACACTCTGGACCTGCGAAACCGTAGTATAGACAAATCTGAATGGAAACAAAAGGGAGCCAAAGTCAATTCGGCGTCCACAGAGTATCCCCTCATAGAAGTTGCAAATCCGCAAGCGGGTACGTCCGGACAGGGTTCCACCATTTTAGTCTATCGACCCTGGACGCGGGAAGATATTCAAAAAGCTGTAGAAGGAATGCCACACCCTAGGTTAGATATGACCAAGTTTTGTAAGGATATCGCAGGCATGATAGAAAGTTATAAGCTAAATGCCGTAGAGATGGAGCAAGTAGTTCGACAAATTTTGGGTCCCGACTGGCACTTAGTCTGTGGGGACTGGAATCCCATAACCAAAGAAGACGATAGACCACTTGCCTACAATTCAGACTCATACCAAACGCAGGTCAAGGATTTACTAACCCGTATTATGGATAAATGCAAGCCTAGGGCAGACTGGACCTGTATCAATAGATGTGTACAAGCAGACGATGAAAAAGTAGACAACTATTTGCAGAGACTTACCCAGTGCTTTGATAACCATAGTGGTATGCAAAAAGAAATAGATCAGTCAAAAGACTCCTCATATGAACAACAACTAAAAAATGCCTTTTTAAAAGGATGTAGAATTGCAATCAGTAATTTCATTCAAAAACATATGATAGACCATCGGACGGCACGTCTGCAGCCCCTACTGGAGTATGCAAGACATGCAGTAAAGTATTTAGAAGAAAAGAAAAAAAAACAAGCTCAAACCTTTATGGTGAGTGAAGATGGGACACTTATGCTACTGCAAGGCCCGACTAACAGGGGTAGAGGAAGGGGCAGAGGCAGGGGTAGAGGAAGAGGGAATGTGGGACATTCCGAAGATTATGAAGGCAGACAGAAAAGAGGAGAATTTTTCAAGTGTGGTAAAAAGGGACATTTTGCGAGGGATTGCCGGTCTTCTGAAAGAACTAAAACCACCCCGGATCACGAGTCAGCATGACTATATGATGGTGGTGGAGGTGAATCAGACCCGGACAAAAAGGCTGATTGGCCAGACTCAATAAGGCAGAGTGAAGGGGAAGCTTTTGAGGACGTAAACGAAGAGGGTAAGGGAGAATGTGCAGGATGGGAGAATGAAATGACTGATTTTTCAGAAGAAGGCGAATATCAGGTTGTTAATTTAACAGCGCTGGCTGTAACTATGCAGCTAGAGGCACAACCGATAATCACACTTCAAGTAGAAGGGAAGGATGTAGAATTTTTGTGTGATTCAGGGGCCTCCAGGACCCTGCTAAAAAATTCTGCAGTGCCATCCGATGTAACTTCTGATGACTATGTATTAGTCAAGGCAGCAAATGGCCGCATTTATAAGGAACCACTATCTAAACCCTTATGTTTCACGGACCCTGAAACTAACCAAACTATCAGGTTTCGAGTCATTGTCTCCAAAATATGCCCTGTAAACTTATTAGGAAAAGATTTAATGCACGTGTTTGGCATAGCAGCTGTGCCGACTGCATCAGGGATTCTAGCCAAATGAGTAGAAATTCAAGATGTTATGTTACAGGTGGGGCAGGGTGATTTACACTACTGGTACAGTAATGATCTTGTTGAAACTGGACCACAAAATGTAGTAAATGAACTAACTAATTTGGCCTTAAGCAAGTATGGCACACAACCACCAGTGGTAGCTAAACAACTACACTGTACAATGTATTACAGAAAATATGTAGGACCAGACGACAAATATGAAGAGCAATTCTTTAAACACAAGGTCACAAAAATCCTGTTACAAAATCTCTATTGGGATAAATCAGGAAATTCTGCAGTTACATGCAGTCTTACAAAAGATATGCAGTTACTTTTTCGCAATAATTCCATTGCACATGTCTCTGTAACAAGGGAAGAACAAATGGCATGGTATCTGGTGGGGAGGAAAGTTACTGAATGGGCTAAAATGATGCCAAAGCAATTGGCATGTAAAGGAGTTCAGGTACAAAGACTAAACTGGGTTACCCAGGCTAGACCAACAGTGCACCTCCGCGAAGAGAGGCTAACGCCACCCGGGGGAGGGCCATTCTGACTATATCTCCTAACCCCACAGGAAGAATTAAAGTTACAATCAGTGCCAGACTCCTTATGGTCCCACGGGCAACATGACATTGGGCTAATAAAAACAGCAGGACAGGTTAAAATAACTCCAAAATCCGATTTTAGACCTCACAAGCGTCAGTATCCGTTAAGTAAAAAGGCAGAAGAAGGCATTCTACCAGTGATCATGGCTCTACTACGAGCTGGGGTTTTAATTCCATGCACAGATTCACCGTGTAACACACCCTTGTTCCCAGTAAGGAAACCGGACGGGACATGGAGAATGGTACAGAATCTGCAGGCTGTAAATGCTGCTGTAGAGCCAAGGGCTCCTATGGTCCCAGATCCATCTGTTTTGTTAAATGACATCCTTCCCACAGATAAGTATTTCTCTGTCATTGATATTAGTAATGCATTCTTTTCCATTCCTCTACAGGAAAATAGTAGGTTTTGGTTCGCTTTTACGTTTATGAGCAAGCGGTACACATATACACGACTGCCGCAGGGATATTGTGAAAGTCCTACAATCTTTTCGCAAGAAATGTCGACAAACCTGGCACAGTTTCAACCAGAGCATGGCTGCCATCTACTACTGTACGTGGACGACATCTTACTAGCTGCACCCACGGAGGCTGTCTGTGAGTCCGAAACTATTCGGTTATTGCATTTCTTGGCGAAAGAGGGACATAAGGTAAATAAATTTAAATTACAATTTTGTAAAACTGAAGTGCGGTATCTAGGCTATACCATTTCAAATGCTGGTAGACAACTAGATAACTGTAGAAAAGAAGCTATCTTACAGGCACCAATGCCCAGCACAAAAAAAGAAATTATGTCATTTTTAGGAATAACAAATTTTTGTCGTAGTTGGATTCCCAACTATGCAGAGGAAGTAAGTTCACTTTCAGAACTTATTTTCGCACTTCCCATGGCAGCACATGACACGCTGAAATGGACGGATAAGACAATACAGGCATTTACTAGGGTAAAACAATTGATAGCAGGATCTGCAACACTTAGCTTCCCTGACTATACAAAACCTTTTGTTCAGACAGTAGATTGTAAGCAGGGCTTTATGACATCGGTTCTATTGCAAACTTATGGGGATAAGTTGAGACCATTAGCTTTTTATTCCAGTAAACTGGACACAGTGGCACGATCGTTGCCACACTGTGTACAAGCAGTAGTCGCAGCTGCGCTGGCCATGCAGGCGTCTGCAACCCTAGTTTTGTTTCATGACCTTACCTTACGAGTACCGCACTCTGTCATGGTAATACTTCTACAGGATAAAGTTACCTTTCTCTCTCCTAGCAGACATTTGTCCTGCATGACAACGTTACTATCACAACCACACATGACCATTGAGCGATGCACCACTCTTAATCCAGCCACGCTGTTACCTATGGCTGACGATGGTGCCCCTCACGTGTGTTTAGATTTGATACACTCTAATGTCTTACCCAGACCAGACCTTAAGGACCAACCTTTGGCAAATTCAGACTGGACCCTGTTTGTAGATGGGTCAGCACGTAAGAATGAGTCAGGTATTACACAAGTGGGTTATGCAGTCACAACTGAGACTAAGGTACTAGAGGCAAAACCTCTCCCCAGGAACCTGTCCGCACAGGCGGCTGAATTGATTGCTTTGACCAGAGCATGCACCATTTCCAAGGATAAGGCAGTTGCTATCTACACAGATAGTCAGTATGCTTTTTCCATGGTCCATGTCTTTGCACAGCAATGGAAAAATAGGGGAATGGTTACGGCCTCAGGAAAGGAAATAACCCACAAGGATTTAATCCTTAGCCTCTTACAAGCTGTCCAATTGCCACGGGGACTGGCCATCTGTAAGTGCGCAGCGCACATGAATGCCAAGGATCCGGTATCACTTGGAAATGCACTGGCTGACAAAACTGCAAAAAGTGTAGCTTTAACCTCTACCTTTGCACTCGAGACCACACAGAAGAAACTTCATCCTACAGATAAATTTGATCTACAAACTTTACAGGTAATGCAGGAACTTAGTACAGTTCAGGAAAAACAGCGATGGATTAAATATGGGGCTATTCAAAAGCTGGGAGTTTTTGTAGGTCCAAATGATAAGTATGTCTTACCAACAAACCTTTTTAGGTATGCCTCATTAGTGACGCATGGCCCATCTCATCTGGGCCCTGCTGCTATGGTTCAGATAATCTAGCAAATTTTCTGGACCAAGGGCTTTATAGCGTATGCTAAACGGTTTTGTTTATCGTGCCTGCTTTGTGCATGATACCATGGTGGTGGGGTGCGGATCACCCCAGCAGCTTTCCCGCTGCCTCCGTATCCATTTCACACAATCTGTATGGATTTTATTGAACTAACTCCTGTTCAACAGAAGTGATTTGTGTTGGTCATTACTGATGCTTTTACAAAATGGGTAGAAGCTTTTCCGGTAGCACACCCAGATGCACTGTCGGTAGCCAAGGCCCTTACAAATAACATTATCCCTCATTTTGGGCTACCTACACGCATCTATTCTGATAATGGCACACATTTCGTAAACCAAGTTATTCAAAAGCTGGCTGCCGTTTTTTCAGATCGAGTTAAAACACCATTGTGCCTACCACCCACAGTCAGCAGGGTTGGTTGAACGCCATAATGGCATTCTCAAAGACAAGTTATGTAAACTCATGGCCGAGACACATCAGTCTTGGATAAACTGCTTACCTCTGGCACTCCTGTCAATGCGTACCACTCCCACATCAAAAGGGGTCACACCATTTGAACTACTATACGGGAGACCTTATTACATCCTGCAGTGGCAAGGTCTTTTGCCTGCGGAACATGAGGGGGGTGAAGAGATAGCAGATTACATGAGGAAAATGCTGACAAAAACTAACACTTCTCTAACGAATGATTATTTTTCAGATCAGAAGAACAACAGGATCCTGGAAGTGAAAGCGGGGGAGTGGGTGTGGATTAAAATTGTCAAGAGGAAGACGTAGGCCTCACCAAAGTAGGAAGGTCCATACCAGGTTTTGATTTCAACATCTACAGCAGTTCGAATAAAGGAAAGAAGTTCATGGATCCATCTGACACATTGCAAATTAGTAAAACAGTTTGAACTGCACAAAGATTTGGGTTGCCCTGAGGAACACTGATTAGTAGTAATCTTGTTTTGTATAAATATCTGACTATTGTAGAAATGCAAAAAAATACTGGAAGGGAGCAGCCTTTCCCACCAAAGCATTCCAAAATATTTTTGTTGTTAATAAGTGTGATTGTTACTTTTCTGTTTTGGCCGTTTTTATTTTCAAACAAGACTAGCCAGGTAAAGAGAGATGAAAATATGGCCTGGCATCCACCTTTTAATACATACCAAGCTATTAAGTATGCATATGCTCTATCTTTTAATGTTTCAAATTGTTGGATATGCACGGCTATTCCTACTGTACATGGTGGTCTAATGTTAGGTACAGTCCCTTTGGGGGCAAATGATACATGGACTAATTTACTATTTGAAACTTCAGAGGTAGCCTTAAAGGACAAAATAGCATTACCCCTCATGGGTCACCAGAATGGAACTGTATGTTTTCAAAGAGGGGGCAAGATTAAGGTTGGATGGAGTCAGTGTAATGTAAACATAATTCATAACTGTACAATAGATGGACACTGTGCAACGAGTTTCAAGCCCATAAAAGTGCTTATTAATAGTACAGGGCTTATTAATGACACAAGTTTCTTTGAAAAAATGTTATCTGTGTATGATCTGTTGTTTAAAGGGCTGCAAGATAAAGGAAATCATTCTGTTCCAGTCAATATTACACTTAAAGTAAATGATTGTTATTTTATCTGTGGTAGAAAGGCATACAAATGGTTACCAAGGAATTGGTCAGGCAGTTGTTTTTTGGGTTATTTAGCACCAGCTATAAGACATACATTTTCTCTTCCCCAAGGTAAAATACGAAATGTACGTGCTGTTAATAAACCTGTTAATCCTGTAGGTAATGTTGATGCATCCTGGATCTATCACCACGATTTGGCCCATAGTAGCAGCAAGGGGCTGTCACACATGGACTTGGGCGATGATGTTATTTCCTGGGCTGGTATTCTTCCAGCGTATGGGGCAGTAAAATCCATTTGGGAGCTCAGAAAACTGTCAAAACTGTTAGAAACTCTGAGCAATGCAACTTTTTCTGCACTAGAATTGGTGACGGATGAGTTAACTGCAATGAGGACTGTAGTATTGCAGAATTGTATGGTGCTCGATTTCACCCTAGCGGCGAAAGGAGGTACTTGTGCTCTTATCCAGGAGGACTGTTGTTCATTTATACCGGACAACGAACATGACATCGACAGTCATTTAGAGAGCCTACAACAAGTTTCTGAACTTACAAAACCAGGACAGAATCCATTGACTGACTTTTTCCAAAATTGGTTTGGAAATTGGGGAACAGTACTTATGAATGTCTTAATTGCTATATGTGTTGGTGCCATTATATTCCTACTGTTGGGTTGTTGCTGCATTCCTTGTATCCGAATGATAATATCAAATGTATTGTCTGCTAATGCAACTAAAGCTTATTATTCTGAATATACAGAACATGAGACATGCGAAAAACTGTATGAATAAAATATCTTACAGATGATACAAAGTGTTGTTAGGGGGGGAATGTAGTAAGAATCTTTGTGTTCAACATCTTTGTATCATGCACAATAAGGGTTAAAATGTGAAACTGCATTGCGTGCAAAGAAATAAGCTAAAATAGGTTGTTTTTCTTGTCAAGAATTTGCTAACCAAAGAGGAATGCACAGATGCTACCTTGGTCCAGGCACAAGCTTATCTTGTGATTGACCTCTGACCATCTACCAGGCACAAGCTTATCTTGTGACTGACCTCTGACTATCTAAGGTTCCAGTATGGGAATTTATAGCCTTGACTGAAATTCCTTGTCTAGTAACCAGCTGCTGTGTACGTGAAGAAGAGGGTATAAAAACCCATGTAACGTGTACAGAAATTAGACTGCTGACATACCATGTACGTTGTAGCATGTCTCCATGCATGTAAAATAAACTCTTTTTTGCTTACTTTTAGCTGCATGATTCTTCCAGTATATGTTAAGAGTATTAAAATCTTTTGACAACTAGGCTAGCTGCCCTTGTGGGCCATTTTACGCCTAACCAATTTCCATTTTTGTGCTTGAAATAACCTATCCCATTTGATATAGACTGGCCTCAGACATCCCATGGTTGATAATAAATCACCCCTAATGAGAATAACTGGGATCATACCACAGATAATTTGATGGTGGCATGCATGGGATAAAGCATTTAGGATCTGCTTTTGTCCTCTAGTACTACAGGGAGTAGTCTGGGATAAATTTTCTGTTTCCTATCCATAGATCTAAGCTGTGCTTGAATATGTACAGGGATAAACTTAGTTTTATGTGGATGCGGAGTCTGTTCCACAGCAGCGGTATCCTCTGCGAGATATAACTGTCCCTCCAAACCATTCTGTTGATGTTGCAGAAAAGGTTTAGATCCCTAAATCAAGTATTCCAGATGCCATTTGACTTGCTGATTTTCAGTAAATCCATCAGTAATTGGTTAGAGGATGCCTTGTATGCCAAACACAGGTCACCTCTTAGCAGTCTGTAGGATACCGAGTCTAGTGACAGGGCTCTGAGTTGGTCCATGTATGACATGTTGTTAAGGCCTTATATCCTTTCAGTAAGGTATCTCTAAGAACATTACAGCTGTAACATGTGTCTAGACAGATACATGCCAAAGGGAGCATTATGTTCAATGACTGGCCAGATGAGGGCTGAGTAAAGGGGGACAATGGCATCCCTAGATTTAGACATAATACCTTTGCTTATAACCTGTGCAATATAGAAGGCATTTCTTACAACAACAGACACATGTTGGTCAAAACTGACAACAACAGACACATGCTGGTCAAACCTTAGGTCACTGTACACATACGGTCCCAAATCCTGAACAACTACATCAATTCTTAAGGAATTATTGTCAATGTGGTGGTTCCCTGGGGTAGACGATTTCCCAAAGAATACATTAAGGCATTTTTCGACATTTAGTTTCAGTCCATGATTTTGGCACTAGTTATTTATGTGGAACAAACCTTACTGAAGGATGGCTAAGTCATTTTGGGATTCAATGATTGCTCCTTGCTTGCAGCTTTTAATTCAATAAAATCTGATTAAAATAAACGAAACACTGAAGGAATATATCAACTCAAATAATAAGAGACTGTGAAAAAGTGAAGAATATTTAACAGCTATTCAGGTGAACTGGCAACAATCAGAGGCCAAAATGAAGAAAATGCTGATTTGAGTATGAGACTGCTCAAGAACTGTTTCAGAAAATGGTAGAGTTAGTGGGCACAGCATGCAGGAAAAACCTGAAATTTTCTGCTGCACCAAATAAACTGGAAAGAACAAACTATTAATTTTATGAAAGCACAAGTAAGCAACTAGACTGGTATTTCACAGTAAGATGTGTTCCTTGGAAGGGCACATCACTCCAAACCTGGCCATCAGAAAGCAGCCAAGACCTTTATTAGTAAAGATGCAATTATCACAGCAGAAAGAGTTTATCCTGACAAAACTGTGCTAGAAGGGCAAAGTTTTAAACATTGGAGACATTAGAGTTTGTGAAAAAAATATTATTTACTGTACAGCAGGCATAACAGAAGCAAATGTATCCAAGCAATCAGGGAATGTGAAGAGGCAGGTGTGAGATTCAAGCTGCTGCCTCCAGCAGTCTTCAGAACAGTTCTTCATGGAGGATCACAGACATTTTTAATGCAGAACAGCTAAGGAGTAAATACAAAAGTTTTTCCAACACAAAGTGAGCCATCAAACACAAGGGGACTCTGCTTCTCATTCTTTTGACAATAAAGCTCATACAGAGAATTTGCCAGTTAACCTTTCTAAAGTAAGCACAGGAGGTGACTAGAAGAACTGGGAGTACATTGGACTTGAACCACAGTCTGGAGTTGAGAGATGGAGATGAAGATGAACAGGATGAAGACCAGCAGCACTAATCAGTGAAGAAATGTGAGACTATAAATCATCAACCACATTTATGAAATATGGCGTTACAAGTAAAAGCGGCTGAGAAGGATTACATTTTCATGGACTTTGTTAAACCAGGGGGTGGACTGAAATGCATACACCCCACTTCATGTCACCAATGATTAGAATGACAATACAAAGAAGAAGGAAAAAAGAGTAAATGTAAGTAAAACAATTTTTGATCTTCACAGTATCTGTATAAAACATTTCATGATATAATCTACATGTTATATAGTAAAGCAGATTTGTGTAGGGGTATTTAAAATAAGGGGGTGAGTTTGAGTCTTTTCAGTGATTGTTGCTCTTGGATTTGTCAGGAGACAGTCTTTCAGCTGGTATGTTTGCATCTTTACTATTACTGGTATTGGCTGCTTTCTCGTGGCCAGATTTGGAGCATGCACACAGTGTGCTCTTTCAGTTAACAGTCCCTGCTGTGGAATACCAGTCCAGTTGCTTATTTGTACCTTCATAAAATTAATGCAATCTGTTCCTTCCTGTTTTCTGGTGCAGAAAAGCTCAGATTCTCCTGTATGCTCTGCCCTCTAATTCTACCATTTTTTGAAACATCTCTTCTTGAACAATCTTATACTTAGCCAGCCTTTTCTTCATTTCGAGCTCTCATTTTTGAGGTTTTATCAGTTCATCTGAATAGCTGTTTAAAGTTTCTTCCATTTTTCTAGCCTTTTATTTGAGCTGATATATTTCTTCAATATTTTATTTATTTTAATCATCTCTGAGCACATTTGATTTATTTTTTTCCTCTAGAATTCTGGAAGCCATGTCTCATACTGAACTTTTTGCTGTACAGCTGCAAGATTCTTACCAGTCAATGTTTTCTCTTCACCATTACTAGTTGATTTTCTTTTGGTTCTCTTAGTTTCTTATTGCTGGCATCCAGACAGTGTAAATACTTGCTAGTAACTAAAATTTCCTAAAAGTGTTCCTGGCCCTTGGCTTTCAGTTTCTTTTTTATCGCATTGGAAGAGCTGAAGTAAAGCTTTTAATAAGTAAGCAGCCATATTGAAAAATTGCTGTTGGTGGGTCTTGATGCAGAGAAAGCATCCAGCAGAGTAAGGTGGGATTTAATGACTAGGGCAATGGAAGCATCTGCATTTCCTGATACAATAATAAGGTTAATTAGGAAGATATATGAGGGGATCATATGCAGGAATTACAGTGGGAAGGCTCCTCTCTGATAAGTGGTGTCTGAACAGAGGATCAAGGCAGGGAAGTCCTCTTTCCCTTTTATGTGCTTTACATTTAAAGCCACTGGCAAAGAAAATAAGGGACTCAAAAACTCAAGGATATAATTGGTATAGTATTCAAGAAAAGTTGGCTTTATTTGCAAACAATATTATTTTGCACCTGATAAAACTGGAAAAGCACATCTCAGTGCTGTGGAACATTTTGAGACAGTTTCAAGAATTTTGGGATATACAATTAATGATGATAAAGGCTATAGCTGTAAATTATGTACCCACACATGAACTGGTTCAGTAATACCCATATTTATGGGGACACAATGAAATAAAGTATTTAAAGAGAATGAATTAAAAAAGGCTTCTGCTATGGCAGCTAATGAGATGTGGGAAGAGACTAAACCAAGATAAAAAAACAAGAAACTAGAAGCTCTTATTTATGGATATGAATGGCAAAATGGAAGCAGCAAAAATGTTTTTAGTCCTTTTAGCCTTATATACAGGTCATGCATATTTTTATCAACAAGAAAAGTTGTTGAGAATAACTAATAGCGAGTTGAAGGAATTTCTCTTGGTGGGGAAGAGGGCAAGGGTCAAGTAGATAAGTTGATCCTTACAAAAGAACAAGGTGGTTTAGGATTACCTGATTAGAAGGGATATTTTAGAACTACTTGATTAAGGCTCAGCTCATGTAAGTAACACAAGCAGAAATCTATAATTGAAACTGGAAAAGATATTGAAATGGGGGCAATTCTAGAAATAAAGAGAGTGTGGGATTTTAGACGCAGATCCTTAAGGAGAATAAAAGCAGCTATACAGAATATTGTATTCATAAAGTAGCAGAAAGTATTCCATGAACTAAGCCAACTTGATAATGGAGAAAGGAGATTTTGCTAATAGGGATGACTGCAATTAAGGGTTCACAGAACAGGCAAGAGGGGGATAGAATTTACTGGAGAAACCTGGCAAAAGAACTAAGTTATCTGCAGGAAATAACTTAAGAGGGAAAGGTAACAGAATGGAAAGAGGTCGAGAAGACATTTAGACTGCAGGCTAGAGTTCACCTTCCCCACCAGGGACTGATACCAAAGTTACAGGCAAAAAGAAAGGGATAGCGGAATCCTAAGTAAAAGACCTGCTCTAATACAGATTTTAATTGAATCTAGATCAGAAACTGCTATTAAAAAGGGGATAATTAGAAGGGTGTATAAAATACTGCATGACAAATATAGGAATCAATCAGAAGTCACAAAAGATTAGAAAAAGAGTTTGTCAAAGCAATTTACAAAGGAACAAAGGGAGGACTTATATATGCCTCCCAAGTATGAAACAAGATCTAAAAGATTTTGGATTTATGCTTAGAAATGTTTGCACTGGCATTTTATACTCCAAGCCGACTCCAAAGAATTTTTCCTCAGGCAGATAACAAATATTGGATGCATGATGAGAAGAAAGACAGCTGGGAACATATATTTTGAGAGTGTAATGAGTTGGCAGACTTTAGAAATTCCCTACAGAGTACTCTGACAGATATATTGGAGGAAATAGTAGAGGAAGGATGTAGGGAAAGCCTGAAAGAGAGAGTGTAAGATAGACAGGCATTAATATATGCTACTCTAAAACAAGGATTCTTTAGGTTGAAAATATATAACATTGCACTAATAAGATCACTGCTAAAAGCAATAGTGAACTTATGTGCTGCGACTAGGAACTTACTTGAGTATATTTTATATGGTGCTATATATAAATATATTGGTGCACAGTAGAGCAGGTCAGCTAACCAGTAAACCTGCATAAAACAGTCCTCAGTAATTCCTAACAGTTGTACACAATGGAGTAAGACCTTATACATGTTCTTGTCCAACTGTATTGACATTTTACTCCATGCACAGAGCATACATGCAACTTCCCCTCCTCCAGTCATACGTGATTCACATTTGCAGCAGCACTGAAGTATTGACTGTTCCCAAATGAACAATAACAGCCCCATGGTGTTATGCTTACCACTGCAGCAATCCCTCTTCCCTGGTAATAAAAAAAAAGAATACCTCCATTGTTAGAAAATCCCAACCAGCAGCAGTGTTGTTCCCTGTGTTGCAGGCAAACTTACTATAGCAAGCAACCCTACCCAGGTCAATTTCTGTAAGAAACGAGCATTTTCCACAAGTGAATGTAAGACAAATGAAATATGGACACTACAAAGTTTAACAAGGTGTCTTGCAAAATAAGATGGAATGGAAAATAAGGAGCAAAAAGCAAATAAATGAAACATCTTTTCAGAATAATGACAGTAACTTTCTCTACTTCTGCAATTTACTACTATTTATCACATTTCCTATGCTTTCTTTGTCTAGCGCTTATTGCTTTGCTCATGTAATGACAGACTACAGCCAATAAATTAAAATGATGTACAAAACAGAATTTAAGTTTCCAGACAGAAGGAGGAAGGAGGCTACAACTTTCAATTAAGAATGACTTGTAGGAAAGTGAAACAATACAGCTTGAACCGCTACAAGCAAATGTTAAAACTTACTAACGGATGTTAATGGTGAACCACCCTATTTAATAAACATGCATAAGTGAGCCTGACAAAAAACACAGCAAAAAGCTATCCGAAAGGCTTAACATGACAGGAAGCAAAGAAAACTTCTTAAATGCATTCCATCAAAATAAAACAGATTGAAAATATTGTTCATTTGCCAAAGTAAGGACTTCATTAACCACTGAGAGATTCCAGATCTGTTTATTTCTACTTTTTCTGCAGTCATTCATGTAAGCAGTGTTTTTTCCATATCAAACATGTTTGCACATCTATGAACAATTTAGATTCTCCGATCCTCCTACTGCTCGACTTTTGGATGTGGGAAGAAACTCAAACTCAAGCATGTGGAGAAAATGCATATAAACACAGAGAGGACAAGCAGACTCCATATGGAAGGCACTGCAGCTAAGAACACTACACAATAAATAGCATCAAGGCTTGTTCATGCAACAGCAAAATTAAGGAGAGAAAAGACAGCCTGGTGATGTCTGGGGCTGAACCTCCAACTATGTTTATCTTTGGGCAGACGGATTGTGCTGATGGAGGAGGATCATATGTCAAGTGAGTGGGACTGATTGCTAGACTGGGGGACAGAATGGTTGAGGAGGTATGGCACTTAATGAGCACAAGGTGGTTCTGTCTTCAGAAACCACATCTCACTGCCCACGTACATATATACATATACATGTATCACTTGAATTCCCTTCCTGAATAACAACCCAGTGAGTACCATGTGCCTTTTGCCATGGGAATTAATCTCCTCCCACCAGATGATGGTAACCCTACCTTTGCACTATCCCCACCCTAACCACTCTGGACTTTTTAGGGTGAATTTTAAGTCCTGGGACGATCCTAAATTTAATCAAGATACCAAGGAGAAACAGCTGCCTGTTTGCATCCCCTAATAAAATCATACAATCATCTGCCAAACAATGCATACTACCTCTCCCCTAAATGATATCCTTTTATTGACTGTATTCCTCATCATCTTTGTAAGACTCTCTATAGCTGTTAAGAAGAAACTTGGGGAGAGTGGACTGCCCTACCTAATCCTCCTTCATAGTGGCAACCCCTCCTGCCAAACCTCATTTACTAAGACTGCAATCCAAGGCCTCCTGTATAATGCCTTCACCCTCTATGTCACTTCCTCTTTCCTACTACATGCTCCAAAATATCAAAAAGAAATTACACCATCATATCAAAAGCTTTTTGAATATCCATTAAAACCACCCCATGCTCTCCTCTCAATTCTACCCACTTTCCAAAGTTCAACAATGCCTTCCAATGATCTGCTGAAAACCCATCTTTTCATCTCCAATCACCCATGACAGTCACTTCTTCAACATCATAACATCCTAATGAATATATTGGCATATACATTGCATAATGAAATTGCCTTTCAGATTTTTGATAATTTTCCCCTTTCCCTTTATACCGGATCATAATCTTTGCTCCACAAACTGAGTTTGGAAATTGCCCAGTCTCTAAAATATAACTGAACACCACCCGTCATTTGATCTTTGACCTGAAGACCTACTTTCTCAAATGACTTCTCCAGTCCTCTAAGTCTGCCTATTCTTTAAATACCTAATTGCCTCCACTCTCTTCCCCATTCCTATTATTAATTTTATTTATTTACTTAATTAACATTTGTTTACCAGGAAAGTCTGCCTGGGCACAGAACCCGTTTTCATCTGAGGCCCAGGAAGAAAAGCTCAAATAACATGACATTTAACACATGTACTATAATACACAATTTGTAATAAAAGAAGAGAAAAATTGCAATATTTACATAATACAAATAAGGTGGCATAAAAAACAGTAAAATATTTACATTTCTGAGTATTTACAGTTTTCTGTAACTAGCTGGTTAATGTTATTGAGTTTCTACAACTTACACAATTTGGGAGCTTGCATGTTTACAGAAGAGAGCTAAGATTATCCTATCTAACCCTTCCCTCTTTTCACCAAACTCTTCCCCTTCCCACCTCTAAATACCCTCCCTATGAATTCCTGCTTCCAATATAATTCCACATATCTCCCCTAATTTCCCTCTTATAAATAAGCTTTCCACTCCCACCCTCTTAATCTCTCTTGCCAAGGCTTTCTTCTCATTATTACCTTTTTAAACTTCCAGCATAGCTTTATATCAAAACGTTCCATACCCCTCAGCCTTCTTCTTCTCAGCTCAATCCTCAGCTTTGAATCCCTCCACTCCCTCAGCTAAACCTTCATCCATTCCATGTCCTCCTCTAACTCCTTCTCTATTACTTTTAACCTTCTTTATATTCAACACAACCTTTCTTCAATTCTCCTCACTTTATCTCTACCTCCTTCCTGTTCGTTTCACCTCTTTGTCCCATTAGTTTACCTCTTCAAGCTGCTTTTACTCCATTCCATTCCTTAATTGCTCATTCCCTGCCTCCCCTACATTCTCTTTAAATACCCGCTTCACCATCTCCTGCAACCATACTACCTGCCTAAAATCCTGCCAAAGCCTCAGGTTTCATCTCTATCTACACTTCTCAATCTGTTAACTCCATATCATAGTTTAACATCTACCACGCTATTACTGTCATATTTCATAGATCCACCGCCATTTCCTTTCACACTAAGAAGCTATTAAACCTATTCAATTATCACCTCTCCTTCCCCAACACATGCTTGCATCCACTAAACATATTCTTTCCATCCCATCCTGTAAATCCCTCTCACATTCTCTGTGGAACTCATTTATTTGAAATAACTTGTCTTGCACTGCACTAAAATCCACCAGCACTATTACATCTCCTCTTTTGTGTACTGCCTTTGCATTACTAAATTACCTTCTTGCTGTCCTGATTTGGTCTGTAAAGTAACTATCACTATTCCCTTTTCAATCCCATCACACCACCATCTGTCTTACTTTAAAATCCTTGCTAAGTGTTTTTGTGTTCCACCCATGCACAACTTGAACTATGATCCTCCCCACACCCCCCTTTCCCTCCCTTGAACACACTAATTTCTAACCACTTAAAGGTCCTTCCTTCTGTTTTTAACATCTCTTTTCTTTAACTTTAACTATGCAGCAATGCTGCCTCCACCTTTTCCCTGTAACTAATCTAATTATCCTGTTTGCCTCTGGATCACATTTCCCATCTCACTCCATATTCCATAATGGCTAATCTACCCCTCCCGCAACTTTGCATCACTTCCTACCCTAGTGAGGCTAGATCTTTGGATTAATGCTGGAAATACATGCTTCACCTGAGCCCATTAATCTCAGTTATGAGGAATACCCTGCCCTGCTAGCCACAGTTAAAGATGGCTTTCCTAGTACCCAGTGTCTGGCCCTACCTTATTACTTATCCATCTAACTCACAACTGCCTAATCATCTTGCCTATTTTTAAAACCAATGCCAAATTACCTATTCAGTGTTGACTTTGTTCTACATTGTGGCTCACTGCTCAGGCTAACTAACTGAAAAAATTTCATAAATTACTTTTAACTTTCTCATTCCAATCCATATCTACTCTGTTGTTAAATACTCTTTCAAATCATCCCCCACAGTAACCTTTTTCCTTTCCTGTTTCCATGATACACTTAATTAACACTGAGTATTCGCGAACATATAACAAGCTATTTCATGCTAGTTTATTTGTTAGCTTTCTTGTATTCCACTTCATATTATATTACTCTCTCATAGGTTCATAGGTTGGTACTAGGCTATCGGCCCTAGGGCCTATACAAGCCTAGCCATAACAATTCCCTGGTTATTTCTTCCCACACTATTTACTTCCCTGGATCCCTGTCTAGCAGGGTGACTGACGTGATCCCCGGGTGAATTTCCTTACTTCCATCCAATCGTCAAGGTCCCTTTTGAAGAGGGCCAAAGAGGCGCTCTGCTTGACATGTATGGGCAGTCTATTCCAGAGTCTGGGGAGTCTCTGGGTCAGGAACCTATCCCTCCAACATGTTTTGTTTATTGTGATGACAAGGTTTAGATCTCTGGAGTGTGTGGCTCTGACGGATTGGGATTTCTTCTCAATTTTTATTGTTTATGTATAAACTATTTACAACCTATATTTACCAAAGTTATGTATTCTTGATTATACATTTCTTGTATTGTCTGCACTGTGTTTTTGTAATGGAGCTTTTCTCTTCAGGCATCTGCTGAAAAAGGGCCAAAGTCGGACATCCCCAGTAAACAAATGTAAAATAAACAAATAAATAAACCTGTGTCCCCTAACTAGAGTAAACTTCCACTATCATTCCCATATTGATCTTCTGTTCTTATTGATGCTACCAATGAAAAGATAGTTAATAGTTAACACATAACATAGAGTTTATTAAGACACACATAAAATAAGAATTGTTCATACTTCCATCAATTAATTTCATTGGCTCCATAACTATTTATGTTCAGTGTAGGACACTCTGTTGTTATCAACATTCAACAGTATTATCCATTATGTATATATAAATATATTTTTAGTTCCATTTCTTCATTCTTAACTTCCCTGGACTCTAGCAAATGAAACACAACATCCCCTTTTCCTATTCACTTGGAGCAAAACTAAACTGCCTGTATAATTATTTCTACTCCTAACTAAGAAAATTAACCAAGTTTGTAGTAATAATGCTGTACAGTGTTTATATAACATTACACCACTTTTATAACACTGCCAAACAACATCATACAGTTCAGCATACAAACTGCTTCAGCTTTAATATAAACACATGCGACTACAGCAATAAAAAAAAAGTTATGTGTTACCATAACGTTCCATCTGTGTTGTTCATCTTCTTTCATTCATCAATGATGGGTTCGGTTGCGAGCCCTCGGAACCGAGTCGGCCTATTACCAAGCTCGTGCCAGCCAAAAACTCTCGAGCTAAGCTTCTACCCACAATGCCCTTCTCCCTGTTACTTCAGATCGAATTTGCCCGTGATGGATCAGGAAAGCAGAGGCCCCTTCTGCGCAAATGTCCTATGACACCACTTGGACCCAAAGTATCCCCCAGGAGCCTTTCGAGGGGGAAGGAGGGATGGAAGTGATGAATGAAAGAAGATAACACAGATGGAACGTTATGGTAAGACATAACTTCTTTATCTGATGTTGTTAATCTTCCTTCCATTCATCACTGATGGAACAGAATCCCAAGCTACCTTGACACATGGGTGGCCCTTATGGAAGAATGTTTCTGAGTACCATTGAGCTGAAGGCAGCTCTCCCTCTGGAGACCACATCCAATTTGTAATGATTGATGAAAGTGTGGGGTTTAGTCCAAGAGGCTGCTGTGTAAATGTCATCCATAGAAGCCCTGGAGTGGAAAGCTACAGATGTTGCCATAGATCTAGCGGAATGGGCTTTAATTAGTGGCATAGGTTCTTTTGTGAAAGAGTAGGAGAAATGTATACCGTCCCTTTGCCATTTCTATAAAGTAACCTTGGATACAGAATTTCCTATTCTAGGTCCAGAAAAAGAAATGAAAAGCTGGTCAGACATGCATAATTTTGGTTCTGTCTAAATAAAATCTCAGTGCACATCCAAGGACTGTAGGCAGTACTCTCCTGGTAGGTCAATGGACTGATTAATGGAAAAGTCAGAAACAACCTTAGGGCAGAAAGATGGATTTGTCCAGAGTGATACTCTGTCCTTGTGAAAGACTAAATAGGGTCTTCTGATGCACAATGCCTGTAGCTCCGAAACCCGCCAGGCTGACATAATGGCTACCAAAAACAAGGATTTCCAAGACAAAAATTTCAGGTCATGCTTCGCTGCGGGTTTAAAGGGGGTTGAGTCAAGGACTGAACTAATGTGAGGTTCCATGGCTCTATAGGCTATCTGACAGGGGGCCTGATGCATGAAACTCCTTTGAGAAAGGTTTTACATAAATGTAGTGAGATAAGCTGTCAAGCGCATTATGGTAATTCGAAATTGCAGCCAGATGTACTCATATGGTTGAGGCTGTGGCACCGTCCTCAAAAAACTTATTGCAAAACTGCTGTGACCAGAGCCGAATAAGTATCTAGCATGTTATCCTTTGACCAGAGAGAGAACCTTTTCCATTTGTCTTAATACAGTCGTCTGGTGGATGTTTTATGAGAGGTCAGGATAATATCCCGAACAGGTGAGGTGAGATAAGCCTGCCTGACAATTGACGGAAGTGGAGAAACCAAACTGTCAAGCTTGAGACTGGACAGATTCGGATGGCTCAACCCTTGGGGGTGAGCAATCAGGTCTGGAAGAGGGTCCAGAACTCACAGCAGACATACCAGATGAGGCTGAAGGAAGGGGAACAACTTGTTGAGGCCAAAAAGGGGCTATGAGGATCACTTTGCATTTCAACTGATGAGCTTTCTTTAAGAACTGTTGGATCAGAGGAATGGGTGGATAAGCATAAAGAAGTCTCGTGGGCCAATCATGAATCAGAGTGTCCCTTGGGACTCCCATTTTGGGGGGAATAGGGCAAAATAGCTGCTGCACTTGTTGTTCGATGGAGAGGTGAAAAGGTCACAGCACGGCTGGCCCCAGTGGCTGAAAATTTCTGCCACCACATCGGGATTGAAGGACCACTCATGGGGCAGGAGAATACATTTGCTCGACTTGTCCACAATCACGTTGGAACTCCTTGGGATGTGTGTTGCTATCAGAAAGCGGTTGGAAGCTATCGCCCATTGCCAAATCCTCATGGCCTCTTGACACAAGGGCTAGGACTTGGTTCCTCCTTGCTTGTTGACATACCAGACTACTGACATGTTGTCTGACTGAATTGCAATTGTCCCAGAAGGAAGAACTGGATGAAATACCTGCAATGCCAACAGCACCGCTCTCAGTTCCAGAACGCTGATATGCAGGTTGGCCTCCAAAGTGGACCATGTGCCTTGGACCGTCTTTCCCTGCCAATCGTGCCCCCCACCCACCCAATCAGGGAAGCATCCATGGTCACAATGGCCTTGGGCTGAGGGGACTGGAAAGGGCGATTCCAATGTTCTGTGTCTGGCCTCATTCATCCACCAAAGAAGGTCCTGTTTGCAGGAGTTGGTTATTTGCATCTGGAAATGTAGAGGGTGGTGATTCGGGAACCACTGAGAAAGAAGAAACCATTAGAGAATTCGCATATGCAGCTTGGCGAGAGGCACTATCAGGATTGAAGCTGCCATGGATCCTAAGGCCTGAAGAACTTCTCTCACTGAGACTTTGTTTTGACAGAGTGTCACCTAGAGTTGAAGCCTCAATCTCTGGAGTCTGTGAGCTGGGAGCGACACCAGACAGTATCGGGTATTGAAGACTGCTCCAGTCAGTTCTATCTGTTCAGTCTCCAAAGCTGTGGATGAGGGTAAAGCAGTCCACACAGCCTATCTGGACCTTGCCAAGGCCTTTGACACCATCCCCCGCTCTGGAATCGTAGATAAACTTACTAAGCCGGGCATTAATCCCTATGTCACTCGATGGGTTGCCAACTGGCTTACTGACAGAACCCACACTGTAAAAGTAGCTGACTCCAAATCCAGCTCCAGGCAAATGACAAGTGGAGTACCTCAGGGTTCAGTCCTGGGACCACTCTTGTTTGGCATCTACTTCTCTGAAGTACAGGCCAACATTAAGGGACTCTGGCTAACAAAGCTCGCAGATGACTGCAAACTGGGAGCCATTACTGAATCCCCAAATGATGTGGATACTCTACAAAAGGGCCTTACAGAACCAGATGCTTGGTGCTAGAGCCAATGCCAAGAAATATATAGTTATCCCCTTTGGGAAAAAACATGTACCCGTGAATTACCACATAGGTAGCAGTACACTAAAAACTGAAAGTGTGATAAGAGACTTAGGGACACTGGTGGACAGTGGTCTCACCTTCAATAACCACATCGCCACAACAGTCAGGAAATCCTTCTATGTAGCACACCTCATCGGTAAGGGCTTTTCATCCAGAAAAAAGGAGGTCATTGTCCCACTGTACTCATCCCTCAATACACCCATTATAGAATACAATGCCCCATTTGGTATGTACCTCTCATGACATCTGCAACAACTGGAAAGGCCGCAGAAATAACTCACTAAAATAAATCACAGGCCTAAAGCAGATGCCATGTGCTGACAGCCTTAAAAAGCTCCAGCTATACTCTGTCGCATACCGTCTACTCAGAGGCGATCACTGCTTAACATACAAGGCCATATCAAACCCAGAGCTGTTGGACATGCTACACTTAAAGAAATCCCAATCCCTCAGAGCCACATGCTCCAGGGATCTAAACCTTGTCATCACAATAAACAAAACATGATGGAGAGATAGATTCCTGACCCAGAGACTCCCCAGACTCTGGAATAGACTGCCCATACATATCAAGCAGAACACCTCCTTGGCCCTCTTCAAAAAGAACCTTGACGATTGGATGGGAGAAAGGAAATTCACCCCGGGGATCACATCAGTTGCCCTGCTAGACAGGGGTCCAGGGAAGTAAATAGTGTGGGAAGAAATAGCCAGGGAATTGTTATAGCTATGCTTGTATAGGCCCTAGGGCCGATAGCCTAATACCAACCTATGAACCTATGCTGGGTAGAGACCAGGTTTGACTTCTCCCAGTGCACAGTTATCCCCAAACTCTCCGCCAGAGAAAGTGTATATTGTAGAGCTATTACCAGAAGATGCTTGGTGGGGGCGGTGAAGAGCCAATCACCCAAATATGGAAACACCCGGAATCCTTGCAGTCTCAAGTGAGATGTGACCACTGCCATGCACTTTGTGAATACTCTGGAGGCTGTAGAGAGACCGAACGGCAGGGCACGAAACTGGTAATGATTGGCTTCTAACCAGAAGTGAAGTAGACTCCTAGAGCACTTTTTGATATGGTAATATGCATCCCGGAGATCTATTGAGCACATCCAATTGCCCTCCCTCCGAAAAGGGAGGATGGACTGAACCGAGACCATCCGGAATTTGGTTTCAGCAATAGACATGTTCAAGCTGCTAAGATCCAGAATGGGTCTCCAGTCCCCTGTCTTTTTTGGCACCAAAAAGAATCCTGAGTAAAATCCAGATCCACATTGCTTTGGTGGGACTGGTTGGATGACTCTTTTTTGGCATAGCTTTTCTATTTCTGAAGCTGCCTCTTCCCTCTGACTGGGTGGAACATCGTGAAGTTTAGTTGGAAGTTTCAAATAAAAAAATAAGGGGAATGGTGTAACCTCTGGTAATTATACTCTGCACTCAATGATAGGTGGTAATAGAGTGCCATGCAGCTTGGTGCAGAGAAAAATGACCCCCGACTGCCTCCAGAGGCATGCAATTGGGTAGCTCTTCAGGAGCGCTGGTAAGACTGTCCAGAAAAAGAGTTTCTGGACCCTTGGTTATGTGGACCCCTCTGACTCTATAGGGGCATCATCCAGAGTTGTTACCCCTCTGCCTCTGGGGGTATCATCACCACGTGCTGCATGGAAAGGACCCTGATTTTTTTTATGCCACATCTTCCCACTCCTCTCGTTCCTGGAAAAGGAGCATTGAGGATTGGAAAAATAAAGGCCTATGGCAGAAAGGGTCTTACCATCCTGCTCGCACCTGGCTAGCATGTCCTTCACTTTGGAACCAAAAAGGGAAGATGCTCCAATGGGAGCATTCAGAAAGGAAGACTTGAAGGGATCCGTGAGGTCACAAATGCGCATCTAGGCATGACGCCTCATAACAATGCCTGAACCCGCAGCTCTAGCCGCCCCTTCAGTTGCATGTGAAAGCAACCTCATGGACAAGTTGGAGATCGATTCCAGGGTAGCAAGCTGTGAGACAACTTTGTCCCGTACTTCGTCAGACACCTGTCCTGCAAGTGTTCCAGAGAGTTCTGAGATCAAGTCTCTTTGGGGCCTCGTAAAATGTGCCAAATAATTCAGGGACTGAATGGCAAAGGTCGCTGATGCAAATACTTGCTTCTCCAATCTGTCCATGGCCCAGGACTCCCAGTTGGGTGGATGGACAGCAGGACTCTCTTCAGCCAGATCCTTTTTTGTGGCCGCTGCCACCACCATAGCTTCAACTGATAACCCTCTGGACCAGTGTGGATTCTCCTCGGGAGGGGAAAGAATTTTGTCAGGTCTCTGAGGGATTGCCTCAGTGGAGTCAGGGTTCTTCCATGCACGTTGCACAATAAGCTGGACTAGCTCGTCATCAGGTGGGGTCACCCACAAGGTAGATGGCCGGGTATGGAAACCCTGCAGGAACATGGACTCTTCAGAGGAAGGGTTGGAGGGCTTCCAATCACCCCTCTGCTTTAACATTTCAAGGGGAGGTGGTCTGTGGCAGCTGTAGCTCAGGGGGGAGAAAACTGGAGTTCCAATGTTGGCAGCATGCTTCCGGAAGCGAGAGCCATCACCATCACATGGAATTTAGGTCTGCCCAAAGAGGGATAGGAGCCCAGAACTGAGAAAGACAGTCTTGGAACCGGGGTTACATCCCGCTCCATTGAACCCACTCCCGATGATGGAGCCTCAAGCCGGATCAGTGCAGAGGAGGCTAGCGGCACCAAGGACAGAACCTAAGGGCCACACAGAGCCATGCCCCGAACCGAGGAGCCTGCCACCCAATCACAAGATTGAGGAAGGACCGGTTCAGCAGGAACCTAAGACCAAAGGGACGGACAAGGAGCCTAAGTGAGGTCGTCGGAGCAGAAGGCTTCAGAACTGGGATGGTCGAAGGAGGAGAGTAGGATGGAGTCCATGGAGAGGTCAACCCAAGTCCTGCTGGAGGATGGGTCTTGGAAGGCATGAGTATCCCCCTGGCTGCCAACAGCTGATCCACAAGACCCACCACATCAAGTTCAGAAATGCTTCTGGTGAATCTAGTGGATACTCCGGATGGGGAATCAGGTCGATCTAAGAATGGGCTATACATCTGGCCTAAGAATGGGTCTATGGGTGGGGAGTATAAGGTCTTTGGTGTGTGATCTGTCGGCACTGATGTCTCGAGTTTAGAGACAGGAAGTAGTGGGGTCAAATCCAGTGTTGCTGTAATAGAGCTCAGTGCCAAAGGAGCACTTGGAGATGAAACTGGAGGTTCAAACATCATTGCAGAGATTGGCATTGAAGGCATGCACTATGCTGAAGTGGCCACAGGTGCCAAAGTCATAGCAGATGTGGTGAGGTCTATAGTCGGTGCTGGAGGAAGCATCAGAGCCGGAGATGAAGCCGGCACCAATGTAGCAATAGTCGAAGTGCTCAGAGCAGACAAGAACAGTGCTGAGGAGGCAGGTTTATGCTCCGAGGATAACTTCTGAATTTTCGGTTTCTCTGGCTTACCCTGGTCACCCGAGGGTGAAGAGGGAACCGAATCAAGCCTTTTCTTAACTTTCATTGGAGGGGTTGAGACCTCTGTCGCAGAAAAGGCCTCTGAAAAGGGAGATTTTAGAAGTCCCTTCAAGATTAGCTTATTCTTGCGCTCATTTAGAGTACGTTGGCTGAAACTCTGGCAAATTCCACAGGGAGGCTGCACCGAAAGGTGGGGTATCCCCAAACAATAAATACGATCATCATGAGTGTCGCTATTAGGTAGTTTACCATTACACAAGGTACAGTGTTTGAAACCAGATGTACCCTTCTTATCCAACATCTTGAGAAGTAATCACAACAATTCAAACTTCAGAAGAAATAAACTCTAAATTCCAAAGACAGGAAAGATTTAACCACATGCAGAAAATGTAAACAAATCCAATATCAAAAACACACCAGCAGAAAGAACAGAGAAGAAATACCAACTTTGGTAGTCAAGGAATACCACAAGGGTAAAGGGAAAAGTGGCATACCAGCAATGGCACTGAAAAGGTTACCAACAGGTAGAAAAAGAGAGAAGAATATCTAACACAATTGTAATTCAATAGGAATAAACTGTAGCTCACAAAATTTTGGAAACAAACTAGTTTAGACATAGATATCAAAAAATTTTCCACTTAGCTGAGAGCTTGGCTGAAAGGCAGCTTTACGGCTATGCGGCAAATGAAATCTGAGGTAACAGGGAGAAGGGCATTGTGGGTAGAAGCTTAGCTCTAGAGTTTTTGGCTGGTGCGAGCTTGGTAATAGGCTGACTCGGTTCCGGGGGCTCGGAACTGAACTCATCAGTGATGAATGGAAAGAAGATTAACAACATCAGATCAGCTGTTCATGTTTGCTTGTATTTAGCAGAATGTTTCTTATATTGTCCATTCAAAGGTCATTTCATTATTTAACCCCCATAATCTACTACATTTAGTCACTGATACCTAACCCAGTCAGTGTCTTTCTTCCATCCTCAACTGCTGAATATCTTTTTTCTCCCCTTCTCATATCCTGTCAGTGCCTGTTTTGCTTCTCTATGACTTCCATTCCTTCTTCCTAAACACTACTGATCTTCAAACACAGATATGTGGATACAACAAGCTCAGGTAAAGCAAGATTTAAAAGAATTCCCAGTGAAATTATTTCAAAACTCACTATAATAGTGAGTCGATTATCAAACTGCTTGGATAATGAAGCATATAATCGAACAGGATAAAAAACTTCTCAAATCTTGTTTTTTTCTGCACGCAGGAATACACTTTTCAACCATTCAGCGATTGCAGTGAACAATAAAGAATATTTTTTACACATGAGCTAGCTATAAGCTCAAACACATGCTCAAGTGAATACATATAACGTTTACATATTTAGACTTTATGATATTTCCTACCCAAAAACTTCGGAAGGCTGTTTCAGATAATTGATGTTTCAGATAATCGACATTCAGAAAATCATCTCTCCACTGTATACCATCCCAGCATCCACTTTCATATATCTGCTCAGATGCTGATGTACAACTTTCCACTGAGAGGTTCTCTTTTGATTACTGACTTCACAAATTCCATGGGCCCACTAGCTTTATCCTCCTTTGCCATTTAATCTTCCAACCACTTACAACACCCTTTCTCCGCTCCATTCTCCTCCTTATAAAGAAATTCTAGTATATCCAAGTCTCCTCATGTCTTCCTCATTTATTCTCTGATAATTTGATGGTGATCTTTCTCATGGCAAAGTCCCTGAGATGCCTCCTTCTCTTCTATATTTGTTTACAAATAGTGGTACTCTATACCTCTTAATGTTTTTTCTAAGATTTCTGGACAAAACCAAAAGGGCAAAGGCTAAACAATCAGGAAGAATTTTAAATATTACTCTAACTCACTTAAAAAGTTAATAAAACCGATTTTGCATCAATATGCATTTTCTAAACAATAACATGGATGAAAATCTAATGCCTACCATTAACTATCCATAATCTTTAGTAATTTACCAGACAATAAAAAATTTTAAAAGGGTAGGCAAAAATATAAGGCAAAATCAGGGACACTTGAGATGTATGTGCTCTTAACTTTTACCTACGTTTACTCCTCTCTGCTGTTCTTTGGAGCATTTTACTACATCCACCTGAATGGATGCGGTATATTGTAACAGCCTTTCACTGCTCATGGCATTCACTAGTTCTGTCAGCCATCAGCCTCCGATCACTGTCTCTTACTGGGGCAGTGATCATCACATTGAATCCCATCCTTCTTACACTCTCCTCAAGTTCTTGAATTTGTTCTTATTGCCTACAAGCAGCAGCAGGCATTCTCATCAGCCACCACTTTTGTTTCTCTTCAATTATTTGTACATATGTGTATATATTTTGCACACACACACACACACACACACACACACACACACACACACACACACACACACACACACATAAAATCACCTTCACAATGGTAGTTCCCTGGTACATTTGACATTCTCACATTACCCTTAGTATTACTGCAGGCCCTTCCTTTCTGAAATTACACAACGTCAGCACCACCTGTTTCCACTGGGCATATCCCATGGGAGCAAAGTCTGTGAAACTCTTAACTTGAAAACATGCCATCCAGAATAATTTTATATGTACCCCCATGCCAAAGCAACCAGCTTCACAATCATATGCTGCAGTTTGCCTGTGCTAAAGGGTCTTCGCACCTTATGTGACAGATCCGCCTAGTGGACCATATACGGTGCCTCTTCAAAGACTCTTTCAGACATTCATTAATAAAAGCCTTCTAATCATACTACCAGACCTTCTTCTTCTTTCGGCTTTTCCCAGTTAGGGGTTGCCACAGAGGATCACCTGTCTGCTCATGATTGGCAGTGGAGTTTTATGGTGTTGAGTTGCCAGCCCAGCGCCCAACCTTCCGCAGAAGGCACACACATGCACGCAGTCATGCCTAAGGCCAATTTAGAGTATCCAATCCACCTACAGCATGTCTTTGTGATGTGGGAGGAAACCGGAGCACGTGAAGGAAACCCACACGACCACAGGGAGGACATGCAGACTCTGCACAGAAGGCAACCCAGCCAAGGATCGAACCAGACAACCTCTTGTTGTGAGGTAGCAATGCTAACCACTGCACCACCGTGGCCACCCTAATCATACTACCAGACCAATTATTTTAATTCTCTCTCTCCTGCTTCTTCTCTTACGATCCTCTCATTTCCTTCAATTCTTCCAGGTGAAGCACAGTAAAGCGCCCCCCCCCCACACACACACAAACAGAAGCACACAGCACCCCCTCACCCAGTATCACCCACTGCACACTCACCTATTCAGACTTACACACAACTAGCCTACCCATCCTGATGTAAGCCCCCTACTGCACCCACCCAGGTAGACATACACACACATACATACACACACAGGGTTTGAGCCTGAGTTATACTAACCACCAGGTATACCTAACTGGGGCATTACACACACACACACACACACACACACACACACACACACACACACACACACACACACACACGCACACACACATCCCACTCAACATTACCTGTCCAATAAAGTCTGTGGCACTTGTCATTAACATGGCTGACCGAGGTAATTTACCCACTACAATGCCTTAATGCAGGCATTTCCAGGAGAGGGTACAAGGCAAATTAGCATATGCCACCCCTCTGGTATGGCTCATTAGCATTTTTATAAGCCGCAGAGACAGACTACCATGAAGTTGCACCATGAAGTGGTGCAGCACCTGTGGTAGGGCTCCCCGAGTCAGAAATGGTTACTGAGACATGTACACTAGGCTTACACCTATCAGTAACCTTTCTGAATTCACCCCTTTGAGTTTAATGGAAACATTTTCAGTAACTATCTCAAAAAAATCATGTAAAGCAGAGAGCTGTCTCTCCGTCTACCTGCCTTTTTCCATTCCACATCTGTAACAGTTAAGTTGGCTGCCCATTAAACTTAAGTTCCAATTCTAGATGCACTAATTCAGCTGGCAAGAATGTACCTTTCAAAAATGTTCAGAAACATCCAGAACGGCAAACATGCATTATTGCAGTAAACTGTTAACAGCATTACCTGTACAGGTGCACTACATTTAGGGCAGCACTTAGCATTTTCTTTAATCCACTTTTTATTCATTCGCATGTCTCGTATTTTGTTTCTGGGTTCATTGCGTTTATCACCTTTGAAGACATAAGCAAGTTCACAATCATTATTTACTAGACTCTATTTTTCTACAACAAACTGTATCACTGTTAAGAATACTTTCAATACCAGACCATAATTTATGTTTCAAATATAAATGTCTTTTATTTATGTATATATGCATGTACGTATTTATTTTTGTCTCCCTGACAGCCAGTGGACCTTGGTGCCTCTGCTTCACTGATGGGTCTTATGTGCTATTCCTGGTCTCCCCTGGCCTTGTTCTGATTAGAGTTGGGGCTGTTTTTAGTAAGAGAATATGAAATGTACAATTCTGAGTTTGCTTTCTTAAAGAGCTGAAAAAGTAACCATTTCAAATATGTAAGGGGGTATAAAAACTTAGAATAAAACGGCATGTAATTTCTCAACTTAGTAACAGTATTAACAGTAGTGTAAGTCAATTAAATGTCTCAAGTACACATAAAGAGTTTATTTATTTATTTATTTACATTTGTTTACCAGGTAGCTTTGACTGGGCAGTGCCCCTTTTCAGCAGAGGCCTAGGGAGAAAAGCTTCAACAGCGTAAAGATAGGCTACAGTACGCATCTACAGACTCTACGAATACTAGTAGATGACATTTAATACAAGTGTCTTGGGTAAAATGAGTGGAGTATTCACCAGACTAAAACAGGTTGACAGTAACATAATTAATAGTCTATTTCAGCAGTGAGAGTATGCAGTGTTTAACAACGTGTAAAACATTTCATGAAAAAAGAACAAGCAAAAAACTAAAGGTTATGAATTATTCTGTTAAATACATGTCAAAAGTGACATAAAACAATTTCAGAAACATATGGTCACAAAAGAAAACAGTGAGTACATCAGCATTCTAGCTTTTGCTTAATGCATTCCAGATATGACTTAATACTGCATGAATCATTCACAGTCTGGGATAATTAGAAATACTGCTAAGCACATGTACATAAAGCATCTCTTCTTAATATTTGAAATGAAGTACTTCAAAGAAGCCAAGTGAACTTTAATAGCAAAATAATCAGGTCCAAATAAGAAGAATTATTATCCGATAAAATAAATAATATATATACAGATATATACAGATGAACACACACACACACACACACACACACACACACACACACACACACACACACACACACACACACACACATGCACACATATTTTTATTGATAAACATCTAGGAGCTTATCATATACATTTTTTTTTCTCTTTGATGGCGATTTTATAATTTGACCTATTGAGCAGTGCCATAATTTTAGGATTAATTTATTTTTTAAACTGACATCAAAAAGTATGTGGCCCACTTCAGAGTCACTGTACACACTGCAATAATCAGTAGTGCTTGTTAGAATGGTAATATTGTTTGTGTAACTGTAAAAAAAATGAAAAGAAAGTTTGTAATGCATAAGGTAACTTGGCATCACACAGACAGGATTCAGAAATGGAGCTGAAAACATATTGACTGGCATTCAGTGCACAAGACACTAGAATTAATGCACTCACAGCAATAACAGTGTGCATCATTCACTAAAATAGTGCAATGAACACGGCAGAAGTTAATGATATGCTTAGTGTACGGATTCAGGAAGTATGGAGAGCTGCACAGGACAGCAGCACTGTATACCCTACAATAATAAAGAAATGACGAATCACTTGGGAGGAGTGAAGCATATGACAGAAGGATGGTACACTTTACACTTCAGTAATCCACAGGCACTGGAAGATGGTCTAAGGAGTTAGTAAGGTAGACTGCAGCAGCATCATGTGACCTACACTCCAGACAGCCGAGAGAGGACTTTACATTACTACAAGCATGCACAGCAGGGTACCACTGTTCACTCCATATACTAACTGCAGATTTGGCTTCAGCATGATCTAGGCGAGAAACAACTTGTTCCAGTGTAGTTCCAAATCTTGTCATTTGTTCTGAAAAGTTTTGGATGGCAGACTATATGGGCATTAAAGCAGATTTCAGTTCATCCATAGAGTAGGCCTCCTCAGGCTTTGCTTTAGAAGTGCATTTCACTGTTTCCTGTTGTTTTTGAGTACACTGCCTTTTGGGTAAGGTGTCTTTTTTCAGGTGAAAATAGTTGTGATAGTTTAGTTTTAGTTGTTTGTGAGTCCATTTGTTCTTGGTGGTTAGGCATATTAAGGTAATTTATTAGTGCAGTAGTTTGTTGAGAACTGACTGTGCTGCAATTAATACAAGGCCTCAGGCTGCCATGCAGTTTGCTGTAGTAGTATTCAGGATTCAAAATAATAAGTTTGTAGGATGTAGACCAGAAACATTTTCCAAAATCTTTTATCCAGATGCTTAATTGAAGTTATTCTTGTCCACGCTGTGGAGAGATTGGAGATTGACGAGACTTGATTGTGAAAATTCAGATTGATATTTGAGGAGCTGTACAGATAGTGTTCACAGGCTGTCCACCATCTTGGAATGACTGCCTTTATCAAGCCATTCGGAGAACTTCCTAAGCTCTAAAAATCATTTTCCCTATTAACAGCCTTAATACAAGAAATGGCTTACCTGAATGCTGTGTTTGCCAGCTAAATCTGAAAAACGAATTCTAAAGATTCTAAAGACGCCTCTAAAGAATCGTCGCAGATATTGCTGCTTTCCTACGTCATAAATCTTCTCTTTTCTTCAAATGAACAGTAATGGATCCAAATAACAGGCCAAGCATTCCATTGTAACATTTTAGGCAAAGGATGGTCACAGCAAATATAGTCATGCCAGGAAACACTGATATTTTTATCTTAAATGCACTGATAATTGTGGTTTACAGCATGCTATTCTGTATATGACACATTCAGAGGAAGTATACCTTTAAGTTTAGTCAGGGTAATTTCATTGATGCAAGCAAAATCATGAATAATTGCTTAGGTAATTAGAGTATATAAAGGAAGTTACATCATAACTGAGTGACTCTGATGAAGCCAATTCATGTTTCTTGTGAAAGCGTTTAGCTGGTTTTACTTTGATAGTGTTTAATGTTAAATAAACTTGTGTTTCATGCAAATACTGCCTTGGTGGCTCACTTTTTTTAGTTTTATTAATGTTTACAAGTTTTTGAGCCATTTGGCTTGTCTTTTGTTATAAGGAAAAATGTCATTAGGAAGCTTTATATGTTTGAATCTAACAGGTTTGTAATACAAATACATACAGCCAATAACTTAAGAAAAAGTAAGTTCTAAGTAGGATATTACCTCAAACATGGGAAGTTATAATTATATTAGTTTACGAAGTATATCTCTATATTTGCTCACAACGGGGGAATGGTTTGAGTGAGTGGGGTTGCACATCTTGTGCTCAGTGTTATTTGTATATAATGTGTATATAGGGTTATTATGTTTGTTCATACTGAAACAACTTACTAGTTACTTTAATTTGACTTACATCGTAGTAGTTTGGTTTCTACTTGACTCAACACATATCTGGCCATTTCCTCTCTTAACGTTGGTAATCATGTGGTTAGGCACAGTGGTAGATCTAAGAGTTTTAAGTGCTACAAAACAACCAGGTATGGTACATTTCTATTTAAACCTTTCTGGTTACATGATGAGAGAAGGACTTTCAAAACCATTTTTAATAACACTGAATAACCTTTTTGTGTTTGGATGCTGTGGGTGATAGTTTCATGAAATGTGAAGGACTTGCAGGATGGTAAAAAAAAGAAATTACTCCTACACTTAATATACCAAACACAGGGAAATATCATATTTCTCCAAGAAACACACCTGTTAAATGAGTACTGGAACAAGGATGGAGATAGACCCAGGCTAACCTCAATTATTGCTTCTGGCAGTAAATCTAATTCAAAAGGAGTAGCTATTTTAATTAAGAAATCATTTAAAGAGAGAATTATTGGGAACTAATCTAAGGGATGGCGAAAGCCAACACATTCTGGCTAGGTTTATAAATGCCTTCGGGCAGATAGCCTAGTACCTACCTATGAACCTATAAAGAGGGAATTATTGATTGTGGTACAGATAATATTGGTAGATGGTATTACTTTAGCTGTCTTAATCCTTTATCCCACAAGCCTACACTGTTTCTCAGTATTTATGGGCCTTTTTCAAATCAACAGGATTTCATAATACAAATATATAATCTACTGTAATAATTCCCTAACCATGAATATGTTGTGGGGGGGAGACTGGAACATGGTTGTTGATCCCTTAAATGACATATCCAACAAGAACAATAAACATAATAAGCAAGCTTAACTTGCTTTAGAGGACATAGTATTAGAATTCACCCTATTTGATCCGGCTCTCTCGAACAACCAGCTCAACCAAGGGGACAAATTCACGTTTTACTCCCCATGCCATACGTCATGGTCCAGGATTTATTTTTTTCTGACATCAGAATCTCTTCTAAATGAAAACCATTCCGAGATTCTTATCAGACCACTCTAAAATAACAATGAGACTTATCCTTTTAAAAAACATCCCAAATCAAAAAACCTTACAGTCATGGTCCCTTAATCCTAATCTTCTTGACAAAGAAGTAGTAGTAAAAGAAATCAAAAATCCACTAGATGAGCTCAGTGCTAATCTTTTAACCTCAAATATGCCATTAGACATTCTATGAGCAGCTACCAAAGCAAAAGTTAGGGGACTCCTGATTCAAAAAGCCTCCTACTTTAAAAAAACTTGCAAGAGAAAAAGTATCCAAAATTAAGCAGAAAATCCAAGATATTGAAAAATCACTCCAAGAAAACTTTAGTCCTGATTTAGAAACCCAACTTATTAATCATTAGAAAGAGCTATACTCAATGCATGTACAAAATATCTCATTCTGAGAAATGAAACTCCTTGCTAATTACTCTGAATGGACCCAACAACCTTCTAGATTATTAGCTAGACTCATAAATGTCCATCAAGCACCCCCCCCGCAGGATTCTACAAATTAAATATAATAATGAATTACTTACAAATAACCAAGATATTCTGCTCATTTTTGAAAAAATATACAATAATCTGTATGGTCCACAGGATGCAATACACTCAGAATCCTACAATTCATTTTTTAACAGTATCTCATTTCCAAAAATTGAAAAACACCAATTTGAACTCCCGGAGGCCCCTTTAAGAACAAATGAAATTGTGGAGGCAATAAAAAGTCAAAAACTAATAAAGCCCCAGGTCCCGATGGCTTCACTTCTAACATCTACAAAAAATTTGCTTCAAAAATATCTCCTATCCTTCTTAAAATCTTTGAGCATATTAGTAAGTTTGGCTTTACTGACCTACATCTAAACAACTCTAAAACTATCTTTATTCACAAATCAAATACAGACAAATCTAACCCATCTAACTACAGACCAATTTCACGTATTAACATAGACATTAGAAATATGTCTACAGCGCTAGTGAATAGACTTAAAAGTTCTCCACACAATTATATCCCCACAGCAATCAGTTTTCATGAAGGGAAGACAAACCTGTGACAACACAGTCACCCTAGATTCTGCCATCCAACTTTCTGCAAACCATAAAGTTCCCTACTACCTTATGGCACTGGATGTCACAAAAGCTTTTGATAGAGTAAATCATGAATTCTTGTTGACTCTACAACAATTTAACTAACTTCATAAATACAATAAAAATCTTATATAATTCCTCATTTACTACTCTGATCATCAATAAACTATGTTCTTTTAAAATAAAACTAAATAATGGAACAAGACAGGGTTGCCCCCTCTCACCGTACCTCTTTAACATATATATCGGACCCCTATTTATATATTTACCACAAAAAACATTTCATCACATACCAAATATTCTGGGGAAAAATCTTGTATTTTCAGCCTCTGCTGATGACATCATCATTTATTGCCAGTTACCTAATATTGACTTAAGAAAATTTCAAAATACTATAGAAACCTTCTCGAAAACTTCCAATTATGAAATCAACACTTCAAAATCTCTTAATATTTCTGATCAACCCGAGCAGTCATAAAGAGCCTCTCTTTCCCATAACCCATATTAAGTTAAAATATACCTTTAAGTACCTAGGGATAATATTTGACCATAATCATAAAAACTCCCTTCAAAATAATCTTGTCAAATCATGGACAAACACTGAAAATGATATAGGCAGATGGAAAAACATGAAACTTCCCTTTTTATCTAAAATAGCAATTATAAAAATGAACATTCTACCCAAATTACTATATCGATTTAATGCAACAAACAGCAACATCCCTTTAAACTTCTTCTTAAAAAAAAAGAAACAAAACTTTAATTAAATTAATATGGTTTCCTAAGACCCCACGGATCTCCCTATCAAAATTAATGCTTCCCAAAAACAAGGAGGGACTGGGAATACCAGATTTTAGATTATACTACAATATAGTTTTTGCCAACAGAATCATGTTAATTGCAGACCATAATCCAATTAACTCAATTCATTCCCCCCAATGGGTTGATCTTTGGCATGCACATGTAAAGCAGTATAATATAAATCCCAAATCACTGCCCTTCATAAATAAACCTGCATTAAAAGACATTAAACTACATGATCTAATCAAATATAAAATTAATTCATTCCAAAAGCTCTTCTCTGCACTGGGTCTAACAAACACATTTATACTCTTGCAGCCCATTCATTTAAACCCACACCTAAAACTGGGTAATAAAATGATAAATCTTGACCAGTTCTCCAAAATAAAAAACTTAACTGTCTGGGATTTTTACGCAACTAAGGATAACTCTTTAAAGGACATCAAACAAAAATTTGAACTCGATAACAGATATACAATAATTCTGAGACAAATCAAAGAGTTAGTATCTACTTTGGGTAATTTCCCAAATGAAGTTCAGCAAGAAATACATATTGCCCTATCCCTCCTGAAATGTCTAAAAATGAAAAAGAAGATGTTATCGATTTCATAAAACCTAATCTCTACCATTAAATATCAATCTTCTACTACATTTGCACAGTATTGGAGAAACAAAAACTCCGAACTGGCAGATGTCCACCTCTGCCAAGCAATTAATAATACAATCAATTTTGCCCCCTTCAAGAAACTATTATATAACCAATTAATAATAAATAATAATGCATATTATACCCCAGAGCATCTAAGCAGCTTCTTTCCAAATATTTCACCTCTTTGTCCCTTTTGCCCCACAGTGACAGGTGACCTCCTGCATATCCTGTGGTACTGTAAATATGCACAAAGCTTATGGAACTCACTAAGGATTAAACTTGATAAAATGGGATATGGGAAATCTACCCTTTCATGGGAATTTGCGATACTGCATGTAGGCCAAAAGGGTATACCCACTAATAAAGTGAGAATCCAGATTACTCTCTTTATGTTAATTGAACTTTATATTATGCAGAACTGGTTGGACCGCTCTAAAATAAACTGGGTAAATTTTGCAAAGATGACATCCAAGTATATTTTACCCCATAAACTAATTACAGAAGATATTAGCAAATGCTTGAAATACCTTACTTCTGGAGTACAACTTTGGACTGTATTCTGAAGTAATATAAAATGGCTTTACATCTACTCTCCTATACTAGTACAACTGACAGTCCTTCCCTCCAAAGGATTTAACTCATTCAATTCCTTTATGGTTACTTCAAAGTGTTAATATAGTAATAATAATAGTGTAAGAATGTAGTACTATATGTAAATAGTTGAATATGTGATGTGTTCATCTTATCTTCTTTATTAACTACTGATTTTCTATCTTGTGCCAGTAACGGTAGTTAGAATTAATAGAGTTAAGTATGTCATGTCTCTTCTAATAGTGTGTTTTCTCTTGTCATATTAAGAAATCAAGCCTTAAATGTTTTTGTTGGTTTTTTTGAATGATAAATGGCCTTATCTGTCTTTGTATGCTGACCAGTTTTAGTACGTTTTTGTTATTGTTCGCTAAAATAATGAAACTAAAACAAAATAAAGTTTTGAAAAAAAAAAAGAGTTTTTTAGTCAGACAAATAAGGTGAGATATTACCAGTCATCTTCTAATAAGGCAATTTTATTCTACCTACCCACTATGAATCAGCATCAGAGAAGGCATCTCATTGTTATATACTCCACAGTTGAGAATTTGGACTGAGTGATGGTATATGCTGGAGCAGGAAGGTGCAATTGAGTATTATGACGAACCTGAGATGTTCCAGCTCAGTGGACAGTCATAATAAACACAGACAAGACTTCAGAATAACAAAACTGTAAATCCTGTGTGTTGGCAGATACTTTTTTCCTTAATTTGGAGTGTATCACTGTTTTACAGTTTGGTCACAAGGCAGTCATGCAAGCAAAATGCTGTAAAGCCAAAAACGTTGGGTAATTTGTAGGTTCCTGACCTGATGATAGCGGAGCCATTGTAGAGGAGCACATCCGATGATGAGTCAGGAGATTAAACCAAGGACAAAGTAATGGAGTTTGTCCAAAGTGCATCTGATGACCACACATTCCTTTTCAATCACATACTACTGATTGTTTGTGTCAGGTAACTTTGGGATTGGACACATCGCTAGATATTCCTCATCACCAATCATCTGTAACAAAATGAGTGCCAGAGTGCCAGACCACTGACTGAGTTGTTAGGCTGGACAATAGACTCCTGTTTGAAATGAGGTGTATTTAGGTCATTTTCAACAAAGTAAAGGCCCTATCTGTCACTTAAGTCCAACTCAGGTCTGTGACAATGGTAGCCAGATCAGCAAAACAAAACAAACTGCTAATAGTCGCTGACTAGACAAATTATGTCCCATACTTAGGTCCTGGCCATTAGCTGTGGCCAGCCTTGGATGACTTCTTCCTTTTCCACCTGTGGCTTAACAAGGCCAATGCCCACAAAGTATCCAAAATAGCAAGCATCCTCCAAGTTCATGGTCCATCTGTGTAAACTGTCTAACAGCCTGGCCAACCTAAGGGAGTTGAGTGCTACCTGAATCTTGTGGAGATAAGATGCATAATTTAGAACTGTAGATGATTAGATAATCTAGATACAGTCTAGGTGCACAGCTATTTAATGGCTATGTGGCCAGATCAGTATGTTCATTAATCACAGGAATGTTCCAAGTGTGCCAGACAACTCAAACTGGGCTACTGTATACCAGACAAGTCCATTTGGCATGAAACAGGTCATATTTTCTTTTTGCCACACTGTCTAATGCACTTGCCACCTCCTTAGGTTCAAAGTTGTAAGGTACCTTGCAAAACCCAGGTCTATTCATCTACTCATGGCACAGATGCATGCACTAACATGAGAGGTGAAGTTCAGCTACTTAAAAGATTTACAAAAAAAACAACCAAAAAATAAAAACAAAATAGCACGATCTTGCTTAGGAGCCACTCACACAATGGAGCTGCACAATTCAATGTGGGACTCTTCAATCAATCTTAGAGCCAGCATCATTTCTTTCTCTATGGCAACATCTTCACTTTTCATCTCTGAGCTTCTTTAATGCCAAAACTCAGCCTTTCATTGGGCTTTGTTACAGTATCATGACTTATCAGTTCCTTTCATCCTGATAAAGAGTAATATGGCTCCCCACTGAAATTTCAAGAATAGAAAATGTGACAGCTCAAATTTTTGAAAAGAGGCAGTAGGGTAGAGATCTTTCATTCAGTTAGCATAATGAATGGAGACTGTTACAACTTCTAAGACAGAGGAGAGGAAAGACTGGTTAACTCTCTGAAAAATCTTTCCTGCATCTAGTGCAACCACTGCCTGGGGCTGTTTAAATATTTGGTCTCATTTTGATTTTATAACTCTATATGGCCTTGATCAAAGGGGTTGCATTCTTAACAAAATTATCTTATTCAGTACTAAGGATTTTTCTCTAAAATTTCCTTAGACAGTGCAACTATTGCTAATATTTCAGCTTCCATGTTTATAAGAGATATGAAATGATGTGAAGAGAGGAAGAGTAGGATGCTTCCTTTGTTTTGTACTAACTGTAATGGACAATTCAAAGAGCAATGGATACTATGGATGCCCACACAAGGAATATTAAAAAAGATTGACTGAGTATGGAATAAGGTATTCGTCTAATTGTTTGAATAGTACCTGCAATGAGGCCATCAGGGTCAGGGCCTTCGTCATATTTTGAATACTTTAGAAAATCTGTTAAATCAGTGAGAAAGGGATTTAAGTTGTGAGTCAAGCAAGCAGTCTATCACATGAGTATATTGGATGTTGATGCTGTATGGCATATGCAGTTGTTTGTATTCTTCAGCAAATTCATCTACAGTACATCAGGAATGAATAATTTGAGTACTAGAGTCAGCAGACTTAATGACTGATGATAGTCTATTAATTTAGTGAGTTGCTGGGTAATTCACAAAAATCTCTGCACAAAATTTTACATGCAAAGGAAACACAATACCACAGATTTATTTTGCTATTTTTTCATATTAACCTGTAAAGGCATTAAGTTCTTTTGGGTATCTGGTGGAGGATGTAACTCAGGTTGTTTCTGCAGCTCATCAAATAGTATTATTTTTGTTTTATTATGCACTAATCCTTAGTACAGTAGTTCTTGGTGTTGTCCAATAACAAAGGTCTGAGGCCGTACACCTTATCGCTAGGCTGGTGCGCAGCTCATTATAATAAGATATACATCAGAGAATAAGCAGCTACACCTGGTTCTGAATGTCTTCTAATGTAAAACAACTGAAAAAAAAACATCAGGATGAACGTCTATCAATGGCAGCTGGAAAGGGAAGTTCTAACACTCTTTGACAGTGGTAAGCAAGCCTTAAGAGGGTACAGTTTAACTGGCATAACTCTAGAAAAAAAAAGATTCAGAAACTAAAAATAAATATCCCAAATCTCATTTACAAATAATAAGGAAATTTAAGCCTACTCTGTAAATACATTTTAATCTTGGCCTTTCCCTCATCACTTTCCTTTCTCTAACCTTTGCAATTATAACGGTACTCTTCTTTTAACCTCCTTGACCTCCTTGAGCCATACTAAGCTAATTCTTCATACTCCTTCCTTTATATCAATAATTACATAATTATTCCTCTAAACCATCACCTTGATTTCCCTTAATAATTGCACAGATCTTCCCCCAAATGCGTGCAAGCTAAAACTTCTAACTTTCAAATAGTACTCCTATCTATAAGATCTATTCAACCTTTCTTATTCAACAACCGCATATTTTCTGATTAAAAAATACTTTAAAAAAATGCATACATATTTTACCAAATGCACATGTACAGTGTCTTTGTATCTATTTTCATTTCATGTTTTTTTGATAAAAATGTTACAGACCTTTGGTAAATATTGCTAAAAAGTCTATGTATCTGTGAGTACCTTAGTATTAATACATTTCTTGGATACTTTCCCTCAAGTACTAGCCCAGTCAGTTTATTCCAATTAACACATAAAAATAAATAAAAATAGAAAAACAAAGTTAGGTTTTGATTGAACATTGTGATGCTTTGATGGCATATGGTCAGCTTTTCTTTTAGAGAACTTTCAAAGGGTCCTCCAAACTGAACACCATCACAAGCATCATTCTAGGGTCAACATTATTATAGTATTTATAAGCCTGTTATCTGTCCTATCTTGACAAGGATTAAGCACCTCATTCCAGTCCCTTGTCATGAGTTATTAAATCACAGCTTATCTTGGAAATCTAAACTTCTGATTTGGATATAAAAACAGAGACTCGCTGTCTTGGCTCATAAAAAACATCCCGATAATGTCACACATTGTCTTTTAAGATTCCTCTGGCAATAATTTATTTATTTATCCTTTGTTGATGAAATTAGTCCAACTAGAACTCTCTTTTCAGAAAAGCCTGGAGGAGGTATTTATACTAGTAGAAGAAATGTAGCCAGTGCATTAGGGAAATGTTTTTGATAGGTGCTGTGGGATCCTTTATATCCACCTAGGCTACCACCAACTTAAGCCTCTGTTTAACTTCTCATCTGAAGGACAATATACTCAGGAGTGCAGCACTACCTTTATGCTGCACTGCAGTGTCCACAAACCATCTTTCTGACATGGGAAAAGAACCCACAGCCCTCTGACCAAAGGCAAGTGTGCTACCTGTTGCACCACTGATACTAATAATAAATCTTCTGTTTTTTTTTTTTAAAGCTGTCTTATATATTAATCACATGACTGGCTAAGAAATAATGCTGACTTGCTACACAAAAATTACTAGCTTAGAAATGCCTTCTTGGTGAATAGCTTTTCATTCTCTGCTGTAATATTAGTACTTTGTACAAGACAAATGTTAATGTTTAGGTCTTCAAGACAATGCACTAACTGATGTCTTTTTATTATTTATGTCTTTTGCATTCATAGATAAGCACTTAATGAAATTAATCTTTCAGGAAATAACTGCAAACTTCATAAAGCAGTAAATTAAAGCAAAGGGTAACACAAATGAAAAGCCTTCTTCATCAAAACCTACTTAAACCACATTCAAGCTGAAGGATGGGAAAACCTACAACAGACAGGCTTACAACAGCATGGACTGGAAATCCAGTACTGTGACAGAGCTCTCCCATTTTGTACCTTTAAAATTTCCAGCCTTGCCTGATAGGTATTCCACTGGGAAAAGATCTAGGGTACCTGGAAGAAGTTCCAACCAGGGGGGTACAAAGTCACTCCCTCAAGTCTCAAGTTAATCTCTCACAAGGAAAAAACATAAAAGAGTGGAATGAACACGTAAAATGGATGAATGATAAAATGGCTGATCAGGACTAAAACAGATGAGTAGGACTATGTATTTAAGATCTCTTCCTGCAAACACCAGGACATTTCATTTATGCCACCATCTAGTGCCAGTACTTTACTATATGTTGCACTTACATAAAAAGAAGCATTATGCCTCCACTGTCATGAAGCTTCTTAATGCAATAACAGCTTTAAGCAGAAAGGAAGAAGTTGTAGAAAAACAAATAAAAAAGAAATAAACATATTGACAATATATTTAAGCCATAACATACGACGTGTTGTGGTATATTGAAAATTTACCCATGGTTGGCGTAGTTTAATCACGAGGGCGAAGCCCGAGTGATTAAATAAAGCCAACCGTGGGTAAATTTCAATGTACCACAACAATGGAGTTGGTTACTGCTATTATACAATGACATTATTTAAGAAAAAAATACTTAAATTTCTTAAATAATGTCTTTGTATAACAGTGCATTACTGCTCTTCATTGGTTGTTGGTAACTGCTTCCTTGTGTTGATGTACTTGTGCATGTCTATGGGACTTGCATTCCCACACGTACCCAGTACATCAATGCTTTGATACGGAAGCAACGGAGAAAAGAAAGTCTCCATTGCTCCGTTTTTGTTTTCCTTTTTTTTTTTTTTTAATTAAAAATAAAACCTTTAGGGCAGTTTAGGTGGAGGAGAGAGACAGCATGGAAGAAATACAAGGGATATTAGGTACGTGTTTAATTTTAAATAACGTACCTGATTTCCCTAGTATTTTGTCCAAGCTGCCTCTCTGGTATGTCTGGAGTCAGGGCTAAAGATTTTATTTTTATTTTTTAAGAAATAAAAATAAAATTTAAACAATATATCAATGGAAAGAAGTCTGGATGACCGGACCTTTTTCCGTTGGTATATTGTGGGATTTACAACAGGCACACTGGTTGGGCTGGCCAATCAGCATGCACGTTTTCAAATATTAATGGGGAGGCATTGTATAATTAGTATCTAAGCACAGGTGAGCAGAAATCATGTGGTATGCACAATCTAAACAGTAGCATAGTGCAGTCTAACTCCTATAGGCAAAACAATTTAAATGTCAGATGCTTAACTTAGTAACTCTATTCATTTAACAGTGTTGTGTGTAACAGAAGTGGTTTTTGGGAGTGAACTAGAAGTGAACATATAAACAAATAGAAATGGAAAAAAATGGAGCGAGTTGGACTGAAGTGAGAAGGAGATTTATCAGTCACAATATGGCATAAGTGGTCATGGAGAAAACAGCCATCCACTACAGTTAAAAGAACTCGGAAATATTAACAAAGACACTGAAAAACATATACAGTCCCAGATTATATTGGTGAAATAGAATATACATAGAAGGATGATGCAATGATGCAGTGGTTAGCGTTGTCGCCTCACAGCAAGAGGCTCTCCTTTTCGATTCTCAGCTGGGGTGTCTTCTGTGCAGAGTCTGCATGTCCTCCCTGCATTCGCTTGGGATCCCTCTGAGTGCTCCAGTTTCCTCCCACATTCCAAAGACATGCATCTGGAGTGCTATTCCCCGAGCCTCCTCTGAAAATGGGCTCTGTCACAGTTGGACGTTCCCAGTAAACAAATGTTAAATAAATAAATAAAGCAGTTAAGTATATGCACTCACAGCTACCACATCCAGGTTCAAAAAAGCACAGACAAATATGAAAAGAGACAGAAAAAAGGTGAAGTGTAGGGAAGTATGTTGTTTTCAATTTGTTTACCCATCACCTTTGCCGAACTTAGTCAAATTTATTTAAACACAAGGGAAGGGGTTCTGAGAAATATACATTTAAAAAGCATGCCAAAGGCCACAACATATACCTCTTTCAAGTCAGAAGTAAACTTGGGAACGCATACACAAACTCACAAAGTTCTCCAATTCAGGATGGTGCTGGTAAGTTGACACACACTGGTGAAGAATGGTAAATCCTGCTATGCAGCTCTGGAATAAATAAGTCCTCTCTTGTTCAAAGGTTATCCAAACAATTGCCACGTTCAAGCATCCAAATATAAATAGAGGACAAAAGGTAGAACTAAAACCAAACTGGACCAAACAGGGCCAGAAGTTTATTAAAACATTAAGCAACACGGTACAAAAATACTGCTTTTCGTCCTTTCACCATACAAAGACTTCTTCAGACAAATGGTTCTACACAAGAAAACAGTCTGTGTTATAAAGGCAATTTCAAATTCAAATTGTGCCCCTCCCCTGCTACAATCCGAATAACCTCATTTCCTGATCACAAAGCATTTGTCATTACCGCTTCCTAGTTATACATCCATTCAGTAATATACACAATTCACTTGCAAGAACAAGAATAAGGTTAAAACATTAAAATAAAATGAATAAGAGTACAATGGGTAAAAATACACAAAAGTAAATCCCCATTTCAAATATAAAGTCACTAAACAAATATGAGTATTATAAACTACAAGAATAACAATTCCAAACATACACATTTAAGCATTTAAACATTATGTCATTATATAAAGGTAAGGGGGCGGGATGTTTGCGACATAATAATGACATAATGACGAACAACTCTGCTTTCTGTTGCCTTCTAACAGAATTTAATACTATAATGTATGAGGACAAGTCGATCATACAACAATAAAAGGTAAGACTTAAAATAAACATTTTGTGACAAAATATGCTAAAAATAAAATGATGAAATAATAATATAAATGTCACAAATATATATTATGTATATATATTGAACATTGAAAATGAAGTGCGTATTTAAACATTATATGCTCTACCATTTCTGCATGTGGCACAATGAATGTCAGAGATAAAATAACCTATCTATTCAATGCTTTCAATTTCAAAGTACTAGAAATAGAATATTGTTTATTAAGCCCTGGTACTGAGCAGGCTCTTGTACGAAGTTGCCACAACAATTCTAGTCTCTCTAGAAGCAGGGACGTCGGTATCCCTCTATCATTGTGGACACATTCACCTATTACTCTAAAGCCAAAGGTATGATTCGAAAATGTCGCTGTGTGTCTAGCTAAAGCATTGGTCATATTTCCAGTTCGCATACTATATAGGTGTTCATACACCCTTTCCCTCAGTCTCCTCTCAGTTTTACCAATATAGAATGAGGGGCATGCTTAACAAATAGCTACATATACCACATTCTTTGAATTACAGTTGAATTTACCTTGGCTGATGTATTTCCTATTTCTCAGTGTAAAATGTTTGCCTATGTCCATGTGAGTACAATACCTACACATATTGCATTTATTCATGCCTAACATAGATGGCCTACAGTTGTTCATTTTGCTTGTTTGCAAGATGCTCTTTGTATTTGCTCCCTTCCTGTATACTATTTTAACTCTATTTGGTAGTGCACTTGGGAGTCTCTCTTCGTCTAATAAGAATTTCCAATTCTTGTTAATAATGTCTGAAATTTTGTAAGCATCCAGACTAAATGTTGTAATAAAGCAGAAGCTATTAATGTCAGCATGTTCCTCCCTATTAAGAGGTTCACTTAACGTGTCACCTCCATTAGTTGTACTACTTAAATTTTCTCCCAAAAGTGGTATGTATATATTTTTCATGCGTTTCAATGATACTTCCCTTATAAGTGCATCCACCAAGGTAGGAGGATATTTCCTCCTCAAGAACATACCTCGCAACAATTCACACTCGAGGTCAAAGTCAGTTTCCCTGGACACCATTCTAGCTGCCCTCACCAGTTGGCCTTTGACAACAGCTCTCTTTTGAGTCGCGGGATGGCAGCTAGAATAGTGTAAAAAGGAGTTTGAGTATGTTGGTTTCCTGTAGATCCTTGATACAAAGGTACTGGTTTCCAAGTCCTTTTCCAAGTATACATCGAGGTATGCAATTCTACTATATGGAAACTGTGTGTGAAGGATAAAAAGGTGGTGCTATCATTGAAATGGATGAGTAATTCATCTGCAACTTCAGAGTTGCCCTTAAGCAATATAAAAATGTCATCCAAAAATCGAGTGTAATACCTGATGTTGCTGGCCACCTCTAAGTGGTGAAGTACATAAGTTCTCTCCCAGTGTGCCATCACCAAATTGGCGAAACTGGCCCCACAGGGAGAACCCATCGCTACACCTATTTTCTGCACAAAATATTCCCCACCAAATGTAAAATAGTTGTTATCCAACACAACCTCAAGTAGTTCACATAATAATGAGCGCCAGTTTGTGCCCCCATTCGAGTAATAACTCCCTCACCCATTCAACCCCCGTGCTTTGTGGTATCGATGAATATAAGTCCTTAACGTCTATAGTTAAGAAATTTAACTCTTGGTCGAATGGAATGGAGCTAATAGATCTCAAAAACGCCCAGGAGTCCTTACATATCTGTGGGAGCTGACATACAAATTTCTTTAAATGAAAATCTATAAATTTGGCTATTGGGTAAGATATACTACCTCTAGCATCTATCAAGGCTCTCAGTGGTGGGTCCGAAATAGATTTGTGAATCTTAGGGATCCCGAAAACATTCAGGATCTTTGGAAATGCCGTAAACAGAAAAATGTAAGTGTCTTTGTCTATTCTAGCCTCTACAAAAAGTTCCTCAATCAGTGCTCTTATCCTGTTGTATGCTACGTTAAATTCATTTTTAGAAACACTTTGATATGTATTAGTGTTAAGGATCCGCTTAATCCTATTATTTTAGTCTGGTTATTAGTAATTGAATTGTTACTAGGTTGTTCATTATTCAAACAGTTAAAAATATCCCATTCGCATATTTTCTCAAACAAAGCTAATGATGTGTGCATTGGTGGACAAAAGGAACTAGACACATAAAGTGGATCAGGTGCTCCTTGTGAGGTTTTACTAGGACCAAATAAGAAATGCAAGTTGAGTCTTCTCATGAATAACTTTAAGTCCACCATAGTGTGTGCAATACTAGCTCTTGTAGCAGGTATAAATGTTTGACCCTTCGCAAGAAAATCAGCCATTATTTTGTCAACCTGAATGGTGGAAAAATTATAAATACAAAAGTCACCTTCTGAATTCTTGACAATTTCAGGTACTGGAACCGGTCCTGGATCAGGGTCAATGTCATGGGCATTTGTTGAAGATGGAAAAATTATTTCTTCCATGAGTTCGCATACTTCACCTGTTGACCCTGCCTCAAATTGTAGTTCGAGGCAGGCATTGGAAAATTTTGCCCCTTCTCCTTAGTCCCTCTATTCCGGTTCCTGGTATCTGATGAAGGAATTGCCTGGTTGCCCTGAGTATGCTCACCCGTTACCTCGTTGTACTCATTAAGGTTCACGTCATCCCCTTCGGTGTTATCATGTCGGTTCTCCATAGGATTGTCATTCCCCGATTGAGATTTGGGGGGGGGGGATAAGCTGCATTCAAACAGTAAGCTTTTTTGTCTCTGTTTAGTTTCTTAATTTTGATAGATTTAAGTTTGACAAGATGCTGGTCAGTGCTAGTAAAACAGCGCTCATAATCAAATTTATATCTAGAAAAGTCCAAACTTGACTTTAGCTTTGAGTCTAATGCATTGAGTTCTTGCACTAATGAATCAGCCCATGACTGATAATGCTTAGATATTAAAGAACTATTAACTGAGAGGGTCGATACTTTATCTGACAAGGGGTTAAGAGGGCCTTCTACTACTAACAATGGCCCTCGTATTACTAGTGAACTTTTAAGCCCCCCAAATCCCCTTATCCAAAATATAGACCTGTCAATGAATGACCCTAACCTGGACATGTCTATTCACTCGACCCCATTTGAGGGGTCTGGGATGCAACGTTTAGATGGAAATAATATCCAAAGAACTGGTGATGAACAGCACCACGTGAGGCAACCTATTGCATTAAACCTTGATGAGTGGTTAGGAACTGTAGTGTCTTTTACTAATGACACCAATGACCAACGCCTTCAAACTAATGAACCCGAGAGGCAACTAGTAACTAACTTATTGAAAGAATTTGATGCCAAACTTTATAAATATAAGAAACTACAAGTTGAACTTGCTTACTTTAAGGAATGTCTCAGTGAGAGAACTGTCCCAAAAGGACTGAGATCATGGCAGTATCCAACTGGCCTTGTGGGGGGGACTGACTTTCACAAGGACCTTATCTCTTTGTTTGATAAACATGGCTTTGAGCTAATGACTTTAATATCTAAGCATTATCAGTCATGGGCTGATTCATTAGTGCAAGAACACAATGCATTTGACTCAAAGCTAAAGTCAAGTTTGGACTTTTCTAGATATAAATTCGATTATGAGCGCTGTTTTACTAGCATTGACCAGCATCTTGTCAAACTTAAATCTATCAAAATTAAGAAACTAAACAGAGACAAAGAAGCTTACCGTTTGAATGCAGCTTATCCCCCCCCCCCAAATCTCAATCGGGGAATGACAATTCTATGGAGAACCGACATGATAACACCGAAGGGGATGACGTGAACCTTAATGAGAACAACGAGGTAACGGGTGAGCATACTCAGGGCAACCAGGCAATTCCTTCATCGTATACCAGGAACCAGAATAGAGGGACTAAGGAGAAGGGGCAAAATTTTCCAATGCCTGCCTCAAACTACAATTTGAGGCGGGGTCAACAGGTGAAGTATGCGAACTCATGGAAGAAATAATTTTTCCATCTTCAACAGATGCCCATGACGTTGACCCTGATCCAGGACCGGTTCCAGTACCTGAAATTGTCAAGAATTCAGAAGGTGACTTTTGTATTTATAATTTTTCCACCATTCAGGTTGACAAAATAATGGCTGATTTTCTTGCGAAGGGTCAAACATTTATACCTGCTACAAGAGCTAGTATTGCACACACTATGGTGGACTTAAAGTTATTCATGAGAAGACTCAACTTGCATTTCTTATTTGGTCCTAGTAAAACCTCACAAGGAGCACCTGATCCACTTTATGTGTCTAGTTCCTTTTGTCCACCAATGCACATATCATTAGCTTTGTTTGAGAAAATATGCGAATGGGATATTTTTAACTGTTTGAATAATGTACAACCTAGTAACAATTCAATTACTAATAACATTACAAATGAAGAGAAACAATGTATAGAGTTGACCCAGACCACCAATGTTAGGGTTGTTCAACCAGATAAGGGAGGTGGTCTTGTTATATTTGATGTACCAGACTACAATAATAGGATTAAGCGGATCCTTAACACTAATACATATCAAAGTGTTTCTAAAAATGAATTGAACGTAGCATACAACAGGATAAGAGCACTGACTGAGGAACTTTTTGTAGAGGCTAGAATAGACAAAGACACTTACATTTTTCTGTTTACGGCATTTCCAAAGATCCCGAATGTTTTCGGGATCCCTAAGATTCACAAATCTATTTCGGACCCACCATTGAGAGCCTTGATAGATGCTAGAGGTAGTATAACTTACCCAATAGCCAAATTTATAGATTATCATTTAAAGAAATTTGTATGTCAGCTCCCACAGATATGTAAGGACTACTGGGCGTTTTTGAGATCTATTAGCTCCATTCCATTCGACCAAGAGTTAAATTTCTTAACTATAGACGTTAAGGACTTATATTCATCGATACCACAAAGCACGGGGGTTGAATGGGTGAGGGAGTTATTATGTGAACTACTTGAGGTTGTGTTGGATAACAACTATTTTACATTTGGTGGGGAATATTTTGTGCAGAAAATAGGTGTAGCGATGGGTTCTCCCTGTGGGGCCAGTTTCGCCAATTTGGTGATGGCATACTGGGAGAGACCTTATGTACTTCACCACTTAGAGGTGGCCAGCAACATCAGGTATTACACTCGATTTTTGGATGACATTTTTATATTACTTAAGGGCAACTCTGAAGTTGCAGATGAATTACTCATCCATTTCAATGATAGCACCACCTTTTTATCCTTCACACACAGTTTCCATATAGTAGAATTGCATACCTCGATGTATACTTGGAAAAGGACTTGGAAACCAGTACCTTTGTATCAAGGATCTACAGGAAACCAACATACTCAAACTCCCTTTTACACTATTCTAGCTGCCATCCCGCGACTCAAAAGGGAGCTGTTGTCAAAGGCCAACTGGTGAGGGCAGCTAGAATGGTGTCCAGGGAAACTGACTTTGACCTCGAGTGTGAATTGTTGCGAGGTATGTTCTTGAGGAGGAAATATCCTCCTACCTTGGTGGATGCACTTATAAGGGAAGTATCATTGAAACGCATGAAAAATATATACATACCACTTTTGGGAGAAAATTTAAGTAGCATAACTAATGGAGGTGACACGTTAAGTAAACCACTTAATAGGGAGGAACAAGCTGGCATTAATAGCTTCTGCTTTATTACAACATTTAGTCTGGATGCTTACAAAATTTCAGACATTATTAACAAGAATTGGAAATTCTTATTAGACGAAGAGAGACTCCCAAGTGCACTACCAAATAGAGTTAAAATAGTATACAGGAAGGGAGCAAATACAAAGAGCATCTTGCAAACAAGCAAAATGAACAACTGTAGGCCATCTATGTTAGGCATGAATAAATGCAATATGTGTAGGTATTGTACTCACATGGACATAGGCAAACATTTTACACTGAGAAATAGGAAATACATCAGCCAAGGTAAATTCAATTGTAATTCAAAGAATGTGGTATATGTAGCTATTTGTTAAGCATGCCCCTCATTCTATATTGGTAAAACTGAGATGAGACTGAGGGAAAGGGTGTATGAACACCTATATAGTATGCGAACTGGAAATATGACCAATGCTTTAGCTAGACACACAGCGACATTTTCGAATCATACCTTTGGCTTTAGAGTAATAGGTGAATGTGTCCACAATAATAGAGGGGGACCGATGCCCCTGCTTCTAGAGAGACTAGAATTGTTGTGGCAACTTCGTACAAGAGCCTGCTCAGTACCAGGACTTAATGAACAATATTCTATTTCTAGTATTTTGAAATTGAAAGCATTGAATAGATAGGTTATTTTATCTCTGACATTCATTGTGCCACATGCAGAAATGGTAGAGCATATAATGTTTAAATACGCACTTCATTTTCAATGTTCAATATATTTACATAATATATATTTGTGACATTTATATTATTATTTCATCATTTTATTTTTAGCATATTTTGTCACAAAATGTTTATTTTAAGTCTTACCTTTTATTATTGTATGATCGACTTGTCCTCATACATTATAGTATTAAATTCTGTTAGAAGGCAACAGAAAGCAGAGTTGTTCGTCATTATGTCATTATTATGTCGCAAACATCCCCCCCCCCTTACCTTTATATAATGACATAATGTTTAAATGCTTAAATGTGTATGTTTGGACTTGTTAGTCTTGTAGTTTATAATACTCATATTTGTTTAGTGACTTTATATTTGAAATGGGGATTTACTTTTGTGTATTTTTACCCATTGTACTCTTATTCATTTTATTTTAATGTTTTAACCTTATTCTTGTTCTTGCAAGTGACTTGTGTATATTACTGAATGGGTGTATAACTAGGAAGAGGTAATGACAAATGCTTTGTGATCAGGAAATGAGGTCATTCGGGTTGTAGCAGGGGAGGGGCACAATTTGAATTTGAAATTGCCTTTATAACACAGACTGTTTTCTTGTGTAGAACCATTTGTCTGAAGAAGTCTTTGTATGGTGAAAGGACGAAAAGCAGTATTTTTGTACCGTGTTGCTTAATGTTTTAATAAACCTCTGGCCCTGTTTGGTCCAGTTTGGTTTTAGTTCTACCTTTTGTCCTCTATTTATATTTGGATGCTTGAACGTGGCAATTGTTTGGATAACCTTTGAACAAGAGAGGACTTATTTATTCCAGAGCTGCATAGCGGGATTTACCATTCTTCACCAGTGTGTGTCAACTTACCAGCACCATCCTGAATTGGAGAACTAAGTCAGAAGTAAACATGTCCTCAATACAGAACTATAATAGTTTAAAATATAACGCTGTTTATGTATTTTTTTTATATATATAGCTTTGGTCAACCATTTAAAATGTTGACCTGAAGTGCTGAATTCAAAATTCCCAATAGTAAACCAAAGGGAAAATGAATACATCGACCACCATGGTTTAATGTATTCAACATAGCAGGAGGTGATGTCACACACCTCCTGCTATTCACATTAACTCTACAATCAACGGTACGTTAATTCTACTATTTTGCGGGGGGGGTTACACCCCCCCCTGCACCCCCCACACCCCCTGCACATTAAATATACCAACTCCATGATCACACTACAGTGAGGAAATGGGCGAATTCCCTGTTCCTTACAGAAGCGTGACCTCCCTGCACAATGCCGAACCCAAATTATCAACCTACACTACCCGTTCGCTGTACTGTAGTCGGTTGATTTTGGGTCGACAAATGCCAGTCGACCAATGCAGTCACACACACATACACACACACACACACATACACACATAAAATGCATAAACCATTCTACAGCACCTAAAGAGCAAGTCAGTAATAAGTTCACCGAATCAAGCACATTTCATAAATAACTTATCTAGTATCAAATTTGCAGCAAAATATTATAATGTTAAGAAAAACTGTAACAGTAGATTAAATACTGAAGAGAAACCAGGCAAAATGTTGCACTTTTAGGGGAGAAAACAGAAGATTAAATATAGAAGAGAAGCCAGCAGGGCATGAGTGAACTTGATACATCCTGGCTGAGTCTAAAATGTCTTACATAAGCTGGCCAGCTAGTAAGACCTACAGAACTGTGAAAGAAAAAGATAGCATTTCAATCTGTGGGTAACTATGACTACACTGTTGCATCTTAAATTTAGTTGACACTGCTACATGTTTGCTACAGATTGTCTTATGTTTGGCCCTTCTGAGTCATATTAAATTTGGGGAGTCAGCAGCTAACACACTTTTCATGGAGCTCAATCAAGTTTGGTGGAGTTACGTAATTTGACTTAAAATGCCTGTGTGGTCTGTAAAACTGAAAATTCACACCAAAAGGATGAAGTGGGGCAGATGAACTTGGTTGTAGCCGCACAGAATCACAAGCTATTTAATAATGTATGGGGAATCATGTTCTAAAAGCCTGACAAACTTGGGACAAGAAATTCTGAATGAAATTGATGCCTGACCTTATCCATCTTTAGGCAGGCCACAAAGCATGGTGCTGCTTTTGCTGCTGTTTAGTAATCACTGAGCTTTCCATTTAAAGATGCTTTTCTCATCTGAGATGATTTTATGGTTAAACATAATATCTTTTCCAAGTTTCAGTACTGCTTATGACATGTTAAACATTCCAGAACTAAGTACTGAAATCAAGGTTTACTAAGCCAAAGAATATTCAAGTAGTGGAGTTACAGAACTGTTTGATCATCTTTTAGTTTTGTCAGTTCATGTTAACTTGGGAACAGGTGAGACACCCAGTGTATTGTCATACACAGTTCTCACAGATGTTGGCTCCTCTTATGTGGGAGGTGGGCAATAATGAGATAAGTCTTGCCGAATCTGAATGCACTGATCTTCTGTGCCCGTCTCCTCGTTTTAACAAGTTAGCCAAATCTGAGTTAGAATGAAGTAAAACGAATAATGTGCAGATCAAAAAAACAGTATTGTAAACACAACTGGACCAAATTTCAACCATATGAGAAATATAAAAAGGGGGAGGCCCCTGAAGCATCCATGAGTTAACATTTAACAGTGTTGTGTGTAACAGAAGTTGCAGAACTGGACGTCCTTGATTCTTTCTCCTAAATAAACTGTCTTAGGAAATCTTGAAGACAAACTCAATAGAATATCTATTCTGGAGGCCCTACAGAGTTCTTAAGAAATCTTGAAGACAAACTCAATAGAATATCTATTCTGGAGGCCCTACAGAGTAACCATATCTTCTTCATAAATGTCAGAGTAATAAGTGTCACCTATCTTTGGACAGCCCTAGCTTCTGCAAGCAACTTCCAGTAACAGTATCTCCACAACACTAGCAGCCAAGCTGCTCTCAGGTTATTACCATATGTTAGTTAGATGCGGTATGTTACACAACTGGGGCTGTATTCATTTATAGTAGAAAAAAATCCAAGAACTGAAATGTTAAGCCTCTAAAACATACGGCCAGGATTCCAGTCTTTAGTGGCATACAGTAACTAGCAAGTTAAGGAGGTCCTGGTATGTCTGTGCCTTCTGACATTCTACGCTGAGTTCATAGGTTCATAGGTTCATACTAGGCTATCTGTCCCTGGGGCATTTATAAGCCTAGCCCGATTGTGTTTGGCTTACGCCACCCCTTGATTTGAGTATACTGTGCCCTTTTTAAAGTTTAGTTTACTGTGCCTCTGTCTAATAGTGACACGGAAGTAATCCCCGGGACAAACCTACGATCCCCCATCCACTCATCAAGATTCTTCTTGAAGAAAGTCAGTGAGGTGCTCTGCCTAACATGAATTGGAATTCTATTCCAGAGCAAAGGGAGCCTCTGGGTTATGAATCTGTCCCTCCAGCATGTTCTATTTATTTCTGTGCTGAGGTTCAAGTCCCTCGAGCGCGTGGCTCTAAGGGATTTAGATTTACTGAGGTGGAGCATGTCCATTAATTCTGGGTTGGACATAGCTTTATATGTCAGGCATAGATCGCTTCGAAGTAGGCAGTATGCAAGTGAGTAGAGCTGGAGTTTTTTTAACCAAGCAGCATATGGCATCTGTTTGAGTCCCTTGATCCTCCTGGTGAGGTACTTTTGGGGTCTTTCTAATTGCTGCAGGTGTTGGGTAAGGTACATCCCAAAGGGGGAATTGTATTCTATGATGGGCCTGATGAGGGATGAATAAAGGGGCATGATTACCTGTCTTGATCTAGATGTGAATCCTTTCATGATGAGGTGGGCTATGTAGAAGGTCTTTCTAACCACTTTGGCAATGTGGTTGTCAAAGGAGAGATTGCTATCAACTTGGGTCCCCAGATCCCTAATTACTTTCTCTGTACTTAATGGGTTACCACCTATGTGGTAATTTGTGGGCACATTGTTTTTGCCAAAGGGTATGACTATACACTTTTTGGCATTTAGCTTTAGACCATGGCTCTGGCACCAGTTATCTGTCTCTGCGAGACCTTTTTGAAGGATGTTTGTGTCAGCTGGAGAGTCGATTATGGCGCCCAGTTTGCAGTCATCTGCGAACTTGGTGAGCCATAGTCCTCCCACATTGGCCTGTACCTCAGAAAAGTAAATACCGAACAAGAGAGGTCCCAGGACAGAACCTTGTGGGATGCCACTTGTGACGGGTTTCGAGTCTGACATGGCTCCAGCAACTCTGAATCTGTGTGTTCTGTCTTTGAGCCAGTTTGCGACCCATCTTGTGACATAGGGGTTTATATTTAGGCTGGATAGCTTATCTATGATGCCCAAGTGGGGTATTGTGTCAAATGCCTTTGCGAGGTCCAGATAGGCTGTGTGGACTACCTTCCCTTCATCTGTGGCCTTGGTGACTGTTTCGAAGAAGTCAACCAGGTTCAAAAGGCAGGATCTGCCCTTGACGAAGACAAATTGGGTAGGATCTAGTGTCTGTAGGTCCCCAATGTCTTTGTTTATGAGTTCCATGATGATCCTCTACATAGCCTTGCATACTAGGCTAGTCAGTCTTATGGGGCGATAGTTTCCAGGGTCCGCAGAGGCACCACCTTTGTGGAGTGGGACCACTGTTGCTGTACGCCATTCTTTGAGCACATATCCTGTAGTGAGGCTGAGATTGTACAGCAGTTTTACTTGAGGGATTAGTTCTTCTTGGAGTTCATGTAGGATGCAACCCGGGACACCATCTGGTCCCATGGAAGCAGTGTTTTTTGCTTTGGAGAGGGCGGCCTTCACCTGAGCATCAGAGATGTTTGGGAGGCTGCACTCTGCCGGGATAGATACTTGCTCTTTTGGAGGGGGGGGGGGGGTTTGCACTGAACCTGTCTGCCAGGATATTGGCGATGTGTGTGGGTTCAGTGTATTTTTTGTCATTTAGAATCAACTCAGAACAAGTCTGGGAGTTGCATCCCAGGTTCCTAACATAACTGAAAAAAGCCTTATGATTGTCTTTAGTGTCCTGTGCAATTTTTCTCTCGAAGCTGGCCTTGGAGGATTTTATGAGGGATCGTAATTTTTTGCTAGTACTGATCAGAGATGCCCTCCCTTTTAGGGATTTTGCTCTATCATGTAGTAGCTTCCTCCTTCTGTTGTACAGTTTATTTATGGCTGGGGTCCAAAAGACTGAACTCCTGCCTTTGGATGATTGGGTCTTGATTTTGTTTGGGATAGCATGATCCATGCATTCTTGGAGATGTCTGTAGAATGCGTTTATATAGGATTCTGCAGTTTGGGCCGTAGTTTCCACTGGCCCTGGGGCCTTGAAGGATTCCACTTCAGTTTTGAGAAGTATGAAGTTCGCTTTTGAGAAGTTTTTCACTGTGGTTTTCTGGGCTGGGGGTGGGGTCGGGATGTGGATATCCAGTGAAATTAATTTATGGTCTGATCTTACCAATGAGGGATATACTTCTGGTATGGAGCATAGAGTCCCCATGTTGGTAATGATCAGGTCTAGTATGTTTTCCCCTCTTGTGGGAGTGGTGACTAGTTGTTCCATAGCATTTGAGTTTATACATTCCAGGAACCTTTGGGCTAAGGTGCTGGGGCTTGAGTAATGCTCCCAGTCTATGTTTGGGTAGTTGAAGTCGCCCAATATAATGGTGTTCGGAGAGATCTTAGTGTTCTCCAATGTTTTCAGGAAAACCGAGTGGGATTCCTGACTTTGAGATGGTGGTCTGTAGGATGCTAGAATCTGAAAAGCAGTCTTGCCCACTGTCAGTTGCACATGGATGGTCTCCGATACTTTGTGCACTGCCACTAATCTGGAGGTGTGGATATCCTTGATAAATATGGAAACTCCCCCTCCTTTTGTGGTTCGGTCTTGGGGCCGAAAAGCATGATATGAGGTATAACCTGGTAGTGCTGGGGTGCTCTCTGGAGCCTTGAACCAGGTTTATGTCACTGCACAGATATCGATGTTCTCCATACTGAGGAGAGCTTCAAGTGCATGCATCTTGAGGTTATGACTTCTGGCGTTTAGCAGCATTACCCTTAGTTTCTTGTTCCTTGTGCTGTCTATGGAGGTGGGTTTGACTTTTCAGCCTTGCCTAAAAAAGGCACTATGGGGGTAGCAAGAGCCTTTGCCAATATCTGAAAGCCCAGGGGTGACAGGTGCAAGCCATCCCTAGCGAAGCAACGTGGCTTGTCGAGCATGTCATCCCAGGCTGACAGACACTGGATCCCCTTTGAATGACACCAAAATTTTAGCCAATTGTTAAAATCGATCATTTTGTCTTTATACTGTGGCATCATTCTAGGTGAGGGTAAGATGCTGCTCAAGGTCAGGGTCATACCGGCCTGGGCTACATGATCAGAGAGCTCCTCTATGTCTCTTTTCATGTAGTCAAGGGAGGTACGTCTCAGGTCATTCACGCCAGCATGTACAATGAGTCATATTTGTATTTGCTTTGGAGTGACCTGAGTGCTTGCGTTATGTGGCTGATCCTAGCGCCCGACAGGCAGCTCACTGTGACCTTCTCTTTATTCAGCCTGGTGAGCAGGACGTCAGTGTGTCTGACAATAGAGTCAACTATTACAAGGTATATTATAAGGCTTCCAAGGTAAGCAGGTCTTCCACTGGTCATCCTTCCCGTTCAGCTATTTACCCGAAGCCCAGTGGTATTGTTCCAATATCATCTTTTTGTGCTATCTTCTGCAGAATGTGTGTAGCCCACATTATCCTTGGACTACTACAAACAAGGTGAGGAACACCTGTTCTGGATGAAACCACCCAAAGAAAAGCATTCAGTACCTACTCGTAGTAAAGCAGTTTGTGGGAACAGAGCATCAATGTTTCTTTTGCATACTTAATTGCTAAGCAGCATGGTCCTGGCATAAGGATTTAATGATTTGCTCTGTTTTGGAAACCAGTTGCATTGAGGCCCAAGGACATTATGATGTGTGCCAAAATGCCTGACCTTCTCTACTAATTTAGCAGTGCTTGCAGATTTCTTAGGGTACTAGCTGGCTTCACATACTTAGGCCGCTATATTACTGAACCTGTAGCACTTACTTTTTTAAACTGGAAAAAAACATCAAAATGATGCTGGCAAGCCAGACACTTCACTGTGTGTTATGCCTTAAACCTCTTTTGACAGACACCCATGAAACACATATTTGAATGGGCCTCTGTCTGGATTGCCAGGATATTTCTGATAATTTTGCCTATGAAGCTTTTCTGTGTCACTTTTTTATTTGCTGTTTTGTTGTTTAAAGTGGAAATTAATATAACAGCTGCTTTTACCCAGACAAAAGGGAACATAAAAAGTACAAATACTCCAGCCTTTTAGTAATGGAGCCACTACAACAGTTCAGGTTGTTTTCAGATTTTGAAATTCCATATTTTCTCACTCACAGTACAATATCTTTAGCACAAGGATATATAGTTTTAAAACATCTACCACCAGTATATATCCTCTTCATTTTCAGTTTTCCTTTACTGTTCACAAAGTTTCTCTGGATTTTTTTTTAAGTTCAGCAAAATCATACATTTGAAAAAGACTTGTATCTTTGCAGTAGTTCCACTGCTGAACTCCTTGCTTTCTCAAACACTTGCTTCTTAAGGGTTGCAGGATAGGCAAACTGAGTTAACTGTTACCAGTTAGTTCTTAATAAAGCAGCATCATCCAGCTAACCCACTGTGAACTGGGGTCAGAGTAAGCAGCTCAGTGTTTCAGCCCCTTCCCAGGCCACAGTGCAAACTGCTCTTATCTGTATCTCATCTGGGCTTCATAGTCCTTATCTAATATCACAGTAAAATGGACTTCTGCCATAAATTACAGACTCCTAATGGATGATACTAATTTCAGTGTAGCCAACCCTTACATATAGCACATTTATGTAGCTGTTATGCTACAATCGCAATAACACCATCATGCAAGTAACAAGATGGCAAACTGATCTACTTTGTGTATCTTATACATCTGTGGTATTTGTGCATATTGGTTATGTAGTTCAGCATATGCGCATGTGGTCATGTGTACAATTTTGTGTGAGTGCGAGAGTGCATGTGTGTGTGTTTCTGCATATGTTTGTGTATGTCTACACATGTAATGAAAGTGTGCTTCCATTAGCTGGAGCACTATCTCAGCTTCAAAGGAGCACAGTAGGCACAGTACGCCTGAATAACACAATTTTGGTACAAACTATTTTTTATACAGTAAAAATGCATATGAACTGCACTAGTGCCTTTATTCATACTGCATAGCTCATTTATATACAAGCACTGTGCACCACCTGCTTGTTAGCTGCATGGTAACGCACCACTTTTGAAGCAGTTTTGTGCAGGTCTTTCATGAAGGATAGTTTGTCAAACAGGTGATAGGCTAAAACTTTAGGTTTATTTTGTCTTTCATGGTAATGACTAGTGAACTCCCTAACCAACTGCCCTGTTAAAAAGACTGTTTCACCATACTGTTTAACATGCAGTTGTCATGACTTTCAGTTAAGGTGCACAGCTAGTAGCAGCAAGTGGTGAGGTGCATTACTTTCTCAGAAAGAGAAATGTAATTTTTTTTATTTGGAATGGGAGAAGCTAACTGTTGAGCTTATGGAGCTTAATCTCTGTGGCTTCTGTTCATGGAATAGGCAACTTAATGCTTCGATAAATCAATTCACCTCCAAAGTATCACTTTTCTTACTACTATATCACGGTTCATGGGTGAGTATTAGACTAACGACCACAAGGGCCTTTTAAAGCCTAGCCAAACATCCCATCTGGCAAGTTTTGGTACCCTTGGTAAGTCTATGCAAGGGCCTGAGAGATGAACCATTTATAGGCTGCCTGGGTCCATTAGAGACATAGGTGCCAAACCAGGAAATAATTTCTTGTTCCCTATCCAACTGTCCCAGTAACACTTGAATGGGATTAGGGAGGAGTTCTGCTTCACATGGATGGGGAGTCTGTTCAAGAGAAGGGTCAGTCTCTAGGATACATACCTGTCTCTCCAGCAGATTCTATTTATTTCACAGGCAAGGTTTAAGTCTTTAGAAAAGGTAATTCTGGTGCTGTTTGTTTTGCTGATATGCAGGAGGTCCATCAGGGTAGGGTCTGAAAATGTCTTGTATGCCAGGCATAGATCTCCCCTCAACAGCCTGTAGGAGACAAAATACAATGATAGGGTCTTGAAGCAGACTGCATAAGACATGTTACTTATGCCCCTGTATTCTGTTTAGTGATGAACCTCTATGGATGTTCCAATGGTTGGATATGTCTGGTTAGGTACAAACCAAAGGGGGTACTGTACTCAATGAAAGGCCTGTTGAATGTGAAATACAGAGGAACAATGACCTCCTTGGACTTAGATGCCATACCTTTGTTTATAAGTTGCACATCATAGAATGATTTCCTCATTGCAGTAAACTTGTGATGATCAAAGGCTAGATTACTGTCTATGTGTGTCCCCAAGTCCCTGTCTACTGGGTCGGCTCTTAAGGGTGTCTTGTCAATATGACAGCTGCCAGGATTGGATAACTTCCTGAAGGATACTATTATGCATTTCTTGGCATTTAGTTTCAGTTCATTGCTTTGACACGAGTTATTTGTCTGTGGCAGTCTTTCCTAGAGAACATTTGTGTTGGTAGGGGATTCTATGACTGCTCCTAATTTGCAATTATCTGTAAATTTAGTCAGCCAGAGGCCCCTGACATTGGTCTTGACTTCACAGAAGTAAATGTTAAAAAAGGATCGGTCTCAGGACTGATCCCTGAGGGACTCCACTTGTGACTGGTCTCTTTGTAGAGGTGGATTCTTCAATTATAACTTCCTGGGTCCTGTCTGTGAGCCAGCTGGGTATCCACCAGATGACATAAGGGTTTATACCTAACCTCATGAGTTTCTCAACAATGCCCAAGTGAGGTGCTGTGTCAAATGCCTTGGCCAGGTCAAGCTTGGCAGTGTGAACCATTTTGTCCTCACATTTGCTTTGGTGACCTTCTCAAAGAAGTCCACCGGGTTGAGTAGGCATGACCTGCCCTTGATGAAACCACAGTGGACTGGGTCCAGTGTCTAGGGGATTCTTATGTCATTACTGAAGATTTCCATGGTAATTCTTTCCATGGCTTTGCATGCGAGACAATTGAGACTTATAGGTCTGTAGTTTCCATTGCCTGTAGATGGTCCACCTTTGAGCAGAAGCACTACAGCAGTGATTGGTACCTTTGATGTAGTTATGACAACAACTGAGAGACAAACCATGGATTTGAACATTGGATGCCCTGATCCTAAATGAAATGTAGCAGGTACATGGATTCTTCGATGATCTTTCCTGAGTTGGTAACTATCCACTTCTCCATTACTCAGGGTTCTTCTCTTTTATTTATTTTTTTCTTGCAGCTCCTTTCCTAGTCTTTCCCACTGAGTGTGTACCTCCTGGCTTCTCACACTCATTACTTACGCATTCTCTTAGTTACATAGCTTATCTCATTTGTCTGTTCCTTCAAAACCTTCACTCATCTACCTTTATCATAACTTTTAGCATCTGTTATCCGCTTTTGTCAATATTTTCTTGTCTTCTATCTACTCTTTTTAACTACTGCTTTGGTTGCCTTTGTGCCTTTTTATTTTTTTTTCTGTCCTGTCAACTCTCTACTCTGCTGTAGTAATTCTTTGGCTGGTCTTTCTCTTTCACGGCTAATTTTCTTTTAGGTCCTCTAACAGTCTACTTTCTTTCTTTCTGGAGTTCCTTATCTACTACACTGCTTCTCACTATTTCCATTTGGAAACATGCTGCTAGCCCACTCTGCTCTGCCTTGCTACTCTTGACTCAGCTCAGTTCTGCTCCTCTACTCTGCTTTGATCCTACCCACCCTGACATCATTATTTTTATACAGTTCTAATTCTTCCCCTTGTTTTCTTGCCCAATAATCTTTCAGTGTATTACTACTCCATTATTTAAATGTCAGCACTATATCTGCCACTGCTTACACCGCTTCCTGTTACTGTCTGAATATCATTTTCCCTCCCATACCCTATATCACTTTATCAGCCCCTTTCTAATTGCAACTTTGCAGCACACCTTGTTCCTGCTACCCACCATTCTCTACAATAGCACAGTAAATTTTATATCTGGCACAGAAAAAATTTATAAGAACCACTTTACTTGTTGCTTCTCACTTCTTTCAGTTACATTTTACCCTCCTTTTACTGTGTTCTACTCCATATTATGCAATGACTGTTATTAATATTCAAAAAGGAGCATGCTGATTGGTCAGCCTAACCAGCATGCCCATTGTAAATCCCAGAATATACCAATGGAAAAAGGTCAGGTCGCCCAGACTTTTTTCCATAAGTTTATTAAATAAAAATTTTACTTTTCTTTCTTTTTTTTTAAATAAATTTACAAAACCAAAGACCCAAATGAATGAGGGAGATGGCACACAGAAAAATAAAAGGATAACCAGGTACATTATGCCAAACTAAAGAAACTTACCTGATTATCCTTTCATTTTCTCTGTCCAGTCTCTCCGGAACATTAAACGTCTCCTGGTTTCTCTTTCCTAAATTAAAAAATAAATAAATAAATAAATAAAAGTAACAGAGTGCTTCCTTTCTCCAGTGTTTCCTTTATACAGCACTGACATATTGTGTAAGCATGGGAGCACAGGTCCCCTGCGCATGTGCAGTACATCAGGAAAGCCCCATTATACAAGAGAAAACGCAGAAGGGCATCACAGAGATGTTATACAAAGACATTATTTAAGAAAAGTAAGTATTTTTCAATCAAATAATGTCATTGTACAATAGCAATAACCGACTCTGTGGTGTTGTATATTGAAGATTTACCCATGGTTGGCTTTATTTAATCACTCGGGCTTCGTCCTTGTGATTAAACCACACCAACCGTAGAAAAATCTTCAATATACTGCACCAACATCGTCGGTTATTGCTATATTACAACATTTCTTTAGTTACTGAACTTCTTGTATGTCTCACTCCTGAACATAGTCGCACTACTCTGAGCAGCTGAGGTCCCTATTACAGTATCTATAAATCTTAACAGTGTCCAATATCAAAGCGATATTATTAGCCATCTTCCTGCTTCTTATTTCAACCCTCTCCTACCTGGCCTACAACATTTGCTTCCATTACTATGATGAAATGAATATTTATTCTTCATCTGCTTCTGTAGTCCCAGTTCAGATAACCACCTGGTGTTTCAGATATATACATCTAGGAACTCACCTAAACTGGAGAACTTACATACTAACCTTAAAACTACTGAATGGTCATCACCCATTTTTCTTAGTAATCACAAAAAATCACTGTCACAGCCTTGTTTCTGCTTCTACTTGCCAGCACTATTCAAACTAACCCTGGACCAGCAGATGTCACCTTTTCCTATTCTTCACTACATAAAATCCTTCATGTTACATGCTACGGGTTGGGAGGGTGACCTAATGATTAAGGTGTTTGCCTTACAAACACAAGGTGCGGGGTTTGAGTCTCACAAGGGATAGTTGGCTAGGCTTAAAATGGCTCTCAAGGGCAGTTAGCTTAGTACTAACCTATGAACATGAATATTGGTAGCATAAGCAACAAAAGGTCACAGACAGAGGTTTGGCTTGATTTTTAGAATACAAAACCTAAGGTAATCTCTGAGTGAAAGACATACATTATTTCTGCTAGTTCTCTGACAAGTAGACAGAATTTCAAGATAACAGGCTAGAGAGAACACAAGAGGGTGTTATGCTTTTATTTATCAATAAAGAAGCTAATCTCTCTCCAGTATTAATATGCACCAGTGAGGCCCACTCAAACTGTGAACCTAACTGGTTAATAGTACAATTTACTTTTGCAGGACATAACTAAAAATTCAGGTATCCGTTGTCTCTATTCCTCCATCATCATCAATTTCCCTGGTAGAAACAGCATTAAATCAAAAACTCACCTTAACAGTTGACATAATCCTAGACTGGAAAAGCTCTATGAGAAACCAGTTACATAGATCCATCTGCCTTCAGAGTCTGATATAATTTATCCCCAAGGTACCAGACCCAACCCTAACTCAAAAAACTTCACTCTGCTGGTTGTTGTTATAATCAACACCTCAGACAATTTGCAACAACTGCACACCCTTCCAAACCCTATTAGTGATCACTGCCCCACCCTGTTGTTTTTCAAATGCCATAAAACTAAGTGTCAGATAACAGTAGCCAGATAAGTTACTGATGCAGCTGCAGATTTGCTTTCTACAGAGTTGAAATAACTGGAATGAGGTTTCTTTTATTAGTGTAATGACTCCAATTCTACCATCTCTACTTTGAACAGCATGTTCACTAGGCAGAAGAGCAGCAAATGTATCCCAGCAATAGGGGAAAGTTGAAAGACAGGTGTGAGATTCAAGCTGCTGTATCCAGCTATCTTCAGAATATTTATTCATAGAAAATCAAAGTCATTTTTGATGCAGAACATGCTAAGGAGGAAATATAAAAATTTGTTCAACAAAAAGTGAGCCATCAAACGAAAGGGGACTCTGCTTCATATTCTTATGATAATAAACTCTGTTGTCATTAAAAATCTTTATTATTTTACTGGGGTATAATCTGTCCTATGACATCAGACTTCCAAGATGGCTGCACACTGATAAACAACTTAACTTTGGCTCTCCTGGTGTACAAAATCTGAGAGATAAGGGGTAGTTTATTATGACAATTTTAGTAAAATTCAGGTAATGGCTAGTAAATACACTGCCTGGATACCAGAAAAGTGGAAACTTAGAAAGCCTGAAAGAAAATCAACTAGAAAAGGTGAAGAGAAAATACTGACTGGGAAGAATCTTGCAGCTGTTCAGCAAAAAGCATTTCAAGCTCCAGCTTTGGTACAACAGATGGCTTCCATTAATTAGTTAAAAATAAATTTAATGTGCTCAGAGTTAATTCAAATAAATGAAACATTGAAGGAGTATATCAACTCAGACAACAAAAGGCTGGAAAAAAATGGATGAAGTTTTAAAAAGCTATTCAGATGAATTGATAAAACTGCAAAAATCTGAGGGTGAAATGAAGAAAAGGTTGGCTGAGTATGAGACTTCTCAAGAACAGCTTTTTCAGAAAATGGTAGAGTTGGTGGGCAGAGCACACTGAGGAAAACACAAGATTTTCTGCTATATCTGAGAAGCTGGAGGGCATAGACTGTATTAGTTTTATGAAAGCACAAATAAGCAACTGAACTGGTATTCCACAGCAGGGGCTGTTAATTGAAAGAGCACACTGTGTGCACACTCCAAATATGGCCATAAGAAAGTAGCCCAAACTAATAGTAGTAAAGATGTAAACCTACCAGTTGAAAGACTTGATCCTGGCAAAATTGTGGAAAAAGGGCAAACTATTACAAGTTGGAAATAGTAGAGTGTTTGTAGAAAATGATTATTCACTGTACACCAGGCAGAAGACAACCAAATTTATCCCGTAAATTAGGGAATGTCGAGAGGCAGGTGTGAGATTCAAGCTGCTGTATCCAGCTGTCTTCAGAATATTTTTTCCCCAGAGGATCAGTCATTTTTTTGATGCAGAAAAGGCTACAGAGGAAATACAAAAGTCTGCCCATCAAAATGTCAGTTATCAAACAGAAGGGGAGTCTGGTTCTCATTATTCTGATAATGAAGCTCATAGAGAGACTTTGCCAGTGAAACATTTTCCAATGTTTCCAAGGAAAATGCTTGAGAGACACAAAAATGTACAGGAGTTGACTAGAAGAATCTGGAGTACATTGGACTTGAACCAGAGTCTTAGACTGGGAAATGGAGATGAACAGTAAGAAGACCAGCAACACTGAAAGTAGTAAATACATTTGAAGACTATAAAGCATCAATGACATTGTGAAGCATGGCCTTACAACAAAAAGTAGCTGAGAAAGACTGGACTTTTATTGATTTTGTTAAACATGTCACTTCATGTCATTAATGTTTGTAAAAACACTAAAAAGGAAGAAAAAAGAAGTAAAAAGAGTAAGCATAAGTGAAACAATATTTGTTCTTAGAAAATATGACATAGGTTCAAATGGAAAAGACAAGAAATTACTGTATAAAGGCTCAAACTGCCAGACATAGTGGGTGCATGTAACACCAAAGCTAGAAATAGACATTTGAAAAGGCTGACATATATAACAGATGGGTATAATATATATTTTTTTAATAATGGCTTCACTATCCATATTATTTTGGAAAGTGAATGGCCTCAAAGGTATAGATAAAAAGGTAAGAATATTGCATTATATTAAGAAATGCAGAGTGCAAACAGCAATGTTTCGGGAGACACATTTCGAAAGAAGTGAGCATGTGAATTTTTTTAAACACTTTTACTGAATTTTCATTTTTGACATAGCAATTTATATAAAAGTAATCAAACCATATTAACAAGTTCACATTTACAAACATTATATATCACTTACATCGCAAAGTGAGCATGTGAATTTGATAAAGAAAGGATTTCAGAATGGATATTCAGCAGAATATCAGGAACAAAGGAAAAGGGGAGTACTTATACCAATTGCCAGAACAGCTCCACTAGTGATAGAAGAAGAAAAAAAAAAGATAACGGCAGATTTGTGGTAGTCAGGAGCTACTGCCAAAGGAGGAGGATTATACCAGCATGTATTTATATTCCACCTGAAACAGCTACTTTTGGACCTTAAGAAACTTTTGTGAGAAATAGTCAACTTTCAGCAGGGAATATTACTTACAGTTGGGGACTGGAACTTGATTTGCAATAGTGAGGATGTATCTGGGAGGCTTAGAGGGGAAACTATAACAAAAGAGGGTAGATTTCTGAAGACATTTATGAAAATACATGGTATAAAAGATGTGAATTCCATAGTAGGAATTCTGAGAGAATGTACATATTATTCCCCAAGTTACAATAACTTGGCTAGACTAGACAGAAATTATATTTCACAGGAAGATGTGCATTTAATTGAAAGCTTCGACACACATCCAATAACTACTTTGAATCATGCCCCATTAATTACTAAGATAAAAATGCATGGTAATGAAGTAAAAATGAGACACTGGTGGTTCCTCACCTATCTGTTAAAAAGAGAGGTATTTAAGGAATGGGTAATGGAAACTAATCAAAAAGTTATTAGGGAAGATAGAAATTTCTTTAGAAGTTATAGCAAGTGAGTGGGAAAAAATGAAAGTGGAATTTAAAATTTGGATAGAAATAAAAGAGATATGGTTAAGAAGTAACAAGAATTATTTAGAGGAACTGTCACAGTTAAAAATATTGCAGAATAAAAGGAATCACACAGAACAAGAAGAGGTGCAAATGCATAGTTCTAAAGAGAAAATAAGGGAGTCTCTGGATAATATGCATGAGTTTAGAAAAATTGCTGTTAATGATGAGTTATGTACTTACCATAAATTGGTATCTGTGTTGTCTTCTTTCATTCCTCCTCATGGCAGGGTCATCGATCCAACCCTCAGATCTGACTCAGCCTAACTTTTTCAGACTAGGATCCAAGTCTCACACTCCTCCCACTTCCCATAATGCACTGTCCCCTGACTAACTCCCTGAGATCAAGTTTACTGCCCAATAACATGATAGAGAGCAGAAAGAGGAAAAGGAGTATACATCAAGGACTAGGGGCTCAAAAACCAGGAACAACAGTTCCTAAAAGGTTCTTACCAGGTCTTCTAGAGCACTGGGTAGGGGGATGGCTGGAAGGGTAAGTGAGGAGGAATGAAAGAAGAGAACACATATACCAAGATATGGTAAATACATAACTAATAAATCTGATGTTGTGTCTTTCATTCCTCCTCACGGCTTTGCAGAGTCCCAAGCTGTGCAACTCCTGGGTGGTCTCAAGGAAGGATATACCAGAGCACTGCCAAACCAATGGAGGCTCTGTTCCTGGAGACAATGTCTAATTTGTAATGCAAGACAAAGGTGTGAGTTTTTGACCAGGCAGCTGCAGCACAGATATTTTCTAAGGACGCCTTGGAAGAGAAGATGGAAGAGGTGGATATGGACCTAGTTGAGTGGGCCTTAGGAGGACGAGGTAGCTGTAATCCATTCTTGGCATAAATCAAGGTAATACAGTTTGTTATCCATTTAGGAAGGGTAACCTTTGAAACCACCTGACCTAGACAGCTATGACAGAAGGACACAAACAACTGTTCTTCTTTTCAAAAATGTTTCATTCTATGCAGGTAAAAATTTAACTGCCTGTGAACATCAAGGAGATGCAACAAACGTTCTTCTTCACTGGAGAAATTTGGGAAGAAAACTGGTAGCTGAATGGTCTGGTTGAGGTTGGATTCTGTAGCTACCTTGGGCATGAAAGTGGGATTAGTACGAAGGGACACCCTATCTTTATGGAAAATAATGTAAGGGGGCTTAGAAGACAAGGCCTGAGTCTCAGAGATTCTCTTTTCTGAAGTGATGGCGATGAGAAAGACCGTCTTCCATGAGATAAACTTTAAGTCACAATCACAGGCTGCTTCGAAAGGCTTTTGAGTTAATCCTTGCAAAACTGCAGAGAGAGCCCATGGTGGGGAGAGATCTTTGACTAGGGGCCTGAGGAGGAAGATCCCTTTCAAGAAGGCCTTGCACAGTTTGGAGGTCGAAGGAGAATTGAAGACACTGCCGGAATGAAAGTTAGAGATGGCTGCCAACTGAAGTTTGATGGTAGAGAAGATGTCTCCTTTTTTGAAAAGAGATTCAAGGAAGAGTAGCATAGCTGAAACTGGAGCTGAAAAAGGCTCAGTGTTCTTTTTAGAAGCCCAGAAGACAAATCTCTTCCATTTACTCCCATAGGCCTTCTTGGTCACTGGTTTTTGGGAAGATAGAATAATGTCTCAGATGGAGGAAGCAAGCCTGGACCTTCAAACAATCACTGGAAGTAGAGAAACTAGGTCTTTAACTTGAGGAATATCAGATTGGGATGAAAACTCTCTAGCGAGTGAAGAAGGAGGTACTGTTTGGGTTCCAGTATCCATGGAGGATATTTCAGGTGAGACCAGAGAAAGGAGAACCAAATTTGACAAGGCCAATAGGGGGGCAATGAGGATTACCAAAGACTTCAGATGCTTTCCTTTCTGAAGAAACTTTGGGATCAAGAGTAGTGGGGAATAAGCAAAGAGGAGATGGGGGGGGGTGATCGTGAACCACAGTGTCCCTCAGAGACTCCCCAGGAGGGGGGATCAGAGCAAAATAGTTGCTGTACTTGTTGTTCTGGAGGAATGGAAACAGGTCACAGCAAGGTTGGCCCCAATGGCTAAAGTTCAAGTCCATTACTGATTGATTGAGGGACCATTCATAAGGGGTCAGTATGGACCTGCTGAACTTGTCTGACCTTGGATTTCCCCAGTATGTGAGTTGCAAGCAGAAAATGGCCCATTCCCAAACCCTCATGGTCTCTCTGCACAGCGGGTAAGAGTGGGTTCCTCCTTGTTTGTTGATGTACTACCACACCACTGACATGTTGTCTGTGTGAATTGCAATTGTTCCTACAGGGTGAATGTCCTGAAAGGCTTGCAACATGAGGAGGACTACTGTCATCTCCAGAACACTAATATGTAATGTGGTGTCTACACTGACCACGTGCCTTGGACCATCTTTCCCTTGAAATGCCCCACCCCAACTGGGAAGCATTCATGGTCACCGTAGCTGAGGCGGAAGGAAGGAGGAAGGGCCCCACCTATCATTAGATTGTCCAACAGCATCCACAAATGAAGATGCTTTCTGCAAACTGAAGTCAATTTGATAGGAGCAGATACAGGCTTGTTGAGTATAGACCACTGAACAGCCAGGGTCCATTGGAGAACTCGCATAAAATACCATGCCAAAGGTACTAAGGGGTTGTCAGCCACCATTGATCCTAGAGCTTGAGGTATGAGCCTTGCCACTGGGAAGATCGGTTTAAGATGGCTTGAACATGATCTCTCAAGATCTGAACACGATGAGTGGGTAGGGACACAATCTGGGTCACTGTGTCCAAGGCAGCTCCAATGAATTCTAAATTCTGAAGAGGAGATGGGTTACACTTTGTCAGGTTTATAGTGATCCCCAGATGATTGGCAAGGTTGAAGAAGTAATCCCAGGCATGGAGTAGTTGATGCCTAGTTGAGGCAGTGAAGAGCCAGTCACCAGATATGGAAACATCCGGAATCCTTGCAGTCTCAGGTGACCTGCTACTACTGCCATGCATTTAGTAAACACCCTGGGGGCTGTGGTAAGTCAAAAGGGCAGAGGTCTGAATAAGAAAAGACTGGCTCCCAGCCGGATGCACAGATGACTTCTGGAGTGTCTGTCTATTTTGATGTAATAGTACACATCCTTTAAGTCCACAGAGCACATCCAACTGCCTTCCACAGCAGTGGTAGAATGGACAGAAACATCACCATTTGGAAAGTCACCTTCTTTACGAGCAAATTTAGTTTGCTTAGATCCAAAATGGATTGCAGATCCCTGGTTTTCTTTGGCACTAAAAAAGAAGCAAGAGTAAATTCCAAATCCTCTTTGCTCGGTCGGGACCTCTTGGGTGACTTTTTTCTGCAGTAGATTTAGAATTTCTGTTACTGCTAACTCTCACTGACTGGGTGGAACATCAGGGAGTCTCTCTGATTTCCATGGAGGAGGAAGGAGAAAGGGAATAAAATAACCTTTGGATATAATCTGTAGCACCCATTTGTTTTGTGTTATCTCAGTCCAGGCAGAAGGGTGCAGAGAAAAATGACCCCTGACTGTGTCCAGAGATGAGCAGTCAGGAAGCGCTTCAGGAGCACTGATAGGGTCTATCAGAGAAAGTCTCCCTGAAGCCCTGATTCTACAAACCCCTTCTGCCCCTAGGGCAGCATCTCCCATTGAAACTTCCTACTCTGCATCTAGAGGAAGGATCCTCGCATTGATCCTGGGAAGATCCCTAAGGTTTTCAGAACCAGGTTTTCTTTTCATTGTGCTGGTTTCTGGAAAAGGTGCATTGAAGAGGTGAGAACTTAACCCAGATGGCTGATAAGGTCTTCCCTTCTTGCTCACTGTGGATTAGGGTCTCTTTGACTGATAGACTGAAAAGAGAGGCTCCATCAAATGGGGCATTGACAAAGGACGCATTAAAGGGTTCAGTGAAATAACAAAGCCTCATCCAGGCATGTCTATGAACAGAAATGCCTGAGCTGGCTGCCCATGAGGCATCTTCCGTAGAGTGGAAGATAAGCATCATGGAAGAATTGGGAAAAGATGAAAGAGTTGTCAGTCGAGGGGAGACCTTTTTGAAATCCTCCCCCAAAATGATCTCTGTCAGAGAGTCTGACAGTTCCTTTACCAGTTCCCACTGTAATTGATTGATGTGTGCCAGGTAGTGCAACACTTTCAGTGAAAAGGTTGTTGAGGAGTAAACGTGCTTACAAAACCAGTCCATCAGTCTGGAGTCTCCTGTTTGGCAGAGGAAGAGTGGAGCTCTGTTCTGCTAGCTCCTTCTTAGTAGCTGCTGCCACAACCATGGCATCAACTGGGGATACCCTTAGCCCAGTAGTCCTGGGGGGAGATAAGAACTTATCCGGGCTTTTGGGAATTGTTTTGATAGAGTCCAGCTCCTTCCAAGCCCAGCAAGACACCAAATCTACAATTTCATGGGCAGAGGGAACCACCCAGGATGTAGATGGGCCCGATCCAAAAGCCTCTAAAAACACAGACTCATCTGAGGATGGAGGTTGGGTTGACCAACCCCCTCTTTGCCTCAGGATCTCTAAAATGTCTACAAAGGAGACGTCCTCTGTGGTGATCTGGGGGGATCCTTCCCCTTCATGAAAGTCCATGTCCTCAGTGACAGACTCCAAGGCGGAGTCAAAGTGCCTCCTTTTGCATGTCCTCTGTGGAATGTTAGGGGAGGTCTCAGAAGAGGAGGGGGCTCCCTCTGGGGGAAGTGTTTGCAGGCTAGTCTGGACAGGCTGACTCTGGACAGGCATGACAGGCTGAAGTCTCTGATCCAAGGGAAGTCGACAGAGAGGCTCATAGCTCAAAGAGACTAGATCCCTAGGGAAAGAAAAAGTCCCTTCTACAACTTGGAATGCCAAGGGGCCCTGAGAATCCCTCTCCCGTTCCACAGGAGCCGAAGTTACTGAAGAAGAGAGGGCAGGACTCGCCAAGCTCTGGACTCCAGGTAGAATTGGACCCGAACTGTCCAGTGCTGAAGGGAAGAGATGGCTCTGACATAGTAGGAGCCAACCCCTCCCCTGGATCCAAGACCTGCTGCAATCTGAAGACAATGGACCAGAGGAAGTCAGGGCAACAGTTGGAGTGGAGGAAGGAAGGTGCTTCACACTTGACCCTGGTTCTCTCGGTTGGCTACCATCTAGAGACTCCAATACTGAGGGATGGATCGGAGAAGGAGACTGAACTTGGCGGGAAAGACTAGCAGAACCCAGAGTGGATGGCGCAGAGAAAACATCCAACTGGATGATACCCATGGATCAAATACCTGCTGCAATCCAAAGACAAGGGAGCAGAGGAAGTCAGGGCAACAGTTGGAGTGGAGAAAGGAAGGTGCCTCACACTTGACTCTGGCTCTCTTGGTTGGCTACCATTCAGAGACTCCAATACTGAGGGATGGATCGGAGAAAGAGATTGAACTTGGAGGGATAGACTAGCAGAACCCAGAGAGGATGGCGAGGAGAAAACTTCCAACTGGATCTTAGTCTTGAGGATCTTCCTGATCATCCTGTCCACACTGGCCTCTGAAAGGCTCCTAGAAAACCTGGACAAAGCCCCTGAAGGGGGCCTGGAGTGTCTAACAGGTGTCTGCTGAAGCTAGAGAGAAGAAGCAGACTCAATGCCCAACAATGGAGTGGGACCCCTAATTATCAGATCTGTGGACATAGGATCCGAGGTGGTGGGAACAGCTTCAGGAGAACTGGAAATAAGGTAAGTACAGACAGGATCTGACAAGTGCTTTGGATTTGCTCGAGCAGATGTGGGCCTAGGGTCTGAGGCAGTCAGATCTGAAAGTCTCAGAGGGTGGCTCCAATGATGCCCTCAAGGACTTATGAGGGTACTTCTTGGCCTCAGAAGACCCTGCCACACTCTTGGAGGGGAGCTGATCCCCTGGAGAGGAACTAGAAGCAGTCAAGAGGCCCTTTTGGATTAACTTATTCTTGTGGTCGGCAACAGCCCTGGGATTGAAGCTCCTACAGATAGAGCAAGCCAACCTCAGGTGTTCCAGACCAAGGCAGTACATAAAGATGTGCACAGGAATGTGGGAAATTATGGCCACATTCTGAGCACCTTTTGCAACCAGATGGATTTTCTGACATGCTAGCAAAGAGCAACTCCACACTATGCAACGCAAAAAACACTGCAGAAATAACAGAAAAAATGCAAAAATACTAGCTACAAATAAATATAAAAATTTAATACTCCAAAAGACATATACAAACAAAGACAACAGCCGGAAGGAAGGAAGACTTTACAAGCCAACAGCTGGATGGAAAGCGTGGGCAAAAACAAAATTCCAAGCTAGAGGAAAAGGAAGGAATCTAGCTCTACACACATCTTCAGAAGGGGGAGGAAAGGGACACAAAAATGCACTTTTCTGAAAGGAAAAACCAGACAAAGGAGATAGAAATCCCATTACAAAAGCTTTCCAAAGGCTCAAGACTCAATAATGGTTTCCAACACTTCTGTGTGGCAAACAAGATCTGTGGGAGATAGTCAGGGGACAGTGCATTTTTCCAAAGACTCGAGGCTCAGTAATCATGTCTGACACTTCTGAGCAGAAAGCGAGATCTGAGGGAGTTAGTGAGGGGGCCGTGCATTATGGGAAGTGGGAGGAGCTTGAGACTTGGATGCTAGTCTAAAAAATGCAGCCAAGTCGGATCCAATGGTCAGATGTGTAACCCAACTGTGAGGAGGAATGAAAGAGACAACATCAGATACAACTAATTTTTGATAACAACTCTACAGCACAAAAACGTTTTGCATAATAACTTAGATTCTTAACTTGCGTACCTAGACATATATTCAAAGATATAGTTGGTATGGTAATCAAGAAATGTTGGCTTTATTTGCAGACAATATTAGTTTGTACCTGATAAAAACCAGAAAAGGATATCTTAGTGTTGTTGATCATTTTTAAGACAGTTTCAAGTCTTTTTGTGATAAATTAATGAAGATACTACAAAGGTTATAGCTGTAAACTATACACCCAAACATGAATAGGTTCAGCTGTTATAACAGCTAATGATATGAGGGGGAAGAGACTAAAGAAAAGATCATACCAACACTGAGAAACTGGAAGCTCTTGTTTTTGGATATGTATAGCGAGATACAAGCAGTGAAATTGTTTTTAGTCCCTTTAGTTTTATACATGAGTCAGACATATTTTTATCAACTACAGGTGAAGCTGTGGACAGTAATTAATACAGAGTTAAAGGATTTTATCTGGGAGGGGAAAAGGGCAATTGTCAATTGTGATAAGTTGATCAAGATGGTTTAGAATTACCTAATTTGAAGGGATATTTTAGAGGTACACAGTTAAGGCTTATATACATAACACAAGCAGAAAGTTATAATTCAAAGGAAACTCATCCTAAATCCAAAAAAAACCAAATTACTATTATTTTTTCCCTCCTCAGGGCCCCCACCAGCTCAACTTACTACACTATCTAATAACAATACCTTCTATGTACAATCTACAAATGGTACCAAAATTGAGCCTGATACCATCACCAAACTGTTAGGGGTAACTATTGATAATAAGCTTAAATTTGACAGCCATATCAGTCAAACCACAAAAACAGTAAATAAGAAACTCGGATCCTTGTATAGAATCAAAAACTTCCTAACCCCTACTGCCAAACTCACTATTGCACGAACACATCTCCTCTCTACCTTACTGTATGCCTCTCCTGTCCTTTCCTTTATCAATAAAATGAGATTAAAAACTCTCTGTTGCCTATAACCACATTGCCAGATTTGTAATATGTGCTCCCCATAGAAATCATCATTGTCACAATCTAAGGAAACTTGATTGGCTTGAACTACCCAACCTCCTCAAAATGAACCAACTTACTGAAGCATTTAAAATAATCAAAGAACCTGAAAAAACCCCTTCACTGAGTGAAATACTGACTCCCTACTCCAATCTTAGCTGTCTTCGCTCCTCAAATAGATTTCTGGTTCAAACCATCAAAGCCAACAACTTGGGTGGTGAAGCTCTCTTTGCCAACTCCATAGGGAAGGTCTGGAATTCCCTCCCTAATAACCTAAGACTTTCCACCTCCCTCTGTCAATTCAAAAATAATCTTAAGCTATATTTTAAGTCTCATTGGCTTTGCCCATGTATTAATCCTGATTAACTCTCCCCGACCCAGTGTAAAAACTTATAGAAATGACTATTGCATTTGAATTGTATCTAATTCACTCTGCTGAAAAATGTATCTAAAATTTATACCTGTAACTGTATGTTATCTGTATGTATCTGAATGTAATTATTGTTTATTTTTTACTCTATGGAGCTTTTCTCCCCGGGCCTCCGCTGAAAATGGACATGCATCCAGTCGGACTATCCCGGTCAACAAATGTAAAATAAATAAAAATAAATAAAATAAGTGCAAAGGGATGATGATGAAATAGGTAGAAATTCAAGAAATATAGAAAGAGTAGGGTTTTGGATGCCAATCCTTAAGGAGAATAACAACAGCCATACAGAATATTATATTCATAAAGTTCCAGAAAGTATGCTAAGAACTAAGCCAACACAAAAATAAAGAAGGGAGATTTTGGTAATAGGGATGACTGCAATTAAGGGAACAGAGAACAGGCAAGAGTGGGCTGGAATTTACTGGAGAAAAATGGCAAAGGAACCAAGGTATTGGAAGCAAATAACTACACAGGGAAAAGTAACAGAATGGGAAGAGGCCAAGAAGACATTTGGACTGCAGGCTAGAGACTGCCTTCCCTATAAGGAATTGATAACAGAGTATAGGCAAAGAGAAATGGATGGAGGAATCCTAAGTGAAACACCTGCCCTGGTGGAGTTTTTAGTTGAATCTAGAACATAAGCTGCTGTTAAAAAAGGGGATAATTAGTACAGCATATAAAATATTGCACAACAACTATAGGAATCAATCAGAAGAAGGATTGGGATGACAGACTGGATAAGCAGTTCACAAGGAAACAATGGCAGGAGATATGTTTGGCTCCTAAATATGCAGCAAAGTCTAAAAGATTTAGGATTTTTGCTTGGAAGTGTTTGCAAAGCCATTTTTATACCCCACACAGTCTACAAAGAATTTTTCCTCACGTAGATTCCAAACGTTGGAGGTGTGATGGGGAAGAAAAGGGTTAACTGAGAACATGTATTTTGGGAGTGTAAATGAGTTGGCAGACTTTAAAAATTCCTTACAGAGCATTCTGTCATAAATATTAAGTGAGCCAATGGGTGTAACTAAGGAAATTATTTTTTTTGCTGGGATACAGTATCTGAATTACCTAGACAAAGTGAAGCCTTATTAAATTTAATTCTGGTGGCTGACAAACAAGCAATTACAAGAAAATGGAAAGCATATTCTAAATCAACTGTATTTGAAGTAAATGAATATTGTACAAGAGAATTGGAAGTGGGATCTTCATAAAAGGACTGGAGAAAATTACACAGAAAAAGTGGAAATTAAGGAAACAATCCATGCAGATTAATATTTTGGAGGAGGAGTGAGATTTTAAGGGACAGCAGGAATTGATCAATTTATGTAATTTTAGATTAGTGATAATTACAGAAAATAATATATGTGATGTATAATGTGTGCAACTGGAAATATGTTAATATGATGTTTTCTTTTATGTAAATAAATTTTTGCCTATGTCTTAAGTGATAATTAAGTAAAGGTGTTACAAAAAAAAAAAAAAAAAAAAAAAAAAAGAGTTATAATGACATCATATACTCTCTACAATGTAGGGACAAGGCCTGGTTGAAATATAAAAGCGACTCCAAAAGGGAACCTAAATTCAAAATACATTAACATTTAAAAAAGATGTGAGAATTAACATTAACTCTGAATAAGCTGAACATGTTCATATTCTTCAGACTACTTAGATAGATCAACCAAAATGATATTTAAAGGCCATAAAAGCACTGACATATCAAATACATCCCCCCAAAACTGGAGTTGACAATATTATGACTGAAGAACTGACGATGGAACTTCAGGAAATTATCAGAAATCCTTTCTCACCTATTCAACTAGCATTCTCCGATCCCCCTTTTTATCATCCAGTGCTTCCCCTTTATACAATTCTCAGATATCACTTGTTCTTCTTCAAAGGTTTAAGCAAGTCATAAGTTCATAAGTCACTTGAAAATATGGATTCTGGCAACAACCCTAACCTCCATACAATAAAAAAAAAAAGAAGTTATGTACACACCATAATGTTCCATGTGTGTTGTCCATCTTCGCCTTCATTCTTACCAGGTTGGGGTTCGAATTCGATCCTCAGATCTGTTTCGGCCTTTATTTTTCAAGCTCAAGGCCCTCTGCCAGCTTGTGGCTAAATCCCTATCCCATCCTGCACTAGAACCATCCACAGATCTTGTTTACCCTAATTATAAAGTTATGTATACTCCAAGGAAAGATTCAGTGGCTGGTGAACGACAGAGGTAAAGGTAATCCAATTTGTACAGACCCGGTCCTCTAGAAGTAAAGAGAAGGGAAGGGGAAGGAGGGTGGGATGTAAGAATGAAGATGAAGAAGGACAACACACATGGACTGCTAAGGTGAATACATAACTTCTTTATGTGATGTTGTCCTATCGCCTTCATTCTTACTAGGTTGGGACAGTGTCCCTAGCACATTGAATCCTGGGTGGCTCATGAGAGAATATTCCTCAGAACCATGGATCCAAAGGAGGCTCTATTCCTGGAGGCCAAATCAACTTTGTAATGAGTGATAAAAGTATGTGGTTTAGCCCATGTTGCTGCAGCACGAATAGTGTCAATTGGCAGTTTAGCCAGAAAGGCTAAGAAAGTTGCAATGGCTCTTGTAGAATGGGCCTTAACTTTTTTCGGAAGTTCTTTATTTTGAGACTTGTAAATAAATGTTATACAGTGTGGAAGATTTTCATTCCATATATTTCTAGTTAATCACTGTATATTAATCAGATCAGACAATGGTAGTAGAAGTAGCGAACGTAAACTTGTCAAGTCAAAAAGTAATAATAGAAAATATATAATTCTACAGCATTACTAAGTATTCGAAAGTAATCCAAGCAAGGCAGGCAGTCCGTTTCCAGTCGAAAATCCTTTATTAAGTACACAGACAAGCGATCCAAGTAAAACAAAAATAGAGTAATAATTTCCTCACAAGCTTTCTAAATATATAAATATATATATATATATATATATACTTTTTATCAGGCATGGGAGTGGTTTATTGTGCTGTAAAACAAAGTGTTATTGGTACACATGTTAAATTCACATCCCTTCCCCCATCAGTGTGACATTCGAGCTGGTCCTGCCCTACCTAGTAGCTGTCATAATAATATATAGCCCTAATGTACTTTAATGGTACATCTTATTTAACCAAATTATTAAGTAGATCATTAAGTCTGTCATTTTATACAAGGCAATATACTACATGGCTGGAAATATATCAACCTTAGTTCATTTTGTGATCAAAAATTACATATAAATATATACATATACATTTTTCATGTAAAAATCAGTTTCTATTTTCATAACCTATTGTTAACAAAGATCGCTTTCGTCCTTTTTAGACTTCTTCAGGTCTGTGTACAAGAATCTTAAACACCTATATAATTGTATAATTAGTTAGTATTGTTATTACCATCATTTTGAATAAAGTGGAAAAAAGAACCAGAAAAAAATTAAAATAAAAAAAATATATATATGTATGATGATGGAAACAAAATATACACTTACATTTCAAATGATTTAAAATGGTATTTAAAACCAATTTGTAGAAAAAATAAAATAAAATACAATTAGTCATGTAAACAATGTGGCAATTTTCTAAGTTACAGTGCACTTTTAATTGAACAGTAGTAGTTTAGTCCAGGCTTTCTAAAAGAGTTCAGCTTTAATTGCCACATGAGTTCATGTTTCTCCAGAATATTCGGGATGTCTCCTTCAAGATCACCCATGTCTATGCGATCCAGGATCTGGAACTTAAAACCTGTGTTTCTTTTATGAAGAGAAAGGTGTTTGGCTAGTGCATTATTTTTACATCCAGAGCGGATTTCTGACAGATGACATGAAATCCTTCGCTTGAGTTTATTTACAGTCTTGCCCACATAGAATGCATCACATTCATTGCACTGTGCCCTGTAAATTACTTTTTTAGTGTTACAGTCACCCCCTGTACTGGTTTTAATGATCTTCTTTAAATAAGGGCAATAAAAACTATCACCTTGCTGTATAAATATACAAAATGTACAATTAGTTTCACATCTTTTAGTGCTTTTCTCACATGGTCTAGGTTTAAATTCAACAAAACTTCTAATATTCAGGGCCAATAACACTTTGTTTTACAGCACAATAAACCACTCCTATGCCTGATAAAAAGTATATATATATTTAGAAAGCTTGTGAGGAAATTATTACTCTATTTTTGTTTTACTTGGATCGCTTGTCTATGTACTTAATAAAGGATTTTCGACTGGAAACAGACTGCCTGCCTTGCTTGGATTACTTTCGGATACTTAGTAATGCTGTAGAATTATATATTTTCTATTATTACTTTTTGACTTGACGAGTTTACGGTCGCTACTTCTACTACCATTGTCTGAGCTGATTAATATACAGTGATTAACTAGAAATATATGGAATGAAAATCTTCCACACAGAGAAGTTTCTTACACTGTTTTGTTTTTAGACCCACTACACTTTAGTGGGTTGTTTTGAGACTTTGGGGATACCACGGAGATTACTTGTTAAATGTTATACAGTCTGACAGCTACTTGGAAAGTGTAACTTTAGAGACAGGGTATTCTTTCTTTGAATCTGAAAAAAAAAAAAACAAATAACTGATCAGATTTTCAGAATTCTGCAGTTCTGTGTACGTAAAAACTTTACTGTCTATGTACATCCAGTTGATGTAACACGTACTCTGCCTTGTTTTCATAATTTGGGAAGAAAACTGGTAATTCTGTACTTTGATTTAAATTTGTCTCTGAAACCACCTTAGGTAAAAAGGAGGGGTTTGTTCGCAAAGACACCCTGTCTCTATGGAAAAGCAAATATGTGGGCTTTATGGACAATGCCTGCAACTCTGACACCCTTCTAGCAGAGGTGATTGCTATCAAGAAAATGGTTTTCCAAGTCAAATATTTTAATTCGCAAGACGATGCTGGTTTGAAGGGAGGAAAAGCTTGCAGGATAGAATGAAATTTAGGCCCCAAGGCACTGGAGGGTCTTTGATAGGTGGTCTTAATAACATAATACCCTTGAGAAAATCTTTCCATAGTTTATGAGACATTACATTGGAGCCAGAGTTTCCCAAAGGAAAATTCGAGATCTCTGCTAGCCAAACCCTAATAGTGGTTGCAGCTGCACCTTCATTGAAAATTTTTGCTAGGAAGTCCAGAATGAAGCCAATAGGAGCAAAAAAGGGATTGACATGGCTATTGGTAGCCCATAGACAGAATCTTTTCCATATGCTTTTAGAAATTTTTCTCATTGAAGCCTTATGGGAAGAGATTAGAATGTGTTTAACTTGAGAGGAGAGGGTTGGAAACCTGGCTATAATCGGAATCAGAGCAGCTATGTTGTCAGCTTGAGGGTCTGAAGAGATGTGTGGAGAGTCCCTGATGCATGAGTCAGAAGGTCTTGAATTGGGTCCAGAATCCAAGGCTCCTCCCAAAGATGAGGCCACAAGGAAGGGGAACCAGGTTTGGCAAGGCCAGTATGGAGCGATGAATATCAAGTCCCTTCCCAAACAACTGGCTTTCTGAAGGAAATTTGTGAATTAGTGGAAAAGGGCGAAATGTGTAGAGGAGGCCTGGTGACAATTGTGAACAAGTACATCCCTTGGTGACTCCCCGGAAGGGGGGATGAGGGCAAAGTAGCTGCTGCATTTGGCATTCATAGATGTCACAAAGTGGTCGCAGCAAGGCTGGCCTCATTTTCGGAAATTTTTTTCTGCTACTTCCTGTTTCAGAGACCAATCATGAGGCATCAAAATTGCTCTGCTGAGTCTGTCCACTATCCTGTTGGATTTCCCTGGGATGTGCGTTGCTATCAGTAAACATTGGGAGGAAGTTGCCCATTGCCATACTCTCAGGGCCTCTCAACAAAGGGGGTAAGATCTGGTTCCACTTTGTTTGTACACCATACAACTGACATGCTGTCTGTCTGGATTGCAATGTTTCCCAGGGGGAAGAGAGTCCTGAAGTGCTTGCAACGCTAAAAACATCACTCTCATCTCTAGGACATTGATGTGCAAGTAGGCCTCGTGATCCTGCCAGGTGCCATGGACTGTCTTTCCCAGATAATACCCCCCATCCTGTATGACAGGCATCCATGGTCACTGTGACCACTGGTTGGGAACAAACGGTCGACCTAGAGTCACTTGAGTGGACTGCAGCCACCATTGAAGATCCTTCTTGCAAGTTTCTGTTATGATTATATTTTGAGACATTGGCAATTCTTGCATTAACCACTGAGTGGATAGCAACCACTGAAGAATCCTCATATGTAGACGTGCTAGGGGAACCAAAACTATTGTTGCCACCATGATCCCTAGAGCTTTGAGGACCATCTTTGCTTGGGTTTTCTTCCATCTTAAAAGATATCTCACCTGGTACCTTAGAGATTGTATCCTTTCTGGTGGAAGTCTTGCCATCATTTGTGTTGAATCTAATTCTGCCCTTTTGAATACCACATGCTGAAAAGGCGCTAAGGCAGATTTTTTTGTAATTTATGATAATCCCTAGGTGGGAACAGAGTTGCAAGGTTGTATTTCTCCTTTGATTAGCAGATGCCTGGTCATGGCAGTTAAGAGCCAGTTGTCCAAGTTCAGAAGCACCTGGAGGCCCAAGTACGGGTCTATATTAGAACATCGAAGTTTCAAAACTTTGAATGTTCTAATATTGACACCTATTCAGTGAAAGCTGAAAATATCGAAGCAACAGAAAACCAAATTTTTTTCCTAGGGAAAGAATTTGGTTGTCCATTTCTGTTGCTTCGGTATTTTCAGCTCTGTGGTGGAAAGTTACGGGTCGGGTTCAGGTAAGTGTGAAATTGAGTGCAGGTTAGGTTAGTTAGGGTTAGGGTGCAAGTTAGGTATGTGTGCGATTGTGTGGACATGATGGTTAGGGCGGGTTAGTTGAGTTAGGGTTAGGGCGCAGGTTAGGTGAGTGTGCGATAGTGACGGACCTTAGGGTTAGGGTTTGGGTTACGGTAAGTGGATAGTTAGTGGTGTGTGTGTATAGTTTAGTGTAGGGTTAGGTGTAAGATTTTAGGTGTATGTGTGTGGATTGCTGTTTGTCTGGTGTGCTTGTGTTGTGTGTATGTGTTTTGGAACAGCAAATATTTTCCCTAGGAAAAAATTCGCTGCTCTGTATGTTTGATGTTTTCAGCTTTCGCTGAATAGGGGTCGATATTAGAACATTCGAAGTTTTGAAACTTCAATGTTCTAATATAGACCCCCAAGTACAGAGCACAGAGGCTCCCAGCCGTAAGCGCATGTGTCTCCTGGAATACCTGTCCATTTTTATGTGGTAGTACGCATCCTGGAGATCTATAGAGCATATCCAATTGTCTTTTCCCAGGAATGGAAGTATCGACTGCAGTGTCACCATCCAGAAATTTGGTCTTTTTTACTGATTTGTTTAAAATGCTGAGATCGAGAAATGATCTCCAGTCCCCTGTTTTCTTTGGCACTAAAAATAATCTTGAGTAAGTTTCGGATCCTACTTGGTCTGAAGGATTTCTTGGATGACTCTTTTGTGTAGAAACTTTTGAATTTCTAGTGTTGCCTGTTCCTTTTGACTGGATGGAACATCTGGAATGCTTTTCATCTTTGGGGTGGGAAGGGAAAAAGGAATGGCATAACCCCTGGATATGATGCTTTGTACCCACTTGTCTTTTGTTACTCTGGGTACAAAGATAAGTGACCCCCGACTGCCTCCAAGACAGCTACTAGGTAGGGCAGGACCAGCTCGAATGTCACACTAATGGGGGAAGGGATGTGAATTTAACATGTGTACCAATAACACTTTGTTTTACAGCACAATAAACCACTCCCATGCCTGATAAAAAGTATATATATATTTAGAAAGCTTGTGAGGAAATTATTACTCTATTTTTGTTTTACTTGGATCACTTGTCTGTGTACTTAATAAAGGATTTTCGACTGGAAACAGACTGCCTGCCTTGCTTGGATTACTTTCGAATACTTAGTAATGCTGTAGAATTATATATTTTCTATTATTACTTTTTGACTTGACGAGTTTACGTTCGCTACTTCTACTACCATTGTCTGATCTGATTAATATACAGTGATTAACTAGAAATATATGGAATGAAAATCTTCCACACAGAGAAGTTTCTTACACTGTTTTGTTTTTAGACCCACTACACTTTAGTGGGTTGTTTTGAGACTTTGGGGATACCACGGAGATTACTTGTTAAATGTTATACAGTCTGACAGCTACCTGGAAAGTGTAACTTTAGAGACAGGGTATACTTTCTTTGAATCTGAAAAAAAAAAACAAATAACTGATCAGATTTTCAGAATTCTGCAGTTCTGTGTACGTAAAAACTTTACTGTCTATGTACATCCAGTTGATGTAACATGTACTCTGCCTTGTTTTCATAATTTGGGAAGAAAACTGGTAATTCTGTACTTTGATTTAAATTTGTCTCTGAAACCACCTTAGGTAAAAAGGAGGGGTTTGTTCACAAAGACACCCTGTCTCTATGGCAAAGCAAATATGTGGGCTTTATGGACAATGCCTGCAACTCTGACACCCTTCTAGCAGAGGTGATTGCTATCAAGAAAATGGTTTTCCAAGTCAAATATTTTAATTCGCAAGACGATGCTGGTTCGAAGGGAGGAAAAGCTTGCAGGATAGAATGAAATTTAGGCCCCAAGGCACTGGAGGGTCTTTGATAGGTGGTCTTAATAACATAATACCCTTGAGAAAATCTTTCCATAGTTTATGAGACATTACATTGGAACCAGAGTCTCCCAAAGGAAAATTCAAGATCTCTGCTAGCTAAACCCTAATAGTGGTTGCAGCTGCACCTTCATTGAAAATTTTTGCTAGGAAGTCCAGAATGAAGCTAATAGGAGCAAAAAAGGGATTGACATGGCTATTGGTAGCCCATAGGCAGAATCTTTTCCATATGCTTTTAGAAATTTTTCTCGTTGAAGCCTTATGGGAAGAGATTAGAATGTGTTTAACTTGAGAGGAGAGGGTTGGAAACCTGGCTATAATCGGAATCAGAGCAGCTATGTTGTCAGCTTGAGGGTCTGAAGAGATGTGTGGAGAGTCCCTGATGCATGAGTCAGAAGGTCTTGAACTGGGTCCAGAATCCAAGGCTCCTCCCGAAGATGAGGCCACAAGGAAGGGGAACCAGATTTGGCAAGGCCAGTATGGAGCGATGAATATCAAGTCCCTTCCCAAACAACTGGCTTTCTGAAGGAAATTTGTGAATTAGTGGAAAAGGGCGAAATGCGTAGAGGAGGTCTGGTGACAATTGTGAACAAGTATATCCCTTGGTGACTCCCCGGAAGGGGGGATGAGAGCAAAGTAGCTGCTGCATTTGGCATTCATAGATGTCACAAAGTGGTCGCAGCAAGGCTGGCCTCATTTTCGGAAATTTTTTTCTGCTACTTCCTGTTTCAGAGACCAATCGTGAGGCATCAAAATTGCTCTGCTGAGTCTGTCCACTATCGTGTTGGATTTCCCTGGGATGTGCGTTGCTATCAGTAAACATTGGGAGGAAGTTGCCCATTGCCATACTCTCAGGGCCTCTCAACAAAGGGGGTAAGATCTGGTTCCACTTTGTTTGTTTATACACCATACAACTGACATGCTGTCTGTCTGGATTGCAATGGTTCCCAGGGGGAAGAGAGTCCTGAAGTGCTTACAACGCTAAAAACATGACTCTCATCTCTAGGACATTGATGTGCAAGTAGGCCTCGTGATCCTGCCAGGTGCCATGGACTGTCTTTCCCAGATAATACCCCCCACCCTGTATGACAGGCATCCATGGTCACTGTGACCACTGGTTGGGAACAAACGGTCGACCTAGAGTCACTTGAGTGGACTGCAGCCACCATCGAAGATCCTTCTTGCAAGTTTCTGTTATGATTATATTTTGAGACATTGGCAATTCTTGCATTAACCACTGAGCGGATAGCAACCACTGAAGAATCCTCATATGTAGACGTGCTAGGGGAACCAAAACTATTGTTGCCACCATGATCCCTAGAGCTTTGAGGACCATCTTTGCTTGGGTTTTCTTCCATCTTAAAAGATATCTCACCTGGTACCTTAGAGATTGTATCCTTTCTGGTGGAAGTCTTGCCATCATTTGTGTTGAATCTAATTCTGCCCTTTTGAATACCACATGCTGAAAAGGCACTAAGGCAGATTTTTTTGTAATTTATGATAATCCCTAGGTGGGAACAGAGTTGCAAGGTTGTATTTCTCCTTTGATTAGCAGATGCCTGGTCATGGCAGTTAAGAGCCAGTTGTCCAAGTTCAGAAGCACCTGGAGGCCCAAGTACGGGTCTATATTAGAACATCGAAGTTTCAAAACTTTGAATGTTCTAATATCGACACCTATTCAGTGAAAGCTGAAAATATCGAAGCAACAGAAAACCAAATTTTTTTCCTAGGGAAAGAATTTGCTTGTCCATTTCTGTTGCTTCGGTATTTTCAGCTCTGTGGTGGAAAGTTACGGGTCGGGTTCAGGTAAGTGTGCAATTGAGTGCAGGTTAGGTTAGTTAGGGTTAGGGTGCAGGTTAGGTATGTGTGCGATTGTGTGGACATGAGGGTTAGGGCGGGTTAGTTGAGTTAGGGTTAGGGCGCAGGTGAGGTGAGTGTGAGATAGTGACGGACCTTAGGGTTAGGGTTTGGGTTAAGGTAAGTGGATAGTTAGTGGTGTGTGTGTATAGTTCAGTGTAGGGTTAGGTGTACGATATTAGGTGTATGTGTGTGGATTGCTGTTTGTCTGGTGTGCTTGTGTTGTGTGTATGTGTTTTGGAACAGCAAATATTTTCCCCTAGGAAAAAATTCGCTGCTCTGTATGTTCGATGTTTTCAGCTTTCGCTGAATAGGGGTCGATATTAGAACATTCGAAGTTTTGAAACTTTAATGTTCTAATATAGACCCCCAAGTACAGAGCACAGAGGCTCCCAGCCGTAAGCGCATGTGTCTCCTGGAATACCTGTCCATTTTTATGTGGTAGTACGCATCCTGGAGATCTATAGAGCATATCCAATTGTCTTTTCCCAGGAATGGAAGTATCGACTGCAGTGTCACCATCCAGAAATTTGGTCTTTTTTACTGATTTGTTTAAAATGCAGAGATCGAGAAATGATCTCCAGTCCCCTGTTTTCTTTGGCACTAAAAATAATCTTGAGTAAGTTTCGGATCCTACTTGGTCTGAAGGATTTCTTGGATGACTCTTTTGTGTAGAAACTTTTGAATTTCTAGAGTTGCCTGTTCCTTTTGACTGGATGGAACATCTGGAACGCTTTTCATCTTTGGGGTGGGAAGGGAAAAAGGAATGGCATAACTCCTGGATATGATGCTTTGTACCCACTTGTCTTTTGTTACTCTCGGTACAAAGATAAGTGACCCCCGACTGCCTCCAAGACTGGACAGTCGGGTCTCCTTTCAGGAGCGCTGAAAGGGCCTACCAAAGAAGGATTCTCTGTCGCCCTGATTTTGCAGATCCCCTCTGCCATGAGGTCGGCATCTTCCATTATTACTTCCCCCTCTGCCTCTGGCAGAAGTTTCACTACATGTGTCCTGAAAAGATTTCTGTAATTTCCGGAACCACATCTTACCACTACCTCTCTGATCTTTGAGATAACGTCTAGTAGGCATGGAAAAATGGACTGATATGGCACACAGAGTCTTTCCTTCCTGTTCACACCTGGTAAGTGTGTCCTTTACCTTAGGCCCGAACAAGGACGAGCCATCAAATGGGGCATTTACAAAGGAAGACTTAAAGGGTTCCACGAAGTCACATAATTGCATCCAAGAATGTCTCCTTAGGGAAATTCCAGAACCCGCTGCTCTACTCGCTCCATCAGCTGCATAGGAGATGAGTCTCATGGAGGCACTGACAACTGAATTTAAGGTAGCAAGCTGAGAAGATACTGTGTCAGCAACCCCTTCAGCTACTGAACCTTGGAGGGTATCTCCTAGCACTTTCAGGAGATCCCTCTGCAGTCTCGTAAAATGAGTGAGGTAGTTCAGCGATCTGAGAGAAAAGTCAGCTGAAAAAAAAAAAGCACTTTCCATACTTGTCCATGGCCCTAGATTCCTTTTTCAGGGGATGGACAGAAGAAGATGTCTCTGAGAGTTCCTTCTTAGTGGCCGCTGCCATGACCATGGCATCAACTAAGACTCCCTTTGTTAAAAAAGATTTGTCAGAGGAGGATGTAATAACTTTGTTTGGCCTCCTAGGAATAGGCTCCATGGAATCTGGGGACTCCCACACCTTTCAAGAAACTAGGTCTAGGAGCTCATCGAAAGGCAGAGACACCCAGGAGGTGGAAGGATGAGAGCCAAAGGCCTTCAGGTATACAGACTCCTCCGCCGAAGAGTTAGAGGACTTCCAGCTACCTCACTGTTTTAGCCTTTCCAGGATGTATCCAAAGGAGACATCATCAGGAGGTGTCCATGGGGACTCTTCAGCTTCATCGAGGTCCATATCAGAAATGATGGACTTCTCTGGGGAGTCTAAGTGCTTCCTCTTTCACAGTCTCTTCCAATGGAATGGGTACTCTGGGGAGGTTTCGGAAGAGTGGGGGGTGGCTTGTGAGGCATCCCGGGGCCTAGGATCTCTGATCTCTGTGTCCCTGTGGATGTAGGGGTATACAGGCAGACACTGATGCTCTAGAGGGAGGAATATCCGGAGAGAATTGTGGACCTGTTTGTAAAGACAGCACCATCCTCATTACATCGAAAGCCTCCTTCCCTGATCTGAGGATATCTCTGGATCCAGAGAAGCTGAAGGACCCCCCCCCATAACCAAAGACGATGGAGCCGAAGCTAAGGTAAGAGCCAAACTCACCTGAGCCGAGGCACCAAGAGGCAAAGTCAGATCTGACAGCTGTCCGATCTGACTCACCCCCCCCCAGACCAGACTGGAGAGTGTAGGCTCCTAAACTCCTCCATCTCCAATAGAACCGAGAACCTCTGAGCCATGGTTGGACCTGCAGAACCTATGGTGGGTCTGGATTCAACAGTTCCACTAATACCAACTCTGGACCTTCAGACTCAGAAGCCAGAGGTTGGAATGGAGGAGGACTTGGAGTAGAGGAGGAGGATGTTGTAGGATCCAAAGCCCTGGGGGTCGGATCCAACAGTAATCTGGCCAGTGCTGGTGTCTGTAAGAGCTTCTGTACCACCCGATCCACATCATCATCGGAAAGGCTCCTAGAAGACTGGGTCGAGTGGGTGGGAGATTTCGTCTTTTGTAATATAGGAGATCTCAAAATAGGAGAGATCAGTTCTGACATCGGGGACCGGCTCCTAAGTTCAAACTCAACTGGCACCGAGAAGGTACCAGATCCAATGGAGCTTTGTCTGATCCAGTAGCCTTCGGATCCGGGGAGGACAGTCTAGGAATTTTATATGTTGGATCCAATGAAGTAGAAGAGGAAGGTCTTTTTCCAGATTTGTCTGATTTGTCAGATTTAGAAGAAGGAGACTTATCAGATTTAGATAAATCCAGAACTTCTGCCAGTGCCTCTGAGAGGAGGGTTTTAAGAAGAACTTTTAGGATCAACTTATTTTTTTCTCTCCAAGAGTGCTCTATGATTAAACAAATGGCAAATGGAGCACGACTCCTGGAGATAGATGGCCCCTAGACAATAAACACAAAGAGTGTGTTTATCACTAAGTGGCATCTTTTTGGTACACTTGTCACACTTTTTGAAACTCATTGGTTTAGATTCCTTGCCAGATATTTTTAAGGTAACAACAACAACAGGAAAATCACAACAAAAAAACGTACTATTATTATTATTATTTTTTGCAAGCTGGAACCCCTAACTTAAACGGGTCTAGCTATGGAGGAAACAAAACACACAGGGAAAAAAACAAGACAAAGCCCTCTAACTTAAATGGGCCCTGTCACAGAACACACAGAAAAGAAACAAAGACTAAGCCCTCTAATTTAAATGGGCCTGTAACGATTCTCTAAGTTAAATGAACTGCAAAACTACAACAGCAACTGACTAGTAACAAACAGAGAAGGAAAGAGTAAGAACAGTAAGGATAAAACTAAAGCAGGCTGTCTAACAGTTCTCTAAATTAAATGAACTCTTCCATTAATAAGGTAATTACTGAGTAATACAAGCAGGGAAGGAAATATATGGCCTAGCGAAAAGAGGACGGCCAAGGTCAGAAACAACTTAAATCCGAAAAATATCAATTTACAAGTAGACACATTCAGCTAAAAAAAGTCAGAAAATATTGAATTATCCATACATTTTTAGAATTAAGTAATCAAAAAGATTGCACTTAGCCAGAGCTAGCTATGAACGCTCGATCTTGTTTAGCGACAAATGAGATCTGGGTATGGTTCTAGTGCATGCTAGGATAGGGATTTAGCCACGAGCTGGCAGAGGGCTTCGAGCTTGAAAACAAAGGCCGAGACAGATCCGAGGATCGGATCCGAACCTCAACCTAGTAAGAATGAAGGCGACATAGGACAACATCACATTGAAAATTATGCACTCACCATATCAATAGATCTGTGCTATCTGTTTCTGCCCTTTCCTCAATGAATGGGTCTTGGATCCACCTTCCTAGCTTTTGACCTGGTGCTCAGGCTCCTCCCTAGCCTTTATCCCTGTGAACAGAATGAGCTACCTCAGATCATGTTTGCGGGTCCAAATATTGCAATGTAAATTACAAAATATAACTGTAAGCTACCTAAAAGAGCAGGTGACTTAAACAGTGGTAATCTATATGAGGAAAGAGAGGCAGAAAAAGACAATACCTTCAGAAGCTAGATCCAGGTCAGTCAGATCCATCTCAGAATGAAATTATATCGTTAACAAACAATACTGCCACAACAACAAAATCAGGGAAAGGGTAAGGTGGGGGAGGGGAAGGGAGTTGGGAATGGATGGAAGCAGATAACACAGATCTATAGTTATGGTGAGTACACAACTTTAATATCTGATGTTGTCTTTTCTATCCATTCTTCAATGGATGGGACATAGTCCCCTGTTACTTTTAAACTTCACACGCCTCAAGGAAGGATATTCCAGAGCACAGCTGAACTAAAAGAAGCCTTAGATTTGGAGTTTATATCCAATTTGTAATGACAGATGAAGGTATGAACCTCAGACCATCAATTGGAACACTGGAGAAAAGGGCAGTAGATGAAGTCACAGATCTGGTAAAATGACCTTTTGGAGTGGAAGGGAGAATACTTCCCTTTTTATGTTAAACAAATGAAATGGACTGAGTCAACTATCAAGAAAGAGTTACTTTGGACTCAGCTTTTCTTGGTTTAGCATTGGAGGACAAAAATAACTGGTCAGACTTTCTGAAGAACTTAGTGCGATGTAGACAAAAACATAACTGGCAATGAACATCAAGTTAATGCAGGGTATATTTGCCACTGTATGAGAAATCTGAGAAGAAAAATGGAAGATTTACAGACTGATTAATGGATGACTTTGAAGCCACCTTGGGAAGGAAAGAGGGACTGGTTCTCAGAGACACTCTGTCCCTATGAAAATATAAGTATGGAGACTTTCAGGATAATGCATGTAACTCAGAAATTCTCTTGGCTGAAGTGGCAGCCACCAGAAATAAGGTCTTCCAGGATAAAAACTAAAGATCCATTTTTTACAGCAGATTTGAGGGGAGGATCAGTCACAGCCTGCAAAAGAATAGTAATATTCCATGGAAGGACTGGATCTCTAAGTGGAGGCCAGCGTAATAAAGTACCTCAGAAAAGGCCTTGAACACTCTAATGGAAGCTATGGATGTATGAGCTTCTCCTATGTGAAACACGAAAATTGCAGCTAACTGAACTTTAATAGTGGAAGACCCAGCACCACTTTAAAAAAGATGTGCAAAGAAGTCCAAAATAGATTGGGGGGGGCAGAAAAATTATTTTTTTCTTTACAGCCCAAATTGAAAACATTATCCATTTATTTCTATAAGCCTTCCTGGTGGAAGGTTTCTGAGAGGAAGACAAAATAAGCATAACTAGGGATGAAAGCCTGGACTGCTGAATAATCATCGGAATTGGAGAAACCATGTATTTAGCTTGAGGGATTGAATGTTTGGGTGAGACAGCCCCGATTGGTGAGAAAGTAAATCTGGGTCAGAGCCCAGAACCCCATGCAGGTGAATTAGATGAGGCCAGAGGAAGGGATATCACACCTATCAAGGCCAATAACGGCTATGAGGATTACCTTGACCTTCATTGCAGATGCTTTCCTTAAGAATTTTGGAATCAGTGGTGTTGAGGGAAAGGTGTAAAGGAGACCCTGAGGCCAAGAATGTGTTAGAGCATCCAAAAATGTCTCCCCCTCATGGGGAATTAAAGTGAAGAACTTGCTGCAGTTGGTGTTGTGGAGAGTGGCAAAGAGATTGCAACAGGGCTGGCCCCGACAGCTGAAAATCCACTCTATTACCAATGAGTTGAGGGATCATTCATGAGGTAACATAATGGATTTTGTTCAACTTGTCTACCAGTATGCTGGATTTCTCCAGGATATTCACTGCAATTAGAAAATGGTGAGAAGATATCGCCCATTGCCACACTCTCATAGCCACTTGACACAGAAGATAAACTATGGTTCCTGTGTATTTGCTGATGTACAAGACAACTGCTATGTTGCCTGTCTGTATGGAAATCACACCTAAGGGGAATGAGTCCTGAAAAACATCTGTAATGTTAGGACTGCACTCATCTCCAAAATACTGATGTGAAAACTGGCCTCTGTCTGTGACCATGTCCATTGGACTGACTTTTCCAGATAATGCCCACCTCAGCTGGGAAGCATCAGTGGTCACTGTGGCATGGGGAAAGGACAGAATGAATGGGCATCCCTGTATAATATGTGCAGACTGTAGCCACCACTGGATGTGTGTCCTGCATATGTTCATTAGACTCACTGGAAAGGATAAAGGTTGTTTCCTGATTAACCACTGAACTGCCAGGGTCCACTTAAAACACACATGTAGAATCTGGCCAGACAAACTCATGTGACTGAAGCTATCTCTCCCCAAAAGTGTCTGATGTTATCTCCTGAGACTTCTGAAACCAAATCCTCTTACCTCACTTCTAATTTCTAGAAAAGATCTATTGAGGTGTTGAGAATTTGATCCTTACAGCAGAAAGGGATTTATGATCCTTCTCACTTCTGGAGATAGTTTCTTTGACTTTAAGAACAAACAAGGTTGATCGATCATAAGGGGCCTTAATGAAGGATGTCTTGAAATGTTCTGCAAAATCACAAAGCCACATCCAGGCATGTCTCCTGATGGAAATGCCTATACCAGCTGCTCGAGATGCACCCTCTGTATCATTAGAGATACGGCACATAGAAGAATTGCAAAGGGATTGGAGGGTAGTCAGCTTGAATCAATAGCCTCCTTTTGATCCACAGACAAGGTCCCTGGAAGAGATTTAGTGATCTTTTTGGTCAAATCTCTCTGGAAGTGAGTGATGTGTGACAAATAACTCAACATTCTCACCAAAAACGTAGATGAGCTGTATACATGCTTCCTGAATCTGTCCAATGAACGTGTCTGACTCCCAGTTAGGTGGATGGGGTCTATGTTCGGCTACAAAAAAAAAAAAAACCTGAAAGGCGAAATATCGAATGGAAGTCAGAAAAAAACGACAATTACCAAAGAACGACATCATCAAAAAAAAAGTCATCAAATGGCCATAGTTGCAAGATCACACTACAGTGGGGAATAGAGCAAATTTAAAAGTTTTCCCTTCACTTACCTTATGCATTGGGTTACTTCCTGGTTATTGGCCACCTATGGCCATTCGATTAATTTATTTTTGATGATGTCATTGTTTGGTAACTGTCGGTTTTTCTGTCTTCCATTTAATATTTCACTGTTCTTATTATTCGGTAGCCAAGCACAGACCCAGTGGATGGACAGAGGAGCTCTTTTTCACCAACTCCTTCTTAGTGGCTGTTGCCACTACCATGGAATCTACAGCAGGACCCTTGCTTCAATGGAGCCTATCTTAAGGTGCTACTACAACTTTATCAGACTTCTTAGGAACAGGTTCATTCATGTCCAGTTCCTTCCTTGCCCATGATGAAATTAGATCAATCATCTCATTGTTGGGGGGGACCAGAACTGAAAGCTTCAAGGAACCCTGACTCCTTTAGAGAAGGGTCTTGGGAGGACTAACCCCCTTTCTAAGATGTTCCAGAAACTCCCCAAATGAGATGTCCTCAAGGGGGATCTAAGGGAACCTTCTTAATTGAAATCACTGTCAGTGGTCATATATTCCTCAGGGGAATCTGACTGCCTCCTCTTATACTTATGTTTCCAGTGGAACTCTGCTGTGGGATGATCAGGAGAGGATTCAGAAACAGAGATGGATTCTCTAAGGAGAACAAACTCACAGCTTTCTGAAAGTGAATATCCCAAAGGGAAAAGAAGAGCAGGCTTTGGACCCTGGGAAATCCTATGGGGATGGGTAGGATTTGTTTCTGAAAGGACAGATCCCTGTCTGGGCTGGGAGAGCTCTTTCTCAAAAGCCTCGAATAATAAGCTTGAGATGGATCCATAGAACCCTGCCTCCGGAGTCGAAACTCCTGAAGGTGGCTCAACCCTTGAAGCCATTTGACTCGAGTCCCAAGCTGACACCAGAGCTAAACTATCTACAGCTGATTCTCCTAAGAGGAAAAATGGATCTGAAGACTTTGGGTCCAATCCCAACCTGAGTATGCAGAGACAGTTTGGCTCTGAGACTCAGAAGGCTCCAAGCATTTTGGTCCCACCTTCATCAGAGAACTTACTGGAGTCAAGGACAAATGCAAACTTGGCTCCTATGCAGACCTACCTTCAGTTAAAGACAGATCCAAGGACTCTGATCCTATCTCCCAAATCCAGTGGTGGTCAGTGCCAGGAGTACCCTGAACTGGATCTCTTTCTGAAGGAAATGCCTTATCATCCTGTCTAATTCTGTGATGCTCTGAGTGGACCTAACTGACCTTAAGGAAGAAGCGGAGGAAAGAAGCCTAGATAGATATCTTGGTCTATCCTGTAAAACTGGACACCACGGCCTAGGAGTCACAGGTTCCGGTGAAAAACTGGGTGGTACAGAGGATCTTAGAATTATTGGATCCAAAAATATCTCTGCATCCAAGGGTTTAGATATCTTCGCTGGTGGGGCCTGGAGACCGTTTTGAAGACTTTGGATCATCTTTTTCTGTCTTCTTATGTCTTTCTTTTTATCAGCCTTTTTGGAAGAGGAAGAAGAAGAAGAAGGGGGCAGATGTAGCAGCCGCTGACTTCCTTGGAACTGAAGAAGGCTTATTTCCTGAGATTTGCTGTAGGAGACCTTTCAAAATAAGCTTGTTTCTTCTCTCTGTTAAAGCTCTCTGCATGAAGACTTCACAAAAACAGCATGCCCACCTCTAAGTGAGAATGCCCCAGAAAGTAGATGCATTTCTCATGCACGTCAAAATTAGGAGCCTTGTGAGGACAAGCAACACACTTTTAAAACCCAATGGATTATCTGACATTTTGACGCAAAAAATGCTATAAAAGGAAGATGACTAAATTACCTAGAAAATAGTATAGATAACTTAAATCTTTCTTTTTATCCTTATCCTTAAATTTCTATCCTAAGTAAGAAAGAATTAATACAACAGAGAAAAAACTATTAGTAATAAGAAGGAAAGGGGAGGGAATATATTTATATAGACCTATAACAATATGGGAAAAGTACAGGGAATGGCGTTACTTATCTAAAAGTAAACTTTCAAGTTTACCACAAAAACTCTCCTGAGCACCAAGATCCTTTGTAGCTCTTCAAGTGACAAACAAGATCTGAAGTAGCTCATTCTATTCATGGGATTATTGGTAGGGGGAGGGGCATCAGTACTGGATCCAAATCTTGGAAGTGGTCGTAACTGGATCTGAGGTCAGATCCGAGCCCCATCCATTGAGGAACAGGTGAAAAATAACATCACAGCAAAAAATTCTCAAATTAACCAGTCATGCCCTTAGCAAGCTATTATCTCATATCAGCAGTCTTCTACTCACAACCAGAATCCTTCCACATACCTTCAAACATGCTCTGATTATTCCATTTGGCAAGTGCCCTCCACCACCCTAGCTAGTGATTTTTGCCCCATTGTCATTTTCTGCTCCATCACCAAAATTCTGGAGAAAAATATTTATCACTATATACTCAAATGCATTATAAAATATGTCATCCTTACTTAAAGGCAGCATGGCTTCTGTTCAAACTTCGGAGTGCTAACAGCTGTTTATTCTCTAACAAATCAAATTCTGGCCAGATATGAGTAAGATAAACTTACTAATACTATCTTTCTAGACCTTAAGATAACTTTTAAAACAGCAAACCACACAGTCCTACTGCGCAGGCTCACCAATATCAGTTTATTATCCTAAGCAGTACAGTGGTTCCAAAACTTTCTAGACAGCACTACATTCAGAGTGGGAAGAACAGGCAAAACCACTCAGACTAGGAGGATCATATGTGGGAGTCCCTCAGGGGGTCTATTCTTAGTCCTCATCTATTCTCATTCTTTACTAATAACATTCCCTAGGACATACCATATATAAGCTGTAGCGGACTACTCTAAGTCCACTGTTGTTTTTACTCCTCCTCATTATGCTCTCTAAACACACCTTCACCTTCCTCCCACTATTACTACTATTCTCTTTATCCTCTTTATATCATCTCTCCCAATCTACAATTTCTACCCACTCCCAACCCTTTCATATAACTAATCCTCATAACAGTTCTTTCTCACCCTCATATTCTCTTATCTCCCCTTATTTATATTCCTCAGAAAACCTACTTCTCTTTCGACACAAACTTATCTCCTATCATGCTAACTTTTCCACCATGACTTTTAGCAAACCCTTCCAATTCACAAAACAACCTAATCTCATCTCCTTGCTAACTACCCACATAAACCATTACATACTACACCTTACAAGCACTCTCATATCTGGAGACATCCATCCAAACCCAGGCCCCACCACTGCTACTACTATAAATAAATCCCTATTATTCACTTCCTTAAACTCTCAAAGTGTAGTAAACAAAGTCCCAAACCTACATGCATGGCTCATACACAATAAACCTGACATCCTCACTATTTCAGAAACCTGGCTAAAACCACACATTAAAGACTCTGAAATAGCTCCTCCTAACTACTCCATCATTCGAAAAGACAGACCTCACAAGAAAGGTGGAGGTGTAGCCCTCCTATACACTTCCTCCCTAGTAGTCACCCCATACAACAAACCTACTCCACACTTTAACAATGCCGAACTTCTCCTCACCATGCTACAAATCAATAATCATAAACACATATGTATAGCTTCCCTTTACATTCCCCCAGGGGATAATATCTCCACACTTGAACTGATCCTTTCCTGGCTATCCAGTAACATTAGTAATGAAACCATAATCCTCGGAGATGTTAATATTAACTGGGCCCTTATACAGTCTCCTACAAACCTCACTAACATCAACCTTTACAATTTCTCACAACTGATCACTTTGGTAACCCACCCTGCCAAAACCCTCCAATGGGAGTATATTGGATTGGATTCTAGTCTCCCACCCTCAATACTTCAACAACAGTGGCACTCTTCCCGACCCACTTGGTGACCACTTACCCACCTTTACCCACCGGCTTCCCACTATCCTTCAGCAGACTCATAACTACATTACAATCCATGACCATAAAAACTTCAACCCATTAATCTTTTCAAACTCACTACAAGCAATTAATTGGAACTGTCTAAAAACATTATCTGTAGATGATGCAGTCTCATACTTCAACTTAACTCTCTTAAAATTACTTGACTCCCAAGCCCCTGTACGGACTAAAAGAATAAAAACTAAATCAGCCCCATGGCTCTCCAAAACTACTCTTGCTATCATGAGACAAAGAGACAAAGTCTGGAGACGCTACCATAAACACAAGACAGCACCACTCCTTAACGAATATAAAATGCTCCGAAACAAATCTAAGAAACTCACTACTTCTGATCGTCAAAACTATTTCTCTACACTCCAAAACCAAAATAAAAATAACCCTCAGAAATTCTGGAAAGGGATCTCTACTCTCCTCCACCCCAGCAAACCAGATACTCCTACCCCAGACCCAAATACTCCAGATCATGAATTAGCTACCCAATTTAATTCCTTCTTTATTGACTCTATCTCTAAATTGACCTCCTCATTCTCTAACTCCTCTCTACTATCTAATACCCCCTCATCCACCCCCACTATCTCTACTTCCTCACCCTACTCCCCACCTACTATCTCCCTACCCCTCTTCTACACAAACTCTATCATCATTTCCTACTCCCCATAATATCCCCCTCCTGACTGCCCCTCTTCTCACTAAATCCCATACCAACATCAACTATTAAAAACTCCTTCAGAAATTGAAACCATGTACCAATGCTCCAGATAATATCCCTCTTACTTTCTCAGTATAGCTGCTGAAACTCTTGCCTATCCCATTAGCATTTTAATTAACCGCTCTCTACTAGAACACACAGTTCCCCAAATCTGAAACAAGCCTTTATTATACCTCTACATAAAGGTGGTAACAATAATAACATTACTAATTTCCGCCCAATAGCCATCCTGTCCCCCATCTCTAAACTCTTAGAAAAATGTGTCCAACTTCAGCTCCTTCCCCACCTCCTAGACAACCATCTTATAACTCCCACACAACACGGTTTCAGACCCAGTCATAGCACCATGACAGCCCTCCTCTCTTTCCTTGAGGTTGTAAATAAAGCCCGTGACTCTGGACAAATTGTTTCCACCTTACTTCTTGACCTGTCCAAAGCCTTCAATACCATCTCACACAGCCTGCTCTTAAACAAACTTTCTAATCTTCACCTATCTTCCTCCTCTTTAAACTGGTTTTCTAGCTACCTATCTAATAGAAGTCAAGCTGTAAAGTGGAAAAAGCTACCTCTTCTTTCCTTAGTACCCTACAGGAGTTCCCCAAGGCTCCATACTGGGTCCTCTTCTCTTCAATATCTTTATAAATGACTTCCACAAATCAATCCCTTTCTCTAGCATCATCCAATATGCAGATGACTCTACTATTATCTGTTCCGCCTCTTCTATCTCTACACTACAAAAACTTACTCAAGATGCTTTCTCTTCCACAGAACAATGGATGCTTTGTAATCATCTAGCTCTCAATGCTGCCAAGACCAAACTAATGTTATTTACCCCTTCTAAAGTCATCCCTCCTGACATTGGTATTTTCTCAATTACTACACAACACAACTCACCTCTTGAACTTGTGTCAGAAACCAAACTACTTGGGGTCCAAATCGATAACCTACTCAAATTTAACTCCCACCTGCAAATTAACATCAAAAAAACACACCAAAACTTGGCATGCTTTACAGACAGAATGCCTACCTCACATCTGCCACTAAAATCACTCTCTCTACCTCCTTCCTAATCCCATCCCTGCTATATGGTGCCCCACTACTAACTAATCTTCAGTCCTTGTTAAAGAAACAACTTACTTCCTGCTATAACAAAATTGCAAAATTGCCACCAGCCAAAAGTCCTCCACCCACCACTGTCTCTCCCTCCATAACCTAAAATGGCTAGAACTTCCCAATCAACTAACTTACACTCAACTAACTCTAGCCCACAAGCTCATTCTCAACCCTTCCCTCTGTCCCTCCCTTTCCTCTGCCTTTACTATGCACCAACCTAACAGAGTTCTAAGGTCAAATAATCAAAATCTACTCAAAGTACACAAACCAACTCATCCCCCTGGCAAAAACCTTCTTTCTTTCAGCCTCGCTCGCCTGTGGAACTCCCTTCCACCATTCATCCGCACCACCTCTAACCACTCTGCCTTCAAAAAGTCTCTCCACCTTCATCTTGCCTCACGGTGGGAATGCTCTTGTTCCCACCCCACATAACTAGCTCTACTCGACACCTGTAGCTATGAAATTTGTTCTCTAATCAGTTTTAATGTTTTACATTTATTCATTACTCGAAGGCTTCTTCTTATTGTATTAACTGTTATGATTGCTTTCCTGAATGTGACTAGTGCTACTTTTTAGTATATAGAACTATTAATAATTCTCTGTACAAAAATTGTTACTGTCAAATGTTGAAAATACATTCTGTTGGAGCTTTTCTCCCCAGGACTCCATTGAAAACGGGTTCTTTAAGGCCCAATGGACTATCCTGGTAAACCAACGACAATAAATAAATAAAATAAATAAATAAATAAATATGCTAATGATATTGCATCACCTAGGCCAATATGATCCCATACTTGTTGAACAAAGAGCTGCAGAATGACTTTAAAGCTATTTGAAAATAGCAAAACAGTAATATGGTGCAATGATATGGGGTAGTGTAATCTGTGCCAGGGAGAGTTGGACAGTGCATGTGTAACATATATCAGCATAGCTTTGTAAATAATTGCATGTCATTTGACTATCACACTGATCTGTACAGATCCTTGTGTTAAAAATTTATTTGTAAAGTTGCTTCTGTCAAAAATGCATCAACAATGGGTTCTGCTGGAAAGAAGAGAGATATACATTTATGTCAGACAGTATTATTATAACTGATTAAATGTATATGTTTTAAAAGAGAATTCTGGAAGGAAAGAGGTTGATCTCAGTCCAGCTAATTTTGAAAAATAGGTTGAAAATTAAATGGGCTAGTTTAGGCCATAAAGATTTTATATTACAGGTCTGATTGTAGCAAGAGACAAAAATGTCTGGAAAAAAAACAGGACTAGGAATCTTACTGTATTGTCCTTAGGGGTGAACTAATTGCTACCCAGGAATGGTGGATGTTTTTGAAATTGTTATAACCAGTACTGAAATGATTTTCTAGATATTAGTGAGAGATATGATGGAACTCTCGCAGCGGCACTTTATTTTTTGGAACTGGACAGGAAAGATCTCTCGCAGATATCTCACACAATCACACACCTCATCTTGCCTTGCTATAGTAAGCACCTCAACTAGGGAACAGTAATTCTTCAGTCAGGAAAATACAGTGAGATTAGTTAAGTATTGTTTTTTCTGCATCTGTGTGAATCTATACAACTGTGTTATTTTTTATTTTGTCTGTGTCTGAAATTCCTATGTTTATTGTAACTAGATTTTCAGTATTCTCATGTTTTCTATTTTTATTATTATTATTATTATTATTATTATTAATAAATATTTCTATACCTTTCAGTGTGGCTTTGCCAGATATAATTGTTTATTTTTATATACTGATCTTGGCTATTCTTTATTATAAATTATTAACATAATTAAACCTGAGTAATTTATAATTTTTTAAGTTAGTGAGAGGATTTTTATTACTACTTTCAAAGTTATTTTAACTGGGTTCAGGGTATGTTGAATCCATAGGGGAATGAATTTCATGAATATTGTGTGTGTCTCTTTAAAAATTAAAAAAAAACTTTAATTCTAATTAGCACTGTTTAACTACTCAACTGGCAAGGACATTGGTAGTATAAAAGGAAGCAGAAACGGTATATGTACATTCTGATGAAGTCTCCAGAATGAGACGCAAGTGCTTAATTTAATTTGTGTTTTGTTCATAAACACATTTTTTATATAGTCTGTGGATTAGCCTGTTCTTCTTTCCACTTTGATGAAGATTTGGTTGATTAATTAGCAGTCCAATACCAAGCCTTGTACCCTATCTGGCCACAAATATATGAAATCCAGTATCACTGTTGACTCTTTTGGGATAGCACCAAATAAAATGTGAAAGGCAAACCCTTTGATTTTCCAAGATAAAACTTCTGTAGAATATATGAAGAATTGGTCTAGAAATTATATATTCCTTAAACCAGTTATTTCAATGCTTATATATGTATTATGGGAGAGTTTCAAGATGGAATTAAAAGCCATCTGCTTAGTAACAGAGGGCAGGTACTTCACTAAATGGGACAACACAATACTGAAATTGAGCAAACATCCTCTCATTGTCTCAGTATTTGTAAGCACTCTTGCCAGCATCAGTGATAAAGCTTGGATGATAGCTTAGATGACCCAGTACCAATTAGTAACTTGGACCATGGATGGAGCAGTCAGGGAAGGAAGGGTGGGCTCAGTCTGCAAGGACTGGGAGGTGCTAGCAGTAGAATGCACAAGTCTTCTTGCACAGTGAATTAGGATACACAATACATGGATGTTAGCCTTCATAATGGACATATAGAAGTGTACAACCACATGAAGAATGTACTGTGAGCTCTTCATCAGCATGGCTCAACTGCCTCCTTGACAGGCATGGGGTGAGGGCAAATATGACATAAAATGATTACATCTTCATAGCAGGGATATCAGCAAGGACACAAGCAACCCTCATGGCTGCCAAAAAGACTACATCCAGGATATTTTTTGCCTCTATGGTTCTGGAGCTCCCCTCACCATGCAGAAATGAATGAGCTCAAGTCAACTTGTGGTGGCTTGATCTTCAGCAAGCACAGGGTTGAAAAACACAGAAAATTGCAAGTACACTCAGTTCAAACCTCCTCAAATTGTTAAGGCATATAGACAGATCAAAGAGAAACTATCTCAGGCCTTAAATCAGACATCCAATCTGTGCATACACTGAGCTGCATTTTTGGCATGAACTCTAAAAGACAGAACAAGTAATTTCCTATGCTATTTGTTGAAGCTAAGCTGGTTGAAATCCTACACCATGACATTATCCACAAATTCTGGTACAGCACTTCTCCCAATCATATTAATACAGAATCTAGAATCTCCCCATGACGCCAGATACAACAAAAGCTGACACTATGCCCAATTTAGAGAAATTAGGCTTACACACCCTACAACCTGGCAATGATGCATTATAGGTTAACCCCATTTTAAAATATGAAGGTTACTCAACCTTTCATACAGCAGCTCGGAGAAAGGCACTTAGCCCAAATGGCCTAACTGCCATGTAAACATCACTAACAGATATTCTTTTAGAACACCAGTTCAAGTTTTTCAAGAGACATTCAGTGAGGCAACATTGCCTCCCTTCCTTAGTGTGCCAGAGCTCACTATGTCACCCAAACATGAAGGAAACAAAAATCAGGTGGCAACTGAAAGTGTTTAAACATGAGAAAGAATACAACGAACATGGCCAGAACAAAGGGAAATAAAACTGCAAAGCCCACAATTATAGTGGAGAGTACAGAGAACTCCTGGAGCAACCACATGTTGATCAAGTTTTGATGCATGAATGATTAAAGAGAATTTAACCCAAAAGATAAAAGATTAAAATGAGAGCTCAGTATATCACATTATGCAAATACCCTGTCACTGGGTTACTCATGGCTGTACACAGAAAGGTGCAACACTGTGGCACTACTGTTGCATTGAGGATTGTGCAAACACTATTATGCACTGGCAGCTGAGAAGCATTAGAACCAGGAATGACAAAGAATTACTGAAAAGAAGTTCTGTTAATATGGGATCATCCAATACCAACAGCTAAAAAACAATAACATGAATCATCGAAAATAGCTACACACAGTGACTATGGCATCCTGCACCCTGAGTAACATGTCTTAAAATGCCACGATATGCAAGCAGAATCTAGAGCAATAAGGAATAAAGCCACCCAGATTGTGGCAGGAGTAGGAGGTTAAGAAACAAAAAAAATTTCAATTATACTTAAATATGCTATGGATATCCTTAATAACATATGAATAGCAGAAGGAAGTATGGCTGGGTACACTACAGGTGCTGAAAGAGCATTCTTAGCATATATCAAACACTGAAGCAATACTAATTTCATGAATGAACTCTAATTGTACTCTCACTTAGGAATGGGGTCCATTCCTGTCACTGCATTACAAATCTTAAACATTTGGAGAAATTAAGAACTGAAAAGGACCCTAATTATAATTTTAGCCAAGAGGTTAAAGTTATTTATGGCAGTGCTGACATTCTGTAAAGGCAAGCCCAGGTACCTGTATAAATATATCAGGATTATGTTCAATAACCAGGCTTGTATGTCATCAGCTTTATTGTATATATTTACAGTATTCATGACATAAATTTTAGCCCATAATACTTGGAAACACAGGAGATTGTTATAGCCTTAATGACTCGATTATACGGTTTAGCATTATCTCTAGGGCCTGAGTGGTTATTATGTCTATAGCCACTGATAACTGTAGTTTAAATATACTGTAATTTGAGGAGCTCTCAAATAGTTTTAGGGATCACATCTAGAAAGCCAGAAGCCTTCTTGTGTGGGGATAAAATAATAGTATTACATGACAGAGCCTGCTTTCTCAATGGGAGCAACGGGGTTGAAAAATGGGTATGTCTTACATAAAATCACTATTTTTTTTATAATGGGCAAGTCTTCAATGAAGTTATTAACTAGTATGGCTCCCATGCTATCTAAGCAGTCAGGGATGGCTAGAAGAGTAATAGCCATAATAATCTATTATAATATGGATTTTCTAGTAGGATGTATAGAGTTACAAGCAAACAACTGTCTAAAAAGTGTCTGATCTGAGTGCATTTTTCCATGTAAATAAACACTACCTTTTTTTTTAAATTTCAAGTCTTTTGGGTTTCTAATACCATGAGGGGAATGGACCCCATTTCAAAGTCAAATTATGATTAAAGTTCGTGAAATTATTGTTTCACTCTTTGATGTCAGCCAAAAGTGCTCTTTACAGCACCCGCAATGTGCCCAGTAATGACTCCTTCTGCAATTCATATGGAGTTACATGTACTGGTAACATATCTAATACGACTGTAAAATTTTTTTATAAGACCTGTTGCTCCTATTACTATTGGAACTGTTTGGGTATCCTTCTTCCACATTGCTCTCATTTCTGCCTGCAGATCCTGATATTTTATGACTTTGTGTCTGTCTGTACGCAAGACACTGTAGTCACTGGGTGTGGCAATGTCAATGATCAATGCTACTCTTGTCTTCTTTTCTTGGACCACTATATCCAGTTTTCTAGCATCTATCTTTTGAACTGTTGGTAATGGGTGATCCCATGTGATGTAGACTTCTTCGTTTATTGTGATGCTTTGGGGCTCATGTTTCCAGTGTTTTTCAGCACTTTAATACCATAATGTTTGCACAATCCCCAGTGCAACAGTCTCATCACATTATTATGCCTGTCAGTATAATAATCCTTCTACCATTAGTATGTCGCAGCCAGCAATGAGGTGTGCAACTGTTTCCAATTTGGTTTTACAAAACCTACATTTTTCTGTTTCTTCCACATGTTCAATGGACTTTATAAACCAACGTGTACACAGCCCACTATCTTGGGCTGCCAATATTAACCTTTCAATTCTTGGTTGAATTTGCCTCTCCTTAACCGTTCCTGCATTCGTTCCTGATCAACATGAGGTTCTTCCAGAAGTTTTTTATACTTGCAACTATATTTATGCTTTTTCCACATTTCATACTTTCTCATCTGATCCTTCACCTTATATTCTTTCTTTTGTTTTTTAGCACATTCGGTTGCTGGTTGATTTTTATCTGCTTCTGGTTTGATTTCCATTTTGCTTGATGTCAATATGCTTCTGCTAAATTAAGCAGAGAAGTCATCTTAGATTTATTCTCCTCATGTTTCAAAACTTTCACTATGTTTGGATCTTCTCAGGTCAGCAGATATGTGTGGAGTCCCACGACTGCAGATCTATACATATAATCAATTTCAAGGAGGCCCATTTCTCCTTCAGAATGGGGACTATATAATCTTGGTATGCACTGATTTTTATAAATCATTTGGTGAGCATGAAGTATCCTTCTTTTTTTCCTATCTAATCTATCCAACACATTTTGGGGCCAGTCAGTCACTCCAAAACTGTAAGGCAGGGCAAATTGGTTTATAGCTTGGATTTTGTTCCGAGATGGCAGTGCTGTTTTTAGGACTAATTTAAGTCTTCTGAAGTATTCTTTATTAAGTTTTATTCACATTTGTTCATGTTTTATTGTTGATCCTTCATCAATTCCCAAATATTTATACACTCCTTCTTGCTCAAGTTCTTTTATATCACATTCTTGTCCCAAACAGAGGTTTTCCTGGCGTTGCAGTTTTCATGCTTTAAAGGTTGCTTTTGCACATTTATCAAGACCAAATGACATTCTTATATCCTCTGAAAAAGTTTTGACAACTTGCAGTTGTGCTTTCAGGTCCTCATCTGATGAGTTATGCAGTTTTAAATCATTGACAAAGAAAAGATGAGAAGTCTTTAGACTTTGTTGTTTTCTATGAGACAGATTATAGCCATGGCCTAAGCTGTTAAGTAGACAGCTTAATGGGCTAAGGGCAAGGCAGAACAGCAGTGGTGACAAAGAGTCACCTTGGAATATCCCCCTTTGAATTTGTATCCCTGGTATAATAATTTGTCCTTTATCATGGCTCAACTGCAAAGTGGTCTGCCACTGTTTCATGGTCACTATAATGCAATCAATTAGTGTAGGGTGTATCTTGTACATTTTTAAGCACTCTTTTATCCATGAATGTGGGATACTATCAAATGCTTTTTTATAGTCAATCCATGCCATACTTAGATTCTTCCCCTTTTCACAGTTCTCCACTATGACTTTACTTAACAACAAATGATCCCTTCTTCCATATGACTTTCTTTTATTGCCATTTTGTTCTACTGCCATAATTGAGTTTTCTTCTAAATGACTATAAACTCTGTCGGCATCAATTCCCATGTATAGTTTATATGTCGTCGGAAGGCAAGTTATTGGTCTATCATTTTTAGGGTAGCTTGCAGGTTCACTCTTAACTAGGAACATAATTTTTCCTCTTAACCAGGTTGGTGTCTGTTCTGGGTGCGCATATAAATAGTTCTTACTCATGGCTAAATCTTTGTGCGAAGATGTTAATGCTTTCAGCCAAAAGTTAGGTACTGCATCTGGGCCTGGGGTTTTCCAATTTGAGGCTTTTCCTAACTTTGTTTCAGTATCACTGGCTGTTACTTCATCCCATTTCATATCCTGTACCTTTAAACCTCTTATTCTTTCTTTAACTTCTTCTATCCATTTATCATCTTTGTTATATTCCACAGGATCTTCATAGATACTTCTCCAAAATGTATCTATTTCTTCTTTTCTGGTGGTCTTTCAATTACTTTAACCTTATTTCTCAATTCTCTGTAAAACCTTTTGGGTCATCAATAAATTGCTTATTTTGTACTTTTCCTTTATATTTATCTTTGTATCTTCTAAGTTTTTCCACCTGCGCTATTTTTAATTTGTTATATGCAATAGTGCATGATAGATCCTGGCCTGTTCTAATACTGTGCATTGCTTTTATCACATCTATCTTAGTATTTTTGTTGATCTGTTCCCTCTTCTAGTCTTCTAACAGTGACGCTTATTGTCTTAACTGCTTTATAGTTTTCTCTATTTGATATTTCCATGATGATATTCGATTTCTCCTTTTCCTTTCCCTCACTAACCTGTGTTCTTGTGGTAGAACTTTATCGATTATTAATTTAGCTGCACAGTAATATAGCCATTTACTTCTGTTATATCGCATGGATCTCTATGAACAATCCTAATTATTGTGTTCATTTGTTTTATCAGACTTTTGACATTTTGGAGTTTAGGTTTATTAACCTTCTGCAATGTCCTGCGGTGGTGGTGCTGCGGTAGCGTTGTCGCCTCACAGTAAGACGCTGTCCGGTTCGATTCTCAGCTAGAGCATCTTCTGCGTGTAGACATGCGTGAATGGGAGTACCTTCGTTGAAGGTTGTGTGTCAGGCCTGGCAAGCCGGTACATAAAAATCAACTGCCAATCATTAGCGGACCGGAGTTCCGCTGTGGCGACCCCTAACCGGGAAAAGCCGAAAGACTCTGATTAACCTTCTGCAATGTATTTCTTTCATTGAGCTTGATATATCTGTCTTTGTCTATTAAATCAAGCAACTCTTCTCTTAGCTCATTTTCTTCCAAACTGAGAGCACATTACTTGTTTTACAATTCCTGTGGGCATTCTATAGAAGATACTATAGCATCTTCCTGTGGCACATTCTCTTTAATTTCATCCTATGCCATCCGTTGCTCTATCATATGGGAACACACTGGCCTATCACTCCTCAACATTGACTGCATCAGAGTTTCCACAGTTTCCTGTTCCTTCTCTTGCTATCTCGCTTCAAGTGAATGTTTATACTAGTTTCCTGTGGAAGGCTCAAATTATCTTCATATGGCACCTGCCTAATTGCTTCCTGTTCCATTGGTTTGCCCTTAATTTGGATATCCATGACTCTATCCTGTTGTGGTGCTTTCTGAATTAGATTTTCTACACTGAATCCTCCACTTTGCAGGTACTCCAAAAACTCAGTTTCTATTTCTTTAACTTCTCCATTACTAATCTCCTTTTCTACTTTTCCCCTTTGTCTTCTTATTTTCTGTATTGTAAAGTTTTCCATGTCTGGATTCCTTTGCCTGTATTTCTCTTCAAATATCTTTGGTGCTGGTCTTTTTGTATTGGTTAGTTTTGCTTTCTGCTTTGCATAAATATTACACTATATTAAATCTCTATTCCTTTCCCATATCCATATTTCTTCTTCACATGTTTCCTTATCTTCCTGTTTCTCCCTACTTTGGGGACTCACTCCATCCTGCTGTGATGTAACCTGTGTTAGACCTCCTATACCAAATTCTTCACTTTGTAGGCACTTCGTAACTTCAACTTCTATTTTTCTAACTTCTGCTTTACTAATCTTTTTTTCTACGTTCCATCTTTGTAATATGATTATTTTTTATTGTAAAACTTTCCATATCTGGATGCATTTGCCTGTATTTCTCTTCGAATATATTTGGGGGTGCCTTCTTTACATTGATTAATTTGGCTTTCAGCTTTGCATAAATATTGCACGATATCAAATCTCTCTTTCTTTCCCATGTCCAGTCTTCTTTTTTTATACTTTTCAAATATCTCTTGATTTTGTTATTTATATTTTCGCACTTCCTCAGGTGCTTTTTTTACCTTATATGTGAAGTAAACTGTGGGATAACAGAGAACAGTGATAGCATTACAGAGACTCAGTCATTATCTTCTTTGAGGTGTTAGTAGATCAAAATAAAAAGTTCAAGAAAGCAAAAAAGAAATGGTAATACGGGTAATGCAATACAACATTAAAAGGTAGAAAACACTTTTATTACAGGATTACATAGCCAACTGGTTGTTCATGATAGTGAAGTGGAGAAGAACTATAAAGGCATGACCCAATGCAGGATGTGTTCTGTTAGGACAGGAGGGCCTCACCCTCATTTATGCTATGGACAATAACTGATGCATTGAAGACTGCAGGAAAAAAATAGAACGGACAGTGAAACAACAAGAAAGATACGCTTAGGACAGACAGGGTGCAGTGAGTACCAGAACAAATAAAACATGTTAGCAAAAAAAAGTAACATTCTACGAGAAACAAATATTACCAAATATTACCAAATAAAAGGAATACATAACAAAGGGGAGCAGACTGACACTACTTTATGCATCTGAGCTATATATTTGTTAATTTCACAGAAAGCTTTATTTTATAACCTGGAATTACAACAATACTGCCACTGATTTGAGGAAATTATCTTGTGTCTGTTTTCAGGGAGAAAAATTCTTCATTACTACATCCATTAGCCTAAAGCGCTACCTGCCTGTCTGCATGGATTGATGAAGACCAAAAATTTCTGTTTTACTACAATATAACGGACTTCAACTTAACATAATATGATCACCAATATGAGTTGTGATTATAAGCAGAAATTTCACAACAAAACTCTTGAAAAGTCATTGTACTAATGCCATGTTTAAAGCCCTGCACTTGGGTGCAGCAAAGCATGAACACTGGTTAAACTGTACTATCAGGCACATGTTATGGATACTTGTAGACATAACATTTTAAGTATATCAGATTATAAAAAAAAGTTATGTACTTTGCACAGTGTCCCATCTGTGTAGCCTTTTTCTTTCTTCCTCGACCTGTGGGTTTTGGATCCGACCTCAGATCTGACTCTGCCGCTTACAAAAGCTTAGACTCTGAAGCTCAAGCTCCTCCCCAACCCATAATGCCTCACTCCTCCCTGGTTACCTCAGATCGAGTCTGCTGCTACCATGTTTACTAATAATATTATCATAAATGCAATGTAATAATGACAGTTGCCAATAAACAGATAAAGAGCAGGAACTCAACAAGGAACAGAGATTCCTAAAAACATATCTGTCAGGTCATCCACAAAAGGGATAGGGGAAGGAAGTAAGGAAGATCAATGAAGAATGAAAACGATAACACAGATGGAATGTTATGGTACGTACATCATTTTTTTTTCCTGATGTTGTCATTTTCATTCCTCCCAATCTGTGGGAAACAGTCCCCAGCTATAAAAACCTTCGGTGGTCTTTATAGAAGGATATTCCAGAGCAATGCAGAAACAAAAGCAGCTCTACTTCTGGACACAATGTCCAGTTTGTAGTTGGAAATGAAGGTGTGGTAATTAGACCATGAGGCAGCTGAACAAATATCATCAATTGAAACTTTGGTCCAATGGGCTTGGGAAGTTGCCATAGATCTAGTAGAGTGAGCTTTAACTTGGTGAGGTAGAGGAATACTTCTGGATTCATAAACAAATAAAATGCAATCCTTTAACCATTTAGCTAAGGTGGTCTTGGCAACTGGTTTACCCTTTTTTGAATCTGAAAAAGATATGAAAAGCTGGTCAGATTTCCTGAAAGTTTTAGTTCTGTCTCAGTAAAAATGCAACTGTATGTGAACATTCAGCAGATGGACAGTGTATTCTCCCTTGTTTTGGAAATGAAAAAACACTGGTAAGTAAATAGACTGGTTTATATTGTTCTTAGTCGCCACTTTGGAAAGAAAGGATGGATTAGTACACAATGTCACTCTGTCCTTGTGAAAAATTAAGTAAGGGTATTTAGATGATAGAGCTTGCAATTCAGATACTCTTCTTGCAGAAGTGATAGCCACCAGAAAAACAGTCTTCCATGATAAGAATTTCAAACTTCAATACTTTGTCGGAGGGTTCAAAGGGAGGCAGAACCAGAGCCTGTAAAATTATAGTCATATCCCAAGGGGCGTTGGATCTTTGACAGGAGGATGAAGAAGGAAAGTCCCTCTAAGAAAGACCTTACACAATTTTGATGAGGACAAAGATGATACATTTTCTCCGATATGAAAATTCGAAATGGGTGCCAATTGCACTTTAACAGTGGAATGATTAGCCCCCTCATAGAAAATATGAGTGAGAAACTCTAGAACTGCTGGAACAGGAGCAGTAAAAGGATCTAATTTCTGTCATTTAGTCCAAACAGAAAATATCTTCCATTTGCTCTTGTAAATTCTTTTAGTTGAAGACTTGTGAGAGGAGATCAGAATGTTTTTGGACTGGAGATGAAAGCCTGGTAGAGATAGCCATCACTGGAATTGGAGAAACTATGTGGTTAGTTTCAGACCTGGGAGATCAGGATGAATCTGCACTGATGGATGGGATAGTAGATCTGTTCGAGGTTCGAGCGTACACGGAGGGCAAATCAGATGAGACCAAAGGAAGGTGAACCAGATTTGCCAAGGTCAGTAGGGGGCAAGGAGGATCACTTTGCTCTTCAACCTAAAAGTTTTCTGAAAAAACTTGTGGATTAAGGGGAGAGGAGGAAAGTAATCTGGGAGGCCAAGCATGGACCAGAGCATCCCTGGATGACTGTCCCTCAGGACAGAATCAAGGCAAAGAATCTGCTGCAGTTGTTATTGTGGGGAGATGCGAAGAAATTGCAGCAAGTTTGACCCCATTTATAGAAGATCATGTTCGCCATTGACTGATTCAGAGACCACTCATGAGGCATCAATAATACTCTGCTGAGCCTGTCTGCTAAAATGTTGTGCTCCCTCGGAATGGGTGTTGCAATCAGAAAGAAATTGGTAGATATCGCCCACTGCCACACTCTCATTGCTTCTTGGCACAGGGGGAAGGATCTGGTTCCCCCTTGTTTGCTGATGTACCAAACAACTGACATACTGTCCGTTTATACAGCAATAGTCTCTGGAGGAAGGAAGTTGTGAAATGCCTACAACACTAAAAAGACTGCTCTCATCTCCAAGACATTGACATGCAGGTTAGTGTTCTGTGACGTCCACGTGCCTTGGACCTGTCCAACCAGGAAATGCCCACCACCCCACCTGGGAGGCATCCATGATCAGCATGGCATTTGGGGGTGGAAGAACAAAGGAGCATCCTTAAAGAACCTCTGGGGAGTGAAGGCACTAGAGGAGAGAATCCTTGCACACTCATGATAGTTTGATTGTATAGCTGAAGGGTTGTTGAAGAAGTGACCACTGGACTGCTAAGGTTCATTTCAGAATTCTTATGTGCAAGCATGCTGTTAGTAACAGAATTATGGTGGCAGCCATGGAGCCCAGGGTCTTGAGTACTAATTTGGCTGAAGGAACAAGGATTGCCAAAATCTGTCTCACATGTAGTTATAGGTTTGTCCGAAGTAAGGAAGGCAAAGGTCTTGGTCGTATCCAAACACACACCTATGAAATCTATGCTCTGAACAAGCTGAAGCTGGGACTTTTGTATGATTATTTTTATACCCAAGGTAGGAGCTAACTGTAACAGGTAGTCCCTGGCCTGGATGAATTGATGCCTGGTTGGAGCTGTTAGGAGCCAGTCATCTAGGTACAGAAAAATGTGGAATCCTTGCAGTCTGAGATGAGCTGCAACTACCGACATGCATTTGGTGAACACCCTGGGGGCTGTGGGAGACCAAAGGGGAAAACCCTGAACTGATAATGACTGGCTCCCAGCCTGAAGTATAGGTGCCTTCTGGAGTGCCTGTCCATCTTGATGTGGTAGAATGCATCCTTCAGGTCCACTGCGCACATCTAGTCCATTTTCAAAAGAGGTAGAATGGACTAGATCATGATCATCCTGAACTTTGAAGTTTTTACCGACTTTTTTGGTACTAAAAAGAATCTTGAGTAAATGCCCGATCCAATCAGATCTGGTGGGACCTTCTGAATGACTCTTTTCTGTACCAGCTTTGAGATTTCCAACTCTGCTGCCTCTTTCTGACTGGGTGGAACATCCAGGAGAGATGTCTTTGTTTTGGGGAATTTTGAAAAGGGAATAAAGTATCCTCTGGATACGATCTTTTGCACACACTGATCATTTTTCATGGCTAGCTAGACATCTGGGTGCAAGGATAAGCACCCCTGACTCCCTCCAGAGAAGGACAGTGGGGCAACCCCTCAGGAGCGCTGAAAGGATCTGTCTGAAAAAGAATCCCAAGACCCTTGATTTTGCAGACCCCTTCTGCCACGTGGGCAGCATCTACCATTGTAACTGTTTCCCCCCCTGCCTCTGGGGAGTATTCTCCCTGTGACTCCTGAAAAACGACCCTGAGATTTTTTGACCACAGTCCTCCCCCTTCTGATTCCTGGAAAAGGATCTCTGGAGTGTAGAAAAATGGATTCTGATGGCAGACAGAGTCTTTCTATCTTTCTCACTACAGGACAGCGTGTCTCTAACAGTGGGCCCAAACACAGGCAATCTGTAAAAAGGGGCATTGATGAAGAATGCCTTGAAAGGTTCCATGAAGTTACACAGCTGCAGCCAGGCATGACGCCTAATGGCAATGGAAGAACAAGCAGCCCGAAAGGTACCCTCCGCCGCATGGGAGATTAACCTTATAGATGCATTAGATATTGACTGTAGAGTGGCCAATCTGGAGGAGAAGAATTTCTTGTTCTTATCAGACATGGACTCTGGGACAGAGCTAGACAGTTCTTTGTTTAAATCCCTCTATAGCCTAGGTAAATGGGAAAGGTAGTTTAAGGCTCACAGAGTGAAGGTAGATGCGGCATAAACTCTCTTACCGAATCTGTTCATACTGCTAGACTCCCTGTTAGGTGGATGGACAGAGCAGCTTTCCTGGGCCAGCTTCTTCTTAGTGGCCAGTACCTCCAGTACGTCCAGTCAGGGGGAGAACTGAGGATTCTGTCCACATGCTTAGATAGGTTCTACCATGTCCGGATCCTTCCAAGCCCTGCTTGATACCTGTTTAATGACAGCATCAGCAGGACCTCTTGGGCATGGAGAGGACTATTTCCACCACCTCAAAAGCAGAATGTGCTGGAGAAGCAGAAGATCATCCTCCTGGAGCTGAAACTACCAGGACAGAGGATCCCTGAGCCCCTTCAGCCCTCTGCTCTGTGAGGGAAGCTGGGACCAAGCTGTCAAACGTTGAAGCAGAGGTCAACTCCTCGAACTGACGTCAAGGCTTTGGCTCTGAGAGCAGCTTTGCTCAGACATAGTCAGAACTGAGAGAGTCAGGGTAGGTGCTGGAATCAAAGTGAGATCCACTATCAGGTTTGACACCTCAGCTCTCGGGGCATTCGGATCCAAGGTTTCTGAAGCAGTAAGTCAGATTGGAGAAGGAGCTAAGGGTCTAAAGGGTGACTGTCTGCCCACGTTCCTGATAGGGGACAGGGCTGGTAAGACCCCCATCTGGATCTGCATCTGAAGGAACTGCCTCATCAATCTGTCCACCTATGATTCTGAAATACTGTGGGTAGACCAAACAGAAGATGCTGTAGAAGGTGGCCTGGACATGATCCAAGGAGACCTCTCTATCTGAGGCGAACCTACAGAAGGAGTTGTGAGCTCTGAAGTCAAAGGAGCTAGGGCCCAAGGAAAAGATTGTATGGACTTATTTGGATCCGAAGCTCTGGGATCTGATGCCTTAGGAGCCTTGGCTGGAGGCTCATCTGAAGGCGAAGAAACAGACTTACACTGAGAAGGTTTTCTACACTCCCTGTTTCATGGTGCTTTTTGGCAATAAGTTGTGCCCTAAAGAAGAAGAACCTGCCGATGGAGGTAAAAGGCCCTTCAGAATAAGCTTATTCCTTCTGTCGACCAGTGCTCTTTGATGGAAGCCCTCACAGATGGTACAGAAGGCATCAAGGTGAGCAGGGCTGAGACAATATATGCACTCCCTGTGGACATCAGATAAGGGAATCTTGTGCCCCGAGAAGTGCATTTTTTGAAACCTAAAGGTTTCTTGGACATCTCAAAAACTTTAGAAAGGAAAGGAGGAAAGAAAGAGAAAAGACAACAGTTCCTGTCAAGAATGAACCAGTGGATGCAAGTAAGACAAGCTAATATAAAACTAGCGCTTTTTTTTTTTATCACAGAGTCAGAATTTAGGGTAGAAAAAAGTAAGGGAAGCTATAGTAAAAAAGGGGAAAAAAACAGCTTATGGCTGAAGACAAAACTTTTTCACTGAGAAAATGGACCATGATGCTTCTCCTAAGTGTGGAAAATGAGATCTGGAGTAACCAGGGGTAGTGTTGCATTATGGGTAATGGAGGAGCTCGAGCTTTAGAGCCTAAGCTTTTGTAAGTGGCCAAGTCCCACAGGTCAAGGAGGAATGAAAATGACAACATCATATCTTTTTTTTTTTAATTTCTCCAAGTCTTTTGGGTTTCTAATACCATGAAGGGAATGGACTGCATTCCTAGGTCAAAGTATGACTGAAATTCATGAAATTAGTATTGTTTCAGTCTTTGATGTCAGCCAGAAGTGCCCTTCAGAGCACCTGCAATATGCCCAGTAATGACTCTTTCTGCAATTCATGCAGAGCTACATGTATCGGTAACATAACTAAGTAAAATTATAAATTCATTTTTATGAGACACTTTGCCCCTACTACTATTGGTACTGTCTGGGTATCCTTATTCTACATTCACTTGTTTCTGCCTGCGAATCCTGGTGCTTTATGACTTTGTGTCTCTCTGTACGTAAGACACTGTAGTCACTGGGTGTAGCAATTTCAATGATCAATGCTACTTTTGTCTTATTTACATGGGATTACTATATCTGGTTTTCTTGCATCCATTTTTGAACTGTTGGTAATGGGTGATCCCATGTGATATGAACTTCATCATTTTCTATAATGCTTTGTGGTTCATTTTTCCAGAGTTTTTCAGCCACTTCAATACTATAATGTTTGCATAATCCCCAATGCAACAGTCTTGCCACAGTATTATGCCTTTCAGTATACAGTCCTTCTGCCATTGGTATATCACAGCAACAAGATGTGTAACTGTTTCCAGCTCTGTTTTACAAAACCCAAATGTGTCTGTTTTTCCCACATGTTCAATGGACTTTGTAAACCAATGTGTACGTAGTCCATTATCTTGGGCATCCCTCATCTTTTGGTTTAAATTCACTTCTACTTAAACACTCCTGCTTTCAATCCTGATCAACATGAGGTTGTTCTAAGAGGTTTCTATACTTGCAAATATATTTATGCATTTTCCACATGTCTTGTCTTCTCATCTGATCATTCACCTTATATTTTTTCTTTTTTTTTTTTTTGGCACAGTCAGTTGCTGCCTGATTTTTATCTACTTCTTGTTTGATTTCCATTCTCGCTTGACGCAGATATGCGTCGGCTAAACTAAGTATGGAGGTCCTCTTAGACTTTTTCTCCTCATGTTTCAAAACTTTTACTACATTTGGGTCTTGTGAGGTCAGCAGACATGTATGCAGTCTCACGACTGCAGATATATACATGTAATCAATTTCAAGGAGGCCCATACTTCCTTCAGAATGGGGAATATACAGTCTTGGTATGCAATGATTTTTATAAATCATTTGAAAAGCAGGAAGCATCCTTCTTGTTTTCCTGTCCAACCTATCCAACACCTTTTGGGGCCAGTCAGTTACTCCAAAACTGTAAGTTAATATAGTAAGAGCAAATTGGTTTACAGCTTGGACTTTCTTCCTAGATATCTGTGATGACAGGAGGTACTGCCAGCCATGTCAGGAGAAGTAGGGCAGTGGATGTGTGACATATGCCAACACAGCTAGCTGGAATTTTATAAATAATTATATGTCATTTGTATATCAAACTGATTTGTACAGATGCTTGTGCTGAAAGTGTATCTGTGAGGTTTGCTTATGTTAAAATGTATCAACAGTCTACCCTGCTGGAAGGAAAAGAAATGTGCATGTATTATTATAACTGAATTAAATGTATATGTTTTAACAGAGGACAGGAAATTAAGAGGTTAATCTTAAACTTCAAAATATATCTGAAATTAAATTACTTTATGAGTTCAGTCATAAAGATATTATCCCACAGTTTTGAATGGGCCAGAGACACAATGTCTGTGCTACAGAATAAGGTGCAGCTCCTGTAGGAAGAGTGGAATGGTTTTATGTTTTTATGACTTCCAACAGCTGCAGCACGTCTGCTATCTGTGTGCATGGTAATACATAGGTGCTAAAATCCTGCCAGCTTCTAGTGATGGGTGATAGCATGAGAACCAAAAGTCAGATGACCCAGGTGTATGTGACTTCATTCAGTACAGAAATAATGTTTTAATATTAGAGGAGACTGTATTAGAGGAGACTGAAGTCTCAGGGGTATTCTGCATTCTGTCGTGGATCTGACAACAAGGACCACTCACCCACAGCATCTTGCCTTGCAGTAGTAAGGAACTTAACTAGGGAACAGTAATTATCTTTAGATTAGTCAGGAAAATACAGTGAGATTAGAAGTACTGTTTTTCTGTAACTGTGTGACTCTTTCCAGTTGTGTTCTTTTCAGTATTCCTGTGTCTGAAACTCTGGTGTTTACTGTAATTAGATATTCAGTATTTTCTTGTTCTTTTATTATTTATTATTAAATATATTTAAACATTTCATTGTGGATGGTCCTTTTTAGAAAATATTTAAGCTTCGAGAGTATTTGCATATGTTTATTTGGTGATAACTCTGGCCACTCCTGAAAGCCTTGCTGTTTGGTAAACACTACCATCTGTATTAATATTAATTTCACTCAGTATAATCAGGCACCCTTGTAAGAGCCTTACAGTAACTGATTGGAGGCAGTGACTAGCTTATAGTCTGGGCAACGCTGGCACATAGGGGTAAGCTGAGCCAGCCTTTCCCAGGTGTGTGTGCGTGTGTGTGTGTTTGAAAATTAAATCTCAAAGAGTGTGTGTCAGCTACTTGGGCAGGGATATGAAGCACCGGTTACACAGAGAGGGTGTTGGAAGACCTGGTTTGGACATTCGGCTGAGAACATAACCCTACAGCTGTACCAGTGGGGAATCTTATTGGGGACCAGGAGGGAGATAGATAAATCCATACTCCGGGCTGAGTGTGTGCCCTGTGTGCTCTTGAGGGAAACTGTGCTTGATGCAGAGAGGTCTGCATCTAGGAATACTGAGTGTATCCATTTGTATTCCAAGTGAACAGTCTCCAGTGTCAGTGGTGTGGATTGAGGCTCCTTGATTACTGGCTCAGAGTGGGGACGTCACAATGCTGTTCTTTTCAGTATTAATTTAAATCTTCTAAAATATTCCTTACTACATTTTAATGACATTTGTTCATGTTTTATTGTTGATCTTTCATCAATTCTCAAATTATACACCCCCTCCTGCTCAAGTTCTTTTGTATCACGTTCTTGTCCCAAACTGATGTTTTCTTGGTGCTGTAACATTTCTGGTTTAAAAGTTGCTTTTGCACATTTATCAAGACCAAATAACATTTTTATGTCATCTGAAAAAGTTTTGACCAGTTGCAGTTGTGCTTTCAGTTCCTCATCTGATGAACTATACAGTTTTAAATCATATACAAAATGAAGATGAGAAGTATTTACACTTTGTTGTTTTCTTTGTGCCAAATTGTAGCCATGACCTAATCCATTAAGGAGACAGCTTAAAGGGTTAAGGACAAGACAAATGACTAGCAGTGACAGAGAGTTGCCCTGGACTATTCCCCTTTGAATTTTTATCCCTGGAATAATAATTTGTGCTTTATCATGGCTTAAATGCAAAGTGTACAATAGCCACAAACTAAACCAAAATACTACAGGCACTGCAGATATGTATTAGAAGGACCATCTATTAATATATTAAGCTATCCTAGACTATAAAAGTACCAGGACATGCCACCTGTAAAACAAAAGGGGTGGTGTATGTTCGTTTGTGCAGTGGATGTTCTAGTTTTTATGTAGGAATGACTACTAGATTGTTACATGAAAGGATGAGAGAGCATTATTATAATATTAAAAATAGAGATCAAAAAAGCACTTTATATTGGCACACACTTGAGTACGGGACATATAAAAATTTTCTTTTTTCAGTCTTAGAAATAGTTAACTGAAAAAACAACCACTAATCCCCAGAAGCCTTTGTTCCAAAAAAGCAGGAATACTGTAGCATTTTTTATGCCTTTCTTGCCCCCAAATTCTTGCGTTTCCATTGCCGATGAGGAAGAGGTCCGTTACCAGGGGTGGAGGACAACAGAGAGGCAGGAGCCTAGTACAAAACAAACGGAAACACGAGGATGCAGCGGTGAGCCCTTATACTATCAAAAAAGCTTTCCTCAATGTCAAGACTTAATGCTATATCTGTCTATGCATAGCTTAACAGAGGATGAGATTTCTATATTAAATAAAGGGCTATCGTTTTTACCAAGTACTGACTCAGACCTTTCTGACATTATACTAGATATTAAACAATTTACTCAGAATCTAATGCTTAAATTAACTTTTGGATGTGACATTGTGACTACTAATCAGAGTTTATTCAAGAAACTGAGTGCTTTTATACCTAAATTGAATCCTTTGGTGTAAGCGTCTGAGCAAATATGTATAAATGATGTGTATGATTTCTATTATAAACAGCATCTTAATAAGAAGAGGTTTGAACATTTTAATCTGACAAAAGTGCAATACTCTGCCCTTTGTGATTTAGAGAAGAACACTGCAATTATGATTTGGCCGGCCGATAAGGGTGGCCAAACAGTAGTGTTAGACAGGGATAAATATGACCATGCTATGTACTTAATGATGAGTAATACAGATTTTTATACCTTGATTACACGAACAAAGGTTAATGGAATGATCATGAAGGTAGATTCTGAAATTAGGGAGTTGAATTGTGTGGGAATGATAGATGAAGGCTTATGTCAGTATTTTACTGTGCCACACCCCTGCACATCTATAATTCAGGAAAGTACAGTTGTGTACACTTACCATAAATGTAGATGTTCAAGTGTTTTCACTGTTGCAGTCATTACATTTGGGTAATCTGCTGGCAGGTTGCTCTCAGTCGGCCTGAATTCCAAAGTCTTGGGTCCGGCGTCGGTTGCTGTCTTCTCTTCCATGACGTTAGGTCGTCAGGGGTATAAAACATGCAGCCGATGCCATTTTCTTTAGTTTTTCTTGCCCCCGATGTCAGGTGCCCCCAAAAAGGTAGCAATATTATATATATATATATATATATATATATATATATATATATATATATATATATATAAATATATGTATCAATATAAACTTTACCTTCATCTACAAGCAAATACACCACATAAGTTGTAGAAGATAGTAAAGGAAAGATAAACTTCAAAATGACATGGGGATGGCGGGAGGGTAACCTGGACTAAAACAGTGAATACACTTGAACATATACATTTATGGTAAGTGTGCACAACTGTACTATGTTCTTAGTGTTTCGCTGTTGCAGTCATTACATTTGGGTAGAATCCCAAAGCTATGGTTGGGAGGCTGTAGCTAAACAGCATTAGGTGCGGCTATAAGGCCCTGTAGCACTGCAGTGGCAAAGCCTGCCCTGGACTTAGAGTAGAGAGGCAAATGGTAATGCTTTGTAAAGGTGTAAACAGAACTCCAAGTAGCAGCCTCTAGAATGCCTTTGGTTGGTACTCCTCTGAGAAGGGATGTTGAAGTAGCTGCAGCTCTGGTGGAATGGGACCTAATGCCCTTGGGCACAGGTTTACCATGGTGTAAGTAGCAGAAACAGATGCAGTGGCTTATCCACTTTGAAATTCTCTGCTTTGAAATAGCCTTTCCTTCTGATCCTGCAGCATATGACACTAGTAATTCCTCAGTTTTTCTTAGAGCTTTAGTCCTGCTCAAGTAGACTCTTAGCTGTCTGTGAACATCCAAGGAATGCAGAATTTTCTCCCCTTTGTTCTGTGGATTTGGATAAAAAAGTTGGCAGATGAATTGTTTGGTTAAGAGCCACACTGGAAACCACCTTAGGCATAAAAGTAGGATTTGTCCTCAGAGACACCCTGTCCGGGTAAAATATGATAAAAGGCTCTACAGCCATGATGGCCTGTAGCTCTGATACTCTTCTTGCTGAAGTAATTGCTAGTAGCAGAGCTGTCTTCCATGATAAGAACTTTATATCCATGGTAGCAGCTGGTTCAAATGGAGGCAGGGTGAGTTTTTCCAACACATAATTGAGGTCCCATGCCAGTAATGGTGATCTTCTAGGGGGCTTTACATTTTTGGCTCCTCTAAGATACTGCTTTAGTAAAGGATGAGAAATGATTGGTGGCTCCGTGTTGTAATGAGCTGAAATGACATCGGCATGGATTTTGATTGATGAGAAAGATGGGCCTTTGTCAAGCATCTCAGTTAAGTATTGTAATATCTGAGGAATATTTGGTTCTGCTGTATCAGTTCCTTGTGCTTGATTCCAAGCACAGAATATCTTCCATTTGTCAGCATAAGATTTTCTAGTACTAGGTCTTCTGGCTTCCAAAATGACATCCATCACATCTTTACTGAGAGGTGTTGTTTGTATGATTACCTGATTAGCCATGCTGCCAGGTTTAGAGTCTGTAGTTGATTGTGCAGGATCTGATTGTTTTGCTGGGACAGTAGTTGTGGTGTTTGAGGCAATATCCAAGCTGGGTATTGAGACAAGTTCCTTAGGATTGGGTACCAGTATTGGTGGGGCCAGTCCGGGGCAATTAATATCATCTTTGGCTTCTCTTGTCTGACTTTTAGGAGGAACTTGGGTAGAAGAGGCAGAGGAGGAAAGGCGTAAACTGATAGGCTTTTCCAACTGAAGGATAGGGCGTCCACTTTCCATGCTTGTCTGTGATAAGTCCTTGTGCAGAATCTTTTCAGTTGATAATTTTGAGGAGAGGCAAATAGGTCTATGTCTGGGCTCCCCCATTTCTCTGTTATCACGATGAAGACTTATGGATTTAGTTTGCACTCATGAGGATCCATAAGGTTTCTGCTTAAATCGTCTGCCAGAGTGTTTTGTTTTCCTGGCAGGAATTGAGCTTGAAGATGTATTTGGTAGGTCAAAGCTGTGTCCCACAGTGCCATGGCTAATCTGCAAAAGTACAGTTTTGTACCTACCATAAATGTAGATGTTCGAGGATCCCCATTGCTGCAGTCCTTACTATTGGGTATAGTCCGCCGCCGTCCAGTCGGCCCGAATACCAGAGTATAAGGCTGACGTCGGTCAGGGCGCATTAGACTGACGTCAGTACGTCAGGGTACTAATGCGCATGACCGACGTCATATCCTCAGTCTTTTCTTGCCCCAGATGTCAGAAGACCCTAAAAAGACAAGGCCCAAAATACCTGCACCAAAAATATGTACAATACATACAAGAATATATACAAAAATATCAGCATGTAACCTCACCTACACAACCATCCCTAAACACAGAGGGGAAGGAGGGAGGGTAAATTGGACTGCAGCAATGGGGATCCTCGAACATCTACATTTATGGTAGGTACAAAACTGTACTATGTTCTTCGTTCCCCATTGCTGCAGTCCTTACTATTGGGTAGAATCCCAAAGCAGAGGTAAGGGAGGCTGGCAAATCATAGAGAAGCAGGAGCTGACAACATGCCTTGCAAAACAGCTGTGGCAAAACCATCCCTAGACTTAGAGTAGATAGGAAGGTGATAATGCTTAGAGAAAGTATGCACTGAACTCCAAGTAGCTGCTTCCAAAATATCCTTAGTTGCCACCCCCCTTAGAAATGCTGTTGAAGTGGCAGTAGCTCTAGTGGAATGCGGCCTAATCCCAGCTGGAATCTCCTTGCCATGATGGGAATAACAAAATGCAATGCAAAAGCCAATCCACCTAGAAATAGTTTGTTTTGACACAGGCTTGCCCTCATGAACTCAAAGCAAAAGAAACAAACAACTGCTGAGACTGCCTAAAATCCTTAGTCCTGCTTAAATAATAACGCAATTGCCTGTGTACATCTAAAGTGTGCAAAATCTTTTCCCCTTTATTTTGGGGGTCTGCATAAAAGTAGGCAAATGAATAGTTTGGTTTAAAGCCACACTAGAAACCACCTTAGGCATAAAGGAAGGATTAGTACGTAATGATACCCTGTCCTTATGGAAAATCAAAAAGGGCTCTACTGCCATAAGGGCCTGCAACTCAGACACCCTTCTTGCAGAAGTAATAGCCAACAGAAAAGCAGTCTTCCATGACAAGTATTTCAATTCAGCAGTAGCCGCAGGCTCAAAAGGTTGTAGAGTTAGTTTTTCCAACACAAAATTGAGGTCCCAAGCAGGAGTAGGAGCTCTACGGGGGTCTTATATTCTTTGCCCTCTAAGAAACTGCTTGAACAAAGGATGCGAAAACAATGGTGGGTCACAATCATAGTGAGCTGAAATTGCTGCAGCATGAATCTTAATGGAAGAGAAGGACAAACCTTTGTCCAATAACTCAGTAAGATATTGAAGAGCCACACTCAAATTAGGCTCAGAAATCTCCAAATTCTTTGCTGTACTCCAAAATAAAAATCTCTTCCATTTTTCTGCGTACACTTTCCTTGTACTAGGTCTTCTAGCTTCCATAATCACATTTAAAACTTGTTGAGGAAGTTGAGACCTGCTGTGTGTCAACACAGAATATGCCAGGCTGTTAGATGAAGAGAGTGAAGCTTGACATTGAGCAGATGACCGTCCTTCTGAGATAACAGATGAGGAATCAGAGGTAAAGGCCATGGAGGCTTCCTTACCAGACTCCGTAGTAGTGGGTACCAGTGTTGCCGAGGCCAATCTGGAGCTATCAAAATCATCCTTGGCCTGTCTTGTCTGACCTTTAATAGTACCTTTGGAAGAAGAGGCAGAGGAGGAAAGGCATACACATGAAGGTTTTTCCAACTGAAAGACAGAGCATCCACTTTCCAAGCTGTGTGATGAAACCCCTTTGTGCAATACTGTGGCAGCTGGTGGTTTAGTGGAGAAGCGAACAGATCTATGTCTGGAGTTCCCCATGACACTGTCAATTTTGAAATACATGAAGATCCAGTTTCCACTCGTGGGGATCCATGATTTGTCTGCTTAACACATCTGCTAAGGAGTTCTGTGCTCGGCAGAAACCTTGCCTGAAGAGTTAGTTGCAAGCTTAGCGCAGTCTCCCATAAAATCATTGCTTGCCTGCATAGAGGATAAGAATGTGTTCCCCCTTGCTTGTTGATGTACCACATGACAGTTGTGTTGTCTGTTAGAATCAACACCTGCCCTGGAAGAAGTAACTCCTTGAAAGCCATTAATGCAAACTGGACTGCTAACATCTCCTTCATGTTGATATGTAGATGCTGTAGTCTGGCAGGCCACTTGTCTTGTATCCACTTTCCATTTAGATGAGCTCCCCAAGCAATGTCCGAGGCATCTGTCGTTAAAATATGACTCGCCTCTGGCCAGGTCACAGAGAGTCCCTTGTTTAGGTGACATTCCTGAGCCCACCACAAAAATTCTTTTTGAAGGCAAGGTATTATTTGAATGACAGTGTCCAAATCCTGGCAGTGCTGTGTCCATACATTTTTGAGATACCATTGTAGCTTCCTCATATGCAGTTTGGCATTGGGAAGCACCAGAATACAAGATGCCATGAACCCTAATGCTTGAAGGACTGTCCTTGCAGTCAGCACGGACTGATGAGATAGTTGATGGAAGTAAAGTGATAGACTCTTTTGTTTGTCCGGGGTTAAAAGGCCATCTGGGCTGCTGTATTCAGTCTCACACCCAGAAAGCACATGTCTTGAGAGGGTACTAGACTGGACTTTATTTCGTTCACAGAATACCCTAGGCATCTTAGCACTGCTATAACATATTCCAGATGCTGTAGAAGGTCTTCCTTTTCTTGAGCCAGAATCAGGCAGTCGTCCAAGTAAGGATAGATTTGAATTCCTTGAAGCCTGAAGTAAGCTATCACTGGAGCCAGAACCTTTGTGAATACTCTGGGCGCAGTAGATAAGCCAAAGGGCAATGCAGAGAACTGATAATGAGAATTTCCAGCTCGAAACCGCAGATACTTCCTGCAACTTAACCTTATAGGCACATGAAGGTAAGCTTCCTTGAGATCTAAAGTTACCATCCAGTGATCTTTGCCCAGCAGAGGTAAAAGCTGTTGTAACGTCAACATCTTGAACTTGGGAATGTCCAGAAAAGTGTTGAGGAGAGATAAATCCAAAATTGGTCTCCACGTGTTCCCCTTCTTTGGTACTAGGAACAGGCGAGAATAAAATCCTAGGCCCCTTTCTGATACAGGGACTGGCTGAATGGCCCCCATCTGGAGTAACTGAGAAACTTGCTTGTGAGCCTCTTTTCTTTGTGGAGGAGGAACGTCTGGCATGCCTTTGAAAGGGGGCATGGTATGGAAATAAAATCTGTAACCGTGGTGAATGATATCCAACACCCATTTGTCTTGAGTAATTAAATCCCAATTTTCTTTGAAAAGAGACAGTCTTCCTCCCAAAGGAGCTGCCAGACAGAATCTACTGGCAGCTGCAAAAACAGGTCATTGGGTCTGTTTACGAAAGGACTGACCCCTGCCCTCACCAGAAGTCTGAGCAGGTGAGCTCCCTGTTCTAGGCCTAAAAGAACCTTGAGCCCTGCCCCTACCACGTCTAGACCTACCCCTAGACTGGGAATCATAAGCAGGATATGTCCACCCCTTAGTAGGCCAATTTCTACTAAACTTCGGTGGCTGCACCTGCAAAAAATCTTTAACAGTTTGCATAGACTTAGCTTTGTCCTCCATTTTCTTTAAAACTGCTTCCACAGGCGATCCAAACAACACATCAGACTGTAAAGGAGCATCCAAAATCCTTGTCTTAACATGCTCAGCTAAATTCTGATCCCTCAACCAGGCATGCCTGCGAAGAACAGAACTAGTAGCAGCCACCCTCGAGGAGGCCTGTACAGCATCAAAACCACATTGCAAAGAATGCTTACCCACTTGTTCAGACACATGAACCAAATCCAGCAACTCTTTACACTCAATACCTTCCGCCAAAGCATCCACCTTAGATTTTAATTGTGAAAGGAGATAATTCTGATATTTTAGCATGTGAAACTGACAATTCAACGCTCTCATGGCTAGAGTGGAAGAAGTATACACTTTCTTTCCCCACCTATCCAAAGCCCTTGCCTCTTTATCAGTGGGAACAGGATTTTTAACCACAGAAGCCTTAACACCTTTAGGCCCTTGAGAAATAGTTTCTGGGTCCGCCCTAGGACTCTTAAACAAATACTTATGAGCTTCGGGCACCCTATAATACCTATCAGGCTTAACAGGAGCAGGAGGCAAAGAGTCAGGGTTTAGGGAAGCCTCTGCAAAAACATCTTCCACCACATTCAACACAGGAGGAATAGCTAAGGGCCTATGCTGGGGTAAAAACAAGAATTCCTAAGCCTTTTCCTGGAATCAGAGTAATCCTGGCCTTCCCATTTAAAGTGCTCCCTCATGGAATGCAGAGTCTCTGAAAATGAGAAATCCTCAGGAGGAGAAGCTGTAGGAGTGGAATCATCCACATCAGAATCAGAATAAGTAGGATACTCCTGCAAGTCTTCCGCAGAAGACTCTGAAGCCTCTGAACACTGTTCAAAACTATCAAACTCCGGTTCCACCCTAGGCCTCTTATCAGGAGGGGCATAGAACCTCTAATCATAGTAATCAAATCTTCTGCCATTTTAAGCATATGTTTCTTAGGTACAGAACCCGAAATGCTAGGAGAAGCCCCCACTGAAGCTGAACTTGGCCTACCTCTCAAAGAAGTTTTGGCAACAGAAGGAGAGGCTCTAACTACCTTGGGAAGAGAGGGAAGAACAGTTACCTGAGAAGCCCCTCAGCCTGGCCTACCTCCTGAGAAGGCACATCCTGTAACAGTAAAGTTTCTGCCTGAGACTCCATGGAAACTCCTGGCAAAACCTCTGGCTCCACTGAGCCTTCTAAAGAACCGACGTCCGGGACTGCCGGTTCATCAACCCTAGGCTTCGCTGTTTTGTCCTTGCGCTTTTGACGAAGCGGGCCGGAGTATCCGGCGGCATTTTATAATTGCAACGCTTCCCAAACACTAACCTGGCACAGTCTAACCTCCTCTTAATAGTGCGTTTGTTAAACCTAGCACAAGAGCGGCAACCAACAACGCCGTGCTCAGGCCCTAAACAAGGTATACACAAGGTATGGTAATCCCTATGAGGTATCTGTTTCCCACAAGAAATACAGTTATTCACTTTTTCTGACATCCGGTTAAATACTGAGGCAAGAAAAAACCAAAATGTTCCCCAACGGGGTACTTAGCCAACTCTGTTTCGGTCTGAAACTCCGGTTTCGGAAATATTTCAGAATGCCAACCTGCACTCGCAAAACTGCTTCTGCATCGGACCATGCGGCAAAAGACTGATATGGCGCCGGTCATGCGCATTAGTACCCTGACGTACTGACGTCAGTCTAATGCGCCCTGACCGACGTCAGCCTTATACTCTGGTATTCGGGCCGACTGGACGGCGGCGGACTATACCCAATAGTAAGGACTGCAGCAATGGGGAACGAAGAACATGGGGGTATGAGTGTGTGCCCCCTTGCTTATTTATATACCACATGACTGTGGTGTTGTCCGTCTTTATCAGTAGTTGTCCTGGATGAAGTAAGTCCTTGAAGGCTGTTAGGGCATTTTGAACCGGTAGCATCTCTTTCTGGTTGATATGTAGATACATTTGCTTTGGTGCCCATATGCCCTGAATGCATCTTCCTGCCATGTGGGCCCCCCAGGCATAATCTGATGCGTCTGTTGTTAAGGTTTGGTTGGCAGGGGGTAGAGTGAAGGGCTGTCCCATGTTTTGGTGACAGGCCTTTGCCCACCATAGAAACTCCTGTTGCAGGCAGGGAATGAGAGGAATCATTGTTTCCGGACTGTGTGAATGTTGACTCCATAAACTTTTTAGGTACCATTGAAGTTTCCTCATATGCAGTCTTGCATATGGAATTAGTAGGATGCAGGATGCCATGAAGCCCAGAACCTACAGAATTTGTCTTGCAGAAGACTGGGTGTTTGTTGCCATCAGTTTGAAGTAAGTAGTCAGTTGCCTTTGTTTGTCTGGCGTAAGCCATCTGGGCAGTTTTATTCAAGCTTGCACCCAGGAATGTTATTTTTTGAGAGGGTACCAGTTGTGATTTCTTTTCGTTTATAGTATACCCTAGGCATGTTAGAAGCCTTTTCACAAATGCCAGGTGTTGAAGAAGAATGTCCTTGTTCTCTGCTTGAATGAGACAGTCGTCCAAGTAAGGATATATCTGTATACTTCTTTCTCTGCAAAATGCAATTACTGGTGCCAGGCACTTTGTAAAGACCCTGGGAGCAGTAGATAAGCCAAAGGACAGTGCAGAGAATTGGTAATGCATTAAGCCAGCCTTGAATCTGCAGTATCTTCTGCATGATTGTCTTATTGGGACACGCAGGTATGCCTCTTTTAGGTCAAATGTCACCAGCCAAGCATTCTTGCCCAGCATGGGCAGAAGCTGTTGCAAAGTCAGCATTTTGAATTTTGGAATGTCCAGGTATGTATTCAAAATTGATAAATCCAGTATTGGCCGCCAGGCCTTGTCCTTTCTGGGTACCAAGAACAGTCTTGAGTAAAACCCTTGTCCTTCTTCCTGTTCTGGCACTGGTTGAATGGCTCCCATATCCATGAGGGATGATTTTTGGGCAGATCTGGCCAACCGTTTGCCATTGGCAGAGTGTGGAAATGGAATCTGTATCCCTGTGATACTATGTTTAGTACCCACTTGTCCTGGGTTATTAACTGCCAATTTTGAGCAAAAAGTGCTAATTTTTCCCTTAAGGGTGCTGTCAAAAGATAAGTGCATGGTGTAGGCAGAGAGAAGTCATTGGGACTGTTTTCTGTAGGTTTGCACTTTATATCCCCCTGATTTGGAGGTAGATGTGCCTCATTGCTTTGACCTGTATGAATCTTGCCCATTTGAGCTCTGTCTGACACATGAAAGGACCAATTTTTTGTAGGCCAGTGTCTACTGAATCTTGGTGGCTGCACTTGTAAGAAGTCTTTAACAGTTTGCATAGACTTAGCTTTGTCTTCCATTTTCTTTAAAACCTCTTCTGCCTTAATACCAAACAGAGAATCATGCTGTAAAGGTGTATCTAGCAATTTAGCTTTAACATGATCAGGCAAATTTGTTCCTTTAACCAGGCATGCCTCCTAATCACAGATCCAGTAACTGCGGCCCTGCAGGAGGCCTCTAAGGAATCAAAACCACATTGCAAAGTATGCTTTCCAACTTGTTCAGCTGCATGCAATAATGCCTGCAATTCTTTATTTTCTGCACATTCTGAAATCAACATCATTTTCTGTTTCAGCAATCCCATAACATGTTGTTGGTAATTAAGCATGTGAAATTGACAGTTTAAGGCCCTTACTGCCAAGGTTTCAGATGTATAAACCTTTTTTCCCCATCTGTCTAGTGCCCTTGAATTTCTGTCAGAGGGGTAGGATTTTTTGCTGTTGAGGCCTTAATTCCCTTTGGACCCTGTGAAATAGTTTCACGGTCAGCAGCAGGGTTTCTAAATAAAAATATATGTGAGTCAGGGACCCTGTAATATCTGTCAGGCTTACTGGGAGCCGGAGGTAAGTAGTCAGGGGTTAAGCTTGACTCCGAAAACACATCATCCACAATGTCTAAAAAAGGGGGAATGGCTAAAGGCTTGTGCTGAGGGAGAAGAAGGAAATCCCTGAGCCTCTTTTTTGATTCTGAGAAGTCTTGACTCTCCCAGTGAAAATGCTCCCTCAAAGTAGGCAAGGTTTCTCCAAATGAATAATCCTTTGGAGGAGATGTAGATGGAATAGACTCCTCAGTATCAAAATCCTCATAGGGAGGTATAGGTATTTCCTGATCAGAAGAAGAATTAGAAGAAATAGAAACCTGATCTGAAGATTCATAATCAGTGTCTTGCCTAGGCCTCTTATCTGGAGGGGGATGGGTACCCCTGATCAAGGTAATAAGGGGTCTTCAGTCATTTTGATCATCTGTTTTTTAGGCATAGAAGCCTGTGCACGTGGCTCAGGAGTCAGTTTTTTAGTTTTAGAAGTTGTCTTTGCCTTTGGTTTTGCAGCTGTCATTGGTTTGATATATAAATGTTGAGGTCTGAATACACCCTCAGAAGCTGTGCCTGCTCAGCAGCTTCGGACCCATCCGAGGGAGATACATCCGTCGGTCTAATACCTTGAGTATCTTGCGGCATGCCGGACTAGACATGTGTGTCGGTAGAGGCCTGCGACTCGAAGGTAGTGGGTATCAGGGGCTGCGAAAGTGTCTCACTGAGTACTGGCGAACCGGTGACTGGCTTAGGAGAAGCTTTGTCGTCCATTTTGGATCTCGACTGCCCTTCTCTGTCCTTTTCTTTGCATTTTTTATGTACTTTGGTAGACGGATTGCTATCCGACGACATTTCTGGGTAGTTAAATCTGTTTCCAAAATACTTTGATGCAAAAATATACCGACGCTTAATACAGCATTGGTTAAATCTAGCACAAAACCGACAGCCAGGCACGTTGTGATCAGAGCCCAGGCAAGGAATACAGTATAAATGGAAATCCTTATGAGGTATTTGCTTCCCACAAGTAATACAATTGCTAACTTTTTCTGACATTGGTAAAAAGCAAGAAAAAAGTTTCCCCAACGGGGTACTTAGCTTTAGTGAAGACTTCAGTTCTGAAACACAAACTCAAATATTTCAGTAGTCGGCTGACCGGCACTTGCGAAATGCTTCTGCTTCGGGCACCGCGCGGCAAAAAAGACTAAAGAAAATGGTGTCGGCTGCATGTTTTATACCCCTGATGACCTGACGTCATGGAAGAGAAGAGAGCAACCGACGCAGGACCCAAGACTTTGGAATTCAGGCCGACTGAGGGCAATCTGCCAGCAGATTACCCAAATGTAATGACTGCAACAGTGAAACACAAAGAACATCTACTGAAAGTACACAAAGACAATAAAAAAAAAAACAGTGAGACCGATAGTGGCTGGGGCTAACTGGTGCACTGAGCCTATATCAATATATATTGAGAAGAGCTTGAGACTCTTTTTGGATAAATCAAAACATATATTGAGAGATACAGAACACTTCCTCAGGGACTTGTATGCATACACAATGGAGAATAGTTTGGGAAACCAACTCATATTAGTTACATTAGACGTAGTCTCACTATTTACCACAATCCCCAACAATTTGGGTACAGAGTATGCAATTAAATATATGGAATCTGATTTGGGTACCAACAGTACTAAGATATCACAAATGAGGGAGTTACTACATTTGGTTTTAGAGAATAATGTGCTTATGTTTAAAGAATCCATCTGGCAAGTTAATGCCATAGCGATGGGCACCTCGTGTGCGAACAGCTATGCAAATGCAGTGATAGCCACTTGGGATGGTGAATATTTAGTATAAGGTCCATTTAACAAGCAGATTCTGTTTTTTAGAAGATTTGTAGATGACCTCTTTTTATTATGGGATGGCACACCTGAGACTCTGATGGAGTTTGTTGACCTTCTTAACAGATCCACCCATTTTTTGGCATTCACTGTGAAATGGTCTTATACGAACGTAGACTTCCTAGATGTAACTATTTTTAGGGATAATAGGAACATGCTGGGGACTAGACTCCATAGGAAAGAATGTCGAGTCAATCACCTACTTAGTAGAGAAAGTATGCATCCACAGTACATTTTTAGGAACATGGTCCAAAATCAGTTATACAGGGCTTCTACACTTAATGTGAGTGAGAAAGATTTTCAACAACAGATTAATATCACTAGCAGTGAACTGGTACATAGAGGGTATGATATAGATATGATACAGAAGAATATAGAGAATGTGGTAAATATGAGAAGTGCTAGAGCTAAACCTTATTTCTCTGAATCTATACAGGCTGACAGTAGTTGTAATCTGAGAAGGAGACAAAACAACAATTTAAGAATGTCATTCTGTTATTCAAGGAATATTAGTCAGTACACAAGCATTATTTGGAAAAACTGGAAATTTTAATGACAAATGAGCAAGTTAGTAAATACTTGGACCCAGTACCCCAATTTATTTTCAGAAATAATAAGTCCTTGAAGAGACGTCTGTGTTGCAAGGGATACTAATAGACCGGTTATACAAGAGGCAACTACTCTCTGTAGGAAGTGTTCTTTTTGCCCATATATCAACAGTAGTTCTAGCTTTTTACATCCAGATACAGAGTATAGGATAGTGATATAGTTTTAACATCAAGGCCACCTGCACTAGCATGCATGTGGTATATTTAGTGGGTCTATATCACTTTGACGAAATGGCAGCAGTTTGAAAACCATATGTTCGAACTTCTAACCTCGAAGTGCAAAACCATCGAAGGCTAAGAACAGCGATTTTTTTCCAAGGGAAAAAAATCGCTGTTCCAAGAAACACACACACAACACAACACAAGCACACCAAAAAACAGCAAGCCACACACATACACTTAAAATCCTACATCTAACCCTACACTAAACTGTACATACAGTACTATCTATCCACTTACCTTAACCAAAACCCTAACCCTAAGGTCCATCACTATCGCACACTCACCTGACCCATGCCCCAACCCTAACTCACCTACACCGCCATAACCATAAGGTCTGTCACTATCGCACACCCACCTCACCCGTACCCTAACCCTAATTCATCTAACCCACACCCTAACCCTAACGTCTGCACAATCGCACACTTACCTGAACCCTACCCATATCTTTCCACCACAGTGCTGAAAATAGTGAAGCCACAGAAACGGCCCACCGAATTCTTTCCCTGGGTAAGAATTTGGTGTTCCGCGGCTTTGCGATAATTAGTTTTCCAACTTCACAGTTCGAACATATGGTGTTCGAACTGCTGAAGTTTCAACGAACTGACAGGAACCCTATTTAGCTGTATGTAAAGTATGTAGCAAATTTTATGTTGGGAAGACTGACAGGTGCTAAAAGACAGGATCAGGGAACATGTATATCATATAGGCAAGAAAAGCATGTTCAATGCATTAGCAAAGCATGTTGCTAATACGGATAGCACGCATAGTTTTATTTTTTTTGCTATAGGAATTAATTATGGTAATAAGAGAAGAGGGGACATGAGACTGAGGATGGAAGAAATGGAAGCTCAGTGGATTATAAGGCTGAAAGCGAATGCTGGACATGGCTTGAATGATTGCATGACCTGCTTTGAAAGCTAGACCGTTATGCAGAAAGTGAGTTGCATGAGAAGTTGGGTATATTACTGGAAATTGGAAAACCACACAAGAACACAAAAACCAAGAGGTAAAATGGCTGTACCACGAAAAAATAACTCCACAGCAAACCAGGAAGGTTTTATTCCACTTCGGAATCAATATATTCAAATATACAGAAAAATGCACAAAATATTTCTCTCTAGCACCTCGGCAAACTCGCCTTTACAGAGTAAAGATTTTTAACATTACTTTCATTCCCCTTTTATACAATCCATAAAAACACTCCCATTCCCTTATTCAATTAAGAAAACCATTAAAAATTAAAGTCACAGTATTATAAAAAACCTTAATATACTAAAACTCTAACTTTTACAATAAACTTTTCCACGAACAATCATAGTTAAGTCCATTTGGTCTAAGTGTATTAAATTTTAATATAAGACATAATTCTTTTTTTCTTAATAACTGTTTTACATACTGTTCATTTCAATACTTATCATTTTCTATACTATCTATCACTGTAACTTTTAACCCTTCTATTTTACCTTCATGATAACTATGAAAATGTGTAGCCATCTAGTCATCATCCAGCACATACCATCAAGGCAATTCCATATACAGAATTTCATAGAGTTAATAGATTGTGTAGTAATTCTATTATTAGAGAAGAGGAATACACACAAAGTTATAATAAATTTAAAGCAAGAGGGTATCAAGAAGAGAATTTAAAGGAAAGTTTGAAAAGGGTTAAAAATCAAGTGAAATATAGAAAAATAGGACGAGGTAGTACACATAGTGATTCTAAGGATGTTGTGTATTTTGTCTCTACTTTTTCTGTATTATCAGATTGTGTGAAAGAATGTGTGATACACAGTTGGAATTTGCTTAAAAAGGAAGTGCATTTTTTAACAGATAAGCAGATTAGTTTTTCATACAAAAGGGGCAGAAGCATCCAGGATTTTTTGGTACACAGTCGTTTTAAAATGTCAAATATGCCAATGTTTAGACAAATAAAATATCAGGGTACCAAAAGATGTGGCAAATGCACTATTTGTAAGTATATAATACAACAATTTGAAAAAAATAATGGAATTCCTTTTGTTACAAGGGAAGCATTTAATTGCAACTCAGTAGCAGTCATTTATGGAATTGAATGTCCTTGTAAGAAATTTTATGTGGGTGAAACGAAAAGATCCCTAGCCTGCAGAATCAAAGAGCATGTCAGGGATATCAAAAATAATAAAGATAGTAGTCCTTTGGCTACACATTTTCATAGTTATCATGAAGGTAAAATAGAAGGGTTAAAAGTTACAGTGTTAGTATAGAAAATAATAAGTATTTAAATGAACAGTATGTAAAACAGTTATTAAGAAAAAAAGAATTATGTCTTATATTAAAATTTAATACACTTAGACCAAATGGACTTAACTATGATTGTTCGTGGAAAAGTTTATTGTAAAAGTTAGAGTTTTAGTATATTAAGGTTTTTTATAATACTGTGACTTTAATTTTTAATGGTTTTCTTAATTGAATAAGGGAATGGGAGTGTTTTTATGGATTGTATAAAAGGGGAATGAAAGTAATGTTAAAAATCTTTACTCTGTAAAGGCGAGTTTGCCGAGGTGCTAGAGAGAAATATTTTGTGCATTTTTCTGTATAGTTGAATATATTGATTCCGAAGTGGAATAAAACCTTCCTGGTTTGCTGTGGAGTTATTCTTTCGTGGTACAGCTATATTACTGGAAATATTATTAAATGCTACCTTCATGCTCATACACATATATTTGTTTTTATATGATGTATGCATATATTTCATATATATATATATATATATATATATATATATATATACATATATATATATATATATATATATATATATATATATATATATATATATATATAATATTCATTTTATTTAATAGTGTTTAAATGAATTTTAGGATGTGTATCTTTAAGTGTGTAATTTGTCTTGTCATGTGATTTTAGTTCAATGGTTAAATGTGGTGTTTTAGGTATTCAGTTCTATGTTACACCCGGAGAAGCATTTGGTGAAAGCGCTTGTGTGCATTTTATCAAAAGACTGTTTTTGAACCTGGAGCCTTGCCTACGTTGGTTGTTTTCTACTTAGAAACAGTTAAGTTAGATGTAAGGGGAAGCGATTTTAAGAATTTTTTAGAACAAAGAGAAACCTGGTAGAACACCAGGACTGAATGAAGTTATTAGTATTAAATGTTTTTTGAAATATAGGAAATTGTATGTAAATAAATAATGCCTTTATAGGTTTAAGATTTTAAAATTTCACTGAGGCACTTTAAATGGAAATTGGTTAATAGTGTGATGTAATGAAGTGTTAATGAGTGTGTATATATAAGTATGGCTGTTTTTAAGTGTGGTTTTTACTTCTGAAGAAGTTGCAAGATGAAAGCGCTGAAAATAAAGTATACGCTAAAGAAGTTTGGTTATTGTTTCATTCCTTGTGCCATCACTAGTATTTTGGTTTAACTGCAAAGTGGTTTGACTGTTTCATGGTCACTGTAACGTAATTGATCAGTGTAGGGTGTATCTTATACATTTTAAGCACTCTTTTATCCATGAATGTGGGATACTGTCAAATGCTTTTTTGTAGTCAATTCATGCCATAGTTAGATTTTTCTCCTTTTTATTGTTCTTCATTATGACTTTATTTAACAACAAATGATCCTTTGTTCCATATGACTTTCTTTTATTATCCTTTTATTCTAGTGACATGATTGAGTTTTCTTCTAAATGAGTATGAACTCTGTCGGCATCAGTTCCTGTGTATACTTTCTAAGTCGTCAAAGGCAAGTTATTGGTCATAAATTTAAGGATTGCTTGCAAGTTCACTCTTAAGTAGAAGTATTGTCTTTCCTGTTGTTAACCAGGCTGGTGTCTGTTCGGGGTACACATAAAAATACTTCTTACTCAGGGCTAAATCTTTATGCAAAGATATTGATACTTTTTAGCTAGAAGTTAGGTACTACATCTGGGCCTGTTTTCCATTTAGGAGCTTTTATTAACTTTGTTTTAATCTCTCTGGCCGTTGCTTCCTCCCATTTCATATCTTGTAAATTTGAACTTCTTATTCTTTCTTTTACTTCTTCTATCCATTTATTATATTTGTTATTTTCCACAGGATATTCATAAATATTTCTCCAAAATGTTTCTATTTCTTCTTTTTTTGGTGGTATTTCAGTTTCTCTTGACCAATTCTCTATAAAGCATTTTTGGGTCATCAGTAAATTGCCTATTTTGTACTTTTCCTTTATATTTATCTACATATGTTCTTAGTTTTCTGCCTGTGCTGATATTTTTAGTTTACTATTTGCTATAGTGAATGATAGATCCTGATCTGTTATAATACTGCATGCTCTTTTTATCACATCTTTCTTTCTGAGGATTTTTGTTGATCTGTTCCCTTTTCTGTACTCTTCTAAAAGTGACACTTCTTATCATAACTGCTTTATAGTTCTATTCAATACTTCCTTGATGGCATTCAATTTCTCCCCTTCCTTTCCCTTACCACCCTGTGTTCTTGTATTGTGGTAAGACTTTATCTGTTATAATTTAGCTGCACAGTAATATATCCTATTTACTTATGTTATACTCATGAATCTCTATGGACAGTCCTAATTATTGTGTTCATTTGTTTTATCAAACTTCTAACTTTTTGGGTTTTATTGACCTTATGTATTCTAGTTTTACACTGATCTTAATATACCTGTCATCTCTATTAAATCAAGCAACCCTTCTCTTAGATCACTTTCTTCTAAACCAAGGACACATTATTTGTTCTCCATTTCCTGTGGACATTGTATAGAACGTTCCAAAGCATCTTCCTGTGCCACATTCTTTTCAGTTTCATCCTGTGTCATCCATTGCTCTTTCACATGGGAGCTCACTGGCCTATCACTTCACAGCAGTGACTGTGTCAGGGTTGCCACAGTTTCCTGCTCCTTCCCTTGATGTGCAACTCCAACTGAATGTTTGTTCTGGTTTCCTATGCAAGGCTCCAAAGTATCTTGGTCTATATAGTGTTTTTCATGTATCTGTTATATTAATAAACACAAATTTGCATTTGAAGCTTCTGACAGTTTTTCTTGGGGAAGTATTTTCTTTTTCCTCTAATTTCTCTCTTAATATTTTCGTATATCTTCTGTCTGGAAATTCTGGGCTTCTTGCATAATAGTAACAATACATAATTTCTTTCTTATCCTCAATAGTTCATTCTATTGTCTGTATGGCTCTTTTTTGGCCTATCAGTTTTTGTGAATGTTTGTGGACTGCTACTTCCTTCTACAATGGGGGGGGGGGCATCTTCCCTGTGGGCCTGACCTAGCCCCATTGTAGGAATGTTTCTGTCTCTTGAGGACTCTACACTGTCATTTTTTTCCAGTCCTGGCAACAGAGCGCTTACTAAGATTGGGCACTTTTTATCTTGGGTCTTGTGCACCCAGCTTTTTTTTTTTTAATCTACTTCTGTCCTTGATATATGCTATACAAAATACAGTCTATATATCAATGTCAGCTTGGTGAGATTTTGTGAAAAAACAGGGTCCAACTTGTGAAGGTACTCACCAAGACTTGAGGATGAATTAAATTCCAGCAATACTATTCTCCTTTGCTTGCTGATTTATCATCTCTCCATTTGGACCTCAGCTTTCTTTGAAGGCTGACTGTTGCTGCTGAAGAACAGGAAAGAATCAATAGCAGCAATTAATATTCTGTGAAGGGTAATTAAATGTGCTAAAAGCAAATACTCTGAGATATAGTTAGAGGCTATATGTCTTTGTCCGGGTGCAAAACCAGATTATAGCACTGTGCCTTGCGTTAGGAATACCACCAATAGGGAATGCCATCTTAAACAGGGAAGGGCAGCTGAGAAGTTCAGTTACTGGAACAATTCACTCACTTCCACAACACAGCACATACTGTTTTCCCCCAGGAGCACTACAATATTTTAGAACTTTGCCACAGTCACATTCAAAACTAATGGTAAAATTAAGCAGCTACTACTCACAGGCCTAATGTGTTTACTTTTAGTACATGACCAAAGCAGATGTGATACAAAAGTGCAAATGTAGGATGAAGTCTAATATTTACAAAGTGCAGTACAAAGACCTGGAAGAAAGGAAAAATCTCACTGGCTCATCCGCTGGTATGTGTATCAACAAACCACAACAAAAACAACCATAAGCCTGAAGATGACTTAAGAACAGGGATATGGTGGCAAATGCAAGAGAATATTCTCCAAAAAGTATCAGGAAATGGGTGGTGAGGAAAGATAGTGAGCAGAAAAATCAGCATGATAGTCTCATATAAGAATCTCAGATTGTGTACACAAAGAAAAATGCAAAATGATGAAGTGACGAATTCCTATACTTCTACAACTGTGGGCATAAACTTGTGAACTAATGATGGAAAAATAGCAGATATACATTTTCCAAATTTATGAAAGCTCTTTGACTTTGGATACAGAAGTACTAGCAGATGGAGTTAATGGTTTGTTTTTATAGCATTACAAATGCTACTAATTTTCATAACCAACAGAATATGTGTCACCCGATGGATAGCTAACTGGCTCACAGACAGGACCCAGGAAGTTAGAATTGGGGAGTCCACCTCTACAAAGAGGCCAGTCACAAGTGGAGTCCCTCAGGGATCAGTCCTTGGACCACTCATTTTTTGCATTTACTTCTCTGAAGTCAAAGCTAATGTCAGTGGTCTCTGGCTAACTAAATTTGCAGATGATTGCAAATTAGGAGCTGTCCTTGAATCACACATTGACACAAATGTTCTCCAGGAGGGGCTGATACAAACAAATAACTGGTGTCAGAGCCATGGACTAAAACCAAATGCCAAGAAATGCATAATAGTATCCTTCGGGAAGTCATCCACCCCTGGTAACTATCATATTGACAACACACCCCTTAGAGTTGACCCAGTAGTCAGGGACCTAGGGGAACACATCGATAGTAAGCTAGCCTTTGACCATCATTTGTCTATCTATAGTAGTGAGGAAAACATTCTATGTTGTGCAACTTATAAACAAAGGTATGGCATCTAAGTCTAAAGAAGTCATTGTTACACTATATTCTGCATTCATCAGACCTGTCATTGAGTACAATGCCCCCTCTGGTATGTACCTAACCAGGCATATTCAACAACTGGAATGTCCACACAGGTTTTTCACTAAAAGAATACAGGGCTTAAGTAAAATGTCCTATGCAGACCACCTCAAGGCACTATCCCTGTATTCTGTCTCCCACAGGCTTTGAGGAGAGATCTATGCCTGACATACAGGGCATTGTCAGACTCAACTCTGCTGGACCTCCTGCATATCCACAAAATAAACAGCACCAGAATTACCCAGTCTAAAGACTTAAACCTTGCCTGTGATATAAGCAGGACCTGCTGGAAAGTCAGGTATGTATCCCAGATATTACCCTGTCTCTGGAACAGACTCCCCATCCATGGGAAGCAGAGTTCCTCCCTAAACCAATTCAAGTGAAACCTGGACAACTGGATGGGGAACAGGAAATTCAACCCTGGTTTGGCGCTTCTGTCTCTAATGGACACAGGCAAACTGTAAATGGTTCATCTCCCAGGCCCTAGCTTGTAAATGTTTCATCTCCCAACCCACTGCTTACACTTATCAAAGGAATCAGATCTTGTCAGAGATTTGGGATACATGGCTAGCCTTACAAGGCCCTTGTGGCCGTGAGCCTGGTAACCACCTATGAACCTACAAAATGTTTTTCCTCTATATCAAATGAGCCATCTGTCAATGGATTTAACCACCATTTCGTAACACTACACTTACCTTCTACTTCTTCATAACAAGGAGCAATTCCATGGTAAGTCAGATTACACTCGGTACAAAATGCAAACAAACAGTTACTGCAAACACCCATTTCACTGTCTGGTTCTTTCAGCACTGCAGTTTGACAGCTTAATCGTGGACAGTATACAACATCTGTCATTAGACTCAGACCATTCTGCAGCAACAGGCGGTCATAACGGGAAAATGCCTCTTCTCCAACCAGTTGCTTTACCTGCATAACAAGGCAAAGATATTTTTAAAAACCATGACTGTAAGTATTCTAAAGCCTCTTTTGCTGTGTTTCTCTACCAAAATACATATCCTTTTCACTCAGATTTTGATATCCTTATGGTCATACCTCTTAACCTCTTAGCACAACAAATCTGGACTAAGGCAAAAATAATGGGGGACAAAGGCCCCAAAATCAGGTAAATTATTAAATATTGCTCTTATAAACTTAGAAAGTTGTTATAATAGTAGGTTTTGCATTTGCATGCATATGCTGGAGGATATAAATTCTGAAACTTGTGTTATTTGGTGCCTTCAATCCTCAATAATTGTCTAGAAAACCACACATTTTCTCAGGAATACACCAAACATATGAGGCATACCTCTGGACAGCTGAGAGGTATACTTGTGGTTGCTCATTACTGTTTATCCTGCCAGCTAATCTTTTAGTTTTTCAGAACTCTCTCCCTAATGAAAAATACAGCAAGCCAATCTACCTTCCTCCTGCATTCAACTCAAGCTTCTTCTTCAGCAGAAAGACAAATCCTGACATGCATATGCTATTTATATAAAATGAGTGCCATACAGTCTTACCATGAATAATTACAGGTCCACAAATATATCGACTCAAATAATGGGACCCTGTTATACTTTATTACATGTTAAAAATTAGCAGCAGTGTATACCTATCTTTATTATGTGTGCCTTGTTAAGTTATCCTATATACAACTATTGTGTGTCCTTTTTATAAATTTAACTTCAAAAGCACTCCATACTACCTCATTTGCTCCTATCTGTGATCATTACAAGATCATATTATGAATGTCTTCCATTTAACTAATTACATTTAAACTACAGTTGTCTTCCTACTTGTATCTTCCAACCCAATGATATTATACTTACATACCCACAACCACTGTTTAGCTTAGTTTAAAAATCTCCAATACTTTTAATCATGCTCTACAAATAGAACACACACAGTTTATTTAAAAACGAAAACCTTTTCAACAAAACTTACAACTGAGTAGCCCTTTGATAAAGGTAAATGGTAAAATTAAGTTTTGATCAACAGTGAATCACTTTTTTGAATTGTAATTATATAAGAAGGATCAATCTTCAGATACATTATGAATGAGCTAAACTTCAAGGCTATGACAGACAGTAGTTATGTACCTGCTCTATAACCTAACCTCTTCATTCTTCTTATATTATGACTAAATTCCTATGTTTTTTACTACTAGTGATTGATGATACTTTCTCCATATTTATTTTTTTTTCTTTCATCACTTGTTGATACTGGTACAATAATGCTGTTTAATTTATCTCCGTTTTTATCACCCTGAATTCATCTGGTAACCAACTAAATTCCTGCTTTTATGTATATATTCTGTATATGTTACTGTAATCAAACCAACTAAATTCTTGACTTATGTATATACTCTGTATATATTACTGTAACCACTATGTGTAACACTGTTTCTACTTCTGTACTAATTAATGTTTAATTTATTTTCTGCATCTATGTTCTTGTCAGAGCTTTTTTCCCCAGCCTCCACCGAAAATGGGCTCTTTTAGGCCCAGTGGACTTTCCCGGTAAACAAAAGCAATAAATAAATAAATAAAATGTAAGGCACTGTAAAAACTGCTACATGCTCACAGTAATGCATTTCTTTTAATCTGACCTTAAATTTCTGTGAAGCGTGCTAGTATATCCAGAATAATAAGGATAAACTTTCAGCAAAAGTACCATGTTGTGAGTATAGGCAGGCACTTGATGTTCTATACAAAAATAAATAAATAAACAGATAGAGGAGATCAATTATAGCATGGTTATTGTTTAAGCTGGGATGAATAGTTTAAGAAGATATTCCCTCCTACATATACAGAAGGTACTACTAAACATCCTGACAAATATGGAAAAGCATATCTGCAGAGCGCTAACCCCACATCACCCCATATGGTGGCACCTGAATATCAAGACATAGTGCCATTCAATGCCTTTCAGCATGGAGCAATATGTGTAGCAAGCAGAAGTGGTCTATGCCAAGTAGGCTTCACCGCTCTCTCCAGGGGAGAAAATCAATGAAAAAGAAAATGTCTGTTCCCACTGTGTGTTTTTAGATCTCTTCAAATTCTTAAAGAAAAAAAAAAAACAATAAAATCGGAAGTGAATATGGTTTTGCTAAACAGCAAAACTTTGATAATGTTTCTGTCTTTCGGCTTTTCCTGATTAGGGGTCGCCACCGCGGAACTCCGGTCCACTAATGATTGGTAGTTGATTTTTACATGCCGAGTTACCAGCCCTAATGCACAACCTTCAACGAAGGTACGCCCATTCACGCATATCTCCACGCAGAAGACGCTCTAGCTGAGAATCGAACCGGACAACGTCATACTGTGACGTGACAAGGCTACCGCAGCACCACCACCGTGGGTAGCAAAACTTTGATAATAAAATTAGATATCTAAAACCTTTCTTCTGAGTGGAGAGTGGGGACATCTGTAGCATTACAGAAAACTGGCTTAAAGACCCAAAACATATGTCATAAACACCAAGGTATAGGTTTCCTCCCCTGCTGCAGATGAGATAGGAGAGGTATCAGCATCTCAACATTTAAAAGTCTGATTTCAAGGGAAAAGCCAGGGTTAGAAATTGGCCAGACAATAACTAATACCAGCAGTATGCACTTTAATATTAGAGAAACCTACTGTATGATACATTTGTCCCCCTACATGCCATGCAGATTTGTTGACAGATGTTCAGCATTTAAAAATAAATGGTACTTACGTATTATCGCAACCACTTTTTCGTGGTAATACCGCTCGCTTCTCTGTGCGCAGATGTAGAAGGTGATGCTGCCGTTATATCAAGAAGTGTGTTTTCCTTCACACTGGAAGGTTGTTTTAGGCAGGGGTATCATGGAAAATGGTGCAGATCATGGTTTTGGTGTGCTTATGCTGTTTTTTGCGCTCGCCGCTTCTTGATTGCTAATGCACTGATAAGCCGTCGGAATGTATTTGCATGTCAGTGCTGATAATAGTACCAGACCAGTAAGGAATAAAAGGATATCAAGGCTTGTCACCGCATTCCCTGCCATCACCTTTATTAGAAACTGTATGCTGCAACAACAAAGCTTGACAGCTTTTTTTCGATTTTTTTTTTTTTTTTGGTCTTTTTTTTTTGTGTAGCTGTCAAGAAGTAATAGACAAGTGGACAACTGTCAGCGTGTGAGTCTGTTATATTAAGCAGGGCTCACGGCTTGAGATGTGGAATGCATGTTACACAAAACAGCTGTGGGAAATGTATCTCCAGTGACATGATGTCGGGGAGATGACATAGCTTGAAACAAGCAGTTATTCCTCACATGTCATACCGTCTTTCCTACCTAAACAATGACTTTTAATAAAGTTAATGTTGTCAATCTGATTCTGTATATACTTATAGTTAAATCGACACACCAGGAAGCGAGCGGTATTACCGCGAAAAAGTGGTTGCGATAATACGTAAGTACCAAATAAATAAATGAAAATACAATTTTCATGTGGGATTTTAACTACACAAACACCATAAGGGTGAACTATTCAGCATCAGATAAATTCACCAAAATACTAACCAACTATGCCAATCAAAACAAGTTGGAACAAACAGTAGGAAATTCAACTAGGAATGGCCATTTCTTATGTATCATGCTGACAAACCTAGAATATTACAGTTCTGTAAGTAAACTTACCATAACAGTAGATGTTTGCATGATCACTGCTGCAGCAGCCTTCGCTACATGGGTTATATCCTGCCAAGGATATAACATTTGGCCAGCTTCCAAAGCTTCAGAACACCTTCTACATGCTCAAACTGTTGCTCAAGCTGAGCTACCTATAAAGCTTAGTTTGTACGCCAAGCCCTTCAGAGCTTTCATGCCAAAAGAGAGAGAGGGAGGCTTAGCCTTGAGAGGCACAGCTAGGAGTAGAAATATGCATAAACATCCTGGCAAAACAAAATACTCAAAAAACTAAGGTGGATGGAGGGAGAGCACAGCTACCACAGCAGTGATCATTCAAAAAAATACTGTTATGGTATGTTTACTTATACAACTGTACTATGTTCATCATATTTATCACTGCTGCAGTAGCCTTAGCTATATGGGTAGACTACCCTAGCTTGCATTATTTTGGAGATGGAAGGGGAAGGGTCTGGAAACTGCTGGGAAATGGTCCTAGCAAAGCTTAATATAGGCCTAGAGAAAAAATCAAACTTGTAATGTTTTGTAAAGGTATGTACAGATAACTAAGTTGCTGCTTCCTGAATACTTCTGGAATCAAACCATTTCTAAAACGCCATACAAGAAGCCAAGGCCCTGGTACAGTGGGCCTTAATGAAACAGCACACAAAGACTGTTGGCTAAAAAGCACTACAAATCAATCCACAGCAACACTCAATAAGCAGTCCTGGATAATCACTGAAGCACAATACTGTGGCAAAACTGCTCAAACCTTCAGTAATAATAAAAAATATATTTATTAAAAGTCAGATTAAGCGCTTTCACCCACTCACCGTGGGCTTCATCAGAATCTGATTATTCACTTAAAATCACATAATTTATACACCCAACCCACCAATGAATACAAACTATAATGTCACATGGTCTGATTGTGCATACTGTAACAAAAACACTGCCAAAAATGCATATCTAAAACACTAAATCCAGTTCACTATCTAAAATTATCCAAATATTAAAAGCATTTAACTATTACTTCATATTACACTTGCATATTATGTTATTTGTTGTATATAAGAGCTCTAGTATGTAGGACAGGTTTAATGGAAATAGCATCGTTGATACCAGGAAAGTTAGTGACATTTAACAGCAACTGCCACTTGGCCTCTTTTTCTTCTAATAATATATTTTATAGTTACCACCTCTAGGGTTAATTTTTAAAATATCTAAAATGGCAAACTTGAACATTTTGCACTTTTGCTACTGAATGTTTATATAAGGGATTGTTTGCGTTAAATTTCCTTATTTCTTATAGATGTTCGTATATTCTATTTTTAATGATAGTTTTACCCACATAGTATGCAGGGCAAAAAGCGCATTTGGCTAAACAGACTATGTGTTTAGTGTTACAGTTTCCTCTTTTAAAATATAAAAATGTTTGATTTATATTTTCAGGTATAATATTCTCTGTTTCTAATACGGCAGAACACATTGACTACAGCTTCCACATTTCTTAGTACCCCATGTGTTTCATCTCTCAACGATATGTTGTATGTATAATAACTCTCAAATCTATTCTTCAAATTCTTGCCAGTTTTATATACAAAATTAGATGTATTTCCGGCTATATTGTATACCTCTCTGTCACACTTCAAGATGCTCCAATTTTTAGTGACAATACTCTTAATAGTTTGTGCAGCTGAATTATATTCTACAACACATGTTCTCTTAAATGTGTCATTCTCATTTCTCTGAGCTGTAGTAGACCTGTTCCTAAAATGGGTGGATGTCTGTCACCCCATTGCTCCTTCACAGAGTTAATGGTATTAACTACTAATTTTGTAAGGTACCCTCTATCCATAAACATTTTTCCTATTAGATACATCTAATTTTGTATAAAAAAACTGGCAAGAATTTTCTAAAACTATCTACTGCCAATGACAGAAATCGAGATTCAGACTTTCTGGAAAGGAAAGGTGACTGCTGGGGGGGCATGATCCCCTTGAAAAGTCATTCTGACTTGTTAGACTGTCCTTTGTTTTGGTTGGTTCTTACCTTCTTTTTGACCCCCCCCCCCGCCATTGCTTCTTAAACATATGTTTACCAAAATTTTGCTGAGACTGTTTATTTTGTTTCATGCCAAAATTGGACAAGGTTGTCGAGAATTTCTTGGAAAATTTGAAGGAGGGCTGAAAAATCTGAAAGATTTCCTGACCCTTCTCATCACACTTTTTAATAACTTCTGCAGCAGAGGGTTCAAAAACTAACTCTATGTCACAAGGAGAACTTAAAATCTAATTTTTCCCATTATCTAGGAGGTTCTGAGAATACAGTCAGACAAGCCTCCTCAAAACAGTACCAATAACCATAGCCTTGGAAGAAGTAGCAACAGAGTCATACACACACTTTAAACAATGAGCTTTGGTCTGTGAAATAAAAGAAACTAAACCATGTAAGCAAATTTTTCCTTACAAGAAGCAATTGCAGACAAAACATTCTTCATAGATTCACAATTAGACAGAATAAACTTTAATACATGAGCCTGACAGTTCAACATTCTGAATATCAACGTTGCAGAAGTATACACTTTTTTTCCCACACTTATCAATTATTTTACCATGCTTGTCAGAAAGTGAAAGATTGGAATTAACTGAAAGTTTAGCAGCAGTAAATATATTGCTGCTGAGTCAAGTTTGGGATGAGTGAATAAATAAAAACTTGAAAGACTGAAAAAAGATAATAATGGTAGATTTCTGGTAGCAAGGGGCTACTGGCAAGAGAAATGGATTGAGTTGGCATGTATTTATATTCTACCTAAAACTGCTATTATGAAACAAAGATTTTGGGAGAAATAATCAGCTTTCAGCAGGGAATACTACTTATAGGTGGGACTAGAATAAAAGCTGCTGTTAAAAAGGGATAATTAGTACAGCATATAAAGTACTCCACAATAACTACAGGAACCAATCAGAGGAGGTTAGAAAAGATTGGGAAGAGAGATTGGATAAGCAATTCACAAAGAAACAATGGAGGACATATGTATGGCTCCCAAATATGCAGCAAAGTCTAAATGATTTAGGATTTTTGATAGGAAGTGTTTGCATATGTATTTTTATACCCCAAGCAGACTCCAAAGAATTTTTTCCTCAGGCAGATGACAAATGTTGGAGGTGTGATTGGGAAGAAAGAGGTAACTGGGGACATATTTTCTGTAGTGTACTGAAATGGCAGACTTTAAAAACTTTCTACAGAGTACTCTGTCAGAAATAGTGGGTGAACAAATGGATAAAACTAAGGAAATGATTTTTTGAGCTGGGATACAGGAACTGAATTGCCTAGGTATAATAAGGCCTTGTTAAGTTTAATTCTGGTGGCTGCCGAAAGAGCAATTACAGGAAAATGGAAATGAAAATCTAAACCAACCCTATCTCAAGTAGTGAATAATTATAACAGATATAAAAGAACAGGAAGTGGAATCTTTAGAAAAGGATAGGAGTAAATTACATAGACAAAAACAGAAATTGTGGGAACAAAACATGCAAAAATGTTTTGGAGGGGGAGTGAGTTTTAAGGGAAGGCAGGAACTAAGCAATTTATGTAATGTTGGATTGATAATTGTAGAGAAGAATATATGTGATATATAATGTTTGCAAATGTAAACATGTTAATATGGCTTGTTTTCTTTTGTTAATTATATGTTTGTGTGTATCATAAGTTGTAATTCAGTAAAGGTGTTAAAATATAAAAGAAAAAAATGAAAGACTGAGGAACTTTATATAATCAATCTACCTTTTTAGGGACAGCAGATTGACTATCTGGAAAACTGCACGCAGGGACACACACATCATCGAATTCTGACACCACAGGAGGGACTGAGAAAGTTTCTGGAAATTCCATTTGTAACAGTTCATAGTATTTTCTGAAGGAGTGAGACATTTCAGTGTTTTCCCACTGAAAACACTGGCATGTTCTGGGAATAGTGTCAGAGAAATAGAAACCCTCACAGACAGAATCAGATATCATGCTCTCCTCTGAATCTGAATCAGAAATCTGAGAAGAAAACTTTGCATCTGTCCCGTTATCTTCCTGTCCTGATTCAGAATCTTAAATCTCTTCAAGAAAAGAATGATCCCTTTTTCTTTTGCCAGAAACAACTCTAAAAAGAATGATCAATAGCCTAAATTAGAAGAGGACTAGACCTAATAAACTACACTTGCCCACAGAAAATAGAGCAGGAGCAAAATATGTGTTTAGTTTTTGTTTCTTTTTTACAGGAAAAATGGGGCCAACAGAGTTGTTAATGGCAGCAGCAGCTTTCACAGGGATGGGCACAACATTCAAGCTACACATAGAAGACTTCCCTGCTCCCTATCCCAGGAGCAACAACAGTGTCTCTCCCTTGTCCATTCATGGGACCCCCACAGCCACAGAAAACATGGCTAAGCCATAGACCATAGTGGCTGTAGGTGCTAAACCACAAGGATCCAGGGTTAAAGATGACTGGACTGAGGAACAGCTTTAGCCATAGCACAGTCACCCAACAATGCTGAGGCAAACTGCTAGCCTGCTGTGGTGATAAAGGCTATTTACAGGCTATTGACTTTGTGGCTGGAAGAAGGATTGACCATGGTGCCATTAGTTTGTTCCATAGTCAAGCCAAAAATAGTGCCTCTTTCCTAGGGAAAACAAGCAGCACAAGCCAGTAAAATTGTAACGTTCTAAGAAAATCACTTTTTACCAATAAAAACATGGTAAAATGTACTTTAATGCACTTTGCCAGCCCAAAAAAGTAAAATAAACACATTTTCCAGAAAACAAAATGGATTTAAAAGTTCTTAACAACTTTTAAACTAACAGGAAAAAGTGCCCTCCTATTTAAGAGTACAGTTAAGTCTTGTAATAGTCCATTAAAACACTAATTCCTAGCAAAAAATAACTTTCCTAACCAGGAAAGTACATTTACACAGTAAATTTTAAATGTGGAAGTTTTTCCCCAAAGGGAACTTATCTGCCCAACAATGAAACAGCACTAACTGACTGTTGATCCTCAAAAATCTATACAGCAGTGCTCTCTTCTGCAACAAGAAAGCTTTGAAGGGCTTAGTTCTCATACCTGTCTTTTTAGGGAGCTCAGCCCAGCTGTATTATGATTTGGGTGTGTGGAAGTGCTCTGTAGTTTTGGAAGCTGCCTGGCTGTTACATCCTTGGTAGGATATAACCCATACTGCTAGGACTACTGCAGCAGCAATCAATATGATGAACATCTTTTTGCTCCATACCCATAGTTATATATTCTGTGATTTTTTTTTTTTTTAAGATTATACCAATTTCTTTAAAGATCAAGTTTAAATGTGTAAAAAAACTTTTGTTTTCACAGAAAAAAAGTATTTGCATGCATCTTTATGCACAGGAACACTTTTTTGTGTGAAAATAAAAGTTAATTTTGCAGCCATTTAATAAGAAGTATAGTTTTAAAGTCTTCTTCTATAACAAGCTAAACACACAGAACCATGTTTAGGCCATTAATATTAATAGGAGGGTGACGTTCCTTATGTCATTTTGGGTTCCAGCCCTAAATATGCTGGATTAGAATAAGTAAGTAATTGCAAATTAAGTTATGTAATTGCTAAACTGTTCATTTTTAAACTCATTTTATTTGTAAACTGATGTGAAGCGACATTTGCTTTTCTATAAAAACACAGGTTGTTTCACACCCTTAAACATGATCTTTAACTTAAGATTAAAATCAAACTCAGTCACAAGCAAATTGTCCTTCCTTGTCCTTATCAATGGAAAGTAACATGCAATAAAAGACTAACTTAGGAAAACAGACAGTGATAGTATTCTAGATGACCCAAATAAATCTTTCCGGGATACTTTCACTGAGTTGTATGAATTCTTAATATCAAAAAAGCAAAATCAAGGATTCCAAACTTTGAAACACTTCCTTTATTAAACCACAAAACTTTTGAGTACAAACGACTCTTCTTCGTTCACTGAAGAAGAATCTTTTGTGCTCGAAAGCTTTGTGGTTTAATAAAGGAAGTGTTTTGATGTTTGGAATTCTTGGTTTTAGTTTTTTGACTTTTGTTGGTGCCCTGGAACCCTTTAGCTGTTGTAGCAACTTTTTTTTTTTTTTTAATTCTTAACGTCCACATTTATAAACACATATTGGTAAGACAAATATATACATCTACTTCAACAAAAAACTTTGATGGTAGAATCATAAAATTAGTAAAATATACAATAGAAAAATAAGTATTACCTAGCTTTCAAATAGAATACAGTTATGAAAGCGAGTCTAGCTTAAAGAATAGAACCTTAGGTGAATAACAATAACCATACAGAATATTATATTCATAAAGTAGCAGAAAGTATTCTAAGAGCTAAGACAACATGGGACTGGAGAAAGGAGATTCTGCCAATAGGGATGACTGCAATTAGGGATACAGGCAACAGGCAAGAGGGGGCTAGAATTGATTGGAGAAAACTTGCAAGAGAACCAAGGTATGGGAAGCAAATAATTAGAGAGAGAAAGGTAATAGAATGGGAACAGGCCAAGTATTTTATATGGACTGCAGGCTAGAGATTGCCTTCCCTATCAAGGATTTATATGAGAGTTTAGGCAAAGAGAAAGAAATAGGGATCCTAAGTGAAATTCCAGCACTGGTAAAGTTTTTAGTAGAATTTAGAACAGGAGCTGCTGTTAAAAAAAGAGGTAATTAGTAGAGCATATAACAAATTCAGTGGTGGATCCAGGAATTCGCAAAGGGGGGGGGGGGCGCAGTCTGCTTAGTTGACTAGTGGGGTGGAAGCAGGAAAGTGGAGCACTAAGTTTGGTGTCCATGGTGGACGTGCTGGGCAGGGATGCTGGGTATATTGGGAGAAGGATGCTAAGGATGGAACTGTCAGGTAAGAGGAAAAGAGGCAGGCCTAAGATAAGGTTTATGGGTGTGGTGAGAAAGGACATGCAGGTGATTGGTTTGACAGAGCAAGATGCAAAGGAAAGGAAGAAATGGAAACAGATGATCCTCTGTGGCGACCTCTAATGGGAGGAGCCAAAAGAAGTGTGTGTGTGTGTGTGTGTGTGTGTGTGTGTGTGTGTGTGTGTGTGTGTGTGTGTGTGTGCGTGCGCGTGCGTATGGTATGGATGCTAATATTAATGTGAGGGATCTAGTCATTCCTGTTCCTATATATTGCACTCTGAAGCTCTAGAATACCTTTCTGGGAGGTAAGTGTAAACTTGGAGAATCACAATAATAAAACAACAAAAGTTTCTTATAAGTTCATAGGTGTTTACTAGACTAACAATCACAAGGGCCTTGTTAAGCCTAGCCACGCATCCCAAATCTCTGACTAGTTTTGATACCCTTGATAAGGGTAAGCAGGGGCTTGGGAGATGAAACATTTACAAACAGCGGTCTGGGAGATGAACCATTTACAGGTTGCCTGTGTCCATGAGAAACATAGTGCCAAACCAGAGATGAAATTTCCTGTCCTGCGTCCAACTATCCAAGTTGCACTTGAATTGGGTTAGGGAGGAACTCTGCTTCACATGGATTGGGAGCCTGTTCTATAGATGGGGTAGTCTCTGGGATACATACTTGTCTCTCCATTGGGTTCTATTTATATCACAGGCAAGGTATAAGTCTTTAGAACAGGTAATTCTGGTGCTGTTTGTTTTGTGGATATGCAGGCGTTCCATCAGAGTGGGGTCAGACAGTGTCCTGTATGTCAGGCATAGATCTCACCTCAAACAAAAAAAAAACAAAAAGGATATTTTTTCAATTCATGAAGTTCTTACTGGGAGTGAGGATCAAACCTTGCACTTTGTGTATGGGGGGAGAACACCCTAACCATTATGCCAATTGGTCTTTCTGCTTGGCTGTTATATCTGTTTGCACACTGGCAAAAAAACAGTCATATTAAATATTTAAGGATGAGGTATTCAGTGTCTTTAAGCTGAACAAAATGCCATTACTCAAAACTCATTTTGTAAGGCATGTAGTGCATGCCTGGTTACATCCATGACCCTATATGTGCATGTCTGGCTACATCCATGAACCTATATGTGCTTGTGGAACAATATACAGATAACCTTATATATGCTTACAGAACAATACACAGATTGTAAGTCAGGAATGTAGTCACAATTTTCTCTTGGTGGTTACACAATCAAATGATTATTGCCTCCACCCATATCTCTTAGCTGCCCATGATTTTCAGGTATGTCCCACTTTTGGTTCAAAATCTTTCTCTGTCATTAAATATATGGACTTAATTAATATCAGAAAATGCATGCTAATCCAAGCATTGTTATTGGGTCATTTTTTTTGTCATCAGTATTAATATTTAAAAATTGTCCCTGATTAGAGACCCTTCTACCTGCTTCTGGACAAGGGTGTAGCTAGGCATACTGCTGGTACTCTACCAAATACTATTTTCTATACATTAGTTAAAGAAACCATGGCTTTTTTTAAGCCACACTACGTCCACAACTGTCTAAATTAATGCTTCCAACAGGAGTCTCAGACTGAAAAAAAATACTTTATTACAGGGAAACTGATGCAAAAAATTGTTAATGGGGGGGAGGGTGAATGTTTCCACTTTTCAAATGACAGGTGGTTTGTGCGGCAACAACAAGAGAACACAATTACATATATTCCCTGCCTGCATCCCTGCTTCTGGAAGTAAAACATTGAGACCTATGCCCCTACCCCAAATACATGCATGAACAACAAAACATGTTCAGATCAAAGCCAACAGTACAGTCCCAGGTACACTTGAAAAAAATATATACAGTATTTGCTTTTGTCTATGTAGGTATATCCATACCTCTCAACTGTCCAGATTTTCACAGAATGTCCACATTTTTCCCTAATAGTTTTGATCTCTTCATCATAAAATCCTGTGTTTTTCTGGCAAATCACTAAGGACTGAAGTCACTAAATAATAATGACTTAGATGCTTGTCACGGGGCAGGGTGAATGCTGGGGCTAAGTAGTAGCAAAGTTGATCTATCATGTCTAGAGTGTATTCCTTTTTACCCCATGATCTCTGCAACAGTTTGTCCCGGCAGTTCATTGGTACCAGCAAGGGTGATAGTGTGTGATGCTGTGAAGAAATTATAATCATGCTTTCTGTTTAATGTTTAAATGCACAACAGTCTGTTTAGGTTTAGACTTAATTCTTTATTTTTTTATACATCTGTTTGTTGAAATACTAGGTTGGGTAAACACATGTATGCAAGCATAGTTTCTATTGCCGCGCTCCTTGATATAACAATGGAGGTACAGAACATCTCAGTATGCCAGTACTTTACTGTGTACTGACTGGGACCTACATAACTGATACACTATTGTTGCCGTCGCCCCCCAAAAATCCAGGTTGGCAAAAATGAAGAAAAAGGTACCACAGCCTACACAGGCACACATACATACACACACACCCCAATCAGCTGTTGTGCTCCAGACTAGTACTATGACAACTATAGCAGTTATAACACAGAAGTTTAACAACTTGTACCAGTGCAGACAGGTTAATGCCTCTCATGCTCCCCACTCCCTTTAAAAGGACTGCAAGGCAATTAAATCTGTGTAATGCAGGAGTGCAGGGGTCAGTAGCTCTCTTGCTGGATGTGTATGACTGCCTTTCACTAATATTAAGTTTGTTACACCCAACAGTAGAGCTTCAAATTTTTTATACTTAACCCTAAGCTTTTTGATGTTGAAAAAAAAAAGTACAAAATTAGAACAACTAAGAAATTTGCAAAACACTTAATGGACTACCCTATCGGGATGCCAAATAAGCGAGCTCCATCCAAACCTGCATGAAGTACGATGGCATATCCTTACATAAACAATCACTGAGCTTGAGTACTTCTCAAATGTCCATAATTTTCAAGACCATTGCTGATTTTGGCTTAAATTTTAGCTCCGTCCCTCTTAATCCCTTGTAAAACTGGTGACCTTTGAAGAAAAGATTGTGAATTATACTTAAGTAAATAATAACAATAACTAGACTTCTTTTACTTCAGGAAAAGTAAATTAAGTCATACTGTCTTACTCTGTCAACATCTTAAGTTAAAACTATTAAAATAAAATAAAAAGTTTCCTTGATTATTTATGGATTTGTCCCTAATTCTGATGAGGTCTGCCCCTGATTAAGTTGAGAGCTATGATGCAACATTTTGGGGCAAAATTTTGGGACATTCGTGAGATAGGATTTAAATTTATTAAAATAAAAGTTTTGCACGCTAATGTTTATAGCTTTAATTCTGAAATAATTTAATATTGCTAAATAACTGATGTACGATTCCTTACCACTGAGTCTTCAAAGATGCTAAAAACATGAAGACTCCAGCACCATAGCCTTATGGATAACTGTTAGCCTGGCAAAAAACACTCTTCTGTTTTAGACTGGCTTTGGTTGAGATGTAACATTGAGTGTTAAGTTTTCTAAGCGTTTGCAGTGTTACCAAGTTCCCTTGCCTTATACATACACATTTAGCTGGTTGCAAGTGTAGGGGTGCAGGATAATGCATCCTCCTATCTCAGAATACATTTACGATGAATGAAACTGCAATGTCTTTCGGCTTCTCCCATTAAGAGCCACAACAGCTTATTACCAGTCCACAGATTGATTGGCAGTGGAGTTTTTACAGTGTCAAGTTGCCAGCCTGGTGACTAACCTTTACAGAAGGCACACACACACGCACGCACACACCTTTCTGCATGTCTTTAAAACTCAGTTGACTGCAGGGAGGACATGCAGACTACAGATAGAAGGTGCTACAGACAAGAAATGAACCATAGATCCTCTTGCTGAGAGGTGACAACACTAACCACTGCACCACCATGGCCAGGCAAAACTAAGTTGAAACTATTTTCCAAAATTCTGCCAATTTAGTACAGATATGTTGTTGTGTCTTTCGGCTTATCCCGGTTAGATATGACATGTTTTATTAAAAATTCTTTACGCTCTCTGTACAATAGTTATTACAATCAACACATTCAAAATTATTTGATTAGGTCATTTAAAGCATACTGATTCAGTGATTCCATTCAAAAAGACTTGTTATACAGTTCTATATAAAAAACAGAACTCAATGACAATGTTCCAAAGCTTCACTTAATGTGCCTAATAGATTACAAGACTCGTGCTTGCTTTTTCATGCAGAATTAAGCAATTCAAAACATTCACAAGTAAAAACAAAACAAAATAGGCACTATTGAACACATTACTAAAATACAAGGAAAGTTGTACTAACCACCTGTCCAATGTTACTGCAATAGTGTGCCCCACTTAATCTTATACAAAGTCTGTAAGACAGTAACTAAGTTATGTAGTGCAAAAATTCATTCACATGTAGACATACACATTCCCATTTATGTTAACTTGGAATTGTCTACACCAAGATATCAATTAACTTGTGCATAAAATCAAGATGAATCCAAGCAAACTATCCCTCTGATTTAGCAAGGTAAGGTGCTAAAAAATACAGCAGTATGCAGGTTTTAGAGTTCTAAACCTAAACAAGTAGTTCTTATCAATACTTCAAATGTTTATCTAAAATGTTGGAATATTACTATCCTGCAATAAATATTAGGTATAAATAGTATCCAGTTGCCCTTTATTTTTTCCACCATACTTAGAAAATACTGGGATGACATACCAACTTCCTTCTTCATATACAGAACTATTAAATGCCATTAAAAACTGAGTCGTATTGAATCTGTAGAACAACACCCATACCTGGTGGTCTAGTAAAGTAAATGTATGCAGAAGCTGAAAGTTGTCCCATGCTAACATGCCAAGATGCAAAGGTACAAAGTGCACCTTAGCATCTTCACACAGGTTGTGTCAGTCTTTCAAATTTAAAGGGGAATTTCTTTCCTTTTCCATAAGTCAAAAATTATATAACTTAGATAAAAATACCCCCTTATGCTCTGTTAAACACTACACACCACACAGCATCAAAAAGAGTGCAATCAGGATAAGGAAGAAATTACGATGAACAAAACTAATTTGATAAAAAAAAAAAAAAATAAGTGCCATTCAAGAAAACACAGCCTGTTCACAGTAAGGCAAAGATGTCCGTGTTGCAGACTCTCTTCATCTACAATAAAAGTCCGGCCTGGGGACGTGCAGTGCTGGGAAGTGAAGAAATAGAACTTTGTTTTTTACGGGCTTGTAAACTGAGGTTGTGCTGCACAACCTCAGTTTACAAACCCGTACAAAAACAAAGTTATATTTCTTTGCTTCCCAGGAGGACAGTCAGTGGATCCTGTCCCATTGACTTCAAATGTAGAAAACCACACAATAAGGATACCACAAGCTAAAAAATGCTTAATAAGTTATCACTCGCTAAGTTACAGAAGGAGTAACGTGTAGCCCCAACTAGAGAGAATTTGACAGTTACAATACATATAGCAACTCGATTAAAACATCTCACACTGAAAGGAATAACAAAAACAATAAGCACTTAAACTTCACTTTTTAACAGTACATGCAGAATTAAGAGTCAGAAGAGCAAATGGAATATTTATTAACAGTATTTAAGGGGAGAACTAAAAATAATACAGACTAGAACTCCACGTACTTTGCCAGGAGAAAACTGTACCACTTCTTTAGCACATTGAATTGGTAATTCAATAAAATAAATTAGCAAATTACCTCAATGCAGATCATTCCCTCACACTTGAAGACCAGTTTCAGGGTCATTTGGTATTTTTATTTTAGAATGTCGTCTGACACTCTCACCAACGGGCCTAAATTACAACGGAGATGCAGTTGGAGGAGAATCGTTATAAAAACAAAATCATCTGACTGCAACCTCCAATCGCATATCCGATGTATTAGGTGTATTTGGTGACAGGATTCTTTGGGAAGATGCACTTGATTTAAAAAAAAAAAGTTTAAAAAGGGGCCAGCGCGCACCCCTGTACTCATGCCTAAATCCGCCATTGAATTACTACATGATAACTATAAGAATCAATCAGAGGAGGTTAGAAATGACTGGGAAGTGAGACTGGATAAACAATTCACAAAGAAACAATGGGAGGATATATGTATGTCTCCCAAATATGCAACAAAGTCTAGAAGATTTAGAATCTTTGGTTGGACATGTTTACACTGGAGTTTTCTTGGGTATAAAAATACCTGAGAATTTTTTCCTCACGTACATAGCAAATGTTGGAGGTATGATAGGGAAGAAAGAGATAATTAGGAACATATTTTTTGGGGAGTGTAAGGAGATGGCAGACTTTAAAAGTTCTCTGCAGACTACTCTGTCAGAAGTGCTGGGTGAGCAAGTTGGTGTTACCAAGGAAATTATTTTTTTTAGCCGTTATACTGAATCAGACTTGCCTTACTAAGTCTAATTATGGTAGTTGCCAGAAAAGCAATTGCTAGAAAATGGAACTCAAAGTCTAAACCAACCATACTAGAAGTAGTGAATATAGTAACAGAGATAAAACAACTGGAAATGGGATCTTTAGAAAAGGGTAGGAGCAAATTACATGGAAAAAATGGGAAATGTGGGAACAATACATGGAGAATAACATTTTGGAGGAAGAGTGAAGTTTAAAAGAAGGCAGGATTTGAGTGAGCTATATAATGTTTAACTGACAGTGACTGAATAGATGATGAAGTGATGTATAATGTTTCAAACTAAAAATATGTCAATATGGTTTGATTTCATTTATATAAATATATGACTGCCTATGTCATAAGTGATAATTTAATAAAGATGTTTCTTACTTTTGTCAAAACTTCCATATTGATCTGAAAGACTGAAAGCAATAATAACCTACTCTTTAATTCCATTAGAAAACTGAAACAGGCAAACAGTCAAATTGTGAATGCAAGATATTATCAATAAATAATGAAATAATGAAATGATCATCCAGTTATAGGACACCACCAAATGTACTTGCAGAAAAAGTTTGTGCAAACTTCACGACAGACAAAGACACATACCATATTGCATCCCTCATATAACTACACATATGATAGCTGTTACCAAATGTAAAATTAAGTGTTCCTTGTGACCAGAAAACTTATATGCGGTTTCAAATACATAATCATGGAAACCCTAACTAAATCTGTATTGATCATGTCAACAAAATGTCAGCATATGGACATGCCCATACCCTTAATCAACAAACTGAAGTCAACCAGTTCACTGGGAGGGTAACAGCAGACCCAAACCCATTCAGTTTGACCAGCCTTTTCTAACAAAACATAGAAAGAGTCAAGAAGGAGCATATACAAAATGACACAGGGCACAGGCATCTGTTAGATATGAAATAGCATGAGTTTGTTTACTGGAAATGGTTTCTTTTGAATGTTGTGCCATTCTTTGAAGAGGGAGCAGCAGCACTTCAGGGACGTCGGGAGGCATACGCACTGTACTGATTTCAGTACAAGTTACATAGAAGGGGGGTAGCATTTTAAATTGTCACTTTTTCGCACTTTACTGCACGATGACGTCAGCTACGTCAGCTCATCAGGGCAGCCAGTCGGAATGGAGCTCACCGCGCATGCAGTTCAAATGCGTTCCGAGCGGGAAGGAGGATTTTGGCCTCATCCGAGATGGAAGCGTTATGGTGGTCGAGCGGGAAGGAGCTGGAGGATTAGGATTTTGGTCTCATCCGAGTGGGAAGCGTTATGGTGGTCGAGTGGGAAGGAGCCGGAGGATTAGGATTTTGGTCTCATCTGAGCGGGAAGCGTTATGGTGGTCGGTCGAAGCAGGAGGAGGATCCGTTATGTTGGTCTCACTTCATAAGACCCGAGGGTTGGTGAGTAATATGAAGAGTGTGTGTGTGTGTGTGCGCGTGTGTAGTACGTAAAATAAAAAAAGTGGAAAATAGTGCTAAGACCACAAAAGTGCCAACCAAACAAACACAAAAAAAGCACTGTAGAAGCGACATCTCCTAGGAGGCTAAAAAGCCCAAAGAGTGGTGGAATCTGGAAGTGAAGTAGAGAGTGAAGGCAAGAAAGTTAGAGTACATTCAGATTAAGGCATGACAAGCAGTATTACTGGAGTGATGAGATAGTTGAGTTTGTGTAATATGTTCTTTCTGAAGGCAGCTGCACTAGGCATGAGTGAAGATATGTTCCTTGAGTTGGTTTCTGAATTTTGAGTAGGGCTGATAATCTTTCATGTGCAGTGGAGATTTGCTTTTAGAGCTTGCAGTGTTGGCTTTGTCAGGGGTTTCTGAGGTTATATGAAAGAGTTTTAGAGAAGAGTTTATATGTGAGTGAGGAAGATGTGACTATGAAAAGGGTTCTATTAAGAAGTGTGCCTAGACAGAAGTGTGTTCTCTCTTACATTGGGAGCCATCTGACTTTAGATAGTCAGACAGTGGTGTTCTTTAAGAAGTGATCTAGTGATGAGATCTAGTGAAGAAGTGACATGTTTTACTGGAGATGATTTACAAGATGGAAATGTTTCTCATGCAAGCTGCAACTATTATGGGTATCCCGTATTCTAGTTGAAATAAGAGTGTATATGTATATATGTATATATATATATATATATATATATATATATATATATATATATATATATATATATATATATATATATATATATACCTACAATATACAATAGCCCTGTAGATATTCTACACATTAACCGATTCAGGCAAATTGTGAACTTTTAAGTAAAGATCTGCATTTTCCCTGTATGTATTTCATAGTAGTTTTATTTCTGCATCTGAATGTGTTGTTTAGTTATGTTCCATGGTAAGGTACATTTGGTTTGGGATTCTGGGGAGGGGCTGTATTTGCATTAAGGCCATGCTTCATTGAAGTAGATATTTGAATTCCTCAGCTAGCCAGGTGTTTTGTGTGAGTGAAGCAGAGCTGAAAGGAAGACATTGTTTCTCATTTGGAAGAGACCATGGGAAAGGTTAATAGCTGTTTTGCTGGGAACTTTAATGGCAAGTAGGGGGACTAATCGAAGGTGTCCAGGTGATCTTTTAGTTTTATGATTTTATTTGTGGCTTTTGATCTGATGGGAATTGGATTATGTGGATGATTAAGTTGCTAATTGTTTATTGTGAAGGTAATGAATCACTGCTTATTGATGGAGAGTGCATATGGTGAGGTTGGATATACGGTTGGGATGCTTGTGATTACTAGGTCTAGAAATAAGTGCTTGCCAGAGTGTGGGTTTAGAAGAGCAGCCTCACTTTTAAGATGGATAAGACTTAAATCTGCTAGGATTTCTGCCTTATCTTTGGCACTAGATCCTAAGCAATTGAAGCTGATCCTAACATGGTCAGGTTGTTGTTTTGGGGTGTTTTGGCATGTAGAAGGATGAAGCCTTTGAATATGGATAGTGGGTAGGGGGTGAAAGGCAGATTCTAATTATAAGAAGTGTTCTTTTTTTTGTGGAAATAAGAATTATCCATTTTAGTCAAGAGTCTGAATTAGTGTTTGTTTGAAAAATAATGGTGGATTATAGGTAATTTATGAAACAAGTAGTGTGCTTCACCTGTTTGTTTTGCCTGGTCCAGTATCTTGTACGTAGTTATAGATTGGTATTGTGTGAATTTATACCTCCCAACTGTCCAGATTTTCAAAGAATGAATAGATTTTTTGCTTCTTATTTTTGGTTTGTTCCTCAATTTGTAGTTTTCTGGCAAATGATTTAGGAATTAAGTCATTAAATAATGACACACTAGTTTCAGACTTTATAACCTTCAGAAAAATGCATGCTAAAATAAGACCTGTTCTATCAATTGTCCCAGTTTATAGAAGAGCAATTTTTAGTACTGTTCATATGTTCCCTCAATATATTTGGCCTTGTCCAGATTTATTGAATTAACAGGTTGAGAGGTACATGCAAAGTGCTTTATAGAATTAGACATAGCCAAACCTCAACTGTCCCTGATTTTGGCTCAAACTGTTGCTCTTCCCCTAATGATCCCTCCACAAAATAGCAATTTTGGAAGAAAACATAGAGAGTTTACTTTACTTTTATAAATAACTGTAATGGTCAGAGTTGTACATTACTTTTATTTCAGAAATGCATGTAGATTCTCTAATTTTGTCAGCTGCTCTAAGTTAACTGTGCTCATATTAAAATGGTGTCCCTCCTTTGACAGGTTCCCAGCTGTATTGTCTGGCAATTTTATATTTTTGCATCACATTTTTGGTCCGTTTTTCATAAAGTTGCAGTTTTCTGGCAAATTAGTGGCAAATTGTTAAAGACTGAAGTTAGAAAATAATGCAGACATTTCAGTTTCAGATTTCATACCTTTCAGAAAATTCGTACTGATGCAAGAGCTACTACTATTCTATTATCTTTCTATGTTTATAATAGCAATATTTTAAAAAAATGTCCTTATTTTTGGGCCTTTGCCTCAGTTTTATTTATGAGTTTGTTGCTGTAAGAGGTTGAGAGGTTGTGTGTTTGTGTGTGTGGTAGGTAGCATACCTCTCAACTGTCCAAGTTTTGCAGAATGTCCAGATTTTTGCCCCATATTTTTTGTCTGTTCCTCATAAATTTTGTTATTTTCTAGAAAATCATTGAAGGCTGAAGTTGCTAAATAATGACAGACATTTGAGCTTCAGACTTCATGTCCTTTAGAAAAATTCATACTAGCACAAATCCTGTTATTCTAGCAACTTTCTAAGTTCACGAGAGCATTATTTAATATCTGTCCCTGTTTATTTTAGGCTTTGTCCATATTTCTTGCACTAAGAGGTAGGTAGGGGTGTGTCTGTGAATGAAACATCCTAGTTAGTGGTAGCAGGTGGTTAGTAATTTACTCAAGCTCAAAACCTGTACCTAAGTTACAGAAAAAACTACCATGCTGCATTTTTCAAAGAACTGACATTTCAGGTTAATTTTCAATTCAAGGAACCGAGTTTGAGTGAATTTATATTGTATTACTGAAGAGGCATTACAGCGAATGCCTCTTCATCGACACTAAGAGCGAACCGCGAATTACGAGAATGGCCGTAGCTTGGCTGGGGAGGGGGGTAGCAGTTTGAGAGCTGTCAGTACAAATTTGAAAATCCTAGCTACACCCCTGCAGCACTTGATCAATGGCTGATACTGAATGCCGCCTATTTTGCCCCAGTATTGTATCTGACACTATTTTACATAAGGGAATCATTAGCATATCAATAAATATTAGATGGCAATATGTATGTTATTCAATGAGTAAAATACTATATAAGTAGCAGGATGTAAGAGAGGGGAGGTTGCCTATGTATTTCACTGGGCTTACCAGAAATGTCATACAGGGCTGTGCATTAGGCCCACTTCTTTATGAACTGTGCTTTACAAATACAAAAGTGGGAAAGGGCTCTGCACAATCACACATTCTGATGACTGCAAACTATGCAGTACAGTTACTTGAATGAAATATGTTGAAGTTCTCCACATTGGTCTGTGAAAGCATATGCCTGATGCAGCAGTAATAACCTCAGGTTTAATGTTAATAAGTGTAATATCATTAATCTTGACAAAAAGAAAATAGACTGTTTAAAACATACATTTCAAATCATTAAAGAATGACACCATCACTAAAGATCTAGAGACAATTGTATACAAAAAATGTAGACTTTCACAAACACATATCCATCAACATCATAAAAGCATATTCTGTAGCCCATCAAATTCTAAACAACATAAATTGTCACTTCACGGAAATCACTTTATAACTCAGTAATCCATCCCATTAAAAAACAACTAGACTTAAACAGCTTGTAAAGGTATAATTATTCAGTAGAAAACTGATAGGGATAGGAAACTTGATCAAAGGTTATAGGAATTGCTGTTATATCTGGTCTCCCCTGCAAAGAGGCTACTAATCTAGTGGAACTAACCGGGTCAACAAAGAATAAATCAAATAAATAAATAAAAATAAATAGCAATTTCTCTTTCTTACAAATTATTTAGATGTGACCTCTACCTGGTCTATAAGGCACTGTCTGATCTGGTTCTGTCTCTAGCTATTATTTGTTGACCTGGAAAAGCACCGATCCCATTGGACCACTTTCAGACTCAGCCTGAGGTTTACAGCCAAAAGTCTAAACGGCAATCAAAGCATTAAAGATAAGTAAATGGCACCATTTATGCAAAGAAGTTACAATTAGTTAAAGGTTCCAACAAACAAAACAATGTAATGTTGCAGTCATGTTTCAGTATATTTACAGTACGTGGCATACTTCTATTTAATGGTATAACCTGCATGGATGACAGGAATGCTTGATGGAGTCATCAGGTTGACAATGGAGAAGATGACAAAGATTGAAAGGGTAAAATAATGCCAGTATAAAACAGGTATTACAGAACAGAAGTAGCCTAGGGTCGATACCAAGAACCTGGAGTTTAAACCAAGAGTAAAATAATTGTTACAGAGCAGAGGCATTGTGTTTACCCATGACATCATACAAGTAATGAGTGTGCAACCTGTTCAGTGAAGTTGTGTTTGTGGACAAAAGTAAGTTACTTAATGTTAGCTAATGTTACTGTAAAAGTAAGAGTATCAGGAATATACTGCTATCTTTTGGAAGAGATGTGAGGAGATCTGTAATTTAAGTGATGGAACTATTTACAAAATATTTACAATGCACCTTTTTAATAGATACAGTATTTCAGTTCCTTTTTGGAAGAATAAATAACATAAATATCAGTAATAGAAGCCACTCACTAACTTCTTTCAAAAAAGGTCACTGCATATATGTACAGCAGGACAGTCTGGTGGATCTAGCCAAAAAGGAAATGATAAAACCAAGTACAGTTGACCCAAATGCTGTAAATATTGATGCAAACAGTGTATATAGTAATATTATAATTAGCTTGCTTAATGAAGCAATAAATGCTGTATAAAAGGAGGACTGAGACACCCCCGGAAAAGCATTGTTTGCCCTTTCTGAAGTAAAATTTATCTCCACAGCAATGGTTCTGAAGGAGAGACAACAGAGTGATGGAGGACCTGGAAGAAGACACCAAGAGGAAGCTGGACATCATTCCTTCTAAAGGAATACAGAAGAAAAGATCGCTCAAAGGTTGACAGAGAGACACAGACACTAGTGACAGAGACTGTATTCCACATATATGAGATGGTAGTGAAGGAAGTTGATGTGAACTTTTATTAAGTCGTAAGACACTTGTTTTGGGAAGATCGTGCATTTTTATCTTTCTGCAATAAATTATTATGTTCTTCTAAGAATGATGCCTCTGCTGCCTTATTATTCCACATTTATTTATTTGTATTTGTTTACCAGGGTAGAGCACTGATGAATTCTGATCAATGTCAGTCTTAGCCAGGGGTCAAAAACTAACCAGGCATACAAAATATTCATGAGTACTACAGCAGATGTGACAGTAAAAAGAGTAGGAGTGCTTTTTAATGCTTTGGATTCAAAGTAAATCCAATGTATTGACTTACATTGTGTAAAAAAGTTTCAAAACGTGAGAAATTAGAATAAAATAAATTTGAGATGTGAAAAGCACACAATCTTAGTGGTTGAGTTATCTAAATGTATGTACATAACCAGGGCTTTTTTGTGACAGTATGACCCAGTACCACTTACTGGCACCTTGGCCGCGACAACCGGTCAAGAAATTGACTACATATTAAGTGATTTGATTTTCCATGCAAGGTACAGAATAGTTCATAGTACATAGTACTAATCACTATAATAACTGACAGCACAGAAGCATTGAATAGACTTATATACCCTGTATAGCCGAAATTTATGTGACCAAAGACCTTGCAAAAAAATACCAAATTTCATCCTGGCATGGTTTCACCATAAACACAGTTAATATATAGGTTCATAGGTTCATACTAGGCTATCTGCCCTAGGGCATTTATAAGCCTAGCCCAGAGTTTTGTGGCTTTCGCCACCCCTTTAGTTTGAAGGATACTATGCCCATTATTTTGCTGTGCCTCTGTCAAGCAGTGACACCGAGGTTATCCCCGGGGTATACCTGCGATCTCCCATCCGTTGGTCAAGATTTCTCTTGAACAAGGCCAGCAAGGTGCTCTGCCTCACATGTACCGGGATTTTGTTCCACAGCATAGGGGGTCTCTGGGTGATGAATCTGTCCTTCCAGCACGTCCTATTAATAGCTGTGTTGAGGTTTAAGTCTCTTGCCCTTGTAGTTCTGATGGATTTAGATTTTTTGAGGTGAAGAATGTTCATTAATTCCGGGTTGGACATGGCCTTGTATGTCAAGCACAGGTCACCTCTGAGCAGACGGTAAGCGACTGAATAGAGCTGGAGTTCCTTCAGTCGGGCAGCATAAGACTTATTTTTGAGACCCTTAATCCTTTTGGTGAGGAACTTTTGGGGCCTTTCCAATTGCTGCAGGTGTCGGGTCAGATACATTCCGAATGGGGCATTGTACTCAATCATTGGTCTGATGAGTGATGAGTACAGGGGAACGATGACCTCCCTTGATCTAGATGTGAATCCCTTCATGATCAGGTGGGCAATGTAGAAGGTCTTTCTAACTACTTTGGCAACGTGAGTGTCAAATGAAAGGTTCCTGTCAACCTGGGTCCCCAGATCCCTGATAACCTCTTCTGTGCTTAGTGGATTGCCACCTATATGGTAACTAGGGGTAACCTTGTTTTCTCCGAAGGGTATGACTATGCATTTTTTGGCGTTTAACTTTAGGCCATGGTTCTGGCACCAGTTATCCGTCTCTATGAGACCCTTCTGAAGGATGTCTGTGTCAGATGGGTTTTCAACTATGGTGCCCAGTTTGCAGTCATCTGCAAACTTTGTCAGCCATAATCCTCCTGTGTTTGCTTGTACTTTTGAAAAGTAGATGCCGAACAAAAGTGGGCCCAGGACTGAGCCCTGTGGGACACCACTTGTGACAGGCTTGGAGTCTGAGATGGCGCCAGCAACTCTGACCCTGTGGGTTCTGTCACTTAACCAGTTTGCAACCCATCTAGTGACGTATGGGTTTACATTTAAGCTGGTGAGTTTTTCAATGATACCCGAGTGGGGTATTGTGTCGAAAGCCTTTGCCAGATCAAGGTAGGCTGTGTGGACTGCCTTGCCCTCGTCAATGGCCTTGGTGACTGTTTCGAAGAAGTCAACCAAATTTAAAAGGCATGATCTGCCCTTGACAAAGCCAAACTGGGTTGGATCCAAAGTCTGCAAGTCCCCTATGTCTTTATTTATGAGTTCCATTATGATCCTCTCCATAGCTTTGCAGACCAGGCTTGTCAAGCTGATGGGACGGTAGTTTCCGGGGTCGGTGGAGGCACCTCCTTTATGAAGTGGGACCACCGTTGCCGTACGCCACTCCTTGGGTACGTATCCTGAGGTGAGGCTAAGATTAAACAGCTGCCCTAGCTGCGGGTTTAATTCCTCATTGAGTTCGTGGAGCACACAACCGGGGACACCATCTGGTCCCATGGATGCTGTGTTTTTCGCCTTGGATAGAGCAGTTCTCACCTGAGCATTTGAGATGTTTGGGGGACTACAATCCTCTGGTATAGATATCTCTCCTTTTGGGGGGAGGGGGGGAATTTGCACTGAACCTGTCAGCCAGTATGTTGGCAATGTCTGTAGGTTCAGTGATTTTTACGTAATTTTGAACTAATTCTGAGCATATCTGGGAGTTTCCTCCCAGGTTTCTAACATAGCTAAAACAGGCTTTATGATTGTCTTTTGAGTCCTTAGCGATTTTTCTCTCAAAATTTGCCTTGGATGCTTTTATGAGAGATCTCAGTTTTTTACTTATAATGATCAGGGGTGTCTTCCCTTTTACGGATTTTGCTCTATCTTGTAGTAGCTTCCTTTTGTTGTATAGCTTGTTTATGGCTGGGGTCCACCAGACTGGACGCTTGCCTTTGGTACAAAGAGTCTTTGTTTTGTTTGGGATTGCCTGGTCCATGCAGTCCTGGAGGTGCTGGTAGAAGGCATTTGTAAGTGATTCAGCGGTTTGAGTAATGGTTTCCGCTGGCTCGGGGGCCTTGAAAGAGACCACACCAGTCTTTAGGAGTGGGGGCCAGCAGACAGGTGCAAAGGGGTGCACTTGCACCCGCCCCTTGAAAAGGGTGCTGGAATTATAGGGCAAGGGTGTGGGGAGTGACCTCCCACTTTTACAGGTGCAGGTTGGCAAGGAGGCTTCAACAATTAAAAAAAAAAAGTTATGTCTTACCATAATGTTCCATCTGAGTTGTTGATCTTCTTGTATCACTGATGGGTTTGGTTCCGAGCCCTCGGAACCGAGTCAGCCTAATACCAAGCTCACGTACACCAAAAGCTCTCGAGTTAAGCTGTTACCCACAACGCCCTTCTCCCAGTTACCTCAGATCAAGTTTGCATGCAACATATAGAAGAAAACAGAAAAACAGAGGCCATTTCTGCACAGAAACCCTGAAACATCACAAGGACCTAGAAGATCCACCAGGAGCCTTTGGTGGGGGACGGTGGAAGGGTGTGATGACTGGAAGAAGATCAACAACTCAGATGGAATGTTATGGTAAGACATAACTTCTTTATCTGAAGTTGTTAATCTTCTTCCTATTCATCACTGATGGGACAGAATCCCAAGCTACTTGGAGAACCTGGGTGGCCCTTATGTAAGAACATTCCTGAGAACCATTGAGTCAAAGGCCGCTCTTCCCCTGGAGACCAAATCCAATTTGTAATGTTTGATGAAAGTATGGGGTTTAGCCCAAATGGCTGCTGCACAAATGTCATCCATGGAAGCCCTGGAGTGAAAGGCAACCAAAGTTGCAATGGCCCTAGTTGAATGAGCTTTGATTTGAACAGGTTTAGATTCATTCACAAGGGAGTATGAAAAAGTAATGCAATCTCTGAGCCATTTTGATAAAGTAACTTCTGATACAGCACATCCCATTCTTGGGCCAGAAAAGGAAATGAAAAGTTGGTCCGACTTGCAAAAGGACATAGTCCTGTTCAAGCAGAAATGTAGTTGTTTATGTACGTCCAATGAATGTAGGCAGTATTCTCCCTTGTTGGAATAATTTGGGAAAAACACAGGGAGCTCAATGGACTGATTAATAGAGAAGTTGGAAACCACTTTGGGGAGAAAGGATGGGTTAGTACGAAGGGATACGCTGTCCTTATGGAAGATTAGATAAGGGCTCTTGGTGCATAAGGCTTGTAACTCAGATATCCATCTGGCTGATGTGACCGCTACCAAAAACAAAGATTTGCATGACAGGAATTTTAGATCACATGTCGCAGCAGGCTCAAAGGGGGGTAGAGAGAGAAAGACTGCAGAACCCGAGAGAGATTCCATGTCTCTACAGGTTGCCTGATAGGAGGTCTGCTATGGTAAACTCCCTTGAGAAAGGTCTTACAAAGTCAGATGCAGATAAGAGGGACGCCATCCGAACCATTGTGAAAATTGGAAATAGCTGCTAAATGGACTTGAATAGTAGAAGCTGATGCCCCATTGTCAAACAACTCAGAAATATACTGGAGTATAGCAGCTGTAGGAATTGAGAAAGGTCTTGCATCTGATTATTAGACCAGATAGCGAATCTTTTCCACTTGTCTCTGTAGAGTTTTCTGGTGAACGGTTTATGGGAGGCCAGAATAATATCGCAAACAGGTGAGGAGAGGGTTTCCTGCCTGACTAACTGAAGTGGAGAAACCAAGCTGTCAGCTTGAGAGTGGACAGAGTTGGGTGAGTCAGCCCTTGTGGGTGAGACATCAGGTCCTGACAAGTGTCTAGGATCCAAGGAGGTTGTAATAGGTGAGGTCAGAGGAAGGGAAGCCACACTTCTCGATGCCAGAAAGAGGCAATGAAGATTACTTTGCATCTCAACCGGATTGCTTTCTTTAGAAATAGGAGTATCAAAGGTACTGGAGGATAAGCATAGAGGAGACCTGCGGGCCAATCATGAGTCAAAGCGTCTCTCAGTGATTCCCCGTCTGGGGGAAAGAGGGCAAAGTAGCTGCTGCATTTTTTGTTTGAAGGGGAAGCAATAAGATTGCAGTAAGGCTGGCCCCAATGGCTGAAGATTTCTGCCGTCACGTTCGGGTTGAGAGACAACCCGTGTGAACAGAGGATGCATCTGCTCAGACTGTCCGCAATCACATTGGAGCTCCCCGGGATATGTGTTGCAATAAGAAAGCAGTTGGAAGCTGTCGCCCAATGCCAAATTCTCATGGCCTCGCAACATAGGGAATAGGATTTGGTCCCTCCCTGTTTGCTTATGTACCAGATGACAGACATATTGTCTGACTGGATTGCAATCGTTCCCGATGGAAGAAGCGGATGAAGTGCCTGCAATGCTAACAGCACCGCTCTTAACTCCAGGATGCTGATATGCAAGTTGACATCCAAGCTGGACCACATGCCTTGAACTGCCTTTCCTTGGAAGTGGCCCCCCCACCCTATCAGGGAAGTGTCCGTGGTCACCATGGTGTAGGTTTGGGGAGTCTGGAAGGGGCAGCACCAAAGATTTTTGTCTGTTCTCATCCACCAGAGGAGATCTTGTTTGCAGGAATTGGTGATGAGGATCTGTGAGTTTAGAGGATGGAGATTGGATACCCACTGGGACAAAAGGAGCCATTGTAATAGTCTCATATGCAATCTTGTCAGGGAGACAATCGGATGGCTGCTGCCATAGACCCCAGAGCCTGTAGAACTTCCCTTGCAGACACCCTCCTTCGACAGAGTATCACTTGTACTTGTAATCTTAATTTCTGAAGTCTGTGAGGTGGGAGAGAGACTTGGTTTGTTTGAGTATTGAATACTGCTCCTATAAATTCCAATTATTGGGTAGGATGAAGGTTGGATTTTCCCCAGTGTATTGTGATGCCTAGAAACTCTGCCAGTGCCAGAGTGTAGCGGAGAGCCATGACCAGTAGATGCTTGGTGGGGGAGGAGAGGAGCCAATAGTCTAGATATGGAAACACCTGGAATCCCTGAAGTCTCAGATGAGCTGTAAACACTGCTAGACATTTCGTGAACACTCTGGGGGCTGTCGAGAGACCGAATGGCAGGGCTCTAAACTGGTAATGATTGGCTCCCAGCAGAAATACTCCAGAAGTACTATATACCATAAACATCCACAGCACACGATAGTCACAAACAAGAAACTTTTAATGAAGCTTTCAGGTTTACACCCTTCATCAGCATACAAAATCACAACACATTAACACATTTAAATAGAGGACCATTATAATCACATGATCAAGCCAGCCATTCAAAGGACCACTATAATTAAATATGCAAATTCAATTTAAAAACATCTAATAAAATTAATTTTCATGCAGTTACTTGTTAAAAGCATAATACATAAGTATAAAAAAATACAAAAAACTGTTACATATATATATATATAGAGAGAGAGAGAGAAATAATTACATCTACACATTTAGAACATTTTTATACTTATGTATTATGCTTTTAACAAGTAACTGCATGAAAATTAATTTTATTAGATGTTTTTAAATTGAATTTGCATATTTAATTATAGTGGTCCTTTGAATGGCTGGCTTGATCATGTGATTATAATGGTCCTCTATTTAAATGTGTTAATGTGTTGTGATTTTGTATGCTGATGAAGGGTGTAAACCTGAAAGCTTCACTAAAAGTTTCTTGTTTGTGACTATCGTGTGCTGTGAATGATTGCCTCCCAGCCGGAAGCAAAGGAGACACCTGGAGCGCTTGTCCATTTTGATGTGGTAATACACATCACAGAGATCTATCAAGCACATCCACACACCCTCCCGAAGAAATGGGAGAATGAATTGTATTGTGACCATGCAGAATTTGGTCTGAACTACTGATTTGTTTAGTTAGCTGAGATCCAAAATGGGTCTCCAGTCCCCGGTCTTTTTTGGCACCAAAAAGAATCTTGAGTAGAAACCAGATCCGCAGTAGTGGGGGGACTTGTTGGATGACTCGTTTTTGACACAGCTTTCTTATTTCTGAAGCAGGTTCTTCCTTTTGACTGGGTGGAACATTGGGAAGACATTTTGGAGGTCTTGGGTAAGAGATTAGAGGGATGTAATAACCTCGGGAAATTATTCTCTGCACCCACTGATCATTTGTAATAGAGTGCCAGGCAGCTTGGTGCAGAGAAAAACGAGCCCCGACTGCTTCCAGAGGAGAGCAATTGGGCAGCGCCTCAAGAGAGCTGATAAGGTCATCCAGAAAAAGAATCCCTGGAGTCCTGATTTTGGGGACCCCCTCTGCCCCTAAAGGGGCATCTTCCATTATTGGAACCCCCACTGCCTCTGGGGGAATCCTCCCCATGTGCACTACAGAAAGGGCCTTGAGATTTTGTGTGCCATATCTTTCCACTCCACTGGTTCTTGGAGAAAGAGTGCTGAGGTTTGGAAAAATGTAGGCCAAAGGCAGACAAGGTTTTTCCATCCTGCTCACACCTGGCTAATGTGTCCTTCACTTTAGAACCAAACAAAGCAGACAGTTTGATAGGGGCATTCAAGAAGGAAGACTTGAAGGAGACTGTGAGGTCACAAATGCGCATCCAGGCGTGGCGTCTCGTCTCATAACTACTCCTGCACCCGCAGCTCTAGCTGCCCCTTCAGTTGCGTGGGACAGCAACCTCATGGACAAGTTGGAGATTGACTCTAGGGTAGCAAGCTGAGAAGCAACTTTATCGCGTGCCCCATCATAAACGTAACCCGCGAGGGTTCCAGAGTTCAGAGATGAGATCTCTTTGGAGCCTTGTAAAATGTGTCAAATAATTCAGAGACCTGACAGCAAAGGTCTCTGAAGCAAAAACTCACTTCCCTAATCTGTCCACCACCCGGGACTCTCTGTTGGGTGGATGGACAGTAAGACTTTCCTCCGCAAGGTCCTTTTTTGTGTCAGCCACCACCACCATAGCATCTACTGGTAAGTCTATAATCCAATGGGGCTGTTCCTGTGGAGGGGAAAGTATCTTGTCTGGTCTCCAGGGAATGGCTTCAATGATATCAGGATTCTTCCATGCCCGCTGCACAATGAGCTGGGCTAACTCATCGGCAGGGGGTGTCACCCAAGAAGTAGAGGGCTGAGAGTGGAAGGCCTGCAGGAATACGGATTCCTCCAAGGAAGGGCTGGAGGGCTTCCAGTCACCCCCTGCCTCAAAATTTCCAGGATGTCTCCAAAGGAGACATCGTCAGGGGGTGACCATGGGGACCCTTCCTCATCATCGTAGTCTGTATCCTCAGTGAGGGACTCCTCTGGGGAGTCCATGTGTTTCCTCTTACACTTCCGTTTCCGAGGTGGTTCTTCAGTGGGAGTGTCTGAAGAAGACTCAGAAAGGCGGTTACCCTGTACAGGGGTTTCCGAGGCTTGTGCTCTTGATGTCCTTGGGAGATGGCCCGTGATAGCTGCAGCTCAGAAGGAGCAGGGGGAAGTTCTGACATAGGAGGAGCACTTCCAGAAGCAAGCACCCTCTCCATCACCCAGAAGGCAGGCCAGCCCAAAGAGGAATAGGAGCCTGGAACCGAGGAAGACAATCTGGGAACCAGGGTCACACCCCGCTCCACGTGGCCCGCTCCCGGGGACAGAGCCTCAAGCAAAACCGGGTGGGTGTCACCCCCGGATCCAAAGACAGAACCAGCGAAACAACTGGAACCGTACCTGGAGCCAGGGGTTCCACCCCCCCCCCAGCATGAGATTGAGGAAGGGGTGGTTCCGAAGGAACTGAAACCCAAAAGGGCCTCGGAGCCTCAGAGAAGGTCACTGTCAGTGCCGAGGACAGGATTCCCACCAAAGACGTCGGAGCTATGGGCCTTGGAACCAAAGGGTCCAAGGGAGGAGAATATGTGGGAGTCATGGGGGCAATGGACCCAAAATCTGGAGTGGGATGGGTTTTAGGAAAATTTGTAATCCCTCTGGCTGTCAGCAGCTGATTGAACAGGCGCACCACATCTAATTCAGATAGACTCCTGGTGGGCCTTACTGACACTCCTGAGGAGGAGTCAGGTCAGTCCAAAAAGGGGCTAAAGGCTTATCCTGAAAATGGATCCAAAGACAGGGAGTACTGGGTCCGTGGTGTAGGAAAAGTCGGCACTGAGGATTCCAGTTTTCAAACAGGCAAAAGAGGGACTATCAGTGCCGAGAAAGGGCTCGGAGCCGAGAGAATAGCTGGAGTGGAAGTCATTATCGGCTCCGAAGAAGTGGTCGGTACAGATCTCGGAATGAAGATGGGTGACGTCGGTGCCGAGGTAATAGCAGGCAATAAGGCTGGAGCCGAAATCACACTTGGAACCGTAGCAGTCGGTGCCGAGGGCAGGGCCGATGTGGAAGTCATCGAGATATCTGCAGAGACCACTGGAGCAGAACTTGGAACCGAGGTGGTCGGAGCCGAGGAGGCGATCTTGTGCTCCATGGAAGACTTGTGGGCCTTATGTTTATGAGGCTTGCCCTTGTCACCAGCAAGTGAAGAGGGGTCAGAGTGAGGACATTTTTTGTCCTTTGATGGAGGGGTTGAGGCCTTCGACACAGGAAGAGCTTCAGAAAAGGGTGAAGAAAGCAGGCCTTTCAAATAAGTTTATCTTTCCTTTTATTCAGCGTCCGCTGACTGAAACTGACACAAATCAGACAGGGAGGTTTCACAGATAAGTGGGAAACCCCCAGATAATATACACAATCTTCATGCAGGTCGCTATTGGGGAGTTTACCATTGCAGGAAGTGCAATGCTTAAACCCCGAAGTCCCTTTCTTTTCAGATATACTAAGTGTATCGACTCAACAATCCCAAAAAGGACAGAGAAAGGAAGGAAAAGAGAAAAATACCAACAATGGTATTAAGAATACCACATGGGTAAAGAAGGGAGTTTACCAACAATGGTAAGAAGAGGATACCCATGGGTAGAGCTGGATAAGAAAATAAGATATAGAAGAGTTTTTAGGAGAAAAAACTTACAAAATACAGTCAATTTAAAAAAAATGCAACACTTAGCTGGAGAGCTCCGTGAAACGCTGCTATATGGCTGCGTGGCAAATGAGATCTGAGGTAACTGGGAGAAGGGCATTGTGGGTAGCAGCTTAGCTTGAGTGTTTTTGGTGTAAATGAGCTTGGTATTAGGCCGACTCGGTTCTAGGGGCTCGGAACCAAACCCATCACTGATGAATAGGAAGATGATTAACAACTTCAGATAAAATCTTCTTCATTCTGCATCCACTGGAGATGTAA